>NC_063220.1:2990317-3716150 GCF_020740725.1 Corvus hawaiiensis
TCAATCAATCTTGGACATATGTGTTTGTATATCATTGGCAGGTGTCACCAAGGAATCATAAGCAAGAGGGAACTAATTAATTAAAATAGTACCCAGAGCCCTTGTGGGTAACTGTATCACTTTTCTGGGAGAAGATTTTTCATGCCTATAACTGGTGAGGTTGTAGAGCTGTCATGCCCCTGGTGCCCCATGTCCTCTGCAGCATGTGATGTTACAGGCCAGCGATCCATAATAGACTTAAATGCATTTTAAATTCCAGCAGATCGTGGTGAAAGAGGAGTTTATAGTCTGAAACTGGCAACTATCTTTGCCATGTCCATTTTTAAACACCCACCAATCCCATCCGTGGGGATGGGTTAAATACTCACAGTAATACGATGGAATACAGGTTTTAAATTTTAATATTTTTTCCTTCACCAGAGTGATAAAGTTTTCATTCAGGCCTCCCAGACAATTCAGAGCTCATTTCAAGAGCGTGCATTTTTAAATGACAAAAAAGTTAGTATGAATGGAAAGTTTACAAGAGATCTTGAACAAAACTGTCTGCTGAGATAGATGGTGGCTGAGAAACAGTTGCACACAGGATAATGGACTATGGTGATAACTGGGAATCTTTTCATTTGCAGGAGTCTCTGCCTTCCCAAAATACAACATTGATTTCACCAGTAATCACTGCACAGATTGATGAGCATAAACCCAAAGGAAACCAGCCCTCTCTGCCTATGCAGGCCCTGATCCCCCAGCCCAGAGCTTGTCACACGAAGCCATCTTTGCCCAACCATGGCTCAGCCATTGTTAGCAGAACATTCTTGGTGCTTCCCAGCGGATTAGAGATCCAGGCATCCTTAGAAGACACCATGTCACCATCGGACTCTCCCAGTCCAAACCAGTGTCCGAGCCAGCAGAGAGGCTTTGCCTACATCACTGTCACAGCCAGGCGTGTTCCTGTGGGCTCTGGAGAAGACCAGGTACGTGGCCCTGGGGCTGGACAAGAGCCCAACACCGTGTCCCCCACATCCAACAAAGTCCCTGCTGCCCTTGGGTGCTGGCCTCCCCCAGCCCACTCAAACCAACCTCCCTTAAAGGCTTCCAAGTCTTGCTCAAAATTAGGTGAAGAGCCCCAAAAGCAGCTTTTTGACCCTGGAATCAAGGAGGACGGCGTGGGTCTTCAAAGCAATGATGGGAGGGAGAAAGTGCCACCTTCATTCATCTCCTGCGTCCAGCTCCAGGTGTCTCAGCCATGCCCAAACACCATCTATTACTTAGACAAGTCACTCAATGTGTGCATTGACCAACCTCGAGTGAAATGCCAAAAAACGTATAGATCCACGTTGTCCTTCAGCCTGAAGTGCAGTTTGTCCGGATTAACAGCAGATGGAGTAGATGGCATAGCTAATGGAGAGCCCATGGAGGAGAGAGCTCCAAGGAAACTCCCAGGAGCAAGCAGGGCTCCAGTCAGATCACACCTGGGCGCAGACTTCACGGGAAATAAGGTAATTAAGAAGGAGAACACAAAGGAAGGACATTTGGGTAGTAAATACCCTTTGCAAAGTGTCTTTGCCTCGGGACTTGCAGCATTCGTGGATATTCCCAGAGGACCTCACAACACAGTAGCAACAAAGGAAGAGGATGAGCAGCCTGGCAGCCACCACACTGTGTTTTCTCTCCAAATTTCTAATTCAAGTGCTGAGGCAGGTAAGTCATTTCTAGAAACCTCAGGCTGGTGAAGCAGAGGTCCAGGCTGGAGCAGCCCCACCACAGAGATTTTGTGAGAGCAGATAACAGCAATCCTTGCTTCTGCAGAGGCACAGGGAGTTAGAGCACAACCCAGAGGTTTCCAGCTCCAGCACTGCCATGAATATTTGCCATGCTGCTGATGCGTGCTGCTCATCACCTGAGAGAGAAAAATCCCCTTGTGTTTTCTGCATTCAACCTCTTTTTTTAACCATTTATAACAGTATTTTTTTCTATTCTCCCAGCAACCTGCAAGTGCTTATCCCCTGAAAATAATTAGGTTTTTCTTTGAATAAGGGCTGAATTTCAAGGTGTGAAATTAAGAAGGAGATGACTGCACTGAGCTTGGTTTTGTGCTCCTTGCAATTAAAAATGATCTTCTTTTCAGCTTTTATTTAGAAGGCTACAGTAATAAGCCCAGGCTTTTATATCTAATGGAACCAGATAAAAGGTTTGCGAATCGTGAACACATTTGTTTCCAACCTTTCCAAGCATTTTACAAACATAAAATGCTCTTTGCATTTTTGCTGTTGGGGAAGGGAGAGGGGCCGTGGGGATTGCTCCCTGCCCAGAGTGGTGCAGCTCCTGCTGCACTGGGATTTTCTAGCACACTTGGATAACCACAGCTGAGTTTATTGACTTTCCAAGAAGGGAAGGTGGATGGGAAGATTGTCAATGAGAGTCTGTATTTTACCAAGAGCACAAAGATTAAAACTTGCCCCCTCTGTATCCTGTGACCTTGGGCTACATTTAATTGCAATTACCCTGTTCTTTTATGGCCTTTTTGATCTAAGGGTCAGTGTATGAACATGAGCGACTTCCTAAGGTTCCTTTGTACCTTCATCTTCCCACTGTGCAAGTGGAAGGAAACAGAAAGATGAGAAGCCTCATGCTGCCTCGAGGGCTGGGCAAGGTGCAAACTCCTTGCAGCCACTGCTGCTGTCCCTTTTCCATGCCTGAAGTCAATGGGATTGTTCCTGCAGCTCCAGAGGGCAGGGGCAGAGCCTGAGAGAAAATATTCCTCTATTTTCCTAAGCATAATCCAGCCTGTGTGGTGTTGGAGGGGAGAAGGCACAGTGGGGAGCAGGAGAAGGAAGATGCCAACCAGTGCTAAGGGCTTGGGGGGAGAAATATAAAGGGATGGCACCAGCAAATGAATCATTTCATTGCACACATCCTAATTTCAAATATCAGGGAGTATCACTCCACAGGGAGTGTTATGTATTCAAGGCTTTGTTCAACACCATGTAAGGTTTCTCTGTGATAAACCAGGTTTAAAACTGAGCCTTCCCTGGGCTTAGTGATGCCATGGTGGGTGGCATGGAAGAACCACTTTTACTAGAAATAATTAGAAAGTGAATTGGGAGGCTGCTCATGGTTCCATAGTTTTACTGAAAGGAGGAAACTGGTGAGGTAAGGAGCTGAGAAATACTGGTTTGTGATAAAGGACTTCCAGCATTTGTGTACACTAGACTATAGGTGTAAATAAACATGGGAAGTGTTACCTTTTAACTGCTTCCGCCTTTTGTGTGGGCGATAATGTAGAATGTAAAGATATACATTTCTCTTGCTCAGCCCCTTTGTAATGTATAAGGAGGTGTTTATCAGCTTACTACAACTTTCCTGTGTGAAATTTGTATAAACAACCAGAATAATGCCCCAAAAAATGGCCCTTCCCAGCAGGATCACCCAAGTAATGATCTCGTGCACAGCCATCAACCATTCAATGGGATAAATCATGAGAAACCTGGTAAAAGCATGGGATGTCCATATTGCCCCCTAAAATGAGAGGAAATTGGGGTGATTTTAACCTGGGAGAAATGAAAAAGTGAGTCCTTTTTAGTTCTGGAATGGGTGAAGTGAGGAGAAGTTATTGGTATGAGATTATTAGTCACAGAATTATTTAGGGTGGAAAAGACTTTTAACATCATCCAGTCCAACCATTCCCCCAGCACTGCCAAGGCCACCACTGACCCATGTCCCCAAGTGCCACATCCAAAGGGCTTTTAAATCCCTCTAGGACTGGACAACCCTTTTGGAGAAGAATTTTTATGCCATTCTAGATTCCCAGTTATTTTGGATATTTTTTCCTCTGCCATTCACTAATTCAAATCTGTTCCAGTTAAGCTTTGCTCTGCTCCATGTTTGTGCAATGAAATGTTTGTGAAATGAAGTGTTTAAAAAGAAGGGAGAACCAGCAAAGAAGGGACAGTGAGCAAGTTTTGACACGGTGCTCGTGCTTTAACACAGTTATCTTACAGATGAGGGAACTGTGGAGAGCTCTTTGTCCATTACATTTCTGATGACCCAGAAAGCTGGAGCTTATATTGGTTTGCAGCTGTAGGCAAGAGCTTCCTGCCAGCAGAAATACAAGTGGTAATAACATCACTATGCTAAAAAAAAAAAAGAGAAAAATTACTTTCAAGGCTACACTTCTCTGTATGAAATCTGTAAATGAAGTTTCCAGGATGTATAGGTTGCTTTATTAGGATCTGAGTTGGAATGAGCACCCAAATATTTCTCTGCTTTACAGGTGCTGGGGCTGGGTTTGCTGTTTCCTATAGGCCCAGTTGAGTCATGGCCTCTTTGGAGTGTCTTTTTCCTAATCTTTTGTGTGACTTCACTGAAGTAATGATGATTCTACTTACTGTATTACTCATATTATTTCATGTCCAAATTCAACTAGTCGAGACTTGGCTTTACATGGACCTGGATAACTTAATCTAAGGCCCTTCTTTCAGCAGGAGGCTGGGCCAGGTAATCTCCAGAGTTATATATTTCCACCATGTGCCACATATGAAAAGGATACTTTAGGATTATTAATGAAATGTAAATCTTGGGCTCTGCTCATGGATGGGAATTACACTTGGAAATACAAATCTGTGGGATTCAGAGTTCAAAGCCATGGTTCATGCTAGAGCATCCCAAGGATGGAATATGATATTTCCCCACTGTGGACTGTATCTTCTACTTGCTCCACTGCTTTGGGCCTTTACTTCCATTACCTGGCAAGAAACTGGATTGTAAATGCTGGAAAATCCATGTTAAACATGAAGTCAGACTTGAACCGTGGGAGGACAGAGTCGCAGGACAGAACTGTGTTTATTTTTAGTGAGTGGCCAACATTTCCATCCCTTGGGCAGCTGAAGGAACGTCTGAAGGGTCCCACTGGGGGCCACATGACCCACCCACCTCAGAGACACGGCCAAGGGCCAGCCCAGGCCAAGCTCCACAAGGTCCCTGTCGTGGGTGATCGATGTGCATCACCCTGCCTTTGGTCACGGCTTTTAACAAGCTGTCAGAACCTGCTAACGCTGCTTTTCAGGCAATGCTGCAATTTCCTTTCCTGTCTGCAGCTGATGTCTCATAAATACAAGGTAAGTTGGAAATGAAAAGATTAGTCTTGTTTCTGCTGAAGACAGGAACATTTTTAATCTTAATTTCTCACCTACCTTTCATGAAGAATATATTCCCCACGAATATCTAGTTCTCCATCCATCTTTCACTATCTATTACCTACTGGGCTCTAGGCTGAATCATTAAAAAGAAGCAAAGAGAAGAAAATGGGACAATTTTAAATTCTTTTTGACGTCTTGATTAAACAATATAATCACTTTTCTGGGGGAGATTATAAATGCCAACATCTAAATTTATCCGTTTAAGCTTAGATAACCGTAAACTTCTTGATGCCTGAGCACCTTCACACATCTCAGCTATTTTTTAAAGTAAAATATTTCCTGCTCACCTCTACGCTTTGTTCTTCTCTTGTTGTCATACCCAAAGCTGCTGTGCAGAGATTTTAAGCAAGAACAACTGAGGTGGAGAGTGAATCCAGTTTGGATGGCAGGAGCTGTGCTGGATCCCACTGCCCTGAGCTGAGATGCAGATGTGTAAGGAGGGTGTGGGAGATGACACAAGGGCATCTCATGAGCATCACACTCCCATGTAAACCATGCAGAATTGGGGACATCAGGGTTATGAGATAATCATCAGCCACAGTGTGGCCACACAACCAGGGCAGTGACCATCCCTGTGCTGGCACTGCTGAGGGACCTCAGATCCTGGGGTCAGTCTTGGACAAGACAGACACTCGGGGGCTGGAGCATGTCCAGGGAAGGGAACGGAGCTGGGAAGGGGCTGGAGCCCCAGAAGCGGCTGAGGGAGCTGGGAAAGGGGCTCAGGCTGGAGCAAAGGAGGCTCAGGGGGGACCTTGTGGCTCTGCACAAGTCCCTGACAGGAGGGGGCAGCTGGGAGGGTCAGGCTCTGCTCCCAGGGAACAGGGACAAGATGAGAGAAAACAGCCTCAGATTGCACCAGGGGAGGTTTAGGTTGGGTATTGGGGCAAATTTCTTCACCAAAAGAGTTCTCCAGCCCTGGCACAGCTGCCCAGGGCAGGAGTGGAGTCCCCATCCCTGGAGGGATTTAAAAGCTGTGTGGATGTGGGACAGGGGGCAGTGGTGGCCTTGGTAGTGCTGGGGGAAGAGTTGGACTCAGCTTCAAAGGTCTTTTTCAGCCCTGATGATTCCGTGGTTCCGTGCTGGAGTCAGCAGTGGAAGGTGGATGAGCCACAATGGGGTGGCTGTGATGAACGTGCTCAGCAGTGCCTGAGCCCCTGTCCCGGCTCAGGGGGTGTCCAGGGGGGCACTCCCAGAGTTCCTTTTTCAGAATTCAGGGATGAAATGCTCAGGAGGGGAAGGAAACATTCACAGCAGTGAACAAGACACATCAGAGGCTTGGTAATGTAGCTGCTTATGCCTTTTCCCAAAGAGCATGGCAGGTGACTTGAAAGCATAATTTGCTTAATTAAAACAACCTAAGGCAGTGAGTGGGGAAAACTGAGATGGGATCTGGGCTTTGGGAGTGTTGAATGGCCCCAGATGATTACGGACTTCTGTTTCCTTCTTCAACTTATTTATTAACAAGTGCTGAAGTCAGCAGCACGTTTTTAAGGGGTAAATAACTAGACTTTAATTTGTTTCAAGATCTATTTTAATTTTTTGATGCATGTATGTATATTCCTACTCATACTGGAGTAAAATCAGAACAGCTGGTGCTGTGGGACTTTGATGAGCTGCTAGCTGCAATGCAAAAATATATTTTTATTTTAAAAGAAGAGTTCCAGGTATTTGAGATGTTTGTGTATCAAGAAAGTATTGTGGGTCACCTTTAATGTATGAGCCTGGTAATCAAAATGGGTTAATTAGGAAACCTGAAGGCTATAAGTAATGTTTACTTTCATTAACTAAATTGTATTTGAAATGTTATGATGCAGGAATGTGGCCTATGTGGTGCTCTCACCTCATCTTCTGTTTACAGGAAAGTCATCATGCAATAAGCCAAAGTACAATATCTGTGTGTAAATGTAAATACATATATAAAAATATATCTATATCTACATGAACAAGATATAATTAGAGGGAAGCAGTTCCTTACAATATGGAATTTATTGTATAGGAACTTGAGCAGCTCCAGCTGATGCTAATTAACTCTCCACCCTGCAAATGTGTGCAGCAGAACTGGTGGTGAAGACAGGAGAAATATGAAATATGGCACAGGAGATTTTACTTTAGCTTGCACCTGCTAAGCGCAAGGAGCCAAATCTTCAGCTGATGTCAACCAATCAAAATCTCTGCCTGCAGAGGAGTGACGCTGATTTACACCAGCCAAGAATCTGGCCAGGGACGTTACTGGCTTGGCATTATGGATGCAGCAGCTGGTGCTGACTTGTTAAGAACAAAGGACCACATGCCAAAAAGCCCATTAAAAGGAGCTCCTTTGATGTTTCACTTCATCTGGGATAAATTTAAAATGGAGGAGGCTGTCAATTTTCCTTAGTCTAGACATTCTGTGTCATTGGGTCCGTGTCACGCTGCAGTGTGACCTTCATGTGCTGCATCGCCAGAAACTGAGGATTCGATGCTTTCAGATGTTGAAAACTCAGTGAGGAATTGGCAATCCTGTTATGGGTGAGTCTGGAAGATGCTGCCAGCCTTTGAGACAGACCCCAGCCTGTGGGGGGAAATAGCAGTTGTCTCTCTTTATCTTGAAGTTTTAAATTCATTTTTAGAAGGAAGGAGATGCCTCTTTTTTTCTGGAGGGCCCCTTTTGCATTTTTTGGAGTACCAGCTCTTCAGCTTTGCTCTTTGTCTCAAAGGCCTGCTGCCAGTTTCCCCGTCATCTGGTGGGACAAAGGGTGTAGGAGAAGTAAGGTATCAGCATGGAGGGGTATTCCTTGATATTCCATTCCTTTAACCTATTTATTTATTAAATCAGAAGACAGGTGTGGTGACCTCCTGCCCTGTCATACGGAGGCAAGGCCATCCCTACAGATCGTAGGCAGTGATGTCAGCAAGAGGGGAGGGTGATGCTCAGGGCTGTGTGAGCCAAAGCTGGATTTCACTGGCAATGCTCTGATGTCACAGTGACCCTGGCTGAGATCATTTTCCAGTGGAACCAGTTGTTCTTTATCAATTCCTCTGTGGCTTAAGGCAATGAGCAGCCAGAGATGGATGAGTTTTCTTGGGCTTTGTTTCTTTGGGGTTTTCTTGTGGGTGTTTTTGTTTGGTTTTGTGTGTTTAAGGGCATGATCATAAAATAATTTGACTGGAGTTGAAGTTTCCTTCAGGAAGTGCCATTTGAGGATTAAAGGCTCAATTTTCTGTTATGGCACGTAGCAGTGAAGCTGTTGGGCAGAAAGGCCCTTGTTTCTCTAGAAGACAGAAGGATGTCTGCCCTGTTAATGATGTTACAGAACACATTTTTATGAGTGGAACCTATAAATTCCATTTTCCCAAAGATGTTCCTGTTGTGTGAAGATCCAAGTTAAAGTTCAGCATGTGAAAACCGAGACTTTGATTCTTCCACTGTTTTCCATCTTGGTTAGTTTGGACTCCATGATGTTAAAAGTCTTTTCCAACCTACACTGTTCTATGATCCTGTGATTCTGTGACATTTCTGTCTTGAGCTGTCAGAGCTGGTAAGAATGTGAGACAATTTGAAGTGAAAGACTGGAGGGTGCAAGTCACTCGTTAGCACTCTGGGCAAGCAGCAGGCTGGAATACCAGAATCATTAAAATAATGATTAAAAGAGATGGGCTCTGTGGATTCAGTGACTGCATTATGCCACTGGAGTAAAGGGCCTCATTTTCCCCTAATTCACACTTGGTTTAAACTATGAACGACTCTTGTGCAGTCTGTGAAATGAATACTTGGCTCAGCCTGGCTGTGGTAAATTATCAGAAAGAGCTGAACTAGGTGCCTTGGACATGATGAGAATTCCAAGTGGTCCATGCCTTTCTTACCCTGCAAATCACCATTTAAATGTTCTGAATCATCCTGAACATTTTTTTTTTTAAGTCACACTGCATCAGATTACTCCTTGAGTCACTACAATAGTGTCTGATAGCTTCTAGCACGACATCCTGGAAATGCAAACATGGGTTTCTAACTCCGTGGTTTTGGGTTTGTGGCTGTTACAGGGAATGTCTCAAAAGTACAGCAGTAAATTTCAAAGTATTTTTCAATAACTGTTTCCATGGCTCTTAACAATATGAACAGACATCCTCTCACTCTGAGGACCAGTTGCCTGGGAGTGTTGGGTTTGTTAAAGATATGGCTCTGGCACAGCACGGCCAAAAAGGCACAACAAGAAAAACTGAAGATTCGAGGCATGAGCCTAAAACCCAAGACTGATTATCTCAAATGAGAAAATAATTACCAGGTACTTGACCAGCCTCCAAATTATGAAAGGTTTAATGAAAAGGAAATATTCTTTCCTTTCATCCTCTCCCAGCTCATAGGAAGGAAAAGGGAAAAATGTTAGTAAAATATACAAACATTGTAGTCGAGCAGCTGGATACTGGGAGCTCACTGGTGCCAGCAGTCACCTCAAATCGTGTGGGTGGGTTATTAGCTGCCCACTAAAATATTCTGCTGCAGTAATACCTTCTCATGATTCTGAGTCTAAGGTGATGTCCTGCAGGTGCCAGGCAGGAACATTTCCTTTTTGCAGAATCACAGGACCATTAAGGTTGGAAAAAGCCCTCCAAGGTCACCAAGTCCAACACCACCATGTCAACTGAACCACATCACCAAGTGCCACATTTACTACTCTTTGGAGCACTTCCAGGGATGGTGAGTCCACCTGCAAACCCGTTTCTGGGATTAACCACTCTGTCAGTGACGAAATTTTTCCTGCTGCCCAACCTGAACCTGCCCTGGCACAACTGGAGGCTGTTAAATACAGGGTTTTGCTGGTGCAGCCACGGCAAACCCTTCTTCCACCAAAACTCTCCACGGCAGCTGGAGTAGTGGCACATCCTGTGCTGAGCAGCACATGGGTACCCATTCTCTCCCTGGAATAAGTGGTGTTCCCTTGTTTGGCACCAAGGGAGAAGGTCAATTAACTATTTGCAAAGTGCTTCGAGAAAATAAATTGCCCTTCAGCACCGAGAGGCTGATTGTTAGGGGCTGGTGATTAGCTGGGTTTGGGATTGTTTGCTCTGAAGTCACTGCACTAATTTTGCCCAAAGCCTTCCGTAAACAAGCTGTTTCTTGACGTTAAGAAGCTTTTCCTTCTTTGGACTGATTATAGGTTTGAAGCCTAGCAGCTCTTAGGTACACTTTCTGTTTTAAATGATTACAACTTTCTACAGTCAAATATTAGCTTTTGACAAAAGAAAGCCTCTTCCTTCTAAGAAATGTGGCCACAGCTGTCAACATGGTTTAAAAAAAAACCCAAAAGAGGTAGCTAGGAAAAAGAGAAGCTTTTTTATTAGAGATTTTTTTTTTAATTTAGACTTTTAGTTTGAGGTGTTATTGTTATAGCTGAGATAATTAAGCTTTATCCCCACCAGGCAGGATCATTTGAAGAAGCATTAATACAGGTGCATTGACACATTCATTGGGAGGAAGGGGCTGGCTGAGCCTCTCTCTTCAAGTCAGCAAAGTTACCTTGACTTTGGATCTTGACAGTTCTGGGAATGGAGCTGAGGATAGGGCTCAGCCCTGCCTCTCAGGATCCAGCGCCAGGTTTTTATTGAAAGGTGACTCAAGACTTGTTAAACATCACATTTTGACCAGGGAGCATGGGCAGAGCTCCATTACCAGGAGTTCAGGTAGTTTCCATGGATGTTAATGCTGAACAACAGCTGATGCTGCCTCTTGCAAACAAGTCATCTGACAAGCATCAGGAGGCAGTTTGGGACAAAAGCCTCGTTGCTGGTCAGCAGGAATTTTAGCCAAAACATCTGAATTTCATAGCACCCCTGGCCAACTGCAGCTCATTGACTGATTACAAGTGATGCCTTTTCCTCGGCAGCCATCTGAAAAATAAGTTCTCCGTCCTATCTTGCATCCCTTGACAAACCCTGGCATAACTAATAATGCTGTCATGGCTCTCAGTGTTTCCACTTCTCTGGGTTACCAGGCTGTTGAGATGATGTGCTCTGTTTGCTCATATCTAAGATTGCGTGGCTCAGCTGTGCCAAGCCTTGATTCATGATAAGGATTGAGCCATCAGTCTTTGTCAGGCAGAGGTTGGAGTCTTGGTTGGGATTATGGATGGCTGCTTGAGGCACATGTGGGTCTGTACAACTGGATCTAAGCCTTGAAAGAGGCAGAAGTTTCTTACATTTAAGGAATGTTAATTTCTGCTCCTCTCTGCTTGGGGTATTGGCAGCATCAGCTCCCAGCACGGAGGTCTGGGAGAGCTCAGCAGCTCAGGATGTTGGGCTTTTATTAAATTAAAATAAACCCCCCAGCAGGTGGTCTGTAATGTAAAGCCTACCTCCAGTGCTGATGTCTGATCTCATTAGGGACACACAGGGAATCAACCCTGAGTGTCCCCTCCCCAGCCACCTCTCAGGCTGACTTGGTGGCCAGGGAGGATTTGCAGCCCTGCCTCTGCTAAAATGAACTTTGGCCAGTTTCAAAGAAGCACTGTGTCACAAATCAACAAAAATCCACACTGGAACACTGGGAAGAGTGTTATATGCAAGGATGAAAAGCTGAATTATCCTGCTGTAAAGTGAAATGGGGGGAAAAAAAGCAGTAACAATGGAACAGGGGATGTTTGCCTGGATTGTGTGTGTCTCAAGGAAAGGCAAGTTTAACCTGCTGTAATGCAGGGTCACTTCCCGTTAGCAAAACCCCCTGAAGGGAGAGAGGGGGAAATGTAAAAAGATACTTTACAGTAAAACAATATACTTATTTTACTCTGAGATCAAGGATTCTTTTTTATTTTTAAAGGAGCTTTTGAAAACCTACCCTTGGTTTTACAGAATATTTTTAACTCCTCCAATATCGTATGGTTTTCACTAAGTCATTATTTTAAAATGGAGCTGTTGTCATCTTTCTTGCACAGGGCGAGAATGACTCTTCTCCAGATGTAATTATGACTTTGTTCCTTAAATTTTCTCTTACAAGCAGCTGAACTTTTACAACTACAATCTATACTGGCTGAATTTTATTAATGGAGTCATTCTGCTTTCTGTTTCTTTGAGCTTTGCTCTCCCATATCTCCCAAAGCATTACACTTACATGTCTTTGTTCATTAGTTTTAAAGCCTTTCCTCGGCTGGAATAATAGAAAAAACATCTATTTCTGGTCATCCAGTTGCAATTCTGACTATTCTCAGTGGGGCATATATATTTCAAGTTGGGTTGGTGGGGATTTAGATATACAATTCCAGATAGCCTTAATGAGAGTAACAGTCCTAATTCCCCGCTCAGAATATTAAAAACTGGTCCAGGGTGTAGAGAGTGAAATGCTGTGATCTTACCTTTAAGTACCTTTGCCTTGTTCTTTTTTTTTTATTCCTAAATATCATTTGCATCTGCGTTCGTTCGTTAAAGTAATTGAGAGCTGCTTTGAGGGTGAGGGAGTTGATTTTTGGAGCCCCTGTCTGGTTTGCTTTGCTGTGTTTTCCCGGGGATTGGCTGCACCTGGGTGCACCTTTGGAACAGAAAGGTTAATTCAAGAGGGAGCTGGAAGAAAGAGTTTAGCAAATTGACTCTGTTATTATTCTGATTGCCTTCAGTGTTAGACAAGAACAAGACGCACCTTTTTTATTGCCTTAATTAACTACCACCAAAAAAAAAATCCCCACCATGCTGTGAATCTAATAAGGATTAAGATTTAGTTAGAATATTAGAACCAGACCCACAAGGAAGATACTTTTCATGCAGGAAGGACATGTTGATTTTGTTCCTGAACTTCATCAGGAATCGTGGGGTTTTTTTAATTCTTTCTCAAGGCAACCTTTTATCATAAAATGCTAAGAAGCATCCATCCCCTATGCTAAGTTTAGGCCCCATTCTTAGTTTTGTTCATGCACTCCTTTTCCTTCTCTCCTAATCCACATCTTCACAGGGATCCCCCAGACCTTGTGGGGAGGATGCCACTGGTGGCTTTTCTTTTAGCAGGGAAGTGGTGCAGACAGAAGGGAAGGTTTTCTCCATTTGGACAATGTGTAAGAAATTTCCTGGAGCTTAATTGTCCATTCTTGAAGGTTCCTGTACTTACACTTGGAAGCCAATATCCATGGATAGCTAGTCTGGTAGTTAGGAGTAAATGGAGTGTGAATACTCCAGGCAGCTCTTCTTTCTTGTGCTCAGATCAATATTCTGAGTTAGGGAGGAGAGATGTGACTTGGAGTCTTCTCCTTCCCTCACTCTGGTCGCCACTGTTTTACCCGTCTCCCTTACAGCCCATTTGGACCCCTCTGGTGATTCCTGCTGATTTTGGGGGGCCCAGCAGCAGCAAATGGTCTCTTCTGGGGATGCAGCCACGGTTTGAGCAGTTTGACAGTGAAGCTGTTTGGCTTCTCAACACACATTTGCTGCACAGACCATTTCTTGATATGAAGGCAAATTATCTCCCACTGTGCTGCTGCCATGGATGAGTAGAAACTCTTTTCTCCTTTCCTCTTTCTTCTCTTCTCTGTTTACTGCTGGCCAGTAAACTATTTTAATTTAAAAGGTGATTTAATGAGATGATCTGTTTTCCATTCAAGTTCTTCCTCGTGGCTTAGCTCCCCTCCTTTTTCCCCCCTCTATCCGTCTGATTTCTTGGCTGCCTGAGTGAAAGGACTTTCTCCCCTGCTGCTCTGCAGTTTCTCAGTGCTACCTGCTGCTTTCTTCATCTTCTCCTACCCCACTGCTTGTTCCTACCTCCTCCCACAGCCACCCTTTGAGTCCATGACCCCATTAATCTGCCCCAGTGTTTTTCCCCCTCTCTGTGCCATCAAACATTTTTGTGTGACTGCAGGAATTAGATCAGTCAGGGAACGAAGGAACAGGTCCCTGGATATGCATGAGCTCTGAGAGGATGCACAGAATTGAGTCTGTCCATTTTCTTGAGAGCATTTGCATCAAAATTATTTCCATCTGAGAAAAGAGTTTGGTTGTGACAAAAGATAAGGGAAATATTTGCAATGTATGAAAAGCAAGGAGAAAAATAAGTTCTGTCAGAGAGCAGGAGAGCTTGGATGCTACCCCAGAGTCCGGGAACTCTGTGTGCACCTCCCAGCTTTGACCAGATTTTCTGTAAGGCTGTGAAATTACTGTGGATGGGTTCATCTCAATGAATTTAATTAAAAATGAGGGTTGCTTGTGCTGATCTTCAGGGATCCCTCACTTAGCGGGAGCTGACTCCTTCTCACTGGATGGACAGTTACAGAAAGGAGATTCAGCTGTTATGGTTGGAGTCGATGATGTCAGAGGGCTTTGCCAACCTAAACAATTCCGTGATTCTGTGCTCCAAACTCTGATCTACAGGGAAAGGGAAAACCAGTAAATGCTGTATCTTAATGCCTCTGATTTCCTCAGAAATACTGGATAGTCAAAAAGAGACATGAGCCAGTCAGGTCACTAAAATGCATAAGAGATGATAATTTTGTGGAAAAGAGTATTTCTTATCTCTTGTGGGTAGATTAAGGATTGGGACAGTGAACTGAAAACTTCTCGCACGGCAGGATCTGATTTTAGTGAGTGACTTTGAGATAAGGAAGTGTCAAACACAGAATCATAGAAACACGGAATAATTTAGGTTGGAAAAACCCTTCAAGATTGTCGAGTCCAACCATCACCCAGCACTGCCAAGTCCATCGCTGACCCATGTCCCCAAGTGCCACATCCACAAATTCTTTAAATCCCTGCAGTGCCATCTCACCCTTTGTCATGGATTGGCTCAAAGGAGAAAAACATTTCTAATCTTCACTCTGTTCTCAACCAAGACATGGGAAAGAAGTGTTTAGAGAGGGGCAGATGGGAATAAGCAGAAAAAGGAATTGTGTTATATCTGCTTTTAAAAAAGGAAACAAGAAAAATGAAGGAACCTCTACAAGGGCCTGGAGTGACAGGACACAGGGAATGGTTTCCCAGTGCCAGAGGGCGGGGATGGATGGGATATTGGGAAGGAATTGTTCCCTGGGAGGGTGGGCAGGCCCTGGCACAGGGTGCCCAGACAAGCTCTGTCTGCCCCTGGATCCCTGGCAGTGTCCAAAGCCAGGCTGGATGGGGCTTGGAGCAGCCTGGGACAGTGGAAGGCGGGTGAAATGAGATGGTCTTTAAGATTCCTTCCAACCCAAATCATTCCATGATTCTAGGATTTAAAATTGTTTAAACCTCATCAAAATCATAGTTACGGATTCACCAGTGGCTGTGATGAAAACCGAGTTCTAAAAAGTTTTGGGATCAGGATTTTAACCCCTCTCCAGTGGAGTGGTTGCCTCAGAAGCATCTCCCATCCCCAATATTTCCAGTGCCCCATTCTGGCTCTGTGCAAAGTCACAGCAGGAACCAGCACCCAAAGGTCCAACTTGTACGCTTTGCCATGAAATTGTTTTGATGAGAAGGACATTGCTCAACACCTACAACTGCAGGATCCTTCCATGCCAATAAAACTTATGTGGACAAGAGGACTGAGGGGAAAAAAATATTCCCATGTTATGGGACTTGGAGTTGTTTTTCTGTTTTTCACAGGAACACCAATGCTGTTGGGAAGCAGGAAGAGGAACAGCACAACAGCCCCTGGTTCTCTTCCAGATGCAGCCTCCAGAGAAGCCATTGCTGCTGCTACTGATGGCTCATCCAACAGGGCAGTTCCCTCCAAAGACACCTCCAAATCCAAAGAGATCCAAGCACAGGGTGTCCTGAAACCAAAAATGCCTGTCTCCGACAGTGTATGCAACAGAAAAGCGTCATCAAGAATCCTCCGGGAAGAAAACATTCACAGGCAAAAGCAGCTCCTAAAAAGTAAGGTACAAATCCTACTGTGGTTGTCAGGAATATGGTTTCAATAATAAGATGAGGTCAGTCTCAAAGAAAAGAAGTGAAATAATGGAAAGTCAGGCCATTTTTGTCCAGCTTTAAGTGCTGAGCGTTGAGTCATCTGGTGAGAGATCAATCAGCTAATCTGACTGTATACATTGCTATGGTTAATAGAAAACAAGATTTAAATTACAAAGATAGGCTTAGATTCCCAAGAAAATCTTGAAAAAGCATTAAAATTGCAAAGTCAAGCAGCCCCAGACCGATCAAGTAACACCAGAACTGAGGTTATTTTTACAGCCTTGTTCTGATACCTTTCTTTCTCTCCCGCAACTTTTTTTTTTGACGCAACAACCTGAACTATGATTATCAACAAGGTTTCAGTGTGTAAAACATAATTTCTTTGGGTTCAGCAGTGTCTGGGATGTCTTACTTGCAACATTTATTCTCACAGCTAAAATGCAGGTGACACCAGCAGCTGCATTCAGGCACCAGGTATTTTTGCAGAAGATGACTGAGATTAATTTGGGTTTAGTATGAATATGTCTGTGAGAAGTTTATTCCTTAAAAATGTTCTCATGGTCATAGAACCTTTTTTTCTTACAGCTGTTTTTTCTGAAGAGAATTTTTTTGTAGAAAGGTAGGCAAAACTTTGTCATCATTGAGCATAAAGCTACTGAATGTCATACATTTCGAAGCCTAAATGCTGTTTTCAGTGCCTGAAGTTAAATCATGGCATTCCCCTAACTGGAAGTGACTTTGTTTTACAAAAGTGAAGCATCCACTGAGATCTGGCAAAGCCCAACTTAATCCACACCTCTGTAAACCTGGCTTAGGGAGGAATTTAATTTCATGTTCACAGGTTTCAAGGTTTATTCCAAAATGTTGGTGAGAACAGTGTTAGGGAGGAAATACAATTCAGGCTTTTATAAGGCAAATGTACCCTACACAGATCTTTTTAATATGTTTTTAAGTACAATATAATATGTACAATATGTGATAAAGAGGAAAATATTTTAAGTTTATTGTAACCAAAAATTGAAATAAAACAGTAACGGGCTTTATTCCCAGATATTTAGTTCTAGAAATCAAATTATTTGGCAAGGAAGGAGCACTCCAGTGTGACTTTTCAAAATAGTTCATATGGAAGTTCCTTTGTTATTTTGGATTCGTTCTGTCCTCTGAATGAGAATCTTGTCAGCTCTGATTTTTGAGCACACAGCCTCTTTTGGTCCTAATTTGTGCAGGGAGTATCAGTCAGTGAGCATTAAAACTTAATTATAAGTCTAGAAAATAATCTCTTTCTCTCAATGTGAATTGACAGCTTTCATAATAATACCCTAGAATGCACAATAACCTTTTGTTGATTATTTTTTTCATGGAGTCTTTCCACTGGCTAATGGATATATAGGAATGACAGAAAGCAAACTGGATTGTAAACAAAGGGGAAAAAAAACGGTGGTGCTGATGAAAGTCTCAGTGTGGTCAAAGGGAAATGATTTGTGGTTAAAGCCCATAACAATCTGGTATTTTCTGCAATAAATGGGAATGAACTCCAACTGCAGGTCACAGCAAGATATCCCTGGATTTCTGTGGGGCAACTTGTGGGAAAGGAGCACCAGCAAAGAGAGCTGAGCGCCCAAGAGGTTTAATTGTGATTGTGAGGGCTGGATAATGCGAGAGGAGCTCTGGGTGTCACAGGGCAGCAGGGAGCACCCACCACTAGATCTGATCTCCTCTGCCTAATGAGGCCTGTTAATAACAGCCTGGCTTTCTTATTTCAGGAACTGCCCTCTCTGTCTAATGAGGTGGAGAACCCAATAAAAAATTAGCCATGCACTCCTAATGAACTTTTAAATCTCTCCAAGGTGATTATGAATTCTGTGGTTCGAGGGACAGAACAAAGGAGCTCAAGGCACAGGACGAGTGGGAGCGAGGCAGGAGGGTGACACTGTCCATGGTGCCACTGTCCAGGGTGCCACTGTCCAGGGTGACACTGTCCAGGGCTCGCTCTCCAGGTGTGACTTGGGAAAAAAACCTGCTCACCTGGCCAGGATCCAGCTCCCAGCTGGAGAAAACACCATGGACACTGAGGGTAACGCATATTTTTTTTTCCTTTTTCCCTTTTTTCCTGCCTATTTTTACGTTTTTTTCCTTTTTTCCTTTTCTCTCTTTTTTCCCCCATGGATGGTGTTTGCTTCCTGGTAACTGACTGAGGGCCTAAGTTCACATTCCCTCGATTTTTTTTCTCCTTTCCAGTGAAGTTTTGGCAGTTTGTATCCACTGCCAAGACTTGCTTGGTTGTCTGGTTGTCCAGGCTCCCCGTTTGGAGCTGCAGCTGCTGTTCCTGTGGGGGAACTCGTTCGGAGTTTGGGGATTTACAAATTCCCAGTTCCCCAAATGTCTGGCGCTTCCAGCACCAGCTGTAGGTGTGGACATGGCCCAGGTTGGTACCAGGCTCCAGCAGCAGATGGACTTTCCTGCCTTTTCCTCCAGCATATATTGCAGACCCATCTCTGCTCCTGTCTTCTGTCCTAAGACATTCCTAAATGTTGAAGCAGCCTTTGACTGGGAAGTGTTTTGTTTCTGGATCAGCCATGGAGGGATCTGACAATCTAAATAAACAGGAAAGAACTGTCGGTGACGAGTTGCTTCGGTGATGGGGTGAGAAAAGGAAGTGGGCAAAACATCAAGAACTTGAATTTGGATGCAAAAATATGTAATTCAAAACCTAGATGTGTATAAACCTTGTAGGACTAGGGGGAATGGCTTCCCACTGCCGCAGGGCAGGGATGGATGGGATTTTGGGAAGGAATTGTTCCCTGGCAGGGTGGGCAGGCCCTGGCACAGGGTGCCCAGAGCAGCTGGGGCTGCCCCTGGATCCCTGGCAGTGCCCAAGGCCAGGCTGGACATTGGGGCTGGGAGCAGCCTGGGACAGTGGGAGCTGTCCCTGCCCATGGCAGGGGGTGGGATGAGATGATTTGAAGGTCCTTTCCAACCCAATCCCAAAATCATTTTCATCACTTTAATAATCTCTTCCTGAACTCAGCCCTATGCCCATCACACTTTTTCCTTTGAACTACATGAGAATGAAGCAGTGTCTCTGTTCCCTTTAGGAAGCCCTGGAAATCCACAACCCTCAGTTCATCTCTCGCTCCCAGAAGAGGCTGAAGAGGCTGGAGCACATGGTGCAGCTGAGGAGGGCCCAGCAGAGGGACGCTCCTCCCAGCGCCCCCGCAGCGCTCGTTCGCAAGCTCTCCACATCCACTGCCAGCAGAAAGAAGCACTTCACCATCCCCGACCCTCTCAGTGGTGAGTTGTGACCAGCAGCAGGTCTGTGGCTGCCTTTGAAATCCTGTATGGAATTGCCATATCAAATTTGGGAAGAGACACAGGAGCGGCTGTTCCTGGCTCACCCTCCAGCATCTGTCCAGATGCTGCTGGCAGGAAATCCCAGCAGCTCAGAGATGGATTAGTGAGGATGAGGAGCTTTCTGTGCTCTGTGGCAGCTGGGAGAGACCTCCTTGGGGACTTCTTGTCACTGTCACATGCAGTTGTGTTCTTCAGGATGGAGCAGTTGCTGCTGGCTGTGGGGGTGATGGCAATAAATGGAATTCATCCTCTCCCAGCTCACAGAATGACCAGTTTGGGGACAGAGGTGACAGCAGGGAGGCAGGTGGGATTTGGGATAGGAGCCCCAGCTTCAGGTGTGGCCTTGCCACTTGCCTCAGAAATCCCAGGGCTGGGAAAGAGCGCTGGTCTGCCCAGCCCTGCTAAATCAAGGTATCCAAACTCTGTGATTTCCTAATTGAAGCTGATGAGGTTGTGACAAACAGCCTCAACCCTCAGTGAGGGACCCCCTTCTCTCCCTCACAGCCCATACCACACCTCTGTAAATGTTATCTAAGCACAAGATGTTAAACAAATTGCTTTTCTTTTTCTTTTCATTTTTCTTTTTTTTTTTTAATTGCCATCTGGATGTTAATTAATTCAGTTGACTAAAGAACAAAGATTTATTTGATTGATTGGCATTCCTCTTTACATCTTGGTTTTAAATCGGTGCCTGCTTGAAGATACATTATTCTACTGAAAAGCAATTTAGTTGAAAAGATTAAACAAACTAGAAAAGACACCTGGAGGATGCAGGTGTGGGAATATTTGATGTCCTCAACCCTGGGAAACACAAAGAGGTTTTTGGCTCCGTGGGGATTGACGATGGGTGCAGGAGAGGTGGGTGCAGCCCCATTTCAGGGTTCTTGGAGATGCCTGGAGAATTCCACCTTCCAGTGGTGCTGTGACAGGGTCTGTCCTACATCAGAGACCTACTGGGTTTTTATAGTGAGAGCTAAATAAACACAAGGAAACACAGCACAAAGCATGAATTCTATCTTAAAGACTCAATAGAATTAATTCACCATTTCAATTATCCAAGTTAATTTACCTGGAATCAGATCTCTCAGGGCTGTGCAGTGTGAGGACTCACGAGCTCTGCCAGCAGCAGTGGCACAGACCAGGAGTTTGTCATCTGTCTTAGAGGAAGTGGCAAAAATCTCCCCCTTTTTTCTGATCATCTTTGAAGGTCCCCCAAACCACTCTCAAATACCTTAGGAAAAGAAAAAAAAATGAAAGACTAAACCTATTTCTCCTGAAATTATAATGAAATTTTAATCTTTCTGCTTGTTTAATGAGTAATAAAATCACAATATTGAAATATATTCATTAATTATTGAAGTTAATGACTATTTCCGTCTTTTGGTAGTTAGTCATTAAAGGTAAATTTGTCTAAAGAGAATCTTTGGTTTCTGTAACTCACCTGCCTTTGTGTAGCCACATGTGGTTTTCTGTTTGTGAGATGTTAATATCTTTATAATGACAGGAGTGTCCCATGTCTGTTATTGAAGCAGAACTGGAGTTAACACTGGAAATCCAAGATGCCTGGATAAAGCATAGCCCTGTAGGCTGCAGTACAGAGGGCTCTGGAGGACTGTGCTGAGCTTGCTCTGAGTCCTGGCAATTGATCTTTTAGGATTTGTGGGGGTGGATGCTGCTGTGCAGCAGGATTGGTATCATCTGTGAGACCCAGAGTGGGGGATTTTTTTTTTTCCTCACCCAGGGCACTGGATGTCTCTGTGCTTCTGATGTCGCTGCTGATGACATCCATTTATTGCTGATGGATCCATTTATAGGGAATCTACCAGCAAATCTCTTAGTGGAGAAAGGATGCTCCATCCCCAGAAAGCCTTGGCACAGGCAAAGTCTTCATGGAATGGTTTGGGTGGGAAGAGACCTTAAAGATAATTTCATTCCACCCCCTGCTGTGGGTAAGGACACCTTCCACTATCCCAGGTTGCTCCAAGCCCCATCCAGCCTGGCCTTGGACACTTCCAGGGATCCAGGGGCAGCCACAGCTTCTCCATTCTCTTAAGAAATCTCTGCCAAATGCAGAGATTCCCTCCCACAGCTTTCCTGCTCTCAGGAATCAGGCTGCTCCTTCACAGCAACACCCCCTGGAACAGCATTGGAAGTTGGAGGGTAAAAGGATGACCTGGGAACGTGCTTAAGCGTTCAGGCTTGTATTGATGGCACCTCTGGGTTCCAGGCTGTGATCTTGTGGTTGTTTGTTGATCATTTCCTTCCTTTCTTGGTTTTTATTTTTTTTTTCTTTCCCTTCTCTTTCCTGATGTCTTAGGATTTGTGGAGGTGAAGCTCTTCACAGCTCTGAGGTTCACAGGGCTCATTGCCAGCACACCCTCACACATTTTCCAAAGGGCTTTTTCCCAGGAGCAGGTTGGTTGATGGGTTTAATTTCCACTGACCCTGCCAGAGTGACCCTGAGGATGGATCAGAGCCCAAGGCTGGGCAGCCGGAGCAGGTCATGAAGCACACTTAGCTCAAGCACTGACTGTAACAGCAGTTATCCAACTAATTCTCCACCTCAAGAGGACATTCCCTGCCCAGTTCCCTGTGTGCCCACACAGGAGGGTGGCCCAGGGTGGGGAGAGGTGGGTGCCTGCTTTTATTCAGGTGGAAATGGGGCCTAAACTGCAGCCCGAGGTGTTTTGTTGAGTTTGCTGCACTTATCTCTCTCTGAAATAAGCTTGGTACCTGTGCTTCTCTCTGGTCTTGCAGCTTTTATTCCAATGAAATAATTTACACCCAGAGCAAAGACCTGCAGAGATTTTTCTCTCTCCCAGAGAGATTATTCTAGCAGCCTAAAACATCTTTATTGATAATATGAAATTATTGACTAGCAGGGTTTCCCCATGTTTTGACAGTGTTGTTACAACCTTAGTTCCTTGTAAGAGTAAGAAATAATTGGCATTCAACATCATTTCCATATAAATACCAACATCTGTGCAGTTCTCATTTACCTTCCCGTGCTCAAAACCCCGAGTTGTTTACCAATTTTTAATTGTCCTTCACGAGTGGGGTTTTACGAAGCACTGAAAGTAATCTCAGGAAAATGAAAATGTTTATCCTGCACAAGATTTTATCATCACAAGAGCTCTTTGAAGGCACAGAACCTGCAACTCTCAGGCAGCCTTTGTGCTGTGTAATGGGTACTGCTAAATTTTGAGAGTGCTAATTAGCCCAAGATAGACAACTCTGCTGTTGACTGTGTCGAACAAATTAGAGATCCCACTGTGACGAACTGAATAGAAACAATGTTCAAATAACTGCATTTAAATCTCCAAAACCCATAATGTAATTACTGCAGTGACAGGACTACCAGCTGTTTATAGGCCTTTAAATCTGCATAATGAACAGCCCTGTGATCTTGGTGTGCACCGGCACTTTTGGAGGTTTTACACAATTCCTCAGGCACATTTGGGGGTTTTTTCCCTACCTTCCCTTTTCCTGCCCTTTGAGGGGGTGGTGGTTCAGTGAAATTGGCCATATAAGTTGAAGGTTTTCCTTCAACCCCACAGTCGGACCTGCTGAGTTCCTCTGGATTTGCATCCAAACCCTCTGTCTTTAGTAATATCTTGGAAACAATTTATATCTTTTCAGTCGTGCTTCTAAACCTTCCCCAAAAGTTTTTTTTTGGAACTGCAGGAGCCTGGAGGGCGAGGATTGCTGTTTGCTTGGGTTTTCCAGGGGTGGGTTTCTCCCCTGTGCCAGGGAGGTTTTTATTTGGACTGAGGGAGGAGAAGGTGGCAATCAAGGAATTTGCAATAATCCTGCAGCCACTCAGGTGTATTCTTGTGGTCTTCACACTGGTGCTTGGCTGTGACTTGATTTGGGTCCTTTTCCAGGTCCCTTTTCCCCATTAAAACTTTTAATAGTGCCACCCATTCTTTTGGTCTTTTTGGCTGGCAGCTCTGAGTAAAGCCTAAGCTGCAGTCAGGTAAAGAAATTAGGGAGAGGAATGACCTGTTCTGAAGATATTATTAAACTCATATTAATTCTGCCCCACCTTCCTCAATAACTGCTATTTTTGGGGAAAAAAAGTGCTTTTTAAGATTATATGCTGTAATGAAATTAGAAAGATTTAGGAAGGCCAGGTGAGATGCTCATTTTTTTATTTTTTTTATAAAATCCATGAATATATAAGTATCATTTGGATAGAGAGGACTGAAATCTCCAACATCATCCCCAAAATTAATTTCATATGAAAATGTTTTCATAAACCTCTCAACATTACTGCTTTTTAGAGATATTAGTGCTGTTTTCCATAAAGACTGAAATATTGAGGAGGGGCAGAAGGCCCAGTAGTAGCAGGAGAGACCTGAACAGCTGGAAAACCTGGGAACCACCTTCCTGTGGGTGCTCTTGGGGCAAGGAGCACTTGTGAGCTTCAGGATTTCTGTGGGGTGAGCAGGAGCCCAGGCAGCCTTACCCTCAACCCTTTAACTCATGGATTATTGCATTTTGTATAAATAACACCAAACCCTCATGTCCTGAAGCAATTCAGTGCATGAAGTCACTGACAGAGGATGTGCAAAGTCTGGGCAGCGCCCCTGGGTGCAGGCACTGCTTTACATTCCCTGGATGAATTCCCAGGAAAATCCTATGGGCATGCCGAGCTCAACATCACCTCCACATCTATCTTAGATTCAATGCTGATTTATTTTTTAGGGGACTGTTGATTTAAAAACCCCCAGTGTTTAAAAATATGTTCTGTGTCCTAGGATTTCTCTGGGCAAATGGGTTTTTGGTGAATTATTTTTTCAGTTCACTAAAAAAGCAGATAAATCAGAGAACTACCACCAGCAGTGCTTTGCTTTTCACACACCCTCAAAGGCACATTTTAGCTCCTACCAAACTTTGGGAATTCACATTCATGTTAGAAGAAAACGTGTCTATATTCTCTATATTTTGATGAATTTTGTCACTGTTTTACTCTTCTAAGTGCTCCAGTGATTTAGTGGTAAATAGGAAGTCAGGGGCTGCTTCCAACACAATCATTTTATCTGTTCTCTGTCTAAATATTTACTGACTTCCCAAGCAGGAGAGTTACTCATCCTCTTGGAGGTGCAGTTTAGCATTAATTACAATATATTACAAGGACGACCCATTTACATTCATTTACAGCTTGCTGAGGTGGAGATGTGAGACCACTTGTAAATGCCAGAAACTCAGGAGTTTCACAGGGTTTCAACAAAACACCAACGAGGTGATTCAGTCCTCTCTGTCTAAGCCTTTCTTTAGCTGTGGTGCATCCCTGGAAATGCTGAAGGTCTGCTCTGAACTCCCTTCTTTCCCTTCAGTCACAACGGTTGTCTCCAAAAGTCCTCCAAGGCTATGAAATCTGATAAGGAGCTTTGATAAGGAACTGCTAAAACACAATTTAGAAGCCTATCAGCTTGGGGAATTGTCCACCTCGTGGCCCATTTGATCTTTACTTGGTAGGAAAGGGCTTTAATTCAGGTCTCCACGATGAGCTTGGCAGGTTGTTACAGCTGCTCTTCCCCTTTGAAATGCACTTTCTTCTCGGTGTGAGGATTAACAACTATCTAAACGCACACACGCCTTTTATTTTCTCATTTCTACCCCTTTTTTATTTACTTCTCATTTAACTTTTGAATCCTAATCCTACAATCCATCAAGGATTAGCCTTATTTCTGCTTGATGTTTGCATGTGATTTTTCTTCTCGTAAATAGCAAGCTGGGAGATGCTGCAGGAATGTTTAGCCATGAGAATTAACCTCGTGGCTCCACGCTGCTTCACAAAGGGCATTTTTAGAACTGAGGTGGATTTATTATTTTCTTGAAGGATTCTCCCCAGAGTCTCTTTTGAATCCATCCCTTCAAAGCCCTGCACAGCCACGTATCTTGTTCCAGGCAGAACCACGGCAGGGATGGGTCTGATGCCCTTCTGTGCCAGCAGGAGAGGATTATTCTGGAGCAACAGCACCTGCACAGCTCCCAGCCTCTGTGCTGCTTCCCAGAAATTGAAAACAGAGGCCACCCTGTCTTAGGGACTTGTAGGAAAAACACAGATTAGTTTATCAGGCTGTATGGGATAGGAACTGGGTCTGCAAATCTCTGGATGGGTTTTTCCTGTTCTGGTGGCTACACAAAGAGGTCTGGAATGTAAAAGTGTCATCATGCCCCATCCCTGGAAGTGTTCAAAGCCAGGTTGGACAGGGCTTGGAGCAGCCTGGGACAGTGGAAGGTGTCCCTGGGTCACAGGCAGTCTGCTCCCTGCACTTTCAGGGTTATTTGGACAGCAACAGCATCCAAGTGTTTATTCCTTTTAAGTGAATCAACATGTAAATGAGCATTAGAACTAATAAATAAAAGACAAATGATGTTTTCCTAGCAAATTGAGCATGTGGCTTGTGTGTACTGAAGATTTAGCAAGGATGATTAAGTGTAGACAACTGCTGAGTGGGGGAAAGTCAGTCCTGAGGCAGAGAAGGCTTCAGAGCCTCTCTCCTTTCTCAATTTGAGCTTTGGAAACTGCACCAGTTCAGAACTGAAACTGCTGCAGAGCTCCCTTTGATTTTTGATTGGAGGGATGGCTGAGAGACTTGGGATTGTTCAGCCTGGAAAAGGGTCCAGACACCTCAGAGCCCCTTCCAGGGCCTAGATGGGCTCCAATGGGAGAGGGACTTGGGTCAAGGGATGGAGGGACAGGACACAGGGAATGGCTTCCTGCTGCCAGAGGGCAGGGCTGGGTGGGATATAGGGAAGGAATGGTTCCCTGGGTGGGTGGGCAGGCCCTGGCACAGGGTGCCCAGAGCAGCTGGGGCTGCCCCTGGATCCCTGGCAGTGCCCAAGGCCAGGCTGGACATTGGGGCTGGAGCAGCCTGGGACAGTGGGAGGTGTCCCTGCACATGGCAGGGGTGGGATGGGATGAGCTTTATGGTCCCTCCCACCCAAACCATTCTGGGATTCCATGAATTTTACAGAGAGATACAACAGTGATCTCATTTATTTCCTGGCTTCCCACCTTGTACTAACACCCTCCCTTCCCATTCAGGACCCATTTTTGCAAGGAAGGTGTTAAAATCACCTGCTCCTGAGAACCACCAACTGCTCAGATCAGTAATTATTTTCTTGCATCCCGGGAAATGCTGATTGGAATTATCACAGACCTCTTCATACCTGACCAGGAAGGAGTAATGTCATTTGCCTCTTTCTGAAGCTCAGAGAATTATCCACAGCCCTGCAAAACAGGTGTAAATTGGATCAGAAATTACCGTACCAGGGCAGGTTCCTGACACACCAAGGAGGCAGACAGGGTGCAACTGCCTGCAGGAACCTGTGAGGAGGATTTGGAGAGATTGGGAGGTTTGGATCTGGCCTTAAGCTTTCATAACTTTAACCAGAAATGGTAAATCAGGCCCCATGGAAGATGACATTTGAGATTTCAGTAAAAGCAGATCCCTCCAGTACTAACTTTATTTTCTCTCTGCCAGACAACCTCTTCAAACCAAAGGAAAGAGTCATTCCTGAGAAGGAGATGCACATGAGATCTAAAAGGTACAAATCCCTCTGGTTTAGAGTTTGTTCTGCTGTATCACCTTAGATTTGGGCAGCCCTGCCCTTTGAGCAGCCCTTTTCCAGCAGGTTCTGACAGCATGGGGCACCCATGGCATGGAAACCAAATCCTCAGCAGCTACCTCATGTTGAACTCTCAAAAACGGAAGCAGTGAGGTCACTCAGGATTTTTTTTCCTCCTGATTATGGCACAGAGGATGGGAATGACAGCAAATTATGAGGAATGTGGTGTCTGAGCTTTAACTGCACTGCACTTCATGCAAGGGAAGCTGCAAAAGCCACCATGAGGAATTCATCCTTGTTTTAAGATGTGTCCCATTCCTCTTCTCCAAAATGCAATCCCCAGCCAAAACAGGGTGCTTCAAGAACTTGCAATTGCAAAACATTATGAGGGAAAAACACAACTAAACTAAAGGCTTTGTGCTCATGCAAAACCAGGAATGCTGGGAAGGGAGGTCCAGCTTTCTCTTCCAAATCCTGGGAATTTTATCATTGATTTTAATGGGAAAAGATCAGACCAGGAGTCACCTTCTTAATGGCAACTCCCGTTATTTTTAAAATGGGAAGATTGTGTTCTTCTTGGTAAAAAGTGTTCCTAATGACAGAGAAAAAATGTTAACAGTTTAGAGTCTTATAATGATGGTTTTCTTATATTTTAGAAAATGACTTGGAAATGATTGCTGGGTATTAATTGTGTGACATAAATACAAAAAAAAAAAAAAGTACAGGCCAGATTCTGGTTTGAATTATGTTGCTGGAAATGGAAACCAACTCTACTGAGCTCCTGAGAAGCTACTGCATTGAAATCACCTACACCCATCTCTTTCTTTACTTTTTTTATTCCAAAATCAGAATTTTCAACAAGATTCAAAACAAGCCAGATTTCATATCAAACCATGATTGTTAATAATTTATACTTCTCATGCCATAAATCTAATTCAAGTCCTTAGAGATGCCCATTACAAGTATTGCAAGGAAGGCAAACATTCCCTACAGGAAAAATCAATTATTTTGTGAGCCCCAGGGATGAGATGAACTCGACTTTCTGAATTCCTGACAGGATTTATGACAATTTACCTGAGGTTAAAAAGAAACAGGAAGAGAAGCAGAAGCGGATCATCATCCAGAGTAACAGGCTGCGTGTGGAGATGTTTAAAAAGGTAAAGAATTCCTGTTATTTCTGGAGCAAATGGACCCAGTAAATTTGAAGTCTGGGATGCCAATACCACCTCACCTCCAGTACCACTAAAGATTTCTATCACCTCATGGATTTTAACAGTATTTTAAAGCACTTTTGCATCTTTTTTTTCTAGCAATTACTGGACCAGCTCCTTCACAGAAACACGGAGTGACAAAGGAGTCTCTTGCCCATCATCCTGATTGGATCTTGAATGCCTTTGACTGCTAGATAAGCCATAAAATTAACTGTTATCTCAATTACCTGGAGGTATTTTTCTTATCTTTGGCTCTTTGTATAAAGAAAGATCATTTATGTTTCAATTGAAATTTTAAGGCATCTTTCAAGTAATCAAAAACAGCCTAAAGGGGAGCACAGCTGTTCCAGAGCATCACCTTTTGGTCAGTGCACCCAGAGGAAATAATTTTAAGAATTTTTAATGCAAATACTGAATTACAGGGGTATTATTTATCCTAATCTTTTTAAAAAAGTACACTTCTCCACAGCAATAGCACCGCATTTGTAAGATGTGGAAAACTTACTTCTCCAAAGTATTTTATTAATTGATTTCGTGTGCGTGAAATCCTTGAAGAAAACTGTTATTTGTTATGTTTAGGAACCAGTTGAAATAGCATTTACCACATCATCAGAGCAGCAGCAGTTTCACATTAATACTTAACATTCCAAAAGGGACCAATATTTCAGCTTTCTGAAGAACTCCATTCCTGTTCATAGAGTGAAACTACCTAGCAAGCTCTCCCATTAAAAAACAATATTTAAAAATTTGTTTGTAACACTTTTTTTCACGTTTTTCATTGTCACATACGTTTTACTCCACTTCTGTGAGCGTGAAGTATTTATAGAAATGGCAGATGGAGGAGTGGTGCCAAGAGGGATGTTTGCATCAAAACTCGCAGAACTCAAACCAGCTGTCATGTTTCCTCCCCAAAAAATATTTAAATCTTTATTTGTACATGTTGGAAGTAAAAACAAGCAGCTTACAAACCGATGGAGTTTATTTATGGAATAAAGTATGAGGATAATATTGATCCAACCGCTGTGTTTTTATTTGGTGCTGTTAAATATAACACAGTTATGGAAACTGCCTGAGAAGTCGTGCCTTTGTACCCACAAATCCCAGGGGAAAATAATACTGCCCCTAAAAATCATTGCAAGTGTTAAACTTCGCTGCACAAAGTTTGAGGAGGGGTTTGAATGAGGCTGGAATTTGGCCTTTGATAGTTCTGCTTTGTTTTTCTAATCCAGCCTGAGATGTAAGGTCAGGATTTTTGGAAGAGGGGGATGTTTGTGAGCCACTGGGATAACCTCCAGCTGGGTGACCTGTGCTGGACACGAGGACCTGGGTATATTTTGTGCTCTGTTTCTGTTGGATTATTCTGCCTTTTTGTGTTTCAGCTTCCCAGCTAACGTAGCAATAATGCTGTTAATTTTTGCTCGCAGAGAAGACAGAGACCTGTTGAACAAATATATTGCATTCCAGATAGGCATCCCCAAAAACTCATCAACAGTTCAATCCATTGGGAGAGGACGTGGAAGGTAAGGCAGTGGGGAAGGACCTGCCAGGGTTCTTCCCTGAAAAGCACCTTTTTAACCAAGGAAGTCATTGAGTACTGGAAACCAAAGCCAAGGCAGGAGCATAGGTGACTCCAAGTAGAACTCAGAAAAGGGATACAAGAAGAATTATCTTTGAAGCTTTTATTCACTTTTAGCTCACTACAACCACTATTTCCTATAGGATCAGTGCCCAAATCCCCTTTGAATTTAGTAGGAACTGATAATATTTCCCCCTTGAGTCCTCACTCTCTGATTTTTTGACTTCAGGAAAATGCAGCTTTGGTTCATCAAGTCTGTACCTTCAGGTGCATTATTTCCTGCACATCTGTGAGATGGAGGAATTTTATTTACATTTCACCCTACCTTAGTGTACACCCTCAGGCTTGCCTGGAGTCTCACCCCAAAGCCACAGCAAGATATTTTGGCATGGAGAGAAAATATTTGGAGTTTGGTATCCATGGAGGACACAGCAAAATAATCCCTTCCCAGGTCAGGGATGTCCCCTGGGCTAGGACTGACACCAGAAGGGACCCCCAAAACTTTTACCACTTCTTCTCTGGCAGAGAGGAAGAGACAGGATCTTCCTCATTGCGAGTAAGAGTATTTTCCATGGAAATCAGGCATTTATCCTGCAGGATACCCAGGAATTCAAGGGAGATGGTTTAATCCACCTGCCATAGTGTATCCCTACTCCATGCCCATATGTAAATGTATGTAAATAAATATGTGTATCTGACATGCTTCCCACTCTCTGGCTGGGAATATCCAACAGAGGAGCTTGATGTTCCTTGGAAATCATTGCACCCAGGTGATCCTTGTGAGGAAATGAATGATGTGAGCATTTCCTGGGAAGAACAGCACAGGCTTCAGGTGGGATTTCACCCCTTGGCACCATCATGGATGGCCTGAGCAGGGAGTGGTATCTCCACTGACCTGGTTTCCTCTCCCTCCTTGGGAACAAAGTACAACACCCATCTGCTGCATCCTCACCTCCCTGGCTCAGGAGCCGCTCCCCTGGCTCACAGCATGAAGTCAGAGAAAAAAATCCTCTGGGTTTGTAGAAGGGTTATTTCCAAATGTTTTTATTTTCTCTAAATGTGATTTTTAAAACCTGCAGGACAAATCTGCAGCAGTCTGAGGTGGGATTTCCTTTGTACAAATAAGCTGGTAAGGAAAATGCATGATGCAAATCACTGTCTGGGAATGTTTTACATGGTACAAAACCTGTGCTTCAGAAAACCAAAAATTAGCTCTGTTGCAAACCTAATTTCTCTTTCAGGGCCTGAGAAAAGAAAGTATCTGGTAATGGATCCAGCAAACAATTCTAACATTCATTTCAGCTCTACAATCCAGTCATTGTGACAGAAAATGGACTGTGCAGGAAAACGTCACCTCAGGAAAACAGGAGCCTCCCAGGCATAGCCCTGGACAAGCAGGCATCAGCTTAAGGAAGTTCAGAGTTAGGGAAAAAGTGGTGGGATCTCCCTTTGGACTTGCAGGCACTTCAAAGAGCCCATTTGCCAGCAGGTAACAGGAAAATCAGAGGTGACCCATACTTGTCAAGCTGGAATTTTCCTTCTTGTTGGGAAAACTTGAGGATTGAGTTCAAGTTCTCTGGGTGTTGGTGCTGTGCCTTCGGGAGGGACACATCAGGATTCATAACAATGTTGGTTTGGGGGAGATTTGGGATGGTTTGGGGGTGTTTGAGCACAGAGCCTGGGTGGACTTGTCAGCACATTGCCTTGGCATTGTCCCTCCCAAACACAAAACCTCCCCATAGGGTTGGGATTCTGCGTTGATGGAAATGAAGCCCACATGGGGAATGCTCAGCATTTGAGGTGAGCAAGATGTGGTGTTTGGTTGCTTGCTGGCATTATTAATCTCATCTGACAGAAATAACTCATGAAGGGTTGGAAGTCATTGTAATGTAAAGGACTGAGGGTTCCAGCGTTCTGGGGATTTATTTAAACCCAAATATTTTCCTGTGTATGTGTATGCAAGTCATTAGTTACATCTTGGAGTTTACTCAGCTGCTCAGAGAGACGAGGAGAATGTCTGGGTGAGATTTTTGAGGGGTTTTATTGTTGAGTATCTGGGCCTGGTCACGTTAGTGTAATGTTTTCTGGGAGAGAGCTGATTTACAAGGAAAACAACACACAAAAGCAAGGATAAAGTTCCTGGCAGCCCTCTCCAGAGGAAACCATTCCCTGATACAGCCCTTGCAGCAAGGCTAAAAATACAGCTTGCCTCATCTGCAGGGGTGTTTGCCCCTTTGACTGCAGGGACAGAAGTGCCTGTGTGCTTTGAGGGATGGGTAATTATCTCCCCAGGAGCACTGAGTGGCTGCTTGTCCCTGCTGGAGCCCATCAGGACACAGGGCTGTCCCACAGGGTCACGTTTCTCCAGGCGCTGTGACTCCGGCCTCTGTAGTTCGTTGTTGGTTTGGGATGTGGCCGGATCCTGTGGGATGCCCTCCCTGGGCCCCGCCCCCCCCCCCCCCCGTCCAGGCCACAGCTCAGCACCAGGAAATGGGGGTTGGAGGAGTCCCAACCCCAGCTGCAACCATTCCCTTGAATAAAAGGGCATTTATTTCAACTGAAATGCAAATTCACCTGAGCATAAAACCAGATCTGAATGAAAAAAGCTACAGAAAATCTATCAAATTTACTGTCAGTAGAGGGGCTCAGTGCCTGTATGGAAATATTTATTAAGCTTTGGTTTAAATATGTGTCTATTTACACCAAAATCACAAAAATCCTTGCCCAAAATCCTTATCAGAGAGAGGAGCCTGTGCTGCTCATTGAGTGGTGCCACTCTGCCCATGGAGAAGGAGGTGCCAGTGCTGGGCACTGGAAGGGGAACTTGTTTCCCAGCTGGAGGTGTTTTGGGAGGTTATGGTTTTGTCTCTCGTAATTTCAGTTTAGCTGTGACAAAGCTGTTGGAATAAGCTTGTCATGTACATTGGGAAAGGATCCTTCCCTGGGAGGGTGGGCAGGCCCTGGCACAGGGTGCCCAGAGCAGCTGGGGCTGCCCCTGGATCCCTGGCAGTGCCCAAGGCCAGGCTGGACACTGGGGCTGGGAGCAGCCTGGGACAGTGGGAGGTGTCCCAGCCCATGGCACTGGATGAGCTTTAAAGTCCCTCCCAACCCAAACCATTCCATGGTTCTATTTGAAACCTTATTTTTATGTCGAGAATATAAAGCATCCTCTCTTTTTTTTTTTTTTTTTAGGTCAGGAATTTTACTTTTCCTAGTTCTCCTTGGCTCTGTACCAAAGCTGTGGGAGGCAGAATTACTTAATACTCATTTTAGATGACCCACAGAATAAGATAATGAGGTGTATCATCTCCCTACCAGCTGCAGAGTGATTAAAAAGTAAAAATAAAAAAAGGAGAAGAAACTGCACCAATTTTCTCATGGTACACACAGTTATTTAAAATGATATAAAACGGAAGTGCAATGAGCTGCTTGAGGATGGTGCTGCATAGATAGGAATGTGTAAAAGAGCTCCTAATTGCAGAAATTTGGTGGATATTTAAAAAAAAAAATCACAGTGATGTATTTTTAGACTTCATGTTTAAAATGTTTTTATTTTGTGCAGTATCTTACCAGGACTAGACTTCAGTTAATACATAATTATGGGATGCAAACCCTGTCACACAGAGGCTGCTCCGTGGTTCCAGGGTTATTGCAGGTCTGCCACTGGCTTGAGAAATTGGTATAAAATAGCAAAATACCTTTTGGAATCCACTTTATCTTCAACTTCTTGCTTGGGGCATCTGCTGTTTCACCATCTAAAGGCCTCTTGCAGCTGTGCCTGACTGGGGAGACATCCTCTTAAATTTCATGTTTCTGTGGTTTTCCAGAACTTTTTGTTGTTAAAGTGAGCACTTGGTATCCATGCTGTGGGGAAATTAATAAAAATCCTGGCCAAAGGGTGGTGAGGGGAACAGTGTCCAGTCTGAGTGTGGGCTAATTTTCTCATTGCCTGATAATGGTGTCTGGAAGGAAGGTCCCTCAGCAGTCATTTAATTAATTGTGATATATAACTGTGGCCAGGGAGGCAAACAAGAACCATATTGAGAACAGGAGTCTGGTTTTGTAACTGGGTTGTCCTCTGAAATTGTGGCACTGCGGAAGGAGGCAGGGAAATACGCTGCAGACAGATTTTGCCATGATTTGGGGGAGAAATGATGAGAAAAGAGCAATGTTCTGGTTAAATCCCAGGCTGGCTGCACGTGCAGCTGCCCGAGGAGGGAACAAGCAGTGCCCTCAGGGACAGCAATGCCTGGGCTTGAATAGTCCCAGAGTCACAGCATGCTTTGTGTTGGGAGAGACCTTAAATCCTGGCCAGTGCCACCCCTGCCATGGCAGGGACACCTTCCACTGTGCCAGCCTGCTCCAATCCCTGTCCAGGCCTTGGACACTTCCAGGGATTCAGGGGCAGCCACAGCTGCTCTGGGAATTCCATCCCAGCCCCTCACCATCCTCACGGGGAACAATTCCTTCCCAATATCCCATCTATCCCTGCCCTCTGGCAGTGGAAGCCATTCCCCGTGCCCTGTCCCTCCAGCCCTTGTCCCCAGTCCCTCTCCAGCTCTCCTGGAGCCCCTTTAGGCCTTGAAGGAGTTTTAAGTTCTCCCTGGATCCTCCTCCAGGTGAACACCCCCAGCTCTCCCAGCCAGAGCAGGGAGCTCCACCCCACTGTTGCTGGGATTATTTAGGTTGGAAAAGCCCTCTGTGACCATCAAGCCTCTGAGCCCAGCAGTACCAAATCCAGCACTAAACCACATCCCCAAGTGCCACCTCACATCCCCCATAATCCCTGATGACAGCCCCGTCCTCCCCAGCCCTGCAGTGATGTCAGGGGCAGGGAGCCACCAGTTGTAGAGTTCCAATTTTTGGGGCATAACCCAGATCCTGGGTATGATACCCACATGAGTTCTCCGTGAGTAATGTTGTTCCAAGGAGTACCAAAGGAGTTAGTCACGAATCCCCACTTAGTGGTGCCAAATCTATCCTCAACTTGTGACGCTGCTGGGAGCACTTCTCTCATTTTGGGGTTTGCCATTAGGTGAAAATACAACTTTGAGGACTCACTGGCCTGTACAGAATGAGGGAATGGCCCAAGTTAAACTGCGTGAAAGATGGATAATTATGGGCTGCCTGCTCTGTCTGACACCATTAGCTGATGTTACAAATCCAACATTTTACTCCTGTTTGTTGTACTGTAGAGAGGTTTCACTTGCTGTGTTTGGGGCTCAGAGTTGTGCAACAGAACCTAACAGAAAATGCCTACAATAAAGGAGCTCTGTTTCATTCTTCCCTTCATAAATAACAGGAGATTAAGACCTAATTGATTTCATTCTTCCGTGATGGATACCACAGTAATTTTTAATGATTTCTCTCAAGTTTCCCATTAGGAATATTTATTTTTCTTTAAAAATGCCCCCAAATATGCTGTTTTCCTAATTTACTGTCCCAGCTTTTATGATGATGGATGTTGCATTGTTCTGTGGTTTGCAGAGGGCTAGACAGGAATATTAAAAATATACGACTTCATAATTTTTAGTCTGAGTTGAATGCTGTCCTCTTGTGAGACATGTAAAAATTTGTGGCTTTTTTTCTTCCTTTTGTTTTCAGGGAGACAGTGAAATTTGAGGCAACAGATCAAAGCCCTTATTCTCAATGTCTAGTCTGGTGTAAAAAAAACCAACCCTCCTCACATATTTAATGGGTTATTTGTTGGATTTAAAGGGATTTTAGCACAGGACACCTTCCTGATGTATTGTCAGGAATGTCCTGTTTGATATAAGGATCTTGCTGGAAAATCATCACTTCTCAGTATTGAAATTATGGGAAAACTTAAAATTGCGTTTATTCCCCCTTGGAGGTTTAGGGCTGTGCAGACATCCCAAAGGTTGCTTGCTTATTTGTTTGGGTTTTATGAGGGTATTTCTCATGTGCTACTAAAAACAGAAGAATGTTCAGCTCATGGGGTTTTTCCCTCTTCCTGGAGGAAGGCTGGAAGAAGAAAATGTTGATGGGTGATCTGGTGCGGGGTAAAGCTGGGAACCAGGGAATCACAGAAAATCCCAGGTTGGAAGGAACCCACAAGGATCATTGAGTGCAACCCCTGGTCCTGCCCAGACACCCCAACAACCCCACCCTGGGCAACCCTGGCAGCGCTGCCCAAACGCTCCTGGAGCTCTGGCAGCCTTGGGGCTGTGCCCATTTCCTGGAGAGCCTGGGCAGTGCCCAGCACCCTCTGGGGGAAGAACCTTTCCCTGATCTCCAACCTAAACCTCCCCTGAGACAGCTCCAGCCGTTCCCTGTGTCCTGTTCCTGTCACAGATTGGAGCTGTCCCTCAGGAGGAGCTGCAGACCCCCATGAGGTCTCCCCTCAGTCTCCTCCAGCTGAGCAAACCCAGAGACCTCAGGTGCTCCTCATGTGGCCCCTCCAAACCCTTCCTCACCTTCACAGCTCTCCTTTGGACACTCTTCTGATAGCTTTGTACCCTGAGCCCCACATTCCTGGGATGTTGAGGCTGTAGGGTCAGGGTTTGGGGGTGCAGGGGTGCCCCAAGGTGGGCAGGGTGCCAGTGATGTCTGTGCTCACGGAGAGCTCGGTGTTTGCCTGACCGAGGGTTTGTGCTGCAGGAAAAGAATGTGTGAGGTTTGGGGTTTTATGTTTTAACTGCTGAAGAATTTCGGGGTTGCTGTTGTTGCTGTTCAGGTCCTGTATCCTTGCAGTGCTGGGTTTCTTTGTTTGCTCTTCCCTAAGCTCCTCTTGGCTTTTTCACCCCTGGCCCCGTGACAGCCGCCTGCAACGGGCTCTGTGCAGTTCCCTCTAAAGAAGTGCATGGAGCTTAATCACCATTAAGGCAGAGCTTGCTCCCCTGCCTTGCTAGAGGAAAGGAACTGCTTTCCAAAACTATATTGCCCGTGGAGCAGCAGGATAAACTGGGCAGGGAAAACAGGAGAACAGGAATGTGATGAGCCCGTGGCACTCAGCATCAGCCCTGCTGTCCTTCTTCCAGGTACAGACGATGCTGGCAGGGAGTGCTCTCCAAACACAGCTGAATGGAAGGGGTTTGCTCTCTCTGATTGTGGTTTATCCCCGAGACAGACTGAAAATCCCGCATGTCATTTATTAAATGTGTAAAGAAATCCAGAATGGCTTCGTCAGATTTGTTTATGCTTGAATTTAATGTTAAAGTGCTTTGTCACTCAGGCAAGGTAGGAGTTGGTTTAGTTTTTCTCTTTATTAAAAAACAAATCCAGGAACATTTCAGTTTCAGTGTTTAATTCCATGTTCTAGCCTGTTGATTTGCCATAGTGGTTCAAGGCTCTCTACAAATGCAAAGGACCGTGTTAATCCAAATAGCTCCACAAAATCCCACTTTCCTAAGAGTGTCCTTTTCACTGTGCAGCAAGGGAGAAACTTGAGTCAATCCTTGGTTCTCAAAGGCAGAGAATCATGGAATGGTTTGGGTTGGAAGGGACCTTAAAGCCCATCCAGTGCCACCCCTGCCATGGGCAGGGACACCTTCCACTGTCCCAGGCTGCTCCAAGCCCCGTCCAACCTGGCCTTGGACACTGCCAGGGATGGAAGAGCCACAGGAGAAGTCTGTCGCTGTCACTGAGCTCTATTGGATCCCAGCTGGGCACTGGGAGCCCTTTATTTTGGATGAACAAATGGACCAGGGCCTCATGGCCAGTGGAGGAACCAGTTCTGGCTGGAGCCAGGCACCGACTGCTCTGCCCCCTCTTGCTGTTCCCAGCTGCATTGGCCAACACAGCTCTGGGACAGAAATTCCAGATGAATCCAGTATTATGGGACCTTTAGGACACAAAGAAAAAAACATAACCAAAGGAGAGGAAGGTAGGGATGTATTTATTGATAACAGAACAGTGAGATTGCTGATCTCACATTGCATTTCCTGGGTTTCACAGCCTGGTGCAGACTCACTGTGCTGCTCAGGGCAGCTCAGCAGCTCCTCAAGGCATGCACAGAGGGTGGAAGCCTGCCCTTGGAGAGTGGGAAATCCATAGAATCCGTCTCTCAAGTATGTGCAGCAACAGGATTTACAGCCAGGGTTTGATTTCAGTGCTCAGCCCTGGTGGATGCTCTTCCATGTCTGAGTACTGGGACAGAGGTCTGCAGAGCAGAGCAGTGCTCTGTGGCTAAAGGTCAGGCTGAACCGTGCTCTATCTATGCCTGTTAATTATAGAGGACTGTAATCTGCCACTGCAGTCACAATTCAGCAGGATCTTGATTGTGCAGAGAGTTAATGAAGTGAGGGAGGACTGGAGACACAAAGTCTCAGCAGCTGGCTGGGGGGACACACAGATTTCAAAGGGAAGAGCTTTTTTGTTTTGTTTTGTTTACTCTAAGAAGGAAAAACTTTAGCCTGGAGGCCCCAAAACTGGAGATCCCTGTAGCTAAGCCCAGACAAGTCCTCATGCATTTTGGCACATAGGGGAATAATAAAAAAAAAAAAAATCTGGATAATACTCAATGTTGTGATTACAGTGAGGTTTCCTGGATAGCCAAGAGGGGATCACAGCTGATCTGGGAAGATGTGAGAGCAGTGTTACAGAGGTGCTTTCTGCCCAGCAGAACCTCTTATCCTGAAATAGTTCAGCTCTCTGAGGTGGCTTATCCTCTCTTCATTTAACTCCAGCTGTAACACAAGGGATGCAAATCCTGCTCTGGCAGAGCAGGCCAGCAGACAGCTTTCCTTTTCCTCCTTTTTTTTTTCCTTTTCCTCCTTTTCCTTTTCTCATACTCCACACCCCATAGCATACCATAACCCATCTGACAATTAATATTAATTTGTTACCTCGCCTTGGAGCTAATGCCACCAAAGCATTACAGTATCAGTCTGGAGGATTTATTTACACTTAATCCATTCTCTCTCCACTCCTTATGTTTTCTCTGTTGTCTCCATCAGTCACTAATTCCTTCTCAAAACTCCTTTAACCAAGGGGAACTAATGGAAATTCACATTTCCCTCAGCGCATCCTCCTCCTTGCTGGTGTGTGTGTGTTGAGCTCGTTCCCAGGTAAGTTATTCCACACTGCTCCCTTCCTTATTGCTCTCTTCTGGACTGACCTTTCCAGCGCCATGTGAACCAAAGCTCCTGCATGAATCGCTAATTTGATAAGCACACGCCCAGCCGGCCGCCTGTGTTGTCACACGGTCAAATATTCATCCTTCCAAATCGGAGTGCCCTTTACATCGAATTATTTCCACACCTAAATGCAAAGTAAGAGTTGAGCTACTGCGCTGTGCCCTGTGGCAGTGACACAGGGACAAGGCGGGGGCAGGTGGGAGAGCTGGGGAGGGAGAAGGGTTCTGCTTCGGGAATGACAACAGCGAGCGACGAATGCAGGGCACATTCCTGCGCACCCTGTCAGCATCTCCAATTCTCACATTCTCCGGCTGAAAAAAGCGTGTTCAAGTGTTTCCGAACCACTCCCGGGGGAAGCGAGGGCCGCGCAGTCCGCAGTCCGGAGGTGCGCCTGAAGAGGGCTCCTGATAGGATCTGGGAGATCCTTGTCGCTTCATTCCTTGGATGTTCCTCCGGCCACAGGTGACCCGGAGCCCCAGGGCGAGATATTCATGCACACACCTCAAAGCACAGCGGGGTTCCAGCAGCAGGATTTGTTCTCTCCAGCTTGTGGGTAGTGCCTGGCTCGCTTTTCCTGCAGAGGCTGAAAGCCAAAAGCAAACCAAGCACCCAGCATGTGCCAGGCTCTGTCTGTAGTAACAGAGATAAAAGGGTGCTGTGTCAGGCTCCCCTTGCCCAAGGAGGTAAAAATGAGGAGTAAAAAGAGGATTTAGCCGTTCTTATGCTGTTGCTATTGCAGGATAGCCCTGAACTAGCACAGAGTGGAGGGGATGCTTTGGAAGGAAAAGTTTCTTGGGGCTGAAGCGAAGAAAAACGAATTATATAGGGTAAGGAAGATAGGGAGGATAAAAATGAAAGGGGGGAAGCATAAAGAAGGAGCAGCAAAAAATAAAAAGGTAAAAACAACCCCAAAAGCAGTGAGACATCTCCACACACCCCCCTCCCTCCATTCCTCTTCCCCTGAGAATGCTAAAGAACAGGGATGGATGGATGGATGGATGGATGGATGGAAAGCCATAGCCCATGGGAATAACCTGGATAATTGGGGCTGTGGCCCTCTTTGAAGCAGCCACACAACCGGGATGCAATTTTCATTTCCTGCAGGGAAACTCGGCCTTGTTCTTCTGAAGCGGATAAACCAAACCTTGTAAAACTAATTGTGAGAGGCACTTTGACATGAGAAATTCAGAGGCCAGGCCTGGCCTCTCCCCTGCACACCCCAGTGAAGCAGGGGCACTTCCCATTACCTGCCCTGTGCCTCGAAGGTCTTTTTTTCCCAAGAGAATTTTGAAACGGAGATAAAATTGTGCTGTTGTTCTCCAGAGGTAGCTGTAATTCAGTAGCATTCCTACATGGATGTTGTTAATAAAATAGTTGGGGCTCTGTGGTGATAAATTATCGATTTATCAATTTCAAGCCCATAAAATCAGAGTGGTAAAAGGCAACAATTCTTTTCTGGTAAAGTTTTGGGGGGAAGAGGAGAAACTTTGATAATATCTACTTCATTCATGCTAATGAATGACCAAGATATAATTGGCTCCACATTCTCTGCTAGCAAATATTGTTTCTCAGATAAAAGTAGTACCACTGAAAAGAAAAGCCTTGTGGGATTACCAAAACCCTATTTAGAAGTCTTTAACTCCCTTCGACTGACTTTTTTTTCTTTTTAATGGGAGAAATACCTTCAAAGACACTAAAGATGTCTACGTGGCTTTTACGGTGGCCTTCCACAAAGGAGTTTTCTGTTTGAATTTTAATATTTTTAACCAATGTTCTGTGTGGAGCACATATGTCCTTAATGAGAGAGTTGATAGAGTTCATTAGTTTATATCTGAGGGATGAAATGTTGCTGAGTGTAGCTGTTAAATTGTAATTGATAATGGCTGAGTAGGGAAAAGTTAGCATTTGGCTATTTAAAGTTACACACAGGCTAATCCCGAGGAGAGGGAATACACATGGTGAGGAAGATGTGAAGTGAGACTTGAGGTGTAAATGCAGACAAAATGCAAATTTCAGAGCAGCTGGGGGCAAGTCCGTGGGTCTGGTTTTGGGCAGAGGGGTAGGAGGTGAAAAGTGCTTTTTAAATGTGAAGAGCAGCAGTTGAGAGCCCTTTCTTCACATTCTTCATGATCCCAGCCCTTTTCCAGGTTTATTTGTGCTGGGATTACCACTGTTATCCCTGGATGCCTCAGTGATGCTGTCAGGGAACAGTGCCAGGCTCCAGTTTGGGAACCACAGAGGTTGTACCCCTGGAATTTCTGGCTCAGTTATCCCCAGAGCTGGTGCAAAGCATAGTCTGGATCACTTGGAATAATCACCAGCCTCTGCTACAGAACAGCCCCAAATCTGTGCTTCCAAACTCCATTTCTAAATGGGATTGCATGGCTCTTATGCCTGCTGGCCTACAGGCACATCTCAGAACGCTTCTGCCAACTGTTTCATGCACAATGTACACGGAGCCAAGCTGCAGAATTCAGTATCAATATCCAAACTCTGAGATTTGGGAAGGATCTTAATAAATTAAAGCTAAAAACCACACAATAAAAGTCTGTGAGGATCTTCAGGATTAGATTCTTTTTTTCCTGCTGCTCCACAGCAACATGTGGGCATTACATGTGTTTTGGTGGTACATTAAGGAGTAGATAATCTGTATTTGGTTATTCTCCCAGACAGTCAGTAATAATAATTTGAATGAGGGAGATTTAAAAAAATGCATCTGGCAACTCTGTGGGTGTGTTTTGTTGTTTGTTTTCTTTTTTTTTTTTCCCCCTCCTTCTTTTAAAACCCCCACAATATAAAATAAGAAACACCACCAGAAACAACTCTGAAATAATTATGAAACCAATAAATAACCCCTGAGCTCTAACGTACACAGATGACTTTCCAGAGGCGGCAGCCAGGCTTGTGTGTGGAGTAAAAAAAAATGGGAAAACTTCGGGAGCAGGGATGGGAGGGGGGACCCCGAAGCCCCCCGGGGCTGGGACGCTGCGGAGGGGCGGCCGCGGGGCTCAGATGTTCCGCGGGCGATGGCTTAAGTTCGGTCCTTGCCAAAACAACAACAACAACAAAAAAGAAATAACCGACACAAACCTATTTAAAATAAAGGGGGAAAAAAATAAAAGAGGAAAGAAAAAAAACCCAACTCCTCTTTTTTTTTTTTTTTTTTTTTTTCCCCTGAGCAGCCGAGCCCAGCTCATCAGCAGCTGAGGCAGGAGCAGGAGGGGTTTTGGAGTTAACTGCATGCAGGAAATCTCTCACATCCTGAGTCCCAGCTCGCTCCTCTCGGTAACTGTATATTATGGGGCTGCTCTCCAGCCCCAGCTGATGAAAGTTTGTCTCCCTCAGTCTGGGCTGCGATGTCAAAGCGCCTCCAGGCAGCGCAGCCGCGCTCCCCCCGTGCGCTGCCCCCGGCCCGGCTCCCCGCGCTGCTGCTGCTGCTGCTCGGCCCGGGCTGGCTCCTCTCGGCATCGCCCCGCGCCCGCGGTAAGTCACACGCAGCCCCTCGGGGCTTTTCCCGACACGATCCCGAGCCCCGCGCTCCATTTTAGCCGGACAAGGAGCGGGGAGATGGATTTAGAGCGCTGCTCCCCCCGCCCGCTGCGGGGATGGAGCGGGAGGTCCCGGCCGGGCACACGCGGAGCTGCGGAGTTCCCGCTCCTCTGCGCGGCTTCCCTGAGATTTCCCGGGAAAACTCCGCTGTGCGGCCCCCCGGCACCCCCAGCCCCGTGGGGTCCCATCCTCCGGCACCCCCAAACCCGCTGGTTGCTTCCCTGCACCCCCATCCCCCGGGACCCCTATCCCTGCACCCCCAGCCCTGCCGGTCCCGTCCCTGCACCCCAATCCCGCCGGTCCCGTCCCTGCACCCCAATCCCGCCGGTCCCATCCCCTGCGAGTGGAGCTGATCCCGGGGACCCCCCTTTGTGTGTATTCGGGGGTGCCCTGCAGGGTCCCGTGGGGCGGGGGGTAAATTTCCCTCCCACGCATCCCCTACAAACAGCCCCCCGGGCTGAATTCAAGGGTCTGGGAGTCTTGTCAGAGTTTGGGCTCTGTTTCCAGCTGGGAAAAATTGCGCGGAAAAGCCAAATAGTGATGATAAAAGCGTCCTGGCTGGGTAAAAGTTTTCTCGCCGGCGCTGTGTTCATTCAAAGTGAGCTCCAGGCGGGGAGCGGTGATTCAGCTGTGGAGCGCTGTGCTGTCCGTGTTATGGATGGGGAACAGCCTGGGAAGCGATTGTCTCTTCCTACAGCAAGTTTGGGGTTTACTCCGGAATTCTCAGAGGGCCCAGGTCCTCTCCCCTTCTTTAAGCGTCTGACAATGCACATTTTATGTGAGAGAACAAAGGAGATTCTCCTCTATGAAAACATTTAACAGCACTGAGGGGGGTGTGTGTCCCTGTGTGTTACTACAAACTCGTGTATTTGGTCTTTTTTAGTCTTTTTTTTTTTCCATTGTAACTTGAAACTTCGTAAATATTTGCTTATCTCCAAAATTTATTGACAGCAACTTTCACTGGGACTTTGGCTCTGAACTTGCTAAGAGAAAAGACAGGGAGATTCTTGAGCACACTGAAATCCCAAAGGGGGAAATGACAAGGTGTTGCATTTGATCAAGCACCTGGAATTTATCTTAATGAATTAACAGGAGTTGGCAGCTTTGCCTTTGTGTGGAATCTTGATTTCTCTTTGTCAGCACTTGTATTTACACCAAATCAGTGGGTTTGGGGTAAAGGCTGCAGAAATTCCCTGGCAGATGAGGAGAAATAGGTGCCCTGTGGTTGTTCCCTTTTCGTGGGGCAAGGGAGGGTTGGTTTGGGTGGGAGGACGGGCCCCTTCTCTGAGTGTGGAAGCCACTGTGGCTGGCCAGGCCCCTCCATGGTTTGGAAGTTCACTTGCAGTCAGGAAAATTTGAGGTGAGATGCTTCAAAGTGTTTGTCCCTACAATAATAGGAGGGTACACGGTGGGTGACTTGGCACTAACACACAGATGAGTGAGCAGAATGGGAAGAGGGGGTGGAAATCCGGTTTCTTGTGGCTCAGAATTCCCTCAGAGCCCAGCTGAAGCTCTAAGGTTACACTCACACTGATGATTTAAGCTCTGTGTAAAATTTGTGTCGGCTGCTCATCTCTGTGGTGTTTTTAGGTGTCTTTATGGGGCTTTAGATGTCCAAGTTGGGCAGCTGTGGTGGTTGCTGGCCCTTGGATTTGCCTTCCTATATCTTCCTGCTCCTCTTCTTTCCCTACCATGTCTGTAATTTGCTCTTTTCCAGCCCCAGCCAGTGTGCTCAGGGAGCATCCCCTCCCTTAATTCCACTTTTTCCTGTGGAAGCAGAGCACAGCTCTAGCCCTGCCAGAGCCTGTGCTGCTTTCTTGGTTGCGGAGGTGCTGAAAGTTCCAGCCGCGCGTTTCCACACCCGGCCACGCTCCCAGTGACAACAAGTGCTCCTGGCTGGGCTGGCACAGGTCTCACTGGGCATTCTGGAGCCCTGCAGGACATCCTAATTTTTACAGAAACACGTGCTTAGTGATTAAGACAAGTTGGAGTTATGACATGCCTTGAGAAGCGGGTTTGAAACGTGGCAATAATATGGCTCTGCCTGAGTGACAGGTCTATTATTAAACAGAAATGGTCAGGTTGTGGGCTAGACAACTTAAAAGTAACCTTGTTTGCTTTCAGTGTGTTTTCTTTCCAGTTTTTGGGGTTTTACAGTTGCCCTTCTAGTTTTCAGTATTGCTCTGCTTAAATTTCTGCTTAAAGGACCTCATGGACAAAGAGGAAAACTGGCTGGGGTGCTGGCCTCAACCAGGCCCAGTTAGCTCTGCTGGCCTTGTGGAGTGGCAGATAAAGTAGGATAAGATCTGATCATACAGACTCAGGCAAATATCTTAAAATCTACACGTGTACAAGGTTTCTTGTGGTCAAGGCCTTCCTGTTTCTGCAGGGCAGACAAAGTGATGCTGTGGATAGGTAAAGTCCAAATTTGTGTGTGTGTAGACTCTTTAAAACTCTTTTAAATATGGTGTGTTAGCTGGGAAAACAGCAGGAAAATTACTCTTAGAGTGATAGAATGGTTTGGGTTGGAAGGGACTTTAAAAACCATCTTGCTCCACCCCCTGCCATGGGCAGGGGCACCTTCCACCACCCCACGTTGCTTCAAGCCCTGTCCAACCTGGCCTTGGACATTTCCAGGGATGGGGCAGCCACAGCTTCTCTGGGCATGAAAATCTGAAATTCCTAAAACTGCAACCCAAAATTCTTTACCTTCAATTAAAATCACTTTTCTCTCAGATTTTAATTTGCTACTGATTGCAGCTTCCCTGGGTCTAATGGAAATAAATTGCAGAAGAAATCTTGCCTTCCCTCCTGCTCTAAACCTGATTTCTCCAGGACATTCTGTTTTAGAGCTCATTTATAAATCCTGTCTTCTCTCAAACTGCCCCAGCATTTGTGAGATATTTCTGGTGTGTGTATAATCACCTCGTTGTCTGATGGTTATCCCTTTCAGATCCCCTGCAGATAGCCTGGCATGAGCTGTCACTGTCCTTGGAGCTCCAGAGATCCATGCCAAAATCCCCCAGCAGAGGCATTTTATTCCCACTCTTCAGCTGTGTTTGCATCCTTAACCTCCAGCTCCCTGGGGAGCTGACAGGTTCTTCACTGGTGTTTTCTTGGGTGTCTCATCACTTGCTCTGCTTGGGATTCTTGGCAAGGTCTCTATCTGGCCACAAAAGCATCCTTGAACTCATGACTGGCAGGCTGCGTTGTGGGTGGTTTTGCATCCTGCTGGCAGCCCCAGTGGGATTTCTCTGATGGCACGTGGGTGGCTGCAGCAGACCAGGGCTGTGTTTATCTGTTTATGCCACTGAAGATACCCATTCATCTGTTATTCCCACTGAGGCCCTCACTCAGATCATGAAATTCTGTTCTAAAAAGGCTCAACTCATGTAAAGGCTTATTTGGTCCTCCACCAGCCTTCCCCAGACCTCACATCTCCTCCTCCTGACGGATTTATCCCTACTGTTTCCAACAGATCTCACACTGCCAGGGCAAAATGGCCAAGGAGCGCAGCTGGGCTCTGCCTTATTGGTGTTCCTGAGCATCCTTTTGGGCTGTGGCAGAGCTGCCTTCTCAGAGTGACTGGGCTCTTGGGGTGGGTTTCTCCTCACTTTTGCTATGAGAGCTGCTATAATCCAGAAATTGACATTTTTAGGGTGTTTGGAAATGGGTCTGGAATAGTGCCTGGTTATACAGCCAGGCTCTGCCATGCCAGCAGGCTCTCCCCAGCGCTGTCCACACCATCCCATCCTGCTTAGGATGCCAGGCTGCTCATATTGCTGGGATTTTTTTATTTAACCCCCTTTTTCTGATGACTTTCCTTCCTCTACAACCTCTTATGTTTTACTGCACTTCATCCTGGATCTCGCTCTCCCTGTTGCCTGCACTCTGTACTTAAATTTCAAGCAGCTTCTCAAATTTCTCCCTGGACAAAAGCAGATCATCTGCACAATTTTGGAGTGCTACAGGCCTAAATCACACCTGCAGAGGCTTCTCTTAGGTCTTGCTGGGTCTCCAGGGCAGATCTATGACAAAGTAAATTAAAACCCCACAGCTTGAGGGTAGCAGTTGATTCTTGATAGGACAGTGCAGTCCAACAGGTCAATCCCTTTTTTTTTCCTGGTTAACACAAAGCAAAGTGCTTCAAATGTATTAAATTTTCATCTTTCTGATATCCCACTAAGAAAAAGGATTTTTTTTCTTAGTAGACCCCTGATTCAGGATCTTGACCCTTCTCTTTTTAGGGTGCATGCAGGATTTTGAGACTAGGTTGGTATCAAGTGCCTTGATGAACTGCATCATCTAATCAGAAATTAATCTGCTAAATCCCTCCAGGTTGTTCCACTAATTTTTTACACCCCATACAAATGAATTTGCTGCTTTCCATGACCTGGAGCTAGGATAAGAAATAGTTTGGAGGCAGGAAATTGTCCTTTCACAAGGTCAGCTTGCTAAAAGCAGTGATTAGAAGAACAAATTCATTCTTGTCCTAAATCTATGATGTAATAAGGCAAGAAGTGAAATGTGTCATGGCCTGTTAGCCATGCTGGATAATGCACATCAAGGCAGAAAAAGCTGGATGCAGAATTTGGCACAAAATTATCTTTAACTCATTTATTTTGAGATATTTATTAAGAGGAATGGTGTCAGCCCCTGGAAATTTAGTTTAATAGTATCTATCATATGCATTAAGTGAAAAACCTTCTGACAGTGGTGCAAGTTTGCTGTGTTCTTGTTTCTTTTAAATATGTTCTACTCCTGGAAGCAGCTGGAAGAGAAATAAACCTCGTGTGTGACTGCTTAACTCTGAAAGAATATATTAAGATACAAACTTCAACAAACCCAAGTATTTATGAGATTGTTTTGATATAGTTAGGCAAAAAAAAATTAAAAATTACAAAATCTAGACTTTATCATTTAATAAGGGGATCATGTGGGCCTGATCAGGCCTGGAGCTGAGCATGGCCAGTGTCTTTATTCAGCAGCGCTGTCGGAATGCAATGATGGTCTGTGCTGGAGATCCTCTGGTACTTCAACAGTTAGAAAATGTGAGGAGGATAGTCCAGTCCAGATTATTTAAGTTTCTATTCCATTCCTTTTCTGCCACTGAGAGCACTGTGGTGACAGAGAGAGCTGAGAATAAAAGCACTACATCCCTCTGCAGCACATGGGGATGGGCACAGCACCTCATCCGTGCTCCTTTTTGAACTGGGGCTCATAAAAGGATCTCCAGGTTAAAATCTGCTCTTGCATTTTGATGTGTGTTTTGAAGCATGAGGTGAGCATTCCAAGAGATTTAGGATTTATTTCTTCATCTCTTGCTTCCTAAGTGAGAAACAGGCACCCCTCTGAAGAGACACTTTGGGTAAAGACCAAGGTGAAAGTATGGGATCGTTGCAGGAGAAATGCCAGAATGGTTTGGGTTGGAAGGGATTTTAAAGCCCATCCAGTGCCACCCCTGCCATGGGCAGGGACACCTCCCACTGTCCCAGGCTGCTCCAAGCCCCAGTGTCCAGCCTGGCCTTGGGCACTGCCAGGGATCCAGGGGCAGCCCCAGCTGCTCTGGGCACCCAGTGCCAGGGCCTGCCCACCCTCACAGGAAGGAATTTCTTCCTAATAGCCAATCTAAGTCTCTCCTCTCATAGTTTAAATCTTCACACTTTAGAAAGAAGGAGCTATTCACTCTGCATGGTGTGTTTTCTTTGTTTCTATGCCTGACCCTCTTTTGGAATAAATTCTCTCCCCTCCATGGATCTGACTCATTTGTACAACCTGCTGCTCATGGCCGGTGCTGGCGTTTAAGATCCTTTTTGCAGTACCAGAGGATGTACAGAGCAGATGAGCAAAGCTGTGTTTGTGACCTGGAGAGATATCCTGCCCTGAGGAATCCATAAAAATAAATGTTCTTTGCTCTTGTAGCTCATCTGTGGGAGGAATGTGTGAAAGGAGTTATGGAGTGACCCAGAGCTTATGGTGACACTTACTGCAAGGTCACACACATAAACCTGAGCAGGAGAGGTGGCTTCAAGAACATTAAGTAACTCCCAAGTTTTCTTTTCATTCATGTTTTAAAAACCAGAAGAGAGATGAAGTGACAGCTCGTGCTGGAACAGGTGCAGCTCATTTTCCTCTCCCTGTTGTTGTGTGGAGCAGGAATTCCCCACACAAACAGAAACTCCTGATGGATATAAACTCCCCAGCCCAGCAGCTCCTTTTCTAGGCTTGGGGAAGAACTACAAATCACATCCCATGCCTGCTCACCTAAATGAATGCTGCAAATCACCTCAGTTGCGTTTGCTGTGCTTCCCAGAGAAATCTGAAGGAATGATTTGGGTGCCTGTGACGAGCACAGCTCCCACTCCCACTCCGTGGTGCTTTCTCCTGCTGGTTGTACACAGGAAGGAGCATCCCTCAGTTCAGCTGTGCTGAGGACTCCTTATCCTCGCTGAGGCAGGTTAGTAAATTACTGCAGAGAGGGATTGCACTGTACCTTTTGGAAGACCACGAGGAAATTGTATTTTGGAGAGTAATTTGAACTTCACTCAGTGAAAGTAGCCTTTCATGAGGCTTTGGAGGGGAGGAGTTGGAGAGGAGCACTGGACCTGGATTTTCACATAATTATGTGGACTCATTGCTGAAAAGTGAATATATATTTAGTAGCTTTTTCTCTGCCCTTGGAGCTCTGCGGATTCCTTGTGCTTGTAAAGCACAGGTTATTATTTCTCTGTCTCAGTAAGTGTTTTTGGTAGGAGCTGCTGGTGCAGAGGGGTGCGAGGCTGAGCTCATAATCAAAACAAGAATCCATGGGACGCTTTGGGGAAGAAGCAGCAATTTAGGAACAGGCTGATGTGTCCCAGTAGAACCCATGATGAGCTGAGATGGGGCACACTTCACTGTGGCATCCTGGAAATATCTGTGGGAAAGGCACTGTGCAACCCTGGAGGATTTTCATCCATTATTAGCCATGTCCTGCTTGTTTTTACAGGAGGGAATGGCTGTGCCAATTGATATGGTGTGGATCAGGGCTTGGAAGAGAAGCAGCTGAAAACAGGGTTTGCAGCAGGAGGACAGAAGTTCTCCTAAGCTGTTGTGTCATGAACTTTCCAAAGCTCCTTTGGGTTGGAATCTTGCATTTCTGACTTGCCCTCTTCTGTGAACTCCAAGCCCTGAGCTGTTACGTGAGGGGAACCTCTCGATCCACCCCCATGACCCACTGTGCTGAAATGCCCTTTGCTGCAGAGCTCCACTGCTTTATTTTTCTATATTTTGAAATGTTCTCTTCTAGGAAAAAAAAAAAAAAAAGACAACTCTGTCTTTGGACTGGTCCTGAATAGTAATTCCTCAGTCAAACATAACAGCATCCCAAATGAGGCTGGACAGCTGTTTCCTAAATATATGCCTGTATATATTCTGTACACATAATAAAGCTGGGTTTGGGTTATTTGAAACGTTCTGCAGGCTCCCTGCCCCCTCCTGCAGTCAATGGCAAATGCTGTTCTCCCAACTCCGCTTGTCACATTTTGTTCTCGGGAGCAGGGAGGATATTGGGATACACTGGCTTCTTCCCTTGACTGCATTTCAATATGGATTTTGTATAATGAGGGCCCAAATCCTTCTGCCATTACTTCTGCTTTAATCACACTGTGCTCTCCCCAGATTGCTTTAATCGCATTTGCATCAGCAGGAGTTGCTCTCTGTGATGAGCAATATTTCATCTGCAAACAGAGGAGACACAGCTCGGGTACTCGAGCAGGAAGGAGCCGCCTGGCCCGGATTTGTTGCAGCACAGCTCTCCAGCGAGGGATGGTGCAGCATCCCGATTGGAGAAATAGATTTTCAGGAATTAGAAGGAACAAAAGCTATTTTTACAGGTTTTTGGTTGGGTTTTGTTGTGTTTTTTTTTTTTTTTTTGTTTTTTTTGTTTTTTTTTTTTTTGAGGACCTGTCAAGTGCGATGGCTCCCTTTTAATTTTCTAGTAAATGGCTTTTTGGCGTGTGTTATCTGCCGAGAAATGCCTGGTGCAGAGACATCATTTTGTATTTCAGCCATGACATTACTCTAGATGAGAACTGAAAAGTTATATAGATATTACACCAATATATAAACCATGTGTGTTAGGAAGACAAGTTCAGTTTTGAAATATTTGCCTTAGCTATGCTTTTCACTTTCAATCTGTGCCAAACATGTGCTTGAATGACTGATGGAGTCATATGGTTCCCTGAATAAAGCACTTTATTGTGCTCAGACTTGGAGCCTTCCAACAGTTGTATTACAGAAGCTTGAAGATTAAGATGATCCAACTGCTTAGGGGGTATGTTCCACAAGGAACATTTTAGTTTTTCTTTTTTTGCCCCTCCCTCCCCCCTTCTCTATTTTTTGTCTTTCTCTGTGTCATCAGTTTGTTCAGCTGCTGGGGCAGTGACACTGACCACAGAGAGCTTGGTGGAGGAGAGCAAAGAGTCACCTTCAAATTTCAGCTTTCCCTGCCATGTCCACATTAAAGCAGTGAACACATGACATATTCCAGGGAGTTTATGGGATTTCATGGGGGAGGGATGAGAGGGCTGTTCCCTGCCACTGATTGTTTCATCAGCAGAATCAGATTTAGGAAAGGAGGAACTGTGCACGAGCAAGTGATGACAGGAGGTAGATCTGAGAATTATAAACCCAAAATATTAAAAGCCATGTTTTTAATGCCATTCAGTTAACGGGGATCAGGGAATCTCAACCCTCCATTTCTCATCCTGGAGCTGCCTGGTGTGGATCAGTGGCGATGCTGCAGAGCCTCATCTTTACAGACCCAACAAGTTAGAGACAAGATCTTTTTCCATTAGAAGCCAAAAGAACAGAAAATTAAATTCAGAAATGCGTGAAGTCATCTTGCTGCTGCCTCTCCTTGGGCTCATCAAGGACCAATGCTGACTTTTCATGTTTGAAAACTTTTTGTACCCAAGTAGTAATTTTGCAGTGTGAAAAAAGGACAAGATCCAAGCTCAATAGGATGCATGGAATTAGTTGCTTTCCAAGGGTTACTTGTGCTTAAATGCCTGAGGTCTTGGGTTTGGGAATTTGGGAGAAGGGAGAAAACAAGCAAAACTTTGTATTTAGTTTTACCTTTTTTTTAATTATATTTTCCAAGCAGGCCATGAAAGGACTAATTTTCCTGGGTTTTGTAGAAAGAATTGCTGTACTTCTTAGAGGAGCAAAGGTTAGCTGGGAAAATAATTCATGATTTTGAACTAATGAAAACTTTACTGCAAGAGATAAGAGTTTTACTTATGCACAGGCAAATCTTGCCCAGGCTTTTGTGCTTATAAATAAAGGAGGGCAGAGTCTGGTGCTGTGCTGCCTTTTATGAAGCTGTGGAAGTGCTGAAAGTGGGATAATGGGAAGCACCTTATCAGTGTGGTGATTTTTGTCCTTTCTTTTGAGAGGGTGTCTGTGTCCTCAGCTGGTGGTTGATGTGAAGTTTAAGCTGTTGCTTCTTTGACCCCATGCAAGTCACAGGGTTTGCTTTGTTTAACCATTATGCACTGGAAATCTTGTACTTGTTTATTTTGCAGCATTTTCACATTTAGTATCAGATATAATTATATTTTGCATTTTTTTTAATATTAGTGCCCAGGGAGGTTGTGGATTCCCATCCCTGGCAGTGTCCAAGGCCAGGTTGGACAGGGCTTGGAGCAGCCTGGGACAGTGGAAGGTGTCCCTGCTCATGGCAGGGATGGAATGGGATGAGCTAATTTATGGTCCTTTCCCACCCAAACCCTTCTGGGATTTTATTAAGTACCCATTTGTTTTTCCTGTCTCAGGCAGAACAGGCACCACTGTAGAAGGTGGTTTCAGCAAGATCTGTGCCTGGATAATGTTTAACTTGGGTAATGTTTTGGCTTTTCCTCTAAGATGGGATGAAATAGAGGACTGGAATCACACATCCCCGGGCCTCGGCCACGTAGTTGGATAGTTGACACTTTTTTTTTGGCATTATATAATCTGATCCCTAATGTTGACAATTTCCTTTAAAGCAAGCTGATTTTTTTTTTTTTTTTTTTTTTTTTTCCTTGATGGACAAGAGTTGGATGAGATCCTCTCTCCAATTCTATATTGGAATCCTGTCTCACTTTATGTATAGGCACTTCATAGTCCTGCCATCCATAAAGATATCAGCTCTGGCAAGATAAATACCAAGAGTCACAGAAAACTTAAGGGACAATCATGGGTCCTGTCATCTTTGATTTTCTAGATTATGTAAAATAATTCTTTTAGCTCCCTTCTTGTAATTCAGTCTTTCCACTTCCCTGCTCTCCCTGGCAGCCTTTCCAATCCACCAGCTCCAAGCTCAATTCATCTTTTGTGAGTGCAGGCAAGGAGAAATGCCCCCAGCATTCCAGATGTGCTTCTCTCACCAGCTCTCAGGAGTAACTTGGATCTCTGATATTCCCTGGAAATACCTCTTTTGATGCAGCATTATCAACGTTATCCTGACCACCATGTGTGGGTCATCCTGGTGTCTCCTGCTTTGAAGAGGAATGGTTAGAGCAGAAATCTTACTGGTCCCTAAGGGTACAGCCCTCCTGGGTTTCAGCCCCTTGCTCTGGGTTGCAAATTATTGGGTTCTTTGTAATATTCCTGTCCTTCTCTGTGCAGTTGTATCCTAACTCTGAGCATTGGATTTCAGGAGGACACTTGAGGAAAGGTTGCTGATAAAAATACAGACTGATCCTGACACATTTTCTTACTGATGCTTAGTAAAACCCTTCCCTTGCCTGGCTGTGGGCAGCTTCCAATTCTTACCTTGTTCCACCCCTTCTTAAAGTTCCTAAGTCCACCTCCATCTTGAAGGACAAGACTTGGTCCTCTCCTCTCAGTGTGTGAGCATGGGAATTTTGGATGAAAAAGTTCTATTTTGAGTTTGGAGGTGACAGAGGAATCATCCCAAATGAGAGAAAAGCCCCTGATGGGGGGATAAAGCTCTTTTCCATCTGATGGGCCCCCAGCCAGCAGTGGATGCTCTGGGGATACCTCAGGAACTGGCCCCAAACCCGTTGCCAATGGCTGAGTGAGTGCTGGATGCAGCCAGGTGTAAATCCCTTCCTCCATAGCCAGGAATGACCCATCCACGACATGGATGCCACAAACTGTGCACTACACTGAGGAAGCTGAAGAAAATGAGCAGGGAAATGGATAAAGGATGTCCTTCCTGACTTCCAGGGCATTGCCTGGGGCACAGAGCACTGCCCTTGCTGATTTCAGTTTGCAGAAAGATTACTCTGTTCCACTATTCTTTTCAATCCAAAGATTAATCCAGTATTTTGGGTGTTTTGTTGCAGAGGAAAATGAGGACAGGCTGTGAGTTAGAGTTTTGAGTCTGTTTGCAGTAGGAACGGTAACACAAAGATAATTTAATTTAATGTAGCCTTTTTTATTCCCTCACTTCTGTATCTTTCATAGCTCAGCAGTAAGTGCAGGGGGTGACATGAGGGGTGTTTGGGGACAGTGTGGTTGGGGGCAGAGCTGCAGTCTGGGATGGAAATGGACGTCCCACAGCATCACCATGTCCAGGGTCATTGACCCCAGTTGGGCTTTCATGGGGTTCTGGGGCTGTGAAAGTCCTTGAGCACCTCATCACTGATGGAATGCTGGAGCCTCTCTCCTATGAGGACAGGCTGGGAGAGCTGGGGCTGTCTGTCCTGGAGAAGAGAAGGCTCCAGGGAGAGCTCAGAGCCCCTTGCAGGGCCTAAAGGGGCTCCAGGAGAGCTGGAGAGGGACTGGGGACAAGGCATGGAGGGACAGGATGAGGGAGAATGGCTTTAAGCTAAAGGAGGGGAGATTTAGATGGGATATTGGGAAAGAATTCTTGGCTATGAGGGTGCTGAGACCCTGGGACAGAAGTTGCCCAGAGAAGCTGTGGCTGCCCCTGGATCCGAGGCCAGGCTGGACATTGGGGCTTGGAGCAGCCTGGGACAGTGGAAGGTGTCCCTGCCATGGTGGCACTGGATGGGCTTTGAGGTCCTTCCACCCAAACCATTCTGGGATTCTCTGAACCAGGTTATTCTGTGTAACCACGTTACCGTGTGGGACAAGAAGGGCCCACCCACGATGGGAAGGAAGCTCAGCATCAGAGCTGACTTTGCTGTAAATCTGTGTGGGAGAGATGGATGTTGTTTATAAACCAGCCCAGGTCTGACTCCTGTCCTGCTCCGTGCTAGGGGGAACACAACCAGCACTGGCAGAGGGTTGGGGTGTGCATTTAGTGGGACTTACTCCATTTTCCTTCCGCTCCATCCCATTTTATCCAGAGCTACTCAGCACTGGGAGCATTCACCTCTTTGTTTATCACGAGGACAAATGAATTGCCCTGCCTCACTAAAAGCTTATTAATTTAAAGTAAATGCAAATCCGGCGTGTGTCTGGGCTTCTTCAGGAGGCAGCAGCCACTAAGCAAAGATGTCACATCACATGCTTGGAGTTTATTTTGCACAGAGCTTGGAGGAACTGAAACACAAAGCAAAAAGATGAAAACCATTCTCAACTTCCTTGCCGACAAGCCCTTGTATGACACTGTGCAAAGCAGAAAAGTTGTAGAAGTACGTGGCAGATGAAAAATATTTAAGCCACACAAAAGTCACTGACAGGTAACATCTACTCATCTCACTATTTGTACAGAGACGCTTTTATATTACTGGGGGGAAAAAAAAGAATAAAGGGCGCTGCATCAGCTTGTAGGCTGCTTGTGGATCAAAAGCATTACCTTCAGTGCAGGCTGAAAATAGAAAACAGATAGACACAACTGTGAAGGTTTTCATGTGAAAACGTGGGAGACGAGCTTGCGTCAGGAAGAGCTGGACAGAATTTCACTGAAATGGAAAATAAGTAGGTGAGTAAGTAGGTGCATGTGACACAAAAGATAGGAAACCTGGCTCTAATATAACTTTCTGGTATTGCATATGGCCTGATTTTCTTCTCCTCTCATGACACATTACTGAAATTTTGATTCTCTGATTTCAATTATTACACCATTTATATTGCTGTAGTACCAAGAGTCCCTGTAGAGAAGAGGCCTCATTATTAATGTAACACAAACAACTTTAATGGTTCAGCTTCAAAGAAATCCTCCTGAAAATGGGGAAAGGAGAGGAAGAGTGGCAGAGAGGAAATACCAGCACGTCTGTGTGCATGAGGAACTGCAGCTCTGGGAGCTCAGGGATGTGTTTGGGGTGATGGAAACCCTTCCTTAGCGCAGATGTCCGGGCCCATCCCACTGTCCTCCTCTCCTGGATGCTCTTTGGGAGGGCTGGGTCTGTGCTCAGAGATGGCTGTCCCAAAACCAACAGAAGAAAGCTGGGGATGTGTTTTGTTCAGATGTTGTGCAAGGGACTGGGTGAAGTATCCCTCACTGGGATAAATTCCTTGGTGATTCCAGCTGAGGTGAGGGCTGTGTGGGCCGAAAGCTCTCCAAGGTTGCCAGGAACTGTCTCCCCTTTGTACCCACCTGGTTTAATCCCATTTTTTTCAAAGTTTCCTGCGCTATTCCCGCTTTATTTTTTTTTTGCCTGACTCTCGCCTTACAATTTTTGTGGGTTTTTTCCCTCCTCATTTAGGATCTTCCTCCCCCCTTATCTGTGTCCCGTTGCTCTGTGGCCTTTCAGATCTTTCCCATTGGGATGGATAACTGGGGGTTGCCTTTCCTTAGCTGTGATCCCTTATTTTCTGCCCCATGTTCTTCAAAGCTTTGCAGTCAGGCTGCAGAAACCTATTTAAAGGATTTACCTATTGATCTTCCCCATACTTTATTTTTATTTAAAGACTGGGCTAGAGTTTATTTATCAGCTATACAGATTTCTTTATTTTGCAGTCTTTCAGTCCATAAATAGAATGAAATTTTGTGAGAAAAACATTATTTGATACACAAAAGACACCGTGCTGTGGTTATATCACACTGAGGGCAGCTGGGAGTTAAGCAAGTGCACAGAGCATGTGCCCAAATTCTCTCCAGAATGAGGCCCAAAATTGGGCTGTGGTGCTTCCTCTGCCTTCTGCAGGAAGCTGTGATTTTTATCACACCCAATAATTTAAATAAAAACATTCAGATAAGCAGCCAAGTATCTGGCTCAAGGAAAGCAACTAGACAGAAATCGATCTCGTGTTTTATAAATGCTGTGGCTTCAGAAGAGTTTGCAAACTCTGAAGCTTGTCTGCTTTGTTTCCCCCCAAAAAAATTATCTTTTCCAATAAAGATATAACTGCTGCCTATAAACCTGTCTTGATGTCTGTCTCCAGACTATGAACACTTGTGCACAACGAGCGTTTTCAGCAGCTAAATAAGCACGTGTGGAAGATTAAATTTGCTCATTGTAGCCTTACTTTGTTATGCACCACGAGCATCACTTCATTGGGATGGAAGAGGAGTGGCAAAATTGCACCATACTTTGTGTGGATTTTCTTCCCTTTTCCCATTGTATTTTTATAGCTGGTGCACTTCCAGCCCAGGCTGTCTGTTCAGGGAATAACACATCTGTGCACAAATGCTGATCCCTCCCTTTTTTCCTCTGTTTTGGGTAATGCTGTGAAGTTCATGCTTTGCAGAATTATCAGGAAAGGCACGTGGAGGAGTATCAGGGAGACTTTGATGTTCCCTGATATCGCCATGGCAGCTCCATGGTGTCAGACTACGTGGAAGCCATGCAGACAATGCATCCACGGGAGGATAAGGATCCTCCAAGGCATTCTGAAAGCTTAGATCTCATGACACTTTCAGAATGCAAATCCTACAGAATAATAGAAGGGCCTGAGTCATTTAATTTGTGTGATTGAGATTGCTCTAGTGAGCCAAGGAGAAAGGGAGAGCCGGGCTGGAGCCAAACTTTTCTCATTTTGCTGAGATATGCTTCATAAATTCCTGTCCTGAGCAGGGAGCTTCCTGCCTGATAATGAGAATAAAGGGTTGGATGTTCTGTCTAGACCCTCCCAGGCTGATGAGATGGTGTCTCATGTGCCTCCCCAGGGGAGAACCAAATCGTGGGCCAGGTTTGGATCATCTCTTCTAAGGACTGACACCGTGTCCTCCCAGCCCTCTGTCACTTGGGCTGCATTACAGGGGTGTAAGAACTCTGTATAACAAACAACTTTCTTCTCTCCAATATATTTCATCTTTTTCTCTTGTGAGGGGTTTTTTTGGTGTGTTTTAGACAAGGTGTCATCTTTTTAAAAGAATGTTGGAAAATACCAGACTTCTCTTCTGCTCACGTTGGCTTAACCATAATGACAGCACAGATGTTTTTAAAGCTAATTCTAACAGTGAATAAATGGGGGTAATTCTGCTCAGAATGTAACTCTTGATCCTCAGAGAGCATTAGGTGAGCACAGAGAGTGTGGCAAACCCCACCAGTGTTTTGGCTGTCCTGTGGCACATGGAGGCCATCCCTATCTTCTCTTTGATTTGTTCTCAATTGTTTCTCCAGCTCTTGTCCTGTGATATTGGTTTCAGGGCTCTGCCTTGACAGGCACAATGCCATTAATATGTTCAGGGAGAGGAAAAATGCTTGATAAATGCTGCATGCAAACAGCTTTTTGACCTGGTGGTATGAATTGAAGTCATCTGCCTGTGTAGGAGTAGAGTGTTACCTCAGTGAGAGTTTGTATTCTCTTCCAGGCCTTTTTTTTTTCCGCAGGAATGAGAATGTGCATCCTCCGTGGTGATATCCTTGCATCCTGATATCTCTTAATGTGCAGTCTTTGTCTTCTGCTGCTGCCATCTAATCCCCCTCCAGCCTTCCTCCCTGAACCCCAGCCCTCTCTGAAATGTGTGTAGGTTTGGACACTGACATTACCAGCCCACAGTGGTTTAATGTTTAATCCTTTTCCTGAGTTATTTCCTTTTCAAATATGCTGCCAAGTCCCTTAAATAACAAGGTTCACCTTGTCAGATGCTCTTCCCAGCTAACCTGAAATGCTTCTCCCTGTCCTTAGGTGAGAATGTGGAGTCCCTGAGGCTGCAGATGTCAAAGGACCAGTCCAAAGATTATGAGATAACAATTCCCTTCCTTTTGAATGGAGAACAGTGGAGACCAGTAAATGGCATTTATTCAAAGGTTAGTCCTTGTTTTGCCTACTCTTTTATTCTGAGGTGTGTAACAATTTAAAGGCTGTAGGGAGAATTCAATGCACTTTCCTCCTATGGGTTATAGGAGTGTTTTTGTGTTGTTGTTGCCAGATACTTAAAATTGTTGCTTATTTAATTTAAGAAATGGATAAGGTCTTTGGTTGAAATGAATACCTTTTTCCTGCAGAGGTGCATTCTTCTTTCTGATGGCGGAAATGGAAGTTTAAAGTGAAATAATAATAATTTCATTGCTTGAGATTCTATCATGCAACAGCAAAAAACAACTGAGGGAGGGGCAAGCACAACAAAGGTTTGTTTGAGTAAATACAGTCGGACAGCAAGAACTTTAAGGACCAGTGGAAATAATATTGCTGTGCTGGCTGCAGCCTGAGGCATTATCTGGACTTAATTATCCCATGGGAGACCCCCAAATTCCATCTCCTGTGCTGGATTGGGAATGAGGGGTGATTCTCCCTTCACACTCTGCTTTTCCCTTTGCCTAACAAGGGAAGAATCTGCCACTGGCTCTGAGTAAGCAGAGATTGTTTCCCCTTCTTGACAGGCCCTGATAAGCTTTCCTCCTTTTTTCCCCTCAGACATTTGTGAACACTATAGGAAGCTGCTTTTAGGAGAAAAGGCTGGTTTTTGTCTCCTTCTTGAAGTATGGAGACAGCTTGTTGTTTATTATCACCAAAGATACCGTGGCAGTCTCTTACCCAACCTTTTAACTCAGGTCCAGTTTGATTCCACCTCACTTTTTATATTGTTCTTTGGATTATCTGAATGAGGAGGGAAAAAAGTAAAGTTTCTAAATAGTTTAAAAAAAAAGAGGGGGGGAGGAGGATAAAACCCAAGCAAAAACCACTGCACAAAAACAATGCAAAAAAGCCCAGAGAGCCAATTAGAAACAGCTTTCCTTGCTGGATTGGGAAAGTGTTTCGTGGAGAAATCCTGCTTGACTACTGCCACTGCTTGCAGGACATGGCTTTGGATCACATTGCTGATTGACACAAGTAGGTGTGAAAAGATATTTCAAAACAAGGGCTCTGACTTTCAAAATAAGCTTGTCTGGATTAAAATTTTTCTTGCTTTTCCTTTGTCCCTTTCCTAAATAGGAAAGAAGGGCCAGTCCCAGTTCTGAATCTGTGTGGTGATGAAAGGGATATCAGAGTGGGTGTAGAATGGCTTATCTTGGAGAGATAACACAGATGGCTTGGTCCTAGATGTATGTGCAACTCTATTTTTAGATCATTTAATTAGAAACAGGCATTCTCCATATAGAGAGAGGCCTTTTAGCTACTCACTGGAACTCTCTGAGAGAGTTACAACCGAGTATCTTTCTGTGAGTAATGATAATGTGATTTATAGCGTTAATTTGTTTCCCAGAATTACTTTCAGTTTAAGATGAACCCTAGAAAAGATTTGTGGCTTGGTAGAAAGATCCACGTGCTGTATCAGCACTTCCCCCCCTCCTTTGGATACTACTTCTCCATCGAAATTTATAAATTAAATACACGGAAGTGCACATCAGGCTGTGGGAAGAACAACGGCTTCGCTGCTAGAGGAGAAGAGTAATGAATAGCTTGTCACATAAATATTGATCAAAAGCACAAAAGTTAAATACTGCTGTGTTTGATGGCTAAATAGGATCTATTGTTCTTCAACTCGTTTCAAAGTGTTCCTCTGTTTTATTTTAATCGTATATGAAGTTAAAAAAAAGTACGTACTTGTAACAGGGGAATGGTATTGCAATAGAATAGATGGTAAAATAAATAATGGAGTGGCTATAAAAATGCCAAAGGATTAAAGTTATTTGCGTACAGATAATTGCCTGGCAATGATGGCCCTGTTCCCCAATCCTTTAACTGTAAATACTCCTGCCTAACAATTAGTCCCTGGGAAAGCACACTCATCACTTAGTGCAGCTTTCTCTCCCATCTTGGAGATAAAACTGTCCCTTTATTTACCTCACTGCAGTGTCTGTTGGAATCTCTCACTTGGAATCTGTCAGGAATGATTATTAAGCTAATGACTTTCTCATTGAGGGCCGACTATGCCGTACACTGTGCAGAGCAGGAGCAAAATATCTGAGATAATTCACGCTGTCTGATGGCACAAACACACAGAACTGCTCAGCAGCAGCGAGAAAATTCCATTTACTGAGGAAAAAATAAAAAAGAAAGATTGCTTAGCTCTAACCAGATTCTACTTGAATACACTTGGGATGTGCTTTTTCAAGGACAGCTCATGATTTAGGTGCTTCCAAGGAAAGTTCAAGTTAATTGGAGGCAGACCCCAATTTTAAATTTAGACCTGTAATTAAATTATACTTAAAGAATTTGGGGTTCCCTAAGTGCAAGTTAACTGGTTTGTGTCTGGAGAGAACCAATCATTTACTGGGCAGATCAGTTTTTCTCTTCCCCTTCTCCAACTCCAGCTCTAGAAGACCAAGACCAGGATTTCCCGGTGGCGTCATTTCAGAAATGTTGTTGCTTTTTTCCTGTTTAAAAGATGCCTGTGCTGATGCCAACACTTTTTATAGAATCATGGAATCCTTTAGGCTGGAAAATACCCCCAAGGTCCTTGAGTCCAACCTCTGGACACCACCATATCAATTAAATCACAGCACCCAGTGCCACGTCCAGTCATTTCTTGAACACTTCCAGGGATGCTGACTCTAACACTGCCCTGGGGAAGCCTGATCCAATTCTTACCCACTCAGTGAAGAAATTTTTCCTGATAGCCAACCTGAGCCCAGCTTGGGGCTTTTTCCTCTTGTCCTATCAGCATCCTGGTTAGGGAAGAACATATAAAAAATAAAATATGGATACTTAAGAGAAGCTACTATGGAAATACCTGAATGTTTTTACAACTGTGTGATGCTGTTCCTTTAGTTGGGGTTGTTAACATCTCTCCTGGCATCTTTTTTTTTTTCGATTCAGAAAATGTATCATTTTCAGTGAGAATATTTTACTAGTACCTAGTTAAATTCTTTTATTAACTGGATATAATATTCAGCTGCTCATCCTGAGCAGGCTGCTGAAATTAGTGGCTGCTATTTTGAGTGTCCAGTTGTTGCTGCTCAGGGCTGCTGAGGAGAAAATGCTGCATTTGTGGTCGTGTGGCAGCGGGATCGGGCCCGCAAAGAGTTGTGCAACATCACCCTGTGCTTCAAACAATAGCTGCCCATATTCCCTGCAGATGTGATTTCCTCCTTCCCTGAAATTTTGTGTGCATTACAGCATGTGTTGATAGGTCATTATACATTAGAGCTCCAGTTGTCCTTCCACTTCTCTTTTTTCATTTGCTCAGCACTTTGCTTTCTGTGTTGATTTCCACCCCCCACCTCAGTGCTTGGTTTAAACACACGAGGGTTGGGCTCTATTTTTCTTAAATATTTCTAAGGTTTGAAGGAAATTGTTTCATTTTATATTAAAGTGCAGCACAAAGCCTCTTCCCCCCCCCCCCCCCCCCCCCCCCCCCCCCCCATATTTCCAGCTGAATATTTTTCTTCCCAACTTGGCTCGAGATTCGCAAATCAAGCCAAGTTTGATGAGAGTTTGGGTAAGTGATGTTTTAGTACACAGAACACTTTAGGGAAGATTTTTAGAAGACCATCTGTTTGGCTTCAGCTTTTATCCTCACACCCTGTTAGGGCCACAGAGGGCTTGGTGTGTGCCAGATCCCTGCAGCACAGGAGCTCTGGGTCAGGTAATATCAGTGGTGTTATTCCAGAGCCCAGAGCACATCCCTTGTCGTGGAGAGACAAGAGCCAGGCAGGAAATGTTTCACATGGGCATTGAGGGGTTTTTGGCTCCATTTCTACGCTTGAAAGGTCATCACAGTGGGGAAATGCTGCCTGGCAGGGCAGGCATGGAAAAGCTGGAATGTAGGGGGCAATCCCAGTGTGGCGTCACCCTGTTCCCAGAGGGACACACTGATTAGTGGAGCTGGCTTTGTACCCAGAGTTGGGTCCAGATTGTAAAATGCATGAAGTTCCTGAGAAATGGGAAGTATTTTGTGAGGATTTGATGAGATCAGTTATGCAGGTAAGCACAGAGAGCTCAGGGTGAGGCACCAGTCACTCAGGTGTGTGGTTTTCTCCAGTCTTGGCTGTGCAGGACCTGTAATGCCATTGCTGGCACCTGTAAGGACTCAAAGATAACCAGGACCAAGTGCTTTGAAAGATGTAATCCTCTCGATTTTCTAATAGCCCATGAGCAAGTTAGGTGCAGCTTTCCTTAGTGGGGGATATTTTACATGTTTTGATACTTATGGATCTTCTTTATTTTCTGATCTCTTTATCTGCCCCAGTGCAATATTAACCCGTGTGTGCTCCTGTCAGGATACAGCTGCCATTCATAAAAATAAATGGGAAAGCAGCTGAACCGGGGCAAGTATTTGAGGGCCTGCAATCTGGAGCTGAGTGTGGTTCCTCAAAAACCATATGAGAAGCTAGAAACCCTGAAATGCTTGAACTTGATTTAAGTTTGCAAGTTGCCAGCCCAGGTTGCTTCGGAACAATGCAGTGAATTTGATTTTTGATGTTAAATCTGGGAGGTGTGTGAATCAATGAGCAAATGTTACTGTGTGACTTGTTTTAAATAATTAAGTGAATTAGCTGCGCACAATCTGCCTGTCACTGGGTTAGACCCTTAATCCACCTGGATCACTGTGAGCCTCATAGGACCCTTTTAAAATACTGTCACTGACCCCAATATATAAAAATAGGTTGGAAAATCCACCTCTCCCTCACCTTTCAGACAATGAGACCTCTTGTTCTGTGGCTTCCCACACCCCAAGAGATTGAGGTTGTGTTGGAGTTCGAGACAAGCAGAGGAAAAGAAAGGTGCCCACGGTGGGCAGAGAGCATGGCAAGACCTGCAGGATATTTCTACTCCAACACCAGTGACTTCTAAATCAAAATAAATCAGAAATTCTTCTCCCCGTTGGGGAGAGGGCAACAGATTCAGGGAACAGTAACACTGCTTTGCCAAGCTGAAGTTTCCAAGGCCAGGTTCTGAGTTCGTGTGAATCCGTTTCCTTCCTTTGCCTGGGCTGGAATAAATCAGGGTTGCAAATTGAAATCTTAAAGAAGGGTTTTAAAAGAAGGGAGAAAGAAAGATGAGAAGGCAGAGTTCCTTTTCTTGTAGCAACACTCTTTTTTTCTTTCCTGGTGTTATGTTATGCTTTGAATATAAACTCCAGCAATGAAATGCGAAGATAAAGATGAAAGCCAGCTATAAAATATATATTTAGACCATATTTCTTCTGGTTTTTAAGTGTACACTTGTCACAGCTCTAAGATTGTGCATGTGAAGTGGCAGAGGATTACCATTTCCTGCTGCTCAGCATGCATTGCATCTCCCTTTGCTCCTGAAGAAGCAGCTTTTGCATCCCTGCCTGCCCCCTTGCTAAGTATTGTGCCATGGATTGTGTTGAGGAGCAACCATCAGAATCTTTGATTATTGGTGTGGAATTCTGGGCACTGATTACATGAATCTCAGTGTGAAATTCTCTGCTATCTATAAAAGTATCATCAGCTCTGACAGTTGTTGGTTAGCCTTATGATTCTCCAGATTTATCACATCTATTGGCTGTTACACTGATGCTTTTCACCTTTTTGCATTTTTTTTTTCATGCCTTCACTGTAAGGCCCTAACTAAAAACCTACTGACATAGGGATTTTTTTTTTTTTTGGCCATTGAGACAAAATACCATTGTCAGGAAAAGGAGATAACTTTAAATTTGTTAAAAAGCCGCTGTAATAGTGCTGGAGATCCAAGAACACATTGGGAGCTGCCAAGCAGGAGTGGGCCTTACCCGTTTGATCCTGTCTTTGTTCTCGCATCACTGCAAACTGGCAGAAGGGGGAAAAGGCAGTCATAGCCAGTGTCTTATCCAGAGTTTTGGTCTCCACACCAGTTTCAGTTTTATTAGGAACTTATTGGAGCATCAGTAGAAAGGCCCCAGTATAACCAGATCATCAGACTGACAAAATTCTGGAATGGTTTAGGCTGGAAAGGACCTTAAAGCTCATTCCATTCCAGCCCCTGCCATGGGCAGGGACACCTCCCACTGTCCCAGGCTGCTCCAAGCCCCAATGTCCAGCCTGGCCTTGGGCACTGCCAGGGATCCAGGGGCAGCCCCAGCTGCTCTGGGCACCCTGTGCCAGGGCCTGCCCACCCTCCCAGGCAAGGTCTCTGTGCTGGTCCCATTTCCCCTCTTTGCTGCCCCTCCTGCATGACTCACACAGGGTTTGATGCACAGCTGAGGGGCTCACTATGTCAGATAATTAATTTAGAGCTCAGTGTTTTCAAGAGCAAACCCATTCAAGTTTATTTCATAACTGGCATAGCCTTCGTGCAAGTGATAATTGTTTATATTCCCCTCAACTGAGCCTCCTGCTGTTCCTTTTCATTTGAAATAATTACCAAAGTTTAGACTTCCAGACAATTGTATTAAGGGGAATCATACAGTGCTGCTTAAACAAGGCTTTGAAGGCTGAGAGGACAGCTTTCATTGCTCTTTTACATGGTTGTTTTACATATCTTGAGAGGGAGAGGCATAACCAGAATTTACAGAGCTCTCCATATTTTTTATGACTCATGAGCATCGACTATAAGAGGCAGAGCTGTGCTCTCTGCATCGGCTGTGTCATCAGCTGGGAATGCAGCTTGGCACAGGCAGAGGAACAGCACTAATCCTCCACAACCTTCCCTGGGAGATCCTCTCCTTGAGCCTTTAATTAATAACCTGGAAGTCATTAATTTAATAGCCTGGTAAACAATCTGATATTTCTCTTGCTTTTCCTTATAACCATACTCCTGCCTTGTAGGGCCACTCTGAGGAGTAATTAGTGCAAATATGCTCTATTAGTTAATAACTCTTCTGTGTTTGTTTAATTTGGAAGCAGCAGAAGTTTTGCATGGACACAACCAGGGAAGGGAGCGTGGCACCTCCTCTGGCAGCCAGGGGAATTCCTGTGTCCCAGTGAGCCAAAGCAGCTCAAAGCCACCCCTCTCACCTTACCTCATCCAAGAGGAGGAAAACATGTTCCCTTCCTCCCATCCAAGCTCGTTTAACCAATTGATGAATCTGATAATTGAATTCATGATATTTTTTAGAAACGTTGGTAGGTGTATCCTGGTTCCCGGGGCTTGCTGGAGCTCACACAGCAGCTCCGGGGCTGAGAAATTCCTGGAGCTGGGACCACCAATAAAAACTTTGTGTTGGTGATTGAGTGGGGAAAATTCTTTTCTCTGTCTGCACTGAATCAGTGCCCTGGTTCCAGCTAGATACACGAGGATTCATTTCCTGCCTGAGTCGCTTGGGCATACTGGGAAGTGTTAAGCAACTGGGATTCATCCCAGAAAAGAGACCATTTCATTTTTAGCTTAAGTGATACAGTTTGTAAAGCTTTGTGTGAGAGTTTCTGCTCAGGTATTATGGGAAGTGAGGGGTGTTTCAATGAACAGAAAATGGAGAGCCTTGTAGGAACAATCCACCAGACACCTCCTGCTCTCCGTGGGGTTTTGTAGCCTTCAAGAGGGTGAAATTCCCGTTCATGAGCTCGTATCACGCTGAGCTGCTGGAGGAATTCTGTCATACTTGGCCAGGGGAGATCACCAGTGATATAATGGTGCTGAGCTCTGCCTCCCAGTAGCAGCCCTCGTGTGGAGGGGCTCTGCAGAGGGTTTGGTTGTGACCCACCAGCTATGAGGTAGTGTCTCAGATCTGAGCTCCAGCAATCCTCCAGGAGCTGATGGGGCTCAAGCAATCCACTTTTACTTGAGTTTTCAGGCTGGCATTTCAAAAAAACCCCACAAACAAAAGGATTGTGCTTTCTGCAATAAAATGGGGGAAAAAATATTTTGATCTTAATGATACAGTTCATGTTAGTGACCCTTTAATGTGGGATTAAAACCTAAACCTAAGTTCCTGCCTTATGCTGGGTTTGTAAAGTGCTTGTACTGAGGCATTTTCATATTGAATTAATTTAGCTTATACTTGGCTATTTCACGTCTCTTGCAACAGATCTTGCGAGTGTAAGGTATGAATTTCAGGCTTGGATTAAAATAATGCTTTGCTTTCCAGCTCTGAGCATGTGATCTTTTTTTGGTTTCTTTGGTTTTTTTTTTTACAGCAGGAGGAGAATCTCCCTTGTTCTCAGTTCCTATTGTGAGTGCTTTGGGTCAGACTGAACCCTAGACTAGAGCAGGTTCTGTCCCACCAAATGCCCCTGGTACCTGGAATGTGCAGCTCCTGTAAGGAGTCCTTTGTGGACTTGTAACAGCAGCAAAACTTGGGCCTTTTCCAAGGACTGAAATCCTCTGAGAAGGGGAAAACATGAGCTGCTGACATATTTTGTGATGAAGACCCTTATTTCAGAAAGCCACAGTAAATTGAGTTCTCAGTGTATATTTTAGGGGTGAAGAAGTAAATTTAGCTGGTCAATCCTTTGAGTCCTACAGCTAACAAGCCCAGTGCCTTTGTTGTTGAATTATAATTCTATTTCAATGTGATTTACTCAAGCTCCAGTTGATTCGCCTCTTCTATAGGAATATTTCTCATTTTTCAGAATTGTAATGAGGAGTCATAGAGGTTATATGCAGTTTAAAGCCTGATAAAAAAATAATTAGGATTGATAATAAAGCTTTTTAAAATGCAGCAGGAATATCTTGACAATAAAAGGCTTTCAAGGTGTTGGTATTTTTCTAGAAATAAAATTACTGCCAAAAAACTCTGCCAGCTGCTTTCAAAAAGCTTGTGTAGATGAGGCAAAAATTATCTGTGTCATTTTGATATTGCAGCAGCAAGTTTGTGTTCCATTTTCATCTTGTGGAAATTGCGTGTCCCTCTTGCGTGGTGCCTTTCCTCAAGGACACAGTTCTAAAGCAAAATGGGGCTTTGGGAGCTGAATATTGCAATTCCCAGCCTCACAGAGATGGTGGGGTGATGGAGCTTGGAGAGGCTGGGGATGAAATTGCTGTGAGATGCATTTCCATGGAATATTGGGTGTGCTGCCAGAGCCTGCAGTGTTTCCTGATCAAGGATGTGCTGGGGCTGTTTCTGCCCAGCGTCACCATGACTCTGCTGGTGGCACTGGTGGCTCTGAGGTGTGGTTGCCCTCCCTGACAGAGCAGTTAAACACACACGTGGTGGTTCTGAACAGCCACTGGAGCCAGGGAGGGCTCCTGCCCCTCCTGTGTCACGCCAGGATGTGTCAGGCTCTGTTTAGATCCCCAGCTCTGTCCCTGCCCTTTCATGCTCTGCCCAGGTTCCAGGATGTGAATGTGTTGTTTCCTCTGAAGCTGCAGTCACGCTCAGGAAACGAAGAGCTCCTCAGTCCTGCCCTCGTTCCTCTGCCCTTGCCATGTCTCCTGCCTTAGGATCAACTTTATTTTGCTTCTGCTGCGTGACCTTGTTCCTCCTTCCTCTTCTGGCCCTCTCCTCCAGCTGGGTGGTTCCTTGGCAGGGTTCATCTCCTTGTTTGCTCCTTCTCTCTCCCCCGACCACATCCTCTGAGGAGTATTCCCTGCATAAAAATGGTCTTTTTGGGGTGAACCTGCCAAGCCCTTCCCAGCCAGTCATCACAGTCTGGAGTGATTCCTGGAATCACAGAATGGTTTGGGTTGGAAGGGATCTTAAAACCCATCCCATTCCACCCCCTGCCACGGGCAGGGACACCTTCCACTGTCCCAGACTGCTCCAACCTGGCCTTGAACACTTCTAGGAATGGGGCAGCCACAACTCTGCCTCTGCCTTCTGAGTGGCAGCATTTTGCACTGTGTTTTTGAAGTGAAGCCTATAAATAATGGTAATGTTTAGAAGAATTTTATGTATTACCTGAGACCACCTAAACAGCCACAGGAGCAAAGATTTTTAGACAAAGCTGCTGCCTGGGGAGGAGAGGGGAGGATCAGATCTTCTCTGAGTTGCCCAGCTTTTGCTGATTTTTGGTGGGTGTTATTTTCTGGCACTGTGAGTGCTGGGCATGGCAGGCTCCTCCAGGCAGCGATCCTGGACGTAATCCCACTCTGGTGTCTTCCATTCTTTACTTTAGCTTCACCCATTCCCTCCTCTGTGCCTCGATGTTTCCCTGTGAGGTACAGCTTGTCCTGGGACAGAAATGCTGCTGAGGGAGAGCTGCTCCAGCTGCTGGCAAGGGGCAGGGAGACAAAAGATGTGAGAATCGGGACAGCCAAGAGCCTCCCTGCCCCAAAAAAGGGCCCTTGCCCTGGCACAGGCCGAACCTGCCTCTTGCAAAGGAGAGGGGAGGTTCTGGACATGGATCTGCTGCAGGAAAAGTCAACAAGAGGAACTGTGGGATTCTGTCCTCAAAGCAACTCCGAGCCTATTCCTGTGTTAGCATTGCCCACTCCCTCCTGGAGAAAGAGTGGGATCCCGAAATCGAGTGTATCCAACAGAAACTGCCTCTCTCCTGGTTTCAACAGACAGAAACATTGTTGAAACCAGACTTTTTTTGGCATTTATTGGCATTACTAAGAAAGAGTTGGCCAGGAAAGCTGGCAGAAGGAGATGAGTTGGAGAAGCTTTAAAGATTTTTTTTTTTTCTATAAAATGAATATCCAGAAGCTGTGTAAATGTATTTTTTTTTCAGTTTGAAAAGTGTATAGAAAGACAACCTATACATATTTTTGACTGGAATACCATCTAAGCTGGATGTGCCCTCCAAATTCGTTTCCCTCAATTAAAAAGATGGGGAAAAGAAAATAATAAGAAATGACAAAACAAAACAACACCTCAGGAAATCCCTAAAATGTTTATTCAGGAACAGAGCAGCCTGCTACAGTCATTAGCTTGCAAAGGTATTTCTGTTATAGTCAGAGGGCAAAGTGAATTTTAACCTTTTATTGCCAAGAGATGTCATGTTTTTAGTGGAGGAGCTATTGAGGGGTGTAAATCCCTGTGAATGAGTGAGCGGCATCTGTAAAAACCCCAACCAAAGCCCCAAAGCACACCCTGCAGAGAGGAATTAAAATCAATTTCAATGCCCACAGTTAAACATAAAGTACTACATTTCATGCTTTATTGAGTTTCTATTTATTACTTAATTTCTGGTTGTAAAAGGCTTCAACTGAAACAAAAAGATATTTCAAAATATTTGACTCTCTTTTTCCTTACGAGCTCAGTGCGGAATTGCCAACTGCTATGGGGTTTTGATTATAAAGGGAAAAAAGGGCTGGATTGGTTTAAAATGTGATCTGTGGGAGGCCTCCAGACCAAAGAGGATCTTTCCCAGGAGCTCCAGAGGAGAGAGAAAGGAAAGGAAAATGCTGCTCCAGGGAGACCCAGAGTCAGGAGCCTGGGAACACAGCATGTCACAAGGGCAAATTTAGGATATAGATGGGAACAGTTGGGATTTTTAAGATGGAAACCTGAATTATTTGCTTTGTGCAGTTGAACATCTCCCATTTTATTGTCCTGCCCCTTCCTGTCTATAAAATGGGAATAAAGTTTAACCCAGGCAATGGGGCATCAATTTGATTTTTGTAATGGCCTTTTCCGACTAAAAGTGTTCCTTGTGTTCCTGCTCTGCCTGTGCAACCTTTAGGAAACTGGGGGAAAGAGGGATGTCTTGCACGTGTGGAAAAATCCCATATGTGTTGATGGAACAAGGGAACAGATATTTTCAAGATTTTAGGTCCCAAGGAATTAAAGAGGAGGAGTGTTTGCAATGCTGAGCATGAGGATTGTCACTGTTGCAAACATCTTGTAAATATTGTGAAGAACATTAAATGAGATTTTTATAGCATATGATCAGCCTATAATTCAGTCCAAGTTTAGACAGTCACCTTTCTTTGATGGAGATCAACAGGGACATGAAAACACTTTAAGAAATATTTTGATTATTACTATTTTGGTCTATTATATACCTCTCTTTTACATGTACATTTTTACATCTTTCAACCGTGCAATTTGATCACCAAGCACTGATTTATTTTGAAAATTGCATTTATCAATATTATCCCACTTTCACACATCTTCTATTAGCTAATTTAAAAAGAAATCTCGAGGTGTAGAATAGAAATCAGGTCTAATTTCAGAGCCTTCACGGAATTAGTGTTTAGCAATTTCCCTGAATCTGTGTGAGATGGAGACAATGAGAGCTGGACTGGAGTAATTTCTTTTGTAGAAAGAACCACACTGCTGAATTTTCCAGCATTTATATCAATGTAGTGTGTGTATCAATATCTATATATATCAATATATGTGCATATATATCTATATACATCTCTATACATACTGAGATCTATATCTATACCTATACAGCTGCTCTGTTTCCAACCTTATCTCAAGATTCAGCTCTCAAACCAGGTTTTGAAGGTTTTTTGCAACACTCTGTGAGGAAAAAGCAGCTGAATAAGGCTACAGCAAGATCTGGCATTGAAATCAAATCATAAACTCAAGCAGTGGAGAGGGAAGATGCACAGCATGGAGTGAAACTCTTATCAGTGCTCTGCTTTTCCAGGACAGGTTATTAGGGAGGAGTTCCATTTAGGAGCAGAGGGTTTATCAGTGTGAGTCCTCGTGATGGACTCACCAATGCCATCAGCTTCATATACGGAGATGGAGCTGTTCTAATTTTAGGGCAAGGCACTGGGGGAAAAAAAAGAGCATAATGTAAAAGAAATAAAGACTATTCCAAGTGTGGATATTATCTGTGCCATCACCACCCAGCTTCAGATTGCACAGGGATCAGCTGCTGCAGATATTTTGGCTGATGTGGATGAAACAAGTGTCTTGTGGAGCTCTCCATTATTGTGTACAATATTTCCTATACTTCTATTATTTTGAGGCAGGCCACAAAGGGAGATTTTGATATTTCTGTGCAAAAAAATAGCATTTGAGAATTCTTCACAGCCTTATTTACTAAACAATTTAGACAAAGAGTCCAGTCTTTGTTTGAAGGCTTCAAAGGCAATGTTGGCTTGTTTTCCCAGCAAAATCTTTATCTTTCTCAGTGAAAGAAAAATCAATACAACCCTGGTAACACAAAGCTGTGTCTTACCAAGGTATATTCCTCAAGCCCAGTTGGAATTCTGACATTGGCCATCACACTCCAGCCAAATTATTTGGAAATAACAGGAAGTGCTTGGTTTTTTTCAGCAGCCACCGTGTCATTTTATGGGTTTGCCTTCTATATTTTTATATTATATACAAATATTTCCTTGACAGAGCAACGAGAGTTTGAAAAGTTCCTCATGAACAACAATGAAGCTGTTTTCATGCTCTGTCCTTTTGGTGTGCTGGCTGGCACCTGAGCTGGTGAGAAATTTATTCAGCATAAAATAAAGTCTTAGCAATTTATTGCTGTCGTTACTTATGCCACAAAATCATTCCTCTGCATCCCTCGGAATGTACAAATTTGCTCCTTCAATTTTAGGGAGCTCTTTATTGATGCAATGTCACCGTCACAGCCTTGCTGCAGAGAGAGGAAATAACTCGTATTTAGCCTCAGGAAAGTTTGTGTGTTCGAGGTGTTCTTATCTGTGAATTTTGATGGAGTTGTTTGGGGGGAGCAGCTGCTATAACTCCTTTATCAAATGCATCTTGAAATTTAGGTTTATTTAAAAACGTGTGCAGTGTAAAAACAAGTGTCTGTTGTCTGAGGGGAATAATGCAGCATCCCTCAGCTCAGGCATCCCTCAGGGTGAGTGCACACAGGGCATCTTTGCTCTTCCTAATTCTTTCCCTAAGTGTAACCAGTTTATGCAATCCTCAGATGTTATTTTCTTGTTCCCCTTGAGGAGTTGTCCGAGTTTCTCTCTGAAATTCTTCGGTCTTCTGGTGATCAAGACTTCTCATTTAGGCTGGGACATGGCCCTAAAAAGCTCCTTCCCTCATCACCTCCGGAAATCAGCGCAGTGGGGGGAACCCCTGCAGAGCCCTTCTCTATTTATATGTTGATGAGCCTGGAGGAAAATTTCCAAAAATGCTGGAAATACTTTTAAACCTTCCAGTGCCTGGCTCCTGTGCTTCAAAGCCCTGCTGACCCTTTGGGATACAACAGTGGCAGTCCTATCTGGGGACCATTCCCTATTTATAGGGACACTCCTGAACCTTTCCAGGAGCCTTTCTCTTTTTATTCTGCCAAAATATATGGCTTGGGAGTACAAAAACCAGCAGTCTGGTGCAATATGTCAACAATATGTTATTTATAACAGCAAAGTTTTATTCACTCATGCAGTTGAATGTGATTTAAATATGTAACGAGTGCAGCATTAAGCATTAAGGCTTTTTTTTTTGTAAAGGAGTGGTAATTCAGTAGTTCAGGTGCATATCTCAGTGAAAAGTTGGACTTCTTGCTGTCTGGAAAATCAAAGAGCAGTGTTGAATGGTTCAGCAGCAACAATGGGGTGCAACTTGTTCATTCCTTGGGAAGTGGTGGAATCACCATCCCTGGAGGGATTTAAAAGCTGTGTGGATGTGGCACTTGGGGACATGGGGCAGTGGTGGCCTTGGAAGTGCTGGATTAAGGGTTGGACTCCATGATCTGAGAAGTCTTTTCCACCCTAAATGATTCCATGATCATAAGGGTCTTTTCCAACTTAAGTATTCCAAGGTTCTCTGATTAATACCGTGAGAGTTGGAGGACTCGGGAGCGCAGGTGGGAGGCTGAGGATCAGACATGAGGCATTGGATCTCGCGGGAGACTCAGCCCTGGGGGGACTGGAGGTGTTTCATAATAGCTCCTCCTTGAATAATTACTGGGAAGGGAAACAGTCATTAAAATAAATGAGAGAGATAACTCACCCAGGAGAACACGGGAAGGAGAGCCAGGAATGCTGGAGAAACCATGGCTGTGGTGAGGAGCAAGGACCTGGGACTGTCAGCGTGGAGAGGAGGAGGCTGAGCAGGGACGTGATGGATCCTGCAGGGTGTAAATGGCTGCAGGAAAACAAGAGGCAGTAATTAGTTTGAGTGTCACTGTTAGAGATGCTCCTGTCTAGCAGGGACAAGAAGAATGGCCCTACAAGGCAGCGAGGAAGAGCTCAGTAATAAAGATAATGAGAAATGGATGTATTTACATGTATATCATGAGGAAGGGAGGCTTAAAGGTCTCTGAGTGCACTGGAGTTTCAGAACAGCCAGAGAAAGAGCTGCTAATGAGAGTGGTGTAGTTGATCCTGACACGGGGCAGGAGCCTCTGAGGCCCCCTAAGCCACATTTTCCATGATCTGATGCAAAATGGAGACCGTTCTTTCTGCTTCATGAAAACCTCCTTTGTGAACTTTGCCATCTCTGTGTTTCAAGGGATAAGATTTGGATTTTTCTGGATTTTTAAATACCTGAAACTTCATAGGGAATACTTTTGTGCTGAGGGTGAAAAATGGGTGCCCCACAGCTTTTCTTTCTTTTGTAATTACTGGTTTTGTACAACTTGGAACCAGACTAAACAATACATAGACAACTAAAACATTAGCTCCTTTCTCAGCTGGGCGAAGAGAAAGTTCTTCAGCAGAAGTTCAGCCTTTTGTTCTATTACATTTTATTATTTACCCACGGGTGGACACTGAAATCAGAGAGGTGGATCAGGATGCCATGGAGGTTGGGATATTTATTACTTGAAGAGGTTTGGTTTAGGCTGGAAGCTGTGGCTCTGAAAGGTCTCATTAAATTTTGTGTCGTGCTGCAGTTCTCTCTCACCTGTACCAGGTCATTGGCTTCTGGTTTGGGGGATGGAAGCAAAAGTAGAGTAGGATCTGTACAAATAATGGAGTGAAAAGAGGGGGGAACACTGTAAATACAGGGTTGAAGGGTCTGTTAGCAACTGAGAGCTGCCCAGGAGGGTGGATAAGGAGTCCTCTCTCAGGATGGGATGCTCTGGCAGCCCGGGCTTTATATAGAAGGCCCTTGGAAGGAGGTCTGGCTCCATAAAGAACAATTAAAATAAAGTTTTTACCTTATAACTCGACTTGCTCCTCATCTCAGCTGCAGCAGCCACTGCTGCTCTCTCCCGTTATTCCCAAGCTCCTCTCAAGTCCATTTTCCCACAGTCCCTGTGGACACTGGACTCCAGCATCTGCTGAGCTGCAGAGTTCTGTTCCTGCTCGTTCTTTTTGTGATGCTTGCTCTGCTCCATGGGGCTGACAGTGGGAAATGGAGATGTTTCCTGAGTCTTCTGCAGGATTTTTCTCTCTTTCCCACCCCTGTGCAGTCGGTTCAGAGCAGACTCAGGAATATTCCTGCTCATTTGCACTCTGAAGGTGAGAGCAGACTTTGCTTTATACTTCTATCACATGTTGCAAATGCCTTTGAGATGTTTCTTTCATTGTTATCTCAAAATTCTGTGCTCTATTGATTTTTGGATTTTCTCTGAGGGGCTGAAAATTTCAGCACTAACCCTGAAACCAACTGAAATAATTGATTATCTGTTTTTACCTCCTCTTCAGTTATTTACCTCATGCCCTTCGATGGAGAAAGGCTGTCCTATTTCTCGATGATTTAGTGTAAAGCAGATCTTTGCTGAACTTTAATATCAATTTATATAACCTTGATCCAGGGGTTATCTTTTGAGAGCCACAGGTTTATCTAATATGTCATGGAAGAAGTTGTTCTAGAAATGATTTTTTTATAGCTTATTCTTACTGAACATATGGGTAATGTGAAAAGAAACATATTTTCTATAGGCTCATACAGCAACTGAAAATAAATTATATCCAAGAGTAATTAGATGCCTAATGGACTCTATAACCAATTTAGATATCTTAAAATACATCTTACCATGAATAGATATTTTTGTATACAGGGTTTTTTTGTGTGGATATTAATGGCAATGGCATTTTTATCTGTGTTTTGTCTTTGCCTCTGTGGCAAGAAATATGCTGGTCATTAATACTTTAAACCTCTGGGTATCAGTCAGAACACAACATGTGTTTTTGTTCTAGGATGAGCTTTCTGAGATAAATTAACTGTGCTTTCCACACTCCTTTGAGTCATTTGTTTTCTCCAAGAATATCAATGTATAGGTGGGGTGTCTCTGGGCAAAGTCTCTTTCTAATTAAGCAGAAAAATGTGCGATTCTGCCCCCAGGTTTCAGTATAATTTACTTTACTAGGAAATCTTCGGATCCTTCTTTCTCTTAGGGCACATTCCAGGATATAAAAATGATTCATGTGTCTTGGAAGTACAGCTTTGGGAAGTTTGTCAAGTTATCTTGAGTAGCCCAAGAGTGGGGTGAAATCGCCCTTTTCATTAGTTTAAAAAATATTAATATTTTATCTGCCTTTGTAGAACCCATTCATCATCTTCAAAAGATCATCAGAGACAAATTGTGGTTTGAAAGAGTGGAAATTAGACCCCGACTCATCACTCCTGCTTTGCATTCCAGGGTTTGGGATGCAGAAGGGAACTGGAATCCAGAAGCAAATCTGCGACTGCAATAACAAATTAGTGCAGAAGATTTAATCTGAGCCACATAATAGGGAAAGATGTTGAGGGAGAATGAGGCCTGAGTTCAAAGATCTTGGCACAGGCCTGGTGCAGTGGAACTGTGTGATGGAGGGGAGAGGGAGGCTCTGAAAGTGAAGAATAGCATATAAATTAAGCCAAATAAATTAAGTGATTCAAGCATTAATCAGGCCAGCCCTCCAAGTTCATTCAGAGAAGCAAAACATCTATCATTGCTTCTCTGGAGATTGTAGCACTGTCGAGAATTCAGTTTAGCCAGGACATTTAGACCAACCCTTGCATTCAAAAAATTTCTTAATTTTCTCATTGTCTGAAACTGATTGTATCTTTTTGCCTTTCAGTAAGTTTCACTTAGTTGCAATTACTTTGGCTTCAAAATCTTGAAATCGAATGAATTAATGAAAATGGAAAATCAGAACTCTTTCCTAATTAAGAACTGAGCTTTTCAAGGAATATGAAAGGATTTAATTTAGAGAGAGATGTTTGGAGAGCATGAAATGTGGCTTGAAGGAGATACATGTGCATTCAATAGAACTCACTGAGCCCAGCCAGATTTGTATTGACGGGAAACAAAAAGCATCTGAAATCCTCTTCCAGTGATAGGATAATTTATGGGCTTTTTTGAAGTGCTCTGAGTTGACTTTCAGTTCAGGGAAATGGGTGGCCACCTCTGTTTGTGTCTCAGTGGACACAGTTCCTACTGAATTCCTCGTGAGTTTGCTGAATCTTGGCAATGGGATTTTGGATTTAGTTTTCCATGGCTTTGTAACCCTTCTGCATGGATGGGGGAAACCTCTGTTCTGGCACTGCTGCAGGTGACACTGAGGGGTGTAAGGAGTGGCTCAGATAGTGGCTCTGACTGTTCAGAATGGATTTTATTTTGTATTATCCTTGAGATCCGGTTCTCCTGATCTGCTGCGTCCCTGTGTGACACCTAGGGCTTGTGCCCTCCCCAGGCAGCTCCCACTGAGTGGAACATTACCAGATAGGACCTGAAGGATGGGCCATTTCTCATCATTGGAAATTTAGGAGTAGTCATCATCATAATTCTCCTCCCCCACAGTGCACAGCACGTCCTGGGTCCTCCACAAGCAATGGCTGCAATAATTACGTGTGTGGAAGGGGAGATGTTTCCACGGAGGGTCAGGTTGGCTGCTCAGCTCCAGCTCTGCTATAAAACACGAGATGTGTGGGTGAGAAAATGCAGAGCTGTTAGCTGGGAGTACTCTCAGGAAGCATGGTGGGACAAAGGCAGTAAGGTGCCGAAAATATAATTGCACTGGGTAACGAGCTGATGAAGCCTTTGACGTGGTCCATGCTTGACCTTGGCTTTTTGAGCACACGGAGAGAATGTGGTGTTGTATTCAAACTTCTGGTAAAATGAGGTCACAGCCCCCACTGTCCTTACAGAGAGGAGGAATTTTACTTTTCCAGGTAGGAACAACCCAAACAGGATCTACTAAATTTGCATGGCGCAGTCCTCAAAGAAATCCACGTACATTTAAAATTGGCAAATATCAACAGCTGCTCACTGCCGTTATAATTACCCAAATTGCAGAGGACCGTCTGCAGCGAGTTCTGTTCCATCACGAAGGCTACGAAGCCCCAGTGCAATTGCTGCCTGCCTGCCAGCACTATTAAGTTGTGTTTTGTCACAATTTTCTCCAGCCCAGGCATGTTTGTTTTCTTTGCACAGCCTTGCACCAAGCATTGTTTAAGCAGCACATAATGGATTCCAACCAAGAGGTGCTTTCTGCTCCCATCTGTTTGACAGCCCAGCGAGCAGTTGTGATTCATACGTGCAGTGTAAATACTGGGTAATGACTGGGGCTTTATTTGGAGCCAGTTCCAGGTTGTTTCATTCCTGGGCCAGCTTCTGGACCAGTTTTCAGGCAGGGAAAAATGTCTGATCCCGGGCTTGACGTTTTCAGGTGTTAAATGTCCCTCTAACAGAGTGACCGATCTTGGTGCAGAGGTGACGGTAAAGGCTGCCAGGAGCAGGAGCTGCCACAGTCTTCTCAAATCTCTAAGGCTGTGTGGTATCCAGTTGCCTTTTCTGAATATAAGGTCACCCAGACACTACCCCAAAAGCTCACAGGGTATTTCTATTTTGACCTTTTGGGGCAACATCGCTGGCAGTGTCCAAGGCCAGGTTGGACAGGGCTTGGAGCAACGCGGGATAGTGGAAGGTGTCCCTGCCATGGCAGGGGTGGCACTGGATGGGATTTAAGGTCCTTTTCAACTCAAACCAGGCTGTGATTCAGTGAATACAGTGAGGAAAAGAAATATTGGGAAGAATTTATTTTTTAGCCCATTTTTAAACCAGACTCTTCAACAAGTTTTTTGTTTTGCTTTTTTCCCCCTGTTATTAAAAAGATCTTTATATTTACAGATCTTTCAAAAACTCAAATCTGTATTGGTGTAATCAGTCACCCTCCTGGCCACCCCTTCAGGTGTCAGAGGACAGGCAGGGTCCAGCCTTTCCCACCAGTTTAGGGAATGGGATGTGATAGGAAACACACCGTTCCATCCGGCTGGGATCCAAAAGCTCTGCTGCTCCTGACCTGCTTCCAAGCTGAGATCTTACTGCTGGTCCTGCTGGGCTGGGTGGGAAGTCCTGCACTCCACAGAGCCACATCAGTACCAGCATGGGCAAATTTGGGCATCTTGGATAGATTTGTGGAAACAGCCCTTGACAGAGATGGTGTGTTTGGGATGCACCGCAGTAAATGAGGGCTGGCTAAAAGTACACGTATTTTATTATTATTTTTATTGCTTGTTCTTACTACAAAATCGAGTTCACACTTTGGTGCAGCCATTTCCATTCAGTCAAAACCAGATGCTGTTGCATTTTCCTTTCTTCCTCTTTCCTGTGGCCTGTGAATCCAAGGAATCCCCCGCCCCCAGATGCGGAGCAGACTCCTCGCAGGTCACCAGGCACTCAGGGAAGGGCAATAAATACACACCAAAGGCTGCTTTGGGCTGGTTTGCATCCATCCTGCTGCAAAGACTCAGGAAAGGCTTCCATGCCTCCCCTGGCTGGTTTGTGTTCCAGCACTCATCCCTCTCCCAACCCACACCCTGAGCTGGAGGATCCCAGAGCTCACTCCCCATCAGCTCTTTCAAAGTGATGGCAGCACCAGTTCCCCTTTTTCATCATTCACTCATGTTTGTTCTCAGAGCTTGTTTTTGAAAATCTTTCAAAGATTTTTTTGTTGCAAGGTTTGTCCTGAAAAGGGAATATTGATTTTGACCTATTTTTAACCGATATAGTTCAGAGGATAATTGGAGAGCTGCTGTAAAAACCAAGGCTGCCCTATTTGCACTGCTTAGATTTAACTAAAAAGAAAGAATTTATTTCACTTTTTTTTTCAAGTATGAAGCTGAAAATTTTCTGCTAATCCCTTTTTAGCTGGTCAAATACACCTAAATATATTTTAATGTAACCTCAGTGCCTGATCAAGAAAATATGGTGCAAAGGTTGCATTCAGGTTTTATGCCTGACTTTTTATTGATACTGAATAAATTCACAACATAACTCAGCCTGACAAGGCACAGATTCCTTTCAAGCATCAAACCAGTTATTTTGGATTTGCTCCTGAAATATTTGCTCCTCGGTGTTATGACGTTTGGAACATGTTTTATAGAGGTTATCCTTTGATTTTTAAGAAAATGTAAATCAGGAATACCTCAAAGAAAGGATGTAGCTAAGTTGTAAGCATGCTTTCCCTTTCCAGGAGCAGTCATTAGCTTTGTATTCCTGCATGGAAAGCAGGAAATGGGGAGCCAGAGCTGGGTCATTTTATTGATTTTGGTCTGGCACAATGAGCTTCTCGGTTTCCTCTTTCTTGAGCGTTGTTTGCTTGGATTTTTAACTCTGGATAGGGATCCTGGGACACCAACAATGAGCAGGGAACTGGGAATTTAAACAGCTCTTTATAGAGATTCAGAAATTCACAGGACCATCATGTTGCCAATGCCAAGATGCTGCCAAACAATGTGATGGGCAGAGGCTGGCACTGCCACTGCTGTAGAGAAAAATATGGATATTTTTCATTTTAATTGAAAGTGTTTCTAGCTTATGAAGAGAAGTTTCCCAAATTAGGGTCGTTCCCAAGTGCTCCTATTTCATCTGCATCCCATGAGCTCCATGGTGGGGTTTTCTGCCAGCTGGTGGAAGGTTTTCCTGCTCATTGCAGAGGGGTTGGACTGGATCATCTTTAAAGGTTCCTTCCAACTGAAACCATTCCATGATTCCTGTAAGGAAGCCATGGGGAAGGGGCAGAAAAGTTGGTTTAGGACCTCATCTGCAATGGGTTCTGCCACATCCCATGGGGCAGCAGGTTTTAAAAAATTCATAAATTATATATATATCTATAAATCTTCCATAGATTTATAATATGGCAGTGTGGGGAGCAGGAAAAGGAGAGGGTGGAAAAGCCTGGCTATCTCCAAGCAGCAGTTTCAATTCGCTGTAGGAGTTAAGAAAAAGAGGAAAAAATTTTAGAAAGGAAAACAAATTTAGCTATTGTGCCTTCCACATAGAGGAATCTTGCATCTCTTTGTACAGTCAGCAAGAAAGCAAAGATCTGATCATTCTGTGTTCAAATAATCGCTTTAAAATAAACTTGGGGACAAACTTGGAAGTTCTTTGGTTTCCTGCATTATTGGACTGGCTCAGCCAATTTGTTAAGGGCTTGGGAGTCTTTGCTAAGCCATTAAAGAAAATACAAAAACAACTGCAAAAGGCTCTTCTCTTAGTTGGTGCTCATTATAAGCAGCCACAGGGATAAATCCTTCTCATCTGAGAGCAGGGAAAGCACAGCTGAATTTGCTGCCCCCAGCAACCTGCAAAAGCCGTAAGAATTAAATGTTTATACTTTTCATGTCCTACACATGAAATATCGCTTGGTCTTGGAGGTGTTTGCAGAAAACATTTCACTTTGTGTTCACTTCTAAACTGAAGCCAAAAGAAAACCAGGAGATATTTCTTGATTTAAAAGCATTACGTACAATTTACAGCATTCGTTGGGGGTTGTAATTATCTTAAATGTATGTATTTTGTAGACATACTGCATTTGTTGGATTGAGTTCCAGTTCCCATGGTAAGATTCCCTGAGTGACTTTATTTCTTATAGATTTCCCAGCTTCTCCCTTTTTGTGTTTTATAGATAGTAAAGGAATAATATCAGCCCAGAGATCTGATACTGTAAACACACCTTTTAGCACCAATGCAGGACGTCAGTGTGTGACAAATGAGGGAAATTAAAGGTATTTTCATACCGATAGCAAAAAATGGCATGGAATTTTTCCCTACTGGAAATAATGGACTCTTTCCCCAGTTATGCAGTTTCTAATTCCTGGTGTTAACTCTTCTGATAAAGGAAAAAGCATCCCTCTTTGTGTGTGCAATGTTGCTACCTGACATAGCTCAAAAGTCCTTAATTTCCAGAGCTGTGCTTAGGACATAACAAAGTCATGACCCTTAGTTTTGTGCGCAGAGGAGAAAGTAAAAAGGGTCATGGAATCACAGGAAGGTTTGGGTTGGAAGGGACCTTAAAGGTCATCTGGGGACCTCAAAGCCCATCCAGTACCACCCCTCTGCCACGGGCAGGGACACCTCCCACTGTCCCAGGCTGCTCCAAGCCCCAATGTCCAACCTGGCCTTGGACACTTCCAGGGATCCAGGGGCAGCCCCAGCTGCTCTGGGCACCCTGTGCCAGGGCCTGCCCACCCTCCCAGGGAGCAATTCCTGCCCAGTATCCCATCCAGCCCTGCCCTCTGGCAGTGGAAGCCATACCTCCTTGTCCTGTCCCTCCAGCCCTTGTTCCCGGTCCCTCTCCAGCTCTCCTGGAGCCCCTTCAAGCCTTGGAAGGGGCTCTAAGTTTTCCCTGGGGACTTCTCTTCTCCAGGTGAACACCCCCAGCTCTGCCAGCCTGTCCCAGAGCAGAGAGGCTCCATCTCCCTCATCATCTTCGTGGTCTCCTCAGGACTTTCTCCAACAGCTCCATGTCCATATCCTGCCCCCGAGCTGGACACAGTGCTCCAGGCGAGGTCTCTCCAAAGTGGGCCTTACTCTTACAGCAAACGTCAGTGATTTTAGCACGGTTTAAAACTGTGGATCAACAAATGTTCCCAAATTATCCCCTGGTAGAGTCCTTTGTCTGTCATGTCATTGAATCTGGTTTGACTTGATGTGATTTCTGTCTTCAAACTGAAGCCCAGGGTCTGTGAGGGTTTGCTGCGTTTTTATTTATCTCCCTGTGGAATGTCAGGAGCCACGTTGCATACAACCAATTGCAATCCATAATTCTCCTCATAATTATTACTTTTTCCTTTCTGCCTCAGCAATTTTGGCCCGTTTCAGCACTGCACGGGCCTAGGTCACCTTGGCCACATGCAAAGCTGAGCCTGTTGCAGGGTTGGCTTTTGCAAAGTTAATACCAGCTGTGGAGGGCCTGGAACCCTCTTTGCTGGATTTAACAAACCTGCCTATTTCAGTCTGACCCTGTCAGGATATAATTTAAAACTTTGAAACCAGAGAAGCAAAATGACCCCTTTTGGTTCTATTTCTTGTGCTGATCTCTATCCTCAAATAACTGTATTTAGACACTGGATACAGCTGAAAATGAATTTCTGTTTCCAAACGAATTAATGCTGCTGGTTTGAGTTCATTTTCACTCTTTTCCTTATCTGTAGATATTTCCCCTTATTTCTATTATGTAATTGCTAGAATTTATTTAAAGTTGTGTGTGCTGATCTAACTCATGTATCTCAATCCAGTAAAATCCTTTACTTTTATAGAGAGGAAGCTGCAAAGATAGATGTGTTAGGACTCCCCATTCCATCAGTTTTCTGCTCTCCAGATGTAGTAAGAAATGACATGGAGTCTTCTCTCCCAATCCCAGCAGGGAGTTGGAGGGGAAAAGCTCACAGCCTTGCACTGGGATCACAGCCCAAAGGAAGGGGGATCCAGCAATAATTAAGATTTTGCTCAGTGACAACTCCTTTGCATTCAAATTTCAGAATGGGCATCCCACCAAGGTGAACAAATCTTCTCCAGATGTATCTTCTCCACAAGTATTTCAGGAATAAAAATGGGTTATTTTGAGGCTAGATATCATTATTATTAGACAGTATTCCCAACACCATCCCTATATTCACAGGGAAAGCCCTTAATCCTCAAACTGTCCTTCCTTTTTCTATATGAAGATCAGAAGATCAATGTGATTTAAAAAGGAAATAATAAAAGTAATACTCAAAGAACATGTACTAGTTAAAGTAGATTTACTGCAGAAGTTTTCTGACTCAGAAATAAGCTACTGGCTCATCATCTTCTAGCTAATCAAGTACTGATTTATTAATTTTTAAAGTCTGCTTTATCAGTGAGAATTCTTGCTTGACCTTGACTTAATGTTTCACTAATTTCCTTCAGCATATTGAGTTTTACTAACATCAATTCAAACCAAAACCCCTCAGCTCCAAGCAAGGAAGAAGCAAATTAAGGGGGGGAACGCTTTTCCAGGTTTTTTGATACAATTTGATGCAGATTTTGGAAGTAAATCCTCTAAATAAGAGGGAAAGTTACGGAGATTCCTACTTCAATCATCCTGAAGTCAGTTTGGCCTCTTAGGAGATCAGGGAAAAGCTTGTGTGCACTGATGAAATCTTCTCTTACGCCACAAAAAAAAAAAAAAAAAAAAAAAAAAAAAAAAAAAAAAACCAAACCATTGCCAAAAAGGAAAACAGCAAACTGCAGTTTTAGAAGAGAACTAGAAAACCTGAGTCTGTGGAGAAAAGAAGGTAGAACCACAAACAATTCTTCATTATGTTTTAAATAATGCCACTCTCATCAGGTTCACTTGGCTTCCACAGTCAATAATTTTAAAGGGATCAATCAATTTGGGAATAAGTTGTGGCACCAGCACAGAAATTATTTCTGTGGCTCTTAAGGAAGACTTACAACATATGGCTCTTTCTCAAATGTTCTGAGCAGGAGACTGTACCCCCACAAGGTGCTTTTTTTGATTATTCTGAGTGGAAAATATAAAGCACTGCTCTAATATCTGTATTTATAGTCATTCCCATTTCACCATGCAACTCAGTTTTGAAAATATTGATTGTAAAGGGAGGGTATCACAGTGTTTAATGGGATTTAAAATGAACTTTTAAGGGTTTGTGGCAGAAATGTGCAAATACTTCAGGGGAGACTCCAGAACCACTGCAAGAAAAACCCAAAAAAGCCCAAACAAACAAACAAAAAATCTGAATTGATTTCACAAGTGTATGGATTAAAGAAGAGGAGGAAAAGCTGAAACACAAACCTCAAATGCCCTTTCTGAAAGATACTCGTTTTTCTTTACCATTAGAAATTTATAATTTCAAGTGTTTCTGTTTGTAGTCACCCTAACACCTGTGCAGTGGGTAATTTTTGCTGCATTTGTGCTTATGAATTCCAGTCAGACTAAGAAAAAGTATAGTCTCATCTCCTCCCAGATGGAAAAGGAGGAAATGAGCTATTTGTTTGAAAGAAAAATCGATGCTGAAGCAAGATTCTGAACCTGGGTCTTGTGCAAAGCAATGCAGCATCCATAACTGGGGCCATTATTGTGCTCCGTGAGAAGAAGTTTCAGCTTTAGGAATTCTCTGAGAGATGATTTTGTCTTGTAACAGCCTGTTCTATTCTGCAGCTGCTTTTTTAACTTTGCAACTTTACCAACATCAATTGACTGTCAAATAAGTACCACTGTGAACTCATGAATAAACATAGTTGTCATTTCCATATTAAGAGGGCCTTCAGCTGAAAAGAATCCATTTGTGCCACTGCAATATCTTAATTATTTACTGTGTTATATTGTAATTAATTGTGGTTTACTCTCTCAAAACTCCATATTCTGTAGATCTCACGGGTTTTGGAAGCAATGCACTAATATTAAAGGCATAATCAACACTGCTTCTAAATATTCATGCCAATAAATGACTCCCATGTGTTTGCTGAGTGCCAAGGATAGTCTGAAGCATTTATTTAGCATTCTAGTGGGATCTGGTTTCTGCAGAGTTCACAGAGATGCAGAATTTCAATGCTGTTGCTGGGAAAGCACGTTTGGATTCGCACGAGCAGGACACTTTGGATAAAGCAATGGTATCTCTGCCAGTCTGGGCTTAACAAAGCCTGAGAGCACTGGGGAAATATTTCTCATTTGAACAATTTTGTTTAGTCTGTGATAGCCTCCCAATAATTTCACTTTTTAATAAACATCTCTAATTTTTCAAACAATTTGAAAATCACTGCATTCCAAGGGCGGGGATGCTCTGTCTGTCACAGAGGCCTCACCAGGCTCCGCTGTAGCAATCCCGAATTCAGACACATTTCTCAATAAATCAATTAAACACTAGAACCCTAAAATGATCTTGCTGCAATTGGCTGGCATACATCTCCAGAAAAGCGTCTTGAGTGTACGGGGGAACAGCTGATTTATGGAGCTACTGTTGGAATTTCAAACAAGGAAATGCTGTCGCGCAATCCAGTGAGTTTGTTTAATGAAATGTAAGTTAAATGTAAACAGTTTTAAAATTTATCTGAGCCGAGACTTTTGGATCAAGAGTAGCCAGCATATTGCAAATTGTGCTTTCTCCTTGGAAGTGCAGCTTCCAGAGCCTGTCTAGGTGCATTGCCCCCTCCTGCAAGTTTTTAGGCCTCCTCTGCTTCAGATCCTCTCTCACAGCTCTGCTCAAAATTAATGGGTTTACCTTTGGATGCTTGAGATGAAAAAGAACTTGGTTTTTTATAATCAGGGGAAAGGCAATGTGAAGATTGCACGCAGTCATGATGGTGCTGAAAATGCAATCCAGATGTCCTGATCCGTGCTGGAGTGCAACTGGGATTTCCACGGGCTCTGTTGCTGATGGCGTGTTTAGAAAATTCTCTTACTTACTTGTATATGCATAAATACTTTGTCTCTTGTTGTCACAGAGATGCTTGATAATACTGTCAACCATATTTTATTGATATTTCACATTTTTTGCACTTGACAATCCTTAAGGCTTCCTTTCAACTCAGGATATTCTATGACCTTAATTGCTGCAACACCACATCTTTTTTTCTTTTAAGATAAAAACTACGCCTTATGAAAAGCTTGAAATGCATCTTTAAAAATTGAAATACAACTTGGATATTGGGAAGGAATCGTTCCCTGGGAGGATGGGCAGGCCCTGGCACAGGGTGCCCAGAGCAGACGTGGCTGCCCCTGGATCCCTGGCAGTGCCCAAGGCCAGGCTGGACATTGGGGCTGGGAGCAGCCTGGGACAGTGGGAGGTGTCCCTGCCCATGGGAACTAAACAGTTCTTAAGACCCCTTCCAAGCCAAACCTTCCTTTGATTCCATGATGTCCATTTCCCTGGCAGAGCCGGGTGCAGGATGATGGACTCTGGGTTTAGACTCAGTCAACTCTGTTTCTTTTTCAGAACCACCCAGCACTGCTGCAGTTTGTAATTCAAGCTGAAAATAAACATCTGGTCATCGATCTGGAGAGGAATGAGTAAGTACCCTGCTGCGTGGTCACTTTGTACTCTTGGAGGAGGGTTATAATTTTAAAATTGAAGGTTTAAAATTAACCTGGGGCCAGTTTTCCTAGTGGTCCCCTATAAAAAGTCCCCTAACAAGAGAGTTTTGTTCCGGTTTGGATTATGGGTATTTGTACATTGCTGATAGAGCAAGAATCTCTATGGCTGTGTGCATTTATGTGGGGCTGAAAATGGACATGTTGCCTCTCAGGGTTTTCCTGTGTATTTGATTTGGATTTGTTCTCCTTTCCTGTGGTAAGGCTTTTATTTATAGTAATCTGGAATATCCTACAGTCTCTGGAATTTTCTGGGGAGGACTCCTTTGTCCTAATGCTGCCTGCACCCATGATTTGCTCCATGCAGTGTCCATCAGGGATGATGAGTCAAGACATTGGGCTTAAGCCCTGCTGGAATGTTAAATGCAGCTCTCCGGGTTTGCTGGCAAGGGGCTGACGATGGGATGGTTGTGCTGTTCATGAGGCCCAGGACCAATGCTGGGCTTGAGCCCTTGTTTGTGTGCATCTTTTTCCATGTGCTCTTGGCAAATCCTGCTCGTGTCTATGAGCTTCAGAGAGGGATCAGAGACTGCTGTGGACATGGTCCCATGGGCAGAGTTTTTAAAGAGATACAAAACCCTACAGGAATGAAATCACTGCTCTGGAAGTCCATGACAAATGGAAAAAGTCATCAAATTCTTTGTCTACCCCACAACTGTTCCGTTTTCCTCTAAGAGAATCTCAAGGATATGTCGTGGGAATCCAGATCAGGACAACTGCGTGCTGTTTGTCAAAGGCAAACCAAAGATCATGCTCAACCTAGGGAAAACTTTTTATAACTGTTCCCAAGGATCTGTGAGTTCTGTAGGTTCCCCTGCTGGGGAGTCAAAGCCACAAAGGTATTTTTTTCAGTTTAATAGAGAGAGCGTGGATGGGAGCGATGCAGTTTTATCTGTTAGGAGGAAGGAATGTGCCTGTGAAAGCAAATGTCCAGGGGAGGCCAGGGACATCCTGCCTCGGGCTGGGGATGGACAACTTCAATGGAAAACCACGGGGCACCTCTTTAGTCCTCTGGAGCAAAACAACTCAAGATGCTTTTTATTCCCAGTCGTTTGGATGAACCCTAACATTACCCAGCTGTGAAGAATTCCAGTTCACTTTATTATTCTCCATCAAGCCCAAATCTTGAGCTTGCTTTATATTATTTTTAATGCTCTTTAGCTGTTGAAAACCTGTCCTTGAAGGGTGTGTAGATCCCCCATGCATAGGTTGCTGTGTTCCAGTAACTAGAGGAAGATTTAATTCCTTTAGTAAACAGGGATTTCACTTTATATTCTCTTAATCTTTGTCAAAGGGTGTGCCTTCCTGCAGGAATGGGAAGTATGTAGCAATTGAGGAAACTATTTGCATTCCATGTCAGCGATTAAAAGAACATAAAAACATAAAAACCATAAAACTGCTAATACAGGCTTTGCTGAACATACCAAACTCTCTTGTACCTGTAATAAAGTCAGATTTAGAAGATTATAAGATGCAATCTCCCCCTCTTTTAGAAGCAGGACAGGAAAGTGCAATAAATTACCTCTATGGGCGTCTGCCTGACTGCGTGGATTTGGAGATACTGAGATCTGCTCCTTAAGAAATACAACATTTATCAATTATTGTTTCTCAGTTGGGGTAAACTGGGATTGTCTTCTTTAGTTACTGGAGTGTCCAGCTGAAGATTTGCATTCTGGGAGAGTCATGTGTGGTGTTGACAGCACGAGGTTGCTCATCCCAGCAGCAGCAGCTTTGAGGCAGTGCTGTGGAATGGGACACTCAGCCTTGCCTGGGTTTGGCATTCATGGCACACGAGGCAGTTCACAGATCCCAAACCACAGGAAGAAGTTGGTCGTGGTTTTGCAAAATCATTTTGCCTTTTTCTTCAGAATTTTTGACTTTGATTTTCCTAACAATTGATGGTCTGAGTGTTGCAAGTCCACGCAGAAGTTTTCTCAGTGTGTGCATCTGTAGGTCAGTTTTTTGTTACTGTAAATCACAACCACACACTGGTCTGCAGGACTGAGCTGCGCTTCCCAGGGAAAACAATCCCAAGGTCTTTGTGCTTGTCTGTGGAAGTTGTGCTCATGTTCCTTCTGCCTGGAGTGCTGGTGTTGGGTTTGTTGTCACTGGCACGGACAGACAAGTGGTGACACGGGAGGTGAGGGGGCACGAGCACCCTGCTGCTTCCAGGGGGTCTGCAGGGGCATGGGGTGAGAAGTAATGCCCAGGAGAGAAATGAGAGCCTGCGTTTCTGCAGAGCAAACATCTGATGGCAGCAGGCCAGGCTGGGTTCTGGACTCCAGAGGTGGGAGAAACTCATCTCCCTGGGGAAGGGAGCGATGTTCCCATCCCTGCTTCCTGGGAATCTCCAAGGATGCAGATGAGCACACAGCCCCTGCTCCCTCTTTCTGCTGTTGGTGTGGAATGTGCAGCTCAAACGCCCTGCAAGCATTGAGCCATTACTCACCTGCTGCAGGTAGGAGTGGGGAGAGAAACACAAACACTTTGTCTGGAGTAAAAAGTGGCAGCACACGAAGCTCTGAGACATGTGCTGTTATCTTTCTGTGGTTTCATGTAAAGCATGCTATTCCTTCGAGCATGCTGGGGGTGGAGGTGCATGGGACCCCTAAATTACATCATTTCTGCATTGGGTCATGCAAAAAAAAACCTGGATGTGATTTTCCATGGTTAGGAGGAACAGCTGCTTTGAGTAGTCTTGACATTAAACTCCATTTATTGAAAACCTTAGAGATTTTCCAAACCTTGAGTTATATTTCAAAACATCATTCAGATGCATTAAGCAACCCCAAGTGGGGAGCAACGTGTGAAACCATCTGTTATCTGTGGAAATACTGAATGTCAGTTTGGTGTTTTCTGATATTCAGACTCATCAAAATGTACTCATGTGTACTGGGCAAGATGTTCTGAGTGACTTCTGGAAGAGTTACTGGTACCTGCCTTCACAGCCTAGGGTTTGAAATCTTCTCGATGGCTTGCAGCTGTTGAGATTACTTTTGTGGATATTCATTAAATACTTCAGTGATTAATTTCCAGGCACTGCCCATCTGTAATTGCAACCCCAAAATTATTTGTGGTGGATTCAATTTGTCACAGGCAGAAAACCTGCGAGTGAGCTCACGTTGCAAGTACATTCCTTACCATGATTTAACTGCAAAAGATGATTGCACTCCTGAGAACCTTCAGCTCTGAAGGTTTAAATGTTTTAGAAACACTTGTCATATTGGAGAGATTTCCAGAATCAGCAAAGCATCGATCAGCTGCAAAATAAACCACTTTTTGGAGCAGCTGACTGGGCTGGGGTGCATTACATCAGCAATACTGATGCTCTGCTGGTGTGCAAGGGACAGTAATGTATGCACTTAGAAATCCCTTGAAAGTTGATTGCAGCATGTGGGTCTTAGAGGGAAGCAGTTCACGGCTGTGTCAGTGAAACAGAGCCCCTGTAAGATTAAATCTGAGCTGGAGAGTGGAACAGTCTGTGGCTACTGGCTGTTTGTCTGTGACTGGAAACGTTTTGCACTCTGTCAGGGCTAGGTCTGTATACAGCAAAGCTCTTAAGTGTTCTTTTAACTTTAAACATGTGAGCGATCCAGGTAAAGTCAGCGGAATTACTGATTTTCAAAATTAATTTCATGCTTCCATGATCTGCTGACAAAGGTCATAATTATGAATGTCAAAGAAATGTAACTCTGAACAGATGCTGGAGAGCTCTCCCAGTGCTGACTCCTGTGTGTACCTGAGGCTGGGGCACAGAAGGATAAAAAGCTGAGATAAGTCGAGTATGGAGGGGGGATGGCTTTGCCCCGAGGACATCAAGAACATCCCAGGTGTGTCCTGGACAGTTTCCTTCACTGGGATTTCGCTCTCCAGCTTTGCAGAGGGGGCACTGAGGGTGAGATCAGTGTTGTTGTGGCTGGTGGGCCACTGGCAGGGTCCATTGGAACATGGCAATGGAAAGAAAAGGCTGGAATATTTTAGAGGAGCTGAGTTCACTCTTCATTTCCCCATCATTTTATGCTCCTTTTCGTCAGGTTTATAGCCCAGCCTTAACAAAGCAATATAAAAAAGGCAATATATGAGGTTACATTGCTGCCTTTTATTCCCTCTGTAAAAATTCTTCCATTTTATCAGGAGACAAAATCCACCTCAGGCCACGGTATAAGACTCCATCTTAGCCTATAAATCCTTTAGGATCCCAAAGATCTCCAGAGATTTAGAGCATCTTTGACTGTCCCCCTTGCACATTTTCCACTTCTTCATGGAGACACAGTACCCAGGATGGGTTGGGATGTAATGGCCCCGTGTTGGAGGTCACTTTGAAAGCTTTTCCCTACGATTGAGGAGGCTCCAGCAGCATTCCCTGGGCTGGAAACCAGGCAGTAGCCATCTTCATGCACAGTGCTGATGTGACCAGTTCTAATGAGGCTTCAGAGTTCAGCAATATTTTGTTTTCCCTTTTGGTTCAAAGAAAAGAAGTTGCTCTCTCCACTTTTCTGCCTGACCTCCCTGAATCGGAACACTGATTGGTGTGCAAGTGACATTGGAGCTGGATTAATTTAGCAGGGAAACAACCCATTCCCAGTGCCAAAGAAAATAGCTGACAAGATTTGTTAATGAACTGACATGCTTCTATAGAATCAATGGCTTGAAATGCGGATGGAGAAACAAATCTAAACAAACAAATCCCAAACAGAGAGCTGGGACCTGTCAGAATATACTTGCTATTATAATCCTGTGCTGTGTCTTAGCCAAAAAACTGTGACCTCAGCCTGTTTTATCTGCAAGTGCTGGAGCTGGCAGCTGTACTGCAGCATTTCAGCCTGAGCTGACAGTTGGGATTTCACTGTAATTGAAGTAAAAGTTTCACTTTAATGGAAGGAACAGTTTTTCCCCTTCTGCAATGGCACCAGTCAGATGGTCTAAACCACGCTGAAATGTGGCAATTCAGCTACCACAGCTACAGCAAAAATGGGATCAGTCTGTGGCTCTAAGGGTACAGCTACTTCCCACAGGTTTGTGGTATAAAAATGAAATATTTATCATGGGCACTGAGAAACCAAGGTTTGTTCTGTGATTTTAGCAATGGTAGGTGAGGTTGTGTGGTCAGGGCTACCTCTGTCTGTGTCATTTTGGAGTGAAAGGGTTCAGCCCCACCAGGAGAGAAACTGCTGCTTTCTTGATCTGTTTTTTTCTCTCCTTACAATCACAGAATCATAGAAAATCTTGGGTTGAAAGGGACCTTAAAGACCATATAGTTCCAACCCCCACAGACATCAGGAGTTCCCCATAAGGAGTTCCAACTCCTTACATGAACACAGCAAAAGAAAGGAACAATGAAAGAAGATATTTATGTGCTGATATGCTGGAAGTGGAGAGGATAAAAAGACACAGAAATACAAATTCTGAGACCTTTTTGTGGCTGACTGTCATGATGCCTATCAAGGTCAAACTTCTTTTCCCCATGCCCACAAAACAGCAGGGTAATGGGGCTGTGCCAAATTCCCTGGAGAGAAGAGAGAACTGTGTCCTACTCACATCCCAAAGTTTTGGGGGCAGATGTGATGTCAGGGGAGTGAGTGCTGCCCTGCCCCTGCCCTGCAGCCTGGGCATGAGTGAAGGACTGATGGATCAAACCCTTTTCTTTGGGAAAACTGAGATGTGGAAGTTTCACAGTTCTGTGTGTTCTGCAGAACTGCAGACCTTGTTCACGCAGTAAACAAAATCAGTCTGATGGGTGGGACAGGTGCTGGTCTTTCTGCACGAGTGTTTTCCTGAGTTTCCAGAGTGTCATCAGCTGGCAGCTTGGAGCCAAGTCAACACAAAGTTTTTCTTGTTCACTCTCTGTCAGTCAGAGCAGTCCACAGCTGAACCTTCCAATTAAAGACAGATCAATAATCCAGACGCATAGACTAAAACATTTAATAAAGAATTAGCCTGCTTTAGGTTCCACTCTCTGAAGACGTTGCAGCAGCCGACTCCAGTATTTTCGGAGCTGTGTTTTAACCTCCCCTTGCAGAATGCGAGGTTTTCAGCACTTCCCTTTGCCGTGGCTGAGCAGAGCTGGCCATAGGGAAGGAGCAGGAATGTTGTTCCCTCCTTTCCTCTGCGGGCGGGCTGAGCTCAGCCCCAGCGCCGTGACAACGAGCACACGGCAACGTGCAATCCTCTAGGAGAGTAAATTCATAATTAAGGGGGAGACAGGAGATAAAAACCTTCTGGAAACCTCATAATCTCCTGCTGATAGTGCAGCCCACGTGGCGAGGAGCGCTGCATGTCCCAGGTCGCTGTGCAGGTTGGCAGGAAAAGGATGGGAGGGTCCAGCTGGAGCCAGGCTTGGCTCACAAACCTCCCGAGGGTTCCTCACGTGGTTTTTCTATCTGCTCCTTGGGCAGCTTTCAGAATCCTTTTGCTTGTTGAGGTTTTTAAAATTTGTTCCTGACAAGAGTGAGCAGCGTCTCGAAGCAGCGAAGGGGAAATGCTGAGCTCTGCTCTGCAGCCTCAGTGCCCCGGCACTGCTTGGGGTGTTTGAGCTCCTCCTCACAACACCTGTAAAGAGACCAGGCCAGACCCAAGAGGTTTCTCCTGATTTTCAGGAACACTTGTGGATATTGCTTTCTGGCTTCAGAAATACAGGGAGGACTGTAAATGGGTTTTCAAGTCAAAACTGAGGGTGCTGAGGCCCTGGCACAGGGTGCCCAGAGCAGCTGGGGCTGCCCGTGGATCCCTGGCAGTGTCCAAGGCCAGGCTGGACATTGGGGCTTGGAGCAACCTGGGATAGTGGGAGGTGTCCCTGCCCATGGCAGGGGTGTCGCTGGATGGGCTTTGAGGTCCCTTTCAACCCAAACCATTCCATGATGTTATGATTCATGGAATTGTCCCTTCCCTGAGTTTGCCCCCTGGGGTTTTAGTTGGTGGTCGGATGTAGCAGAAGGGAGATAACAGGAGCAGGAGGAGGAAGACCTGGCAGTGTGTGTCCGTGTCGGAACAAACTGGGAAAAGATATCACAACATGAAAAAAAATTTCAAGAAGCAAGATGCAAGATTTAAGATTCTTTTTATCATGTCTTCCATTCTAATACTTGAGATTCATGTCCTCAAGGTTTTTCTGCTGTGTCATAAGTTTTTTTAAAAACCAACAAACCAACCAAAAGCAAACCCCTGATAATATTGTCACAGTCATGCTTAAATCCTAAGGTTTGGCAGCTTTGCCATGCTGTGGCCATGGAATTTAGATGAAAGTCTTCCCCTCACATCTGCACCAAGTGGTTTGTGTGTGGAGGTCCTGGGAAATGGTTTTACATCTCTGTAGCCTTAAAAGAACAAATTTGTATCACTAACTGAGTGTAGGGATTTTTTTAAGGGGCTACGGATATGGCCATGCTGTTCTCATGAAGAGTCCATACCTCAGTTTCCTTCAAAGATCTCAGTCAGGAACTGAGTGCAACAACTTCCACATAAATGTTCATCTAATCTGTCTCTCTTTTCCCTTGTTTTTTTTTTCTTCCGTCTTTTTTCTTCTTTATTTTCTCTTTTTCCCACCTTTTCCAAACTCCCTTGAGAGGGATTTCCAGGTGTGTATGAATTTCCATAGGCACAGCAGGGCAGCCTTCAGCATTTCAAGCATTTCTTCCCTGCCAGGGCTGCCGGGAAGGTGGCCAATGTGCACAGACCCCTCTCTAAAAACCTTGGGGTCCTCCTCTGTCACAAAATCCATGGAAAGAGGAGGGAAAGCAGGGGAAAGGAGTGAATGTGTGTCCACAGCAGAGTGTGATTCCTGGATGTTTCTCTGGGCAGGATCCGATTCAACATCCCTGATGTAACGGCTCCTTTTCCATTGCTCGAGCGCGGCGTGCGTGACTCAGGCTGCAGGCATGTCTGCAGAGCTGCTTGCTGCACCAGCTGGCTCTCTGCACCTACTGAGGGGAGCTTTGCCTCTTCAAAAAATTAAAAAAAGGAGAAAGGAAAAAGAGAGAATGAGAATGAAGAGAAAAAAAAAAAAAGAAATGAGGGAAGAAAGACAGAAGAAGGCAGGTGAAAGGTACTTGAGGACAAGATTTTTCTGTGTATGGGGCTGAATTTAGAGGAGAAGCAGACACTTTGCTGGACTCTGAACTTGAGACTCTTTCCAGAAAATGTCCATTCCTTTCCAAGTGACAGAGCAGTTTCTCAGGGCTCTGAGGATGGCAGAAAGTGCTGCTGGATAAATCCAAACCCATCCCCGGCTGCAGAGCACACGGGGCCGGGAGGTGCTCGCTCCCTGTCCCAGACAACCCATGTCCAACTGCCCCGCAGGGAAGGAGGGATCCCGCATTTATTGATCTCATTTCCTCCCAGCAGAGCCTCGAGGATGAATTTGTTCACATTTTGAGAGCCTCGAGGATGAATTTGCTCACATTTTGAAGATGAAAAGCAGCATGCGAGCGCAGAGTGTTGCGATATCAGCCAAGAGGGCTGATGCAAAAAGCAGAGTCTATATGAAGAGTGGGGAGGAAATACATATATGGAAACATAAGCTTGGCAAGAGGGTGCTTTTTTTTCCCCTTCTTTGATGTCTGGCCTCAGTAATCCAGACAGATTCCTTCAAGAATTGGGTCCAATTTATTCCTGTGCTTTTATCTTGCTACCTGCTCCTCGTTCATTTGAAGTAGCTGTGAAAAGCCCAAGTACCTGGCTGTGTGTGGAAGTGTGCCTTTTGTAGGAATAAGGGAATTTGAGAACACCGGAATGATCCCCCGGAATGGGACTATTCCTGGCAATTTGTGCTTCCCAGTCCTCCCAGGAGGAAAGCAGAGCCTGCCTGTTCCTTCCTCTGCCCCACATATTTGCAGTCTCTCGGCATTGCTCGGTCCAGGAAAAGCACAGTGTCCTCTTCCTATCTGATGCTCTTCCTTTCCCTGAGGGAAACAAGAGTTATGTTCAGTTACAGCCCCAGTTAGGGTTCAGTTTCAATGCAGTCTTTCTCATGTTACGTATTTTATCTGCCCAGCATATTCTGCTACAACTTATGTATAAAAAGGTCGTGTTTTATTACAGTTTTTTTCTGCAAAAAGAAAGAATAAGAAGGTGTATCTCCTGAGCTCTGATAAAACATGTAAACTTTTGGCTTCAGAAAAGCTGCATATGAAATTTAGAAATAAAAAAGCAAGCTCCATCACCAAATTAATCAGGAATACATCTATACAGCCCACTCTGACTTCAGGGGAATGGTTGTCCATTCACATCAGAAATGAATTTGATACATTTGAATGTTAGTTTTACTCTGGATATTAGATAAAGAAAAAAAATACACAGCTGGATGGGAATTAGGAAATGGAGGTAGAAATATTTTTACAACTTAGCCTGAAAACCATGGAAATGAGTTTTCTTTACATTACACACAGCCCCTCAAATACAGCTTAGAATTTGTCAGCTGTGCCTGGTGCTGGCGTGGTTTGCAGACAGGTTCTGCCTTTTCTCCTCAGCACTGGGCCTTGCTTGCACTTTGTGCCCTCCATCCCTCTCCCCCTCCCAAGCCATTGGTAAAGCAAACTCCACATTCCCCCAGCCATCCCCCAAACCCATTTATTCCCATTCCAACTGAACACCGAGGCAGTAAATGCCTTATCAGTTTTGAAACAGCGGGCTGGATAATTCCAAGCAGATGTCTCCCTTTCCTCAATCACAACATCAGTTATGTCTTGGTCAGTCTTGATTAGCTGATTCTTACATAATGAGGAACTGCAGTTAATGGCCACTTCTCTGTGGGCTGAACATGCTGAAAAGAGCAGCTTTGCCCCTGGAGAACAAGAGGCTGATGAGGCAGGGAAATCAAGCTCAATGGAATGAGGCTGCATTATGAGTCATTAGGAGAGATGACGCTCTGGTAACAGATGAAATATCTCTGATGGAGACCAGTTGTAAAAGCACAACTCGGTGCTTAATAAATGTATTGGGGTGACTCAGAAATCCAGAGCACACATTTGTCTCTCTGCAGTGTTTCCTGCGTTGGATGTGTGTCCTGGCTGGATCTGGGCTTTGAAAGGGACACTCTCACACTCACTGCATGAAAGATCACTCTGCCATAAATACAAAAATAAGGGCAGTCAGACCCCTTGCATTTGGCTGAAAAATGGGCAAATCCCCACAAGGGACTGGGTGCCTGTTAGGTGTAACCTAATTTGTTCAGATTTAAAACTGACCTAGTTGAAGATTGGATTGTTGGAAGCCACAACAGTTTCACAAGTTCCACAGAACCCTTTGATAGCTTTTAGTTGGACGAATAAAAATCTAACCTAGGAAAAAGCAGGGATTTTGAATGCTACACAAGGAATGAAAAGTGGAATGTATCTCTTACCCCTACATAAGCAGCAAAAAAATCCCCCCAAAGACGAATAAATGATACCACGTTATTATCTGGGTGATAGTGTTGAGGTAGCATAAACCCCAGCAGTGATTGCAACATAAATGCTTCTGAAACAAAAATATTTGGGGAGGAGAGGAGGGAATGTGCTAGAAAGATTTAATTATTTTATTAGAGAAGTGGATAGTTATTAGTGTCTTCCGAAAACAAAGCAGTCAGGAGCAAGTAGCTGCAGTTTTCTCTTGCTTTGGGGTTGGATTAATACGTATTTGTTCGTAGAGGAGCTGCATCATCATCAAAGCCTTCCTCACTTTGTTTTGTGGATTCAAATTGTGGCAAATTAATGTCTTTCCAAAGCATTCTGTGGATAATGTTCAAGCAGGGCATGCATTTGACTTCCTTTGAACTCAGAGGCCTGGTGATTGGATATAATGACCTTTTTAAAAGGAGAACGAAGCCAGTTAAGATGTTTTAACTTGGTAGCACCTGTTTGATCTTGCTAAATAATAAGTGATCTTATTTTCCAAAGAAGAATGTGGATTTTTATACTAATTTAGAGGAGTATCCATCAAAATTGCAGTAGTTCCTTGAGAGGAGTCATAGGTGCCTCAGTGCAAAGATGGGTTTATGTCGATGAAGTTTGCCCAACCTGTCCTGCAAGAAACCAGCATTTTTTCCCTGAGCTTAGCAATTCCTGGAAGAAAAATACCCAGCACTGTCTGGGCAGCATCAGAGGAACTGCTTTATTTTGGATTTTCCAGGGTGTGAATCCATTTGTTTCATTCCCACACCTCCTAATAATTTAATGCAGATCAATGGTGCAGTCTGTCCTTCTTCCTGCAGCACAGCTGGCACTGTTATGCACCCAAAACCTCTGGATAATAGGGAGAGAGAACACTTGCACCTTCCTTTTCTTCCAGTGCTTGTGCCACCAGGCCAGTGCCCCAGGGGCAGCATCAGTGTGACCCCAGAAAGCCCCAAGGTGTTGGGGACCAGCACTGAGTCACCAGCAGCAAAAAAGAGCCAGCAGCAAATGTATATTTTTTATAAGTAATGAATTCACTTAGTAGGAAAGGGCAGGGTAGAGAATGAATTGTTTAACAGATTAATGTGAATGTCTTTTGTATTTCATAAACCTCTTAATTCCCTGGTGTGCTGAGCCAGGTTTTGTTTATGTACATGGAAACACGAAATCTTTTCCAGTCCCTGTGCAAGTAACACAGAATTGGACTTCATTACATTGGCTAATTTAACAAGTCCTGGGAGGCTTTTTGTTACTCGGGAGTAGAGGAGGAGCCACGAGCCCAGAAGTGCTGCACCAGCACAATCTCCTGGAATGAAATAATCTGCCTTTGCTTTCGGAGCTCTCCAGGAAGGCTTTGCCTGTGAGGCCGGAGCTCAAAGATTTGGGACAAAACCCAGCTTTCCTCTGGGGCTACCTGGGCAGGCAGGAGCCTTGGTGACAACCTCCAGCCCAGTTCCTGCTGCAGCACACTCTGATATTGGTTCCTCAGCAAAGAGTTGGAAGCATCTGGTTTTAGTGAGGCTCTGAGCTTTAATGAAGGATTTGGAGATCTTTTCTTTGTAATGAAAAGCATTAAAATTCTAAGACTGGGAATTTATTTATCTCTCATAACTAGTGGATAATCATGGTGCTGAGAAGCAGGGCATTTAAAACTGCTGATATTATTGCTGCTGTGCCAGTTAAACAGAACTAATGCAAGCATTGCATAAATATTTTAATAGCTTTTTACTGTATTTCTTTAGAAAATGTTTAAAGAGCCACCTAATGTCAGACAGAGATACTTCCTGAATAAACCCTTGTTAATTCTCTTTTAATGGCTTTATTAACGCTGTGTAATTGAATATTGATACATTTAGCAGCCCTTTAAGCATCCTGTTTTATTGAGGTGTTGCACTCACATATTGATAAGTAGCACAGTGTTAGAGCACTGATTAATTGCATCTTTGCTTAGTTCTCCTTGAACTGGTTCGACGTGAAAGATGAAACGTAGGTGCAGGAGAGCTGTCATTTTTATCAACTTGATGTATTTTATGTGCATCGTTTGTACCACTTAATTGAGCTTCATTTTGATTCCCAGTATGCCCAGTTAGTACGAGCATGATCACACTGCCAGAGATAGGGGAGTCTAAATATTTTACTCTATGAAATGTTCTGTCTTTTATCTCTTCTCTTATGAATAATTTACTTGTTGGTGCAGCTTCAGAAGTGAATCCTGTTCTGCAAAAACATATATATTTTACTGGGAAAAGCAAGGATTACAGTGATATTAGCTTTCTCCTTGGAAACTCTCCTCACAATATCAGAAATCTGCAGAGAGGTGGATGCCTTGTCTTGTGTTCCTGGTTTTAATTGCTGGTGGTTTTTCCCTTTCCTTCCATCAGAAACACTGGCATTGCCACACATATTTAAACATAGCATGGCTGCTTTTCTCATCTCCAGTGGTCCCCTTTGCTTCTTTATGCATATTTTTTACACACTTCAAGCAGGGTGAAAATTTATCCAAGAGCAGAGGGAGCATGGAAGGTCATGTAGTGTCTGCAAACAGCATCTTTGGGGCTTTTGCCAGTGCTGGAATTTGCATATGAGCTCAGGTGAATTTTCTAGGTCTTCCTGTGTTTCTTAACCTATTGTTAAGACAATTAGAAAGGAAAAAAAATCTCTGTTACGTTGGTTTCCACAGAATCCTCTTAATAAAGGTTGTAGCCTGGTGGGGTCGGTCCCTTCTCTCAGGGAACAAGGGACAGGATGAGAGAAATGGCCTCAAGCTGTGCCAGGGGAGGGTCAGGTTGGATATCAGGAGGGATTTCTTCTTGGAAATAGTGGTTTGACATTGGAAGGGGCTGCCCAGGGAGGTATCCAAGGAACAACTGGATGTGATGGCAGAGAAAAGAGGCTCAGATAAGACACACGCCCATTGAAATCTTCTATGGAGAGCCCTCCTGCCCAGCAAGGTTGCACAGGAGCTGCTGCAGATGAAAACAGAGTCATCGTGGTGAGCCCTGGAGGTCAGGACATTGCATATGCACCCAGCTGGATGCTGAAAGCTGCTCTGGTTTTCAGTCCTGGAGGGATTCTGAAGGGATTATTGGAATCCAGAGATAAGGAAAAACTAAGATCATATCTCAGTCTGAGCAAAGGATGAGCGTCAAGGATGTGACTGACAGTACAACTATTGACAGGGCTAAAAGATGAGCATTCCTTTAACCCTGGAAGTTGCACACCAGGCATGAGGTTGAGTGCCCAGCTGGGACTGGAAGAACATGTTGGGAAACTGTCTTTCCCTTTAGGAAATGAAGTCAGGAAAGAAGTGTAAGGAAACCAATATGACATGATCATTCTTCACTAAAAATTGTACAGGAAGCATAGGTTGGATCATGGGGAAATGTTGCTCTTTTAAGGTCATCTGAATTTGCAAAGCTGCGTTAGTGTCAGTGATGAGCAATTTCTGTGGCTTCTCCATACCAATATTTCTCTGTTCCTTGAATAAAAAGATGTTTTGGAAGAAGAATAAGTAGGGAGGAAGACAACAGGTAGAAATGGAACAGAACAAACTGATCACAGGATGTAAGTAAAGTATTTGAACCTTGGTAGTGTGCCCCAGCCAAATTTGTAGTTATTTTTACCAGAGCCCTCAGAGTGGGACCAGGCTGGAATTACCCTCACCGGCCTCACCTGGCCTTTCCACCTTCAGCTGCAGCACATCAGCCCCAAGAGGGGTTTTCAGTTCCAGTCTGAAGGTTTGAGGAGAGAGGTGGGGAAGGTTTATATCTGTTCTCTGTTCTTTGCTGGCTTGTTGTTTGGATTTCTTGGACCAACTTGGCTGCTGATCACTGGATTGGTTTTGTTGCTGTCATCATCTTGACTCTGCTTGCCTGGATCAGGAGCCCCACCTGTTAGAGCCCTCAGGAATTCATCAAGGACTGAAAGGTAAACTCTGCTAAAGTGGGAAAAGAATTGGGAAAGAAGAAGCTGAAAAACTAAATACCGAGGCAGCAAGGAATAGATAAAAAAGGACTGTGCTGCACTGGATTAAAACCAATCATATTTTCAGAAAAGTGTGTGTGGAGCTCATGGACAAAATAGAGAAACCAATCAAGCAATGTGAGGTCTCATGCACAGCAGTTGCAAAATGTTTATGGACTGTATTATGTAAAGGTTGTAAAATGTATAAGTATAGTATGTAAGAGTAGGTAGAATGTGTAAGTAAGTAAAATGCATAAGTAGAGTGATATATATGAGTAGTATAAGATAAGCAAGTGAAATGTATAAGTAAGCAAAGTGTGTGAGGTGTTACGTCAAAGCTGTGAGATGTGTGAGCACAGGGGTGTTTTAAACAATAAGATGCTTCTGCATAATCAGATTGATTTGTTGATCAGAAGGCATGAGTTCCTGCACCAGGAGAGATCCTTTGCTTACAAAATTTATGGTAAAGGGAAAACTGCTAGAAAATACGGGAGAGATATAAAATGAAGGCACTTGTGTACTTCGTTCCTGACATAATTTCCTCAAGGGAAAGACACTTCTAGGGATGGGGCAGCCACAGCTTCTCCAGCCAGCTTTGCCAGGGCCTCCCCACCCTCATTGAGAGGAATTTATTTCTCATGTCTAATTTAAAGCTACCTTCTTTCAGTGGCAAATGAACAAAGACTGGGCAATGGTGTTGGTTTGAAGTTTGGTCAAGGAAAAATTAGGAAGCTTGGGTCTTAGAGGTTTAGGATGTGATTTAAGTTTAAAATTAGCCTGTTTTGGAGCTTGGATACCTTTGTGCTTTTTATCAACAGTTTGTGTTTGGTTCAGAGGAGAATGGGAACTGCACCTAGCCATGCTTAGAGAAGAACTAATGTTCTATATTCAGATATCTTAGCAAAAGTCAATTCTCATTTATTTCCATGTATTACTCATGTCATTGCATGAATCATTGCAAAAGATATGGAGAGGAGAATAAAAAAAAAAAGTCAAATTGGAAAGGCCTAGTATTTTTCATACATTGCCAGTTATGACATTTAATCTTAATTGTGTCTGAATTTGACTGATTTTCCAATTGCCTGAGTTTAGCAAGAGTTATGTTGTTGCTAGGACACAGAGACTTCGTGTGATACAACTGTCATCAACCTAAAAGAAAGATTTTAAAGACTGAATCTTATATTTGCACTCACAAGTGCATTTTGAGCAGTGATATCTTAATGCAGAAGGACCACAACATCCTTATTCTGAAATAAAGTCATCGAGCAGTGGTTGAGGAATGTCTCATTTTTTTAATCTCTCTGTGGATAAACTGGAAAGAGGAGCATATCCACCCTTGTGGTCATTTCCTGTGGTTCCTTAGTCATGATTTGTTTGGCCTTTTCATGTTCTCAGTGGTGAGTTTGGTCTGTTTTGGTTTTATTCTGTTCCATGGGAGGTGTCCCAGTACCATCCATTTCTGCCACCAGTTTGCTTCCTCCTTGTGAAAATTAAGCATTTATCTTTGGGCACAGTCACGGCTACTGGGCTGGTTCTGCATCTCCTCCAAGACCATCTCCTATTGCCATGACCTTGGGGAATGCCCTGCTTGTGTTCATGTGGGCCTTGAACCATCCACGTAGTAATTACGAGTCCTAATTCCATAGTGGTGACTTCCCAGCCCAGCCTCTGGGATGTTTTTACGGAAAGATTGGAGGCTGTGGGTTTTATGAATCAACTGAGTGCCTTTAGCAGCAGCAGTGCCTTCATTTCCCTCTCAGCCCTAAAAGGCCACGGCAGAATTTCTGTAATGAGGCAGAGTAAGACTTGTGAGGTCCTTGCCAGGTGTGATTCATGTCCCTAAGGCCACCAAAGCTCTGCAGGTGGTGTAGATGGAGAATTGCTTCCCCTACATGTAGTAAATGAACCTCTCCAGTGCTCATTGGGTTGAATTATTTATACCTGTGACCCAACTCTTACAGCAGGTCATGGCTCTGGGTGCATTGCAAGAACCCAAATCATGCCCTGGGTGATCTGAAAGGTCCTTTTTTAATCCTGAGAGATAGCTAGCATGGAAATGGACTCATTAAGATTCAGCTGTTAATTAGGAATCTTCCAAATTATGGCCATGTTTGGGTCCCAGTAAGTTCACACTACACCACAGGATCCACTCAGTCCCATTTATTATCAATGCATGGTTAGGAAATCTGTAGGATGCCAGAGTGAAGCTGGGAAATCCTTTGGTTTCCTACTTTTCTGTCCTGAAGACAGACATTTTTGGATAAGGTCACTAGAATATTTTATTTTTTTTCTCCTGAGAAAATACTTTGAAGGAAAACATTGTAATTTTTTTCTGAAGGATTGTAGAGACTGTCGTAACAAAAATGGGATTGCTGGACAAAACCCTCAAGCTAACAAATTATTCAAAGCGCAGGGTATGGGGCTCCAAAATAATCATCAGTTTGAACTGAGTGTGGAATCGTTAAGGCTGGAAAGTCCTCCAAGATCATCAAGTCCAACCATTAAGGCCACCACTAACCCATGTCCCCAGGCACACAAATAAGAGATCCATTTAGATCACGCTAAAACATTTAATTTCCCGACTTTATAGAGAATTTTATTTTTATTACTAAAACTTTTGCTGAATATCAACTTTTTTTTTGGTTGGAACTTAATATTTCAGCATAGGAACGTGGTGCAAGGCCAAGGCCACTGCAATGTGTGATGGGCACAGTTAAAATGTGATTCATCTCCTGAGTTCATGGAAAAAACTGAAAGAAGTTTGAAATTTATGAGAGCAGAAGACAATGAGTATTTCACTAGGGCCATTTAGGATTGTCATTTGCATGAAATTAAAGATGGTCCCTTATAAATTTATGTATGAAGTTCTGACAAGCCACATCATTTTGGAGATAGAGATTTAGAGGGTGATACTGGAATAACATTTGGTGGATATATTGCTAGATCAAAGTCTGTTGATATTAACATGAAATTTCAGTTTTCTTTATCTTTTACAAGGAACTTCTTTTTCTGCCCTGGAGGAGTCTCCACTAATCAGTGATTCAACAGGATTTTGGCAGGCCCAGGGAAGGGTAGACCCTCTTTTAGCACACTTTGCTGCTGGATGTCTTTATTTTCTCCAAAAGGGCATTTTTTGAGGTGAGAATTCAGTGCAGGCAGTAAAAAAAGCTCCTTTACCCAATGTGAAAGCTCAATGTAGCCAAAACCTGACATTTTGTGGTGTCCAGAGAAGCTCTTGTGCTTTGAGGGTGGAGTGGGATGTAGGTCAGACACAAATTCAGATGCTGTGGAAGAATGTAAGCAGGAATGGTTTAGGCCAGAAAAATAGAAATGGATGATGTTCTGCTAAAGAAATATGCTCATGTTATCACCCTTGGCTAACACTGCTGACTTAGCTTGGGCTTTGGATTAATTACCACAAACTGGGGGGTTTGTGCTCACCAGAAAGTGCTTTATTATTACAAGTACAGCTGACATCATGCAGCTGCCAGCACCTTTTTTTTTTTTTTTTTTTTTTTTTTTTTAAACAAATTCCATCCTCTTACCTCTTCTGTGTTTTAATGTGTGCATTGGCTTGCCAGGATATCAGATTATCTTCTCCAAGTGTCTGTGGCCACTGACCTGGTCACATTTGAAGACCTTTGCATTCTGACCTGGTCAGTAAAGTGTATTCCAGAGCTCCAGTTTCAGTCCTTATCTCTATAGTTACAGAATGTATCTCTAATGAATCATTTGCAGAACATCTGGATGGCTGTGGATAGTGATATCCAACTGGAATTTATCTGGTTGCCACTGTGCTTAATTTATGATTAATATTTTATCTATATGGTCATGGGCTCACAGAATGGTTTGAGTTAGAAGAGACCTTAAAGCTCATCTCATTCCACCCCTCTGCCAAGGGCAGGGACACCTCCCACCAGACCAGGTTGCTCATGTTGTAGGAATATTGTTTCAATGAAATCCTTTTTATTTACAAAATGTCTGTTTATCTTGATAGCAACAGAGGATTTCCTCTGTAAAACAGAGGTGGGTGAGTGAGCACAAATACCTCCAGATGATTTGGCCATCCTGGTGTTCTCAGCTGTGAAATCTGCTGCTGATGGAGGGTTCTGAGACAGTGGCAGTACCTTTGATCTCTCCCGCTTGTCCTCCTGTGGCCCAGCAGAATTCTATGGCTTCCAGGCTTGTATTCTGAATGTTTTGGGATTATGGTGAGGTTCTGGGAATTCCTTAACCTCAGATGGAGAGAGAAGTGAATATTTATTACCAGGTGATTCCTTCTACTCCTACATTCTTGTGATTCCTTTGCAAACTATTATGTCGGGAAATCTTACCAAGCAACACCATAACTTGGTCATTTGAGGATGGAAATATAAAGATCAGGGACCTAAAATATTGGGTGAGCTTTTGTGACCTGTTTGAATGTTATCTAAGCATAAAAAGGTTAAGCTCCATGAAAACAAAGTTACAATCCATTTTTAATACGTAATAAGGGTCTTACCTGCTAGATAGAAAATATTCCCTTCTCAGGTGCAAATTATCTCTAGGTGGTGCTTTAAAAATTCTTTCAATATGAACATTTTGGGTTTTTAACTTGGCTTGAACTTGACTTTTCAGATTATCTTTTAAAACCTCATGTATTACAATAAACACGTACATGAGACCTGATTGACATTCTAGTATGGTTTAGTTAATGATGTTAACACAGGAAGATAAAACAGAATAAACATTAATTTATTTTTGTGTCCATGCAAGTCCTGTGTAGTGCAGTGACTGATTTCTTCAGGGAAAAAATATCTTTGACCATAATGTTGGATCAGGTCCCTGCAATCTGTCCAAGTTGAGCTTTCAATATAATTTTCAAGCATGTTTCTTTGAAGAAAGTATTTGACCTAGTAAACCATCATGTTTCACTGTCACAATTATGATTCCCTTGGGAATTAGCCATGTTTATCCAATTTCACATGTTCTGTTGTGCAGTTCCTCACTGTTGGGAAGCTGATGCTTTGGAAACGCGGTTCTGGAAGGGAATTACGTGACCTTTAAGGACAGAACTGCAGTCTGTGTCTCCCTGCTCTTCCTCCAGTCTGTGTCTCCCTGCTCTTCCTCCAGTCTGTGTCTCCCTGCCCTTCCTCCAGAGGCCTCTCCCAGGGCTGACCAAGTGGGCTGGTGAATTGCCCGTAGTGCAGGACAGTTCCTGGGGACAGACTGGGGAATACAAGCCACAGACAGCTGTTGTGCAGTAAAATCAGAGCCTTGCAGGGAGTGCTGCTCCTTCTTTATGCCAGGGAATCTGTAATGGCATCAGGGATTGGAGAGTATGGCACTGCTGAAGGGATGTGGGGATATCAGCGATGAGCCAGAGGGGAAAACTTCCATGACAGCTTTGGAATGAGGGAGGTGATCTCAGTGACAGTTTTGTTATGGCTTAGGGAGATCCAGCAACTGTAGGAGGTTGCCAGTCTGAAGTGGTTTGGAGTGCAGTGTTTCATTTGTTCCTGTGGCTGAGGAGTTGGTGTGACTTCGCTGGGCTCCCAAGCATGGCAAAAGGCAAAGCGTGGCAAAGGCTTGGAAGGAAACCCAGCTGGGGAACAACCAGCTTGAATCATCAGCTGTGAATCCTCTCGTTTGCCTGTGGAGGAAATGATAGGAGATTAATAAATGAAGCCTTCAGGGGCTGGGCTGGGAGGGGTATGGGATCCAGTAACACAGTCTAGGCAAAGACAAACTCTGGCTGTAAATGGAGCTGAGAAACCTCTGAGTCTGAGCAGGACAGGCTGTGCTATAACCTGAACTGGACAGGGAATTAAGCAGTGATCCTTTTAGGGACTGACAGGGAATTCTTGACACTTGTGTGTCCTCCAGCAACTCTTACATCTGTGCGTGACTTGTTACACTGACTCTGAGATATCTTAATCTAAACTACCAACACTGGGCTCTTTTGGGTATGGTTCTTTTAAAGGAAACTTGTTTCAGTGAAGTTGGTCTGAAATACTGGGATGGCAACAAAGAAGTATTTGCCATTTATTAACAAGTGTCACAGCTGAGCTTTATGCTGTAGAGGACGTTTCTACACGTGGAGCAAAACCTCCCTGCTTTGCTCGTGGAGATTCAGAATTATTCCTCTTTCTCTGGGGATCACAAGGAATCAGTGACAGAATATAAAGGCTGTGCATGAGATTTTCCAGTACTGACCTACTTCTTCTCTCGTTAAAATCACTGTGAGTTTTACCATTGGCTTTTCAGGCAGAGTCAGGCCAATATTGTGTGCTAATGAAATTGCTTTCCAAAAAGCTTCTCCAGTAGTTGTGTCCAACTGTTCCAAGCCATGGGTCACAATAGGATTTCAAAAGCACTGAGGAGACCATCAGCATTGTGAAACGTATTTCCTGGCCCTGGGTGGCTCAGATTTGCATCTCACAGGCTGTGGCAGGAAGAAGAAACCACACAGAGGGCCCTTTCTGGAAGGATCTGTTTGTGCATTTGCCTCTGTGGTCTCCTCCTTCAGGTCTCCCTCATCTTGTGGAGGAACCTGGCAGGAATACAGAGGACTGAAATACCCCAGTATGCAACACAGGAGGTGTATAAGACAGGTGGTGTCAGGGATTTCACTGCTTTGTTATTTATGTCCTTTGAGCTTTTAACATTTAGGAATTGTTTTAATTCTTTTCTAATTTGCTCCATAGCTCAGTGTTTCACACTATCTGGGCACTCGAGCCCAGAGAGCTCTGCCAGAGGAACCCAGACACAATGGAAAAGGATTTTCTTTGGGTTCAAGGCATACCCCTGAGAAGGAGCTTTACCTGGGTCAGGTTTTTCCTCAAGTATCTACAGGAAATGCTGAATAAGCATAACAGCCTAAATGGATGGAAGGCCGATTTTCCTCATATTAACAGTAGGATCAGAGCCAGGGATTTGGTTTGGGGCTAAAGGAACTGCAGGATGTAAAGCCGAGACCAAAAGAAAAACAGGATTTTCAACTGTATGCTTTAAAGTTAATGAATGGTTACACTGTCTGGAACACCATGCAGGAAAGAAAAACTCTGGGCTTCTTTCAACTCGTTATTTGGGGGGATTTTCCTTTTTTTTTTTTTTCCCTTGCACAATTTAGCAGTCAGAGGTCTACAAAAGGAAGACCTGCACATTCAGATAATTTGAGGGGATCAAATATATATATAGATTTTTTTTTTTTTCCCTAAAGGAAAAAAATGTTATCTATCCAAACATTGAGCTGAGGCTGTGCAAGGCTGCGAAAGCAGCAGCATTGTGCCCTCCAGTGACAGGAGCTGCTACAGCAGCAAGAGTGACATTCCTGCAAGCTCCCGGGGGACTCATCCACACGGGGATGCTTGGAAAGTTAATGTGAATTAATCAAAAATATGAAGTTAATCCAGTCTAAGTGAAAATATCTACATTCCACTCTTACCGCTTTCCTTTCAGCAGATGCCTGCCTGCTTAATTTGCTCTTAATTTGCTGTAATCTCCCTACCCCTGGACATCCACAGAATTGTTTTTGGCTTTTAGACTAAAATATGCCAGAAAAGAATGCAGTGTCTGCATCTGTAAGGAGCTGCCAGTTGTAATAATTGTATGCTCTTTGATGGGTAGTCTTGCAGGAACAGGGAGCTTTGTGGTGCACAAGACCTTGAATTTGCAGCTGGGTTCCAGGAGGAAATCCACTGGTTTGGGGCAGGGAGGTGGAATGAGGGTGCTCAGCATCCTGCCCTTCACTGACCTGGAGCGACGCCAAGGGCTGGTCCCTGGAAGGAAAAGGGCTGAGCTGTGAGAGAGGAGAGAGAACCTGGCAGTGTCCAAGGCCAGGTTGGATGGGGCTTGGAGCAGCCTGGGACAGTGGAAGGTGTCCCTGCCCACGGCAGGGGGTGGCACTGGATGGGCTTTAAAGGCCCCTTTCAACCCAAACAATTCTGATTCCTTCTTTAATTGTATCTTCATTGAGGTTTCCAGCACTTGTGTGCCCTGAGGGCAGCCCCAAAAGGTGGGCAGCCCCAAAAGGTGGGCAACCCAAAGGTCCATAGGGGTGTATTTCTGTGAAAATGGAATGATTGAAAACTGAGCCTTGTTCTTCTGCATGGGGGGGATAAAACCCCTGAGGTGACAGGTCAGAGCTGAGCTCTCTTCTGTTGTTTGAAGTGTGAGCATTGATGCAAGGCTCCCCCGCCCTCCTTTTCTTGTCAACAATGAACTGTATGCCGAGAGAAAAAGAGAAACCCCGTGTGCCAGGGGAGGGGCAGCTTGGACATAGGCAGGAATTTCTTCATGGAAAGAAGAAGGCACTGGAAGGGGAGGTTTGGTGTCCCCATCCCTGGAGGCGTCCAAGGAAGGCCTGGACGTGGCACTCAGTGCTCTGGGCTGGGGACAAGGTGGGGATGGGGCACCTTGACGATTTTGGAAGTCTTTTCCCACCCCAATGTGATTCTGTGATCCCAAAATGAACAGGAAACCAAGAAAGGAGAATGAAACCAACAGAGCTGAACAAGAGGCAGCATTTTTGAGGAGTTGTGTTTTGTTGCTCTGGGTGATGTGAGCAGAGGTTCAGGGCTTGACGAGCAGGAGTTGCATTGTCTGGCACTGCTCAGTGGTCCTGTTGCACACAGGTCTGCCTGAAACGTGGGAAGAGGGAAATCCTTGCTCTCCAGTGCAGCGATCATATGGAGAACAGCTGTAATTGAATTAGAGCCTGATTTAATGAAATGCTATTAGAAGTGACACTGCCTTGCACTGTCGTGGCAGCCCTTTGGAGCAGCACTCAAAGCAGCTGCCAGGTGGGAATCACCAGCTTTTAACTCTCATTTCCTGGCTTTTTTCTCCACTTCTTTTTCAGAAGAGGAAAAGTACAAAGAGACCTCAGCTTACAGAGACGTGAGCAAGTTGTCCTTTGCACAAAAAGGAGATAGTTTGGTAAAATAGATATGTTTTGGTCAGATCACTGTAAGACATCAACTTTCTGAGTAATATTTTCAGTTTGCACTTTTTTTCCCATGCCCTCATGGAGTTTTGAAGGGAAAAAGTTGGTTTGCAGAGTAGAAGAAATCGTTGGTTTGCAGTAACTGTGTCATTGAAGAGAAAGGTGCAGGTTCATAAAAACACCTCAAGTTCCCTGGGTGTTTTCTGTGGTGGAGATAGGAGGGTTCCCATCACTTAAATAAAGAGTGAAATAATTTGGTTTTTAAAGTGTGTCATACAGTGTGTAAGTTCTCTTTGCTGTCATAATTGGTCCCTTTTTAATGGGAGTCATCTATGATAAAGAAATAAAGCTCGGAGATATGGACTGAAAGCTCTTCAGGATTCTTTGGTTTTGTTTGTTTAACACCAAGGAGAAAATTATTTTAAATTTATCTTGAACTTCATCTTCAAAGTAGTAATTAGTAATAATAGATTAACACAATCAAATTTCTGCAGAGCAGGAAGAAAAAGTCAGTATTTTGGTCTCTCTCAGTCCCTGGTAGCAAAACTTTCTTGGCAGTGGTGAACACATAAGGACAAGGAATTCCATTGCAATGGCAACTCAGAAGCAAAAATATTAATTCTATATTTGCTTTAGATTGAGCCACAGTACAGTCTTCATGCTTTAGTCCAAAAAATAAGCAACTCTGTTTAAATGGATGCTGAAAGAAAAGCAGAAAACTATGAATAAAAAATGTCCCAGACATGATAGGGCTGGTAATTCCTGAATAGAAATCACTGCTGTGGTTGTTAGTGCTGTAGATCAAATTTACAGCTGTCTGAAGGTGCTACATTTAGAATTGTCTCGTTTGTAAATCATTATCCAACTTTGAATACACTTTGGGGGTTTTGCTTTTTTTAAAAATTATTTTTTTAACCTTTTTTACAAGCAGCTTGTTGAAACAGTTCCTATTTCTGCTCTTCGTGTTTCCTTCCTATTTAGTTTATTAGGGCAGCAGACTTTAAAAGGTAAATTTATTCATTACAGAGGAGGGCCATGCATAATATAGAATTCATGCTGTTTATCAAAGCCTGAAAAAATAATTATGGAATTTGTGCATGAGGGAATAGAATTTACACGTGTTAGTAGGATGATATTGTTGTTTATCCACCAGAAAAAATTTGTTTGCCTGAGGCCAAAAAGGTGTAGCATTTCACAGGACTCACTTATCAGAAGCCTCCTAACTTTATAGGAATTATTACATGGATTTGACTGCCAGCCATCCCCTTGCCTGGAATAAAACAAAATAAAAGTCAAATAAGAGCCTTCAGCCATTTTTTTTTTTTTTCTAGGGGTTTTGAGGTATTTGGCTTCATTCTGACCTTCTGATCTGTTCAATTTAGCTTGTCCTAGGGAAGGTGCAGCTCAGGCAGTCTGGGGCTGTGCTGAGCAGTTTTTTGGAGGGCTGATGCCTGTCCTGAAGAGAAATTACTCTGTTTTGGATCCATGAAAAATTTACATGCATATTAGACTTGCCTTAGTTTTCTGTAGAGCCTTCTGTTATGAAGGTTTAACTACAGCTTTAATTTTATTGTCTCCATGAATCTGCCTACTGAGAGTTGTCCTTTGAAGCCAAGTAATTTTTACTCAGTTGTTTTATTTATATTTGTAAATATTTCAGAAACCAAGGGTATTTCTAATTGCTTACATCACAAATTATACAGCAGAAGGCTTTAGACTGAATGTTCATCTCCCTCCAAAAAAACTAAGCATAGAAAACAATAAAGACAGCAAATAATGAAGACAATATTATAAAAACCAATAAAGACAACAGCAGAACACATGGTCAGCCTTAAATGAATGTTGTAGACATTGTTTTTCCTTTGTAAATCAGAATTTCAGTGGTGTTTGTTCCATAGGAAAAGTAGAGACGAGAGAGTTTTATATCTGAATGCAGCCCTGCAAAACCCCACCTGGGCCATTTCCATGTGAATTAAATCTCCAGAGGCTTTGGTCAGGATAGACGTCATCCCAAATACGTCCCTAAAATCATAAAAATAAACCATCAAAACCTCTCCCTTCAAATACTGTCACCAGCAAGGGAGCTCCAAACTTCAAGCCAAATGTTTGCATTTCTTTGAGACAAAACAAACATACCCAACCTTCTATTTGCACAACAGCTAAATTCAAATGGATGTGAAATGGTGGCGTAGGACTTCTGGAGCCTCCTGCAGTTTCATGGGAAAGAAAATGTATGAAAAATATGTGCTATTTTATGCAACAGCAATTTGGACTGCTACAAAAATAATTACTTTAAAAATCCACGCTGCACATATGCAGATGGTTAACAAAGTCTGGCTCGGTCGCCAGATGAAAATGATATTGGGAAAATCCATGCTGCAGAGATAGTGCCATTCCATGAGAAATGTGCAAAGTATGCAAAAACATTACAGCCAGATTGTTTTCCAGAACGGCCTGGATCTCAGAGCCAGATGTTTTATTCTTTGCATATCTTGTTGTAACTTCACCATTGCTGCTCTATGGGTTTGTCCAGCCCTGGAGAGGAAATGGGAGTTTTAGATGTGCTTATCAAATGCTGGTCTGGGACAGACAGGAGCTTCCAGCCTGGTAATGTTTCTCTCAGCTCTCTCCTGGTTATTCCTGTTCCCTAAATCACACAGGGCTCGTTTGGGTTTAACTCCTTTGGTTTTCAACCCAAGTTTAACGCATGGCAATGGTAACACTGCAAAAGCAGAGCTCTTGTGCTGGGCAGGACATCCAAGCCTGCTGGAATAAATGGGATTTTGGGGCATGGAATGGCAGGAATGGGATGGGTGAGCACTGCTCTGCCTTCACTGACCACACTCCCAAAACCTCCTCGCCTTTGTCTCAATGAAAGTTTGTTGGTCATAGGAAAAACGACTTGAAAATTTCCTTTATTTTATAGACTCAACTCTAGGTTTTGCTGAACTGAGATCTGTAAGATTTAAAATCAGATATTTTGTTGCATTTTTAGGAAATGTTGGTATTTATGTATTCCAAAAACTGCCCTTTAAGGGCTTCCACAGAACCTTCCCTCTACACTGGATCATTGCCAAGGGCAGCAGTACCTTGGCCCCTACCTATGAGTAGCATCAGACATTTACAGGTATCCAAAAACCACATTTTTCAGTGGAAGTCATTTGTTCAGTTAAAACTGGCTGATAAACAGTAATTTTTCCTTTTTTCTTTTTCCAGAACATGGCTTTTCCCAAAATTTCTAAAGCATGAATGTATTCGGTAGTATTCAGAGGGATTTTTATCCTGAATTAAATCAATTTCAGTTGTCATCCTTTATCTTTATTACTGAATTACTTAATTAGTAATTTCTGAGAGCAGCCATAACTGTCACAGATACTGTGGGAGAGTCATCAACACTCTGCATGTTGATATAATTGCAGAGTTTTGTTATTTTTCCAAGTGTTCTTGTTAAACACCAAGTGCTATTGCCAGTGGTTTGCCCACAGTATTCCATGATTGAAGGAAATCCTTCTTTAAATCAGTATGAACTGCAGTTGTGGGAGCCTCCTAAACTGCAATCCAAGTTCTGCAGGAGCAGGTGTCAGGACAAGAATCTAAAACATGGTTTAACAAGCATGTGACAATAAATTAAGGAAATACATTTGGATATGTGAGGAAGAAATGGCTTCCACAAAAACGCTCATCTCCTCCCAGTCACAGCTGTGACTTTTGAATATGTATTAAGCTCTGCGTGGAGAGCTAAGCTCGGAATTTGGCAGTAATAGTCTATTCATAAATATACATGAAATGTGAAAAAGGAGTTTACAGAATTGGAAGTGAGCGCTGGCCAGGGTAAGCACACATACCTTGAGATGAAAATTGCAATTCATTGCCGGCACATGAGGCCTCTGCTTTGAACTCACGATGTACCGGTGCCCTTAGATTGTCTCATCTCTTCTGCATTACTTATAATCGAAGAGTGAATTAACAAGGGAATGGCTGTTTAAGGGGAGAGAAGGAACCTCCTACCCAGGCAGTTCAGGGTTTAATATCTTCTCTCCAACAGAAACAACTCGTTTCACGTTCAAAGAGAGATTTTGGCTTTTTCTCTCCACTCACTTCACCTCCACAAACCAGATGGCAAATGTCTCACTGAAAGAGCCAGTGCAAACAGAGACTGCATCTGCCCACCCTCCTGTTTGCCGTGCCAGCAAAGGGGAAACAATATTCAATTTAGAGTCTTGTATTAAACACTTGCAGCTACATTTCCAGTTCTCCCCATTTTGCATTCCCACACTTCCTTGAGCCAAGCTACTGACAGTTTTTACTTATTTTGATGTATAGCAGGGAATGAAATGTATTTATTGACATCATATTTCATGTGGCATCTTCCAACAGTGAGCAAGTGTGCCTTTGACTGGTATTTAATATTTTCTCCTGACTCGTATTTGATAGTTTTTCACTTATATGTGCACAGAAATCTCCTCATTTCCAAGGTAATTGTCTGTGATTTGAAAGCAGGATTATCATGTAAATAGATAGTTATATTTTTATATATATATACACACCTTCAGAAGCCTTGGTGGTGAAGGGTATCCTTTAGAAAGGAAGAATATTGGAACAGCAAGGGTAACATAGCAAGAAAGGAAATTAAATACTGGATTGGATTGTGTTTAGTAAGAGCTGGTGGTTGCACCTCACTTATTTTGTATCAAACAGATTCTAGTTTGTTTTATCAATTCTACAACATTTAAAGTTTCATATTTAGGGTATCCAGAAAACAAATGAGGTTATTTCTCAGGTTTTTTGTTGCTTGCATCACCACTGAGAACTTTCCAGAAGAGCATCACACATTGCCTTCAGGTTTCTGGTTTTTTCCTGTGCCCTGTCAGCCAGTGAGAGTCAAGATGCAGGAAGAATGGAGCATATGGAAAATGTTCCCATATTTCTTCTCATGAAAATCTATTTGGCATTAATATTATCACATTAAGACTTTGATTACTGGCTGATGAGAGGAAAAGTGAGGTAATAAATCATGATTTCACTGAGTTTGTGTGGGAAGAGTAGGTGTGCTTTAAAGGACATGTTAAATTATGACAAAACTCAAAATAGTACAGGAGTTTCTGGTCGAGGTTGGTGGTAAGGAGGAGTTTTTTAGAAAGGAAGGATGTTGGAAGAGGAAAGAAAGCAAATTAAATATTGAGTTGGATTGTGTTTAGCAAGAGCCAGCGGTTGCACCGCCACTTAATTTGTATTGCACATAGAGATATTTTCTTTAACTCTTTGTCATTTAACTTCCTGCTTGGTGAATATTGCAGTGGAGAGGTATTTATTGCAACATGGCTTTAACATGGCTTTAAAATACTCCAAAAACCAGATAAGAAGTACATTGCTAAAATAGGCACATTTGAAAATGACAACTGAGCAGTGGTAGAGCTTCCCTGGACCTTTGTCTGAAAGCACCACTATTATTTTCACTTCAGGGTGAGAAGAGGGAAATCAGATGTTTTAGATTACATTTGAGATGAAAATAGATGTGATCATTCAGAGAATCAGGGGAGATTTTGTTTGCATAAATTGTAGCTGCTCTACATAGTTAACCTTGAAAGCCTTCTGTCAAAGAAATGCTGTTTTGTTAAAGTACCAAGTCTCCTGCTCTGTGATGTCTCATTATACAGGAATAGTTTGCATTTCCAGGCACTCTAAACACCATTATCTGCTACTTGTCCATTTGAAAAGCAATGTCCAATTTGCTTATCCAAAGGAAATAATGCTGTTTGTGGAGAATTCACATTAATTCTGAGCAAAAGTCCTCACTGGAAGTTAATACATGGACTGACTGACTCATGGTGCTTTCAGGCAACAGTGTAATTTAAAGAAATACAGATGTATTTAAAAGCAAATCAGCTTTTCCCAATGAGTTTTTAAACTTGCACCACAATAACCTGATGGATGGGCAGTAATTACAGGCAACATGTACAGCAGTGCTTGAGGAGGATTTCATTAAACCCAAAGAGGAAGGAGGAACTCTTGAGTAGGAACAACCACCAGATTTATTGTCAGCAATGCTCCTCAGCTCTGTGTTCACTGCAGAAGAAATGTGGAGCTTTCAGAAGGGCTGGGAGGACACAGGAGTTGAGATCTCACTATGAAAGGCTTTATTTTAAAATGTTGGTGTTTAGCAGCACCATAATCACCTTGGTGTTCTGCAGACCACTGAAATCCTGCTGCAAAACAGGCAGAGCACCCCATAGCCACAATTCATAACTCAAGAAAGCCCTCAGAGCTGTTAAGCTCCTCTCTGTCACTTCTTTGCTGTATTCTTATTCAAACCCACCACTGACGTGGTGGTTTCCCAAGGAAAACCCCATCCCTGTGGGATGGTTCCACAAGTGGCCCAGTTAACAGCAAAGTCTTTTCTCCCTCATCACATGAAAACCCTCCCAAGTAAGGTGCAGATTATTTGTTTACCTCAAAGCTGTTGATGGCAGTGCAGAATAACACAGCACCTGCCAAAAAAAAGCCCTTGGGATCCCACCAGGAGCTGAATAAGAGCATTCCTTGCTGATACTCATTTTTTGAATTTTCCTGCTTCACTAATCCCTGTTTCACTTAGGATCTCCTGCCCATGGATCTCTGCTCAGTACAATACTAGGTCAAATGCCTTGCAACATTTTAAGTCATGTAATCATCTTTATAAAAGCAAACATGTAATCATATCAAGGAATGAAATCAGGTTTGCTTGGCATGACCTATTTTCCTCCAGCAATGCTGACGAAGATTAGGTTCCAAAATTCCTTTTGCTTATAATTGTTTTATAGGCCTCAGCCTATTTAAAATGCAAGTTCAGGGGCTTTTGTCCTGAATCCAGGTTAAGTTCTTACATTCCTGGTAGGGAGAGCAGCTCACAGTGAAAATCCTGCAGGACAAATACTGCTCCATAAAGTGGGCTGGGTGAGCTGGGGGTGACTCTGGGTTTGGTGTCTTCTGCAGCCATCTGCTAATGTGGGAAGGGAAAAAGGGGGGATTAGAGGTATGGAATGTGCCCTGACATGAAAATAAAGCACATGGAAGCCTTTGTGTTGCTGCTTTAAGAAGCATTCTTATATTAGTGAAGTTTGGGATATTAAACACCCTGGATTTATTAAAACCCCATCTCAATTTCTCTTGCTTTTTGGATTAGACTCATTAACGTGATTGTTTGTTTTGATTTGAAGTACAATGGTATTATTGTCACTCTGATTTCCCTGTAACTTTCAGCCTGCTGGACAGTGCCTCACCAGCTCAGTTGTACCAGCAGCTGCTCAGACTCTGAGCCTTTTGCTATCAGTGACAGAACTTCCACCATTTATTCCCTTTTAAAATCTCAGTTTCCTAATAGGAAGCAAATGGGTGCCATTCAGGCATAAAAGTGAATATGTGAGTGAGAGAAAGGCTGGCATACAGCAGAGTGCTGAATTTGGAGACAGAGAGCACAATGGGCAGCTGAGGAGATCCCTTCAGTGAAATGCAGCCAGGATCAGATGGGAGCTGGGAAATGCAGGCACAGGCAAAGCCACTTTCTGTAAAATCATTGCAAAATTCAGAGCTGGAGAAAGAGCCATTAATAATGTCAGGATCCAGGTCTGGCTGCTTTGTGTTGCCTTTGTGCTGCTTATGTCTGCACCTTACAAACCACTTGAAGGCCTTGTCCTCCTGAAGAATGGGGGATGATTTTAAATGTGCACTAAAGTGCAGAAGATAGGAAATGTGAGTTCTATTTTTCATGTATTTTAGCTGGTAATACTGAATTCCTCTCTAAGTTCTTCAGACAACTAATGAGTATTAAAACCAGCAGCTCGGGGATTATTTTGTTGAAAAATAAATGATTTTGCAATTATTTAAAAAAATATGTTGAGTAAGAATAGTTTTTACACTTCAAAGAAATTGCAGTTGTTATTTATCCATAACTCAGCATGTGACTCTGAGCTTTGCCTTTTGATGAAATGGAACAAATATGATGGATAAGAGTGGGAATGTAAAAATGACATTTTTAGATGGGGGCTTGGAATCTTATTGAGGCTAAGAACAAACCAGAGGCTGCCAGCTCTTCATCTGTGTTTGCACTATTCCTCATTTGTTATTTCTGGCTAAATATCTTTTTAAAAGGTAATGAATGCTGTTTCAATAGAATATCATAGCTTGAAAAGAGTCTAAAACTGCTAAAACATGAACAGCTGGCAGCAAAACACAGCATAAGCTACAGGCACAACTTACATGTCTAACAAGATTACATTGGAATTTTATTGCAAAGGTAAAAATAGAGGCACTGATTCACTTCTAGAATTAAATGAAAATAGAATGTTCTGTGTTTTTATACAGACAGCAGAAAATGTGGGTTTGGTTCGTTACCTAAATAATTTGTAATTCCGTACATTAGGGTGGATTATGATTATTACTTAGGAGTAGTTGTTGCTTTCCCATTTCCCCCTCCTGGATCTGCTCTCTCACCTGGTAATACAGTTTTGTCCTCTTTCTGAATCCTTAAGAGCAAAACAATTAATAGTCATGAAATCTTTCTCTACTGCTGATGTGGCAATGTGTTTTCTGATGATAATTATTTGTAATCAGGCTAGAATTTTCCACCATGAGAATAGGATGGGATGTTTTGTACTCAGCTCCAATTTGCCCAGGGCTGTAGCCACATCCATGGATAAACACAAATGCCTGGAGCTGTTCCCTATCACATCCATGTTTCTCTGCCTGCACCATCTCACTGTCATCTGCTCCTCTTCAATCATCTTTGTGACCCCAACTGAGCAGGGAAACCCCGTGCTCCCCTGCCTGCCCCCAGCACTGCTAGGTTTGTAGTATATTGTCATTGTCCCTGTCTCGAAGTCGTGTCTGGATTACGTTTGAGTTTTCATTAGGAGTTAGATTTATCTTCAAGAGGTTGCATTGGATGCCCGATGAAACCAGATGTGAGACACTTCCCACTGTGAATTCCTGGGACTGCACAAGTCCTCCAGCAGCATCCTGCACAGGCCTAGGTGAGATAAATGGTGCAGATCTCCAGGTCCCACTGCCTCCTCTGCACTGCTGGGGATGAGACCATGGCTGCATTTCACAAATGAGGAAACAAAGGAGTTGGGCAGATGAAGAGAATTCCAGAAGCTGCTTCAGTATAGGAGAGTTAGAAGTAGACCCAAGGGGTACTTGCTGCTGATTCTTCTCTTTTGTCTCCCTTATTGCTGCCTACTCTCAAGTATTGTTTCAGATGTTTCTCTTTTAGCCGACCTTTAAGTATCAGATTTTCTTTTCTCCCCTTCTTTATCACCTTAGGGAAACTTTGGGGCATGTTTCAGGGGTGCTGGGTAGTTACCCTTGTATGGGTTAAGTCTGTCCTAGTGCTCCCCAGCCTCAGCAGGGCCTGATAGTTATGCCAAAAGACCTCCTCCCCTTCAATTCCCTCAGCAATCGTCCCCTAAACCAGCAGAACTCACTCACCTTCACACTGTGAGATACCATGGTGCAGTTCCCTAAAGGCAAGCCTGCAGTGCCTCTTCATCCTCTGCCCCTGTGCCTTGTGTCCTTTTCCACTGATGGATGCAGAGCCTGAACCCAGGCTGAGCTCCCTCCCTGGCCGTACCCTCACACTAATGGCCTTTTGTGCCACTTTCTGGCTTTCCCCTTCTTTCCTGGTGGTTGCACTGACAATCCCATTCTGCCATCAGCTGATGCTTCAAATCCATTTGCAGTGACTCAGCACCTCACAAACCCATCCACTGGGGCACAGCATTGTTGAGGTACCCACAGCAGGAAAGGGTGAACTCTTTAATCCACTGTGTTTAAGTCATAATGGTTGGCTTGAAGTCAATATGAGCATTTGGGAAACCACATGGAAAAGATGCTTTTACTCGGGAAATTGTGTAACCACTGACACCTCAGAGGACAATTTGGACCACTTTTGCAGGCTAATGATCCTCCCTTGTGCTGTAGCACCATTTCTACTGCTCTTCTGCACTGCTTGGCTCGGGATGCTGAGAGCCTGAACATTGTTGGGATCACTCTTGCTGGGATAGCAGCACCTGGTGTTGGCCTGGAGGAGACAGACCAGTGAGGAGCTGGAGAAAACCCCGCCAGTTTCCTGGTACAACCTCCAGATTTTAAATTCCCGTAACTAAGCTGAGAAGGTTAAGTTGTGCTTTATGTCTAAGGCTTCTGCAGTCTTCTGATTTTCCAGAGCCATAACCCTTGCCTTTTCCAATTTCTCTCCACATATGAAAATTTCCCCAATTAATTTTATTAAGTTTCATTCTGCCTACAGTGCAGAAGTTGCTGATATTGGAATTGTAAATACTGTGAGGGCTGCAAAGGGACTCTTTCCTGTAGTTACCCCTTCTTTTATTTTAATGAAGATTTTTGTAACATTTTCCATACTCACATGAGAGTTAATCAGATGCGAGGCAGAAAAATGTTGATAGTTATGGATGACCAGGAATACCTGAGGGAAGCAGGAGCTTGCCCTGCTTGTGAGATCCTTTCTTTAATGATTTTTTTTTTAATGAAAACACTTTTTTCTTGCCTGTACCTGCGGAATGATTTTTCTCAGACCTCTGTCTTCATGACAGCATAGAATGGCACTTGCCACACTCTCTTCCCTTGATGTTTGATTTGCCTCCTTGCTCAGAGGAGCCAGGATTTTCCTGTCTATTCCTGGATATCAGAGCCACTGCACTCTAAATTGCACATTTACAGGTACAATGATGTTCTGCTGTTGGGTTGTGTGTCTTACAGCTGATTTCATTCTTTGTTAAATGGGCCACAGTGAAGGGTCACACTCTGGGTGTTCTCAGCAGTTCCTGTGCACAAAGGAGATGAAGGACAATTCTGTTTTTTCTCCCTGTTTGCTGCCTTTTTGCTTTCCAAATACAGAAACACCTTGGCACAAAGTGCCCTGAGCAAACCTGGGCTTAGAGAATGTACAAGCCCCAGTTCAGACCTGCACAATTAAGTGCTGCTTCTCTGCTGAAGCACTTGGTTACTCAACATTTACTTTTATCAAACAATTTAAAAAGAAAAAAAAAAAGCACAATAGAGCACTTAAAAAGCTTCAGCTGAGTGCTTAAAGGTTTTTCTGAAGAGAGCTGGAACTAAGCGTGTGTTTTTATTTAAATGGGTGCTGAAATCTCAGCTGGATCCTTGCCATGATTCTGCAGTTTCTATTCAGGCTTGGTAGGCTTTGCCCATTGGGAAGAGGAGGAGATGTTTGGCAAAACAAGAAAATGAAATTGTCTCCCCCACAAGCCATTGGCAGGCGAATAGAGGGAAGAGAGAAAACTTGAAAATAGTTTTCATTGCAATTTAATTGACTGGACTTCATTTTCTTGTCTGCAGTTCACTGTTGGCATACTTGATGCATGTCCACCTCTGGACAGACCCAGTTTAGCTCTCCTGTGTATTATCTGTCTCTGTCTTAGACTGAATCCTGCCTGCTGCATTCCTCCTCTCTTCTCCTACCTGCAGATAAACCATATTTGCTGTGCTGATTTGAGTGAAATACCGACTCTGATGAAGACAGCTCAGGGTTTGACTGCAGCAGACAGGTTTTTATCTTGCATGGCAGAAAATGGCTGTGTGACCTGTAACGTCATCTGCACCAGCCAAGTGTGAAATCAGCTGTGCCAGGCAGCTCATACGCTGTAATGAGGGAATAATTCCTCTGTGGAAATAAAAATATTCATGCTGTGGCACACCTGCTCTCGGAACATAGAGACATCCAGCAGGAAAGGGGATTTGTCAGCCTTTCTCCTTCACTGCTACTCACAGCTGACACCTTACAATAAACCCACAGGAGGTTCAAGGCTTTGCTACAGCAAGAGCTGTGTCTCCAGGAAAGGACAGGATTTCAGAACACAGATGTTTGCAGAGGGATAAAATGTCTGAGCAGCTCTCTGAGTGCTGCAGCAGAGAGTGCTGACCTGTGATGTGTTTGGTGCCTGTTGCAGCTCTTTCAGAGAATCACAGAATGGTTTGGGTTGGAAGGGACCTTAAAGATCACCTATTCCCAACCCCCTGCCATGGGCAGGGACACCTTCCACTAGATGAGCTTTTTCTGAACTTTTAACCCCTGGAATGCCATTTTCCCTTTCTCTCCATCTTGGATGTTTTTTGTTCTAATAGCCATGTTTAGATCTATACCACTGGAAAGGTACTGTTCTCTTGAGGATTCCTGTTATGCCCTTCACAACTGCAATCCCAGGAGCAGATGGTTATTAGGAAGTGGCAAAGCTTAAAAAGAGCAGTGCACATTCCCCATCTCCCTGGTGGCTGAAAGGCTGCGGGCAACCGCTCACACTGGGCTGCAGGACTTGAATTTCCGTGGCATTGATGCCATGAGCAAAAGGCTTTCTCCCTTCGGCTGGGAAGTCTTCCACAGCAGCTCAGCACATAAGTGCTGTGATTTAGCAATTTTACATGATTTTGCCTTTTGGATTAATCTTTGACATCCCGAATTTGGTGTTTTACGGAAAAGATGGGCTGCCGTGGAGTGAATTAGTTCTACTGTTGCAGTCGAGAAAATAGGCTCATGCCTTTGAGAGGCCAGGAGAGGAATGTTCTGGGAAGCAATTTGAGCTGATATTGTTGGGAGGGTAATATTGCCTGACAGATCTGCTGTGACAGCTGAAGATGTGCTGGAGCACAAAATAGAAAAGGAAAAGATTGTTGTTAGGCCAGCGACAAAATGAAACCCTACTACTTGTGACAGCTGTTGGCAGCATGATATCACTGTCCTCAAGCTTTGCACAGATCTGGAGCATTAGAAACTTCAAAATCATGTTGGTTGTGTGTTTCTGGAGATCTTGTTAGGGGTAATGCTCCCTGACAGCAGCCAACTGTAATTGGCAACGGGGATCCTTCAGATGCAAACAGAGAAACAAAACCTCAACGTTTTCGTGCTGATCCTCTCCTGGGGTCACTGGTCACTGCTTTCTTACTGGAACCATCTGCAGCTCAAAAAGTTAGGAGATTCCTTTTTTCTAGAGGATCAAAGGAAAAAATAAATGGGAAGATGTATAAGCAAAATTAAGCTCAGTGAGATGCAGAGGGAATTTTGGGAAGCAGAGGAAACCTTGCCTTCTGTTTGTTGAGGTGCAGAGTCACAAGCCTGTGTTGGAGAAACTTTAAATTTCTTTAAAGCTCTGTAGATCTCAGCAAACTTCCCAGCAAGGAAATCCCACTGAGAACTGGTGTCCCTGTGTCCTCCCCTCTCCAGACACTCTCCTGGCTATTTTCTCCCAGCCTAGGCTTTCCAGGTGTTTTTGCTGAGGTTCTGCCACCTTTCCAGCTTTTAACCATCAGGAAGCTGAGACAAGCCCAAGAGTCTCTGCTTGGGTCTTGCTGAAGTCTGAAATGTGTTTTTGGCACTGTTCTCTGTGTCTTGGCAGATTTGGGGCTCTGGGGCTGCAGTTACTCTCCTGTTTCAGTGGCACTGTACTTTGAGCCTCTCACCCATCAGAAAGACCAAGAAGTATTTTCCCTTAGAAGAGCAGCTTTCTGGAATTCCAGTGCTGTGATGGTTTTTCTCTTCCCTCACCAGCTACAATTACTGTCTTGCACTGAGTTCAAAACTCAGCTTCACTTGTTTGCTGCCTGATGTTAATTCAAGGCATCTCTTTTGCATTCTGTTTTTTATTGTCATGTCTCTTTCAGCTGATATGAATCACCATAGCTCAGTAGGAGATGATGAAATTCTGCTGATTTGCCCTAATATTTATGAAATATTTCTTCTTGTGCATTGTCTGATTGTGTCTAACATATGCCCATGAAACCAAATATGGGCATTCATCAGTTGAACTCCTTAAGAGTAAAGTTTTTTATCAGATCAAGGTAAAGAAATTAACTGCATAATATGCACCGTCATCCAAGGAAAAACCTTCTCAGAGCTCTTGATGCTGAAAAAACCAAATATTTTGAGCTGCAGAGCAAAGCTCTTTTCTCTGGGTGTGTTATGATAAGGAGAACATGTCTCAGGAGGTCGTGAAAATTGCAAAACATTGCACTTCCCGAAGTGCAGCTGGAATATTTGTCCTGTCTGGAGTGTGACAAATTGGAGCAGACCAAGGGAAATCCAGGACCAAGCTGGTCCAAGGACAGAATCAAGAGATATTTCATGAATTGCATCTAAAACAAGGCTGTGGCAAAGATTAGCATAAAAGCTTCTGCCTTCCCTAAAAGCCATGGCAGGTACATGTGGTTTATTGCTAAAATGAAGCACCTTCTTGTAGCTCAAAAATATGAGTGCAAAGAATATGGGTTTTGTAAGAAAACCACCCACATCCCGTAAAAACTGGTCAGGAATTGGAGAAAAGCTTTGTCCTGGTTTTGGCTGGGATGGAGTTAATTTCTTCTCAATATTCAGAGCACTCAAAGCAGTGGAAGGTTGTTCCAAAGCATTGCCGACCCCTGGAAAATGCCGACAAATATTAACAAAAAAATTCTACCTGTTTCTCTGGTGGTTTTTGCTTTGATTTTCCTTATTTCTCTTTTCCTTTTGTGCCTTTTATTATTTAGCTGGCTGAGATGCTGGGCTGCCATGCCTGGGATGGATGAGCTTTTACTGCACCTCTTTATACTCTGCCCACTCCATGCACCTCAGCTGTGCTCTGCTCCCTCACAACGAGGGAATATCGGGAATTTCTGCGGCATCTCCTTCCTGCTCAGCCCTATAACCAAAGAGACAGTTGGCAGAACTGAGGGGGAAAGGGGAATGTGGCTGGGCTGAGTCGATTGCATGATGATATCACTGTCTAATCGCAGAGCAGCTCATTTTTTTGCAACCTATACATCAGCCATCAGTTAAAAACAAAACAAAAAAAAACCAACCCAAACTCTTTCCATTACTTTGGACAAGGATCTAATTAGGACCAGAAGTCTGGAGGGGAACAGCTCAGTGTCCTATTACACATTTCCCAAATTGTTGGATTTGCTGCTGTTTTGTTGGTGGCTCTGATGCTGTCGTCTGTCCCCTCACCTGATGGAGTTTTGTTGCTCAATATTATCGAGATCTCCCTGACAACCTGGCACCTCCTCTCTCGTGTGCTTCCTCCCTAACCTTTGTGGACCAGGCTGTGGGAGCAGACAGACACAAGAGCTGTAGACACCCTGGTGGCCCTTCAGTGTGTGCTGCCCTGGCTGAGCAACCAGCACAGTGCTGATAAAATGTTATCTCCTGCTTTTCTGCCATGGAAGAGCTGTAGGGGAACATCTCTCGCCAAGTTAAGCAGCCTTGTTTCCCTGGGAGTATTGACCTGGCTGGAGTAAAATAAACACCCTTTGTTTAGGTGTGACATATTTTATGTCTCTTTTTGAATATTTAAAGAGTGAAAATTCAGTAGTGTGCGAGGAAGCAAAGAGAATATTTTTGTGCTTGCCATGCACTGGATAATTATACGTTGATTACGTGGAGCCTAAGACAAGAAGAAATGGTTTTAAACCAAAGGAGAAAAGATTTAGATGAGATATCAGGAAGGAATTGTTCCCTGGGAGGGTGGGCAGGCCCTGGCACAGTGTGCCCAGAGCAGCTGGGGCTGCCCCTGGATCCCTGGCAGTGTCCAAGGCCAGGCTGGACATTGGGGCTGGGAGCAGCCTGGGACAGTGGGAGGTGTCCCTGCACATGGCAGGGGTGGCACTGGATGGTCTTGAAGGTCCCTTCCAACCCAACCAGTGTGGGGTTCTGTGATTTTCCTGTGGTGTCTCAAAGTTCTCTTTTGGAGGGATTTACTGCAGGGCTTTTGTCTCTTTAGTTCCCTCTTGTTAAAAGCAATCTCTTGCCTCACCTGATCCTGTCCAACACCAAAACATGGATGAACATGTCCTGGCCTGAGTGCATCCCAAATGAAAGAAAGATGATTCTGAGAGGTTGGGTAATGACCAGGAGATAAAGCCAAAAAGTCTGACCCTGTCATGCAATTAACCTTTCTTATGAGATCCCACTTGTAAAGGCTGCCAAATTTTCCTCTTGGAGATTATGGCGTTCCCATATGTCTTCAGGCTCTCTGGGTTTGGGTTTCTGCAGCTTGCAATGTGCTGTTGTGGGAACAGCCTGGTCCAAGGCACTGCCTTCTCCTGTCATCAGCAGGAGACAAATTTAAGGGATGGGATCACACAGCTTCATCTTTTCCATGCTGCAGTCTAGTCTTAAGCCTGTTGGCAAAACTTTTACCCTGCTGAATTCCTTGGTGATGAGTGTTATTTCTTTGACTGATGTGCACAGGCAGGGGAACATTTCTACATCACTGCCCAAACTTCCTAAAACATACTTAAATAATTTACATAAAATCCAAATCTGCGTGTGAAATATCCTCATGAGTCAAGGGTTTGTTCACTGTGAATCCATTCCGTGAGTGGGAGGAAACCTAAACTGTCTTGGATAAAATGGCCTTTGTAAAATATAGATCAATTTCCTAATATTTATGTCAGATTCTTCTCATTATGGGTTTTTTTTCCCCCCTTCTTTCTAATTTCAGTCTGAAACTGCCTCAGCAACTCCTTGCTCTCAGTGGTTCATGTGGATGTTAACACTAAATCAGGAGAGTTTCTTTTGTGCCTGTCTCATTAAATATTATCTCTCTGATTTGCCAGTGTGGATTATAATAGAGACATTAAAAAGGCACGTGTGTGCAATTGCTTTTTAATGCCACTGCTATTTATGGGTGATTGTAGTTTCAAAGTAACATGGAAAGTCATGTAAAGACATAAAGCTCTTGGTGATAAGGGAGTGCCAAGGAACATTGATCATACATGAAGTTAATTAATTCAAGTAGTGTTAAGGATCCTAGAATGAAGCAGATTTCTGTGTGCAATGTATTGTGGTTGTGCCAGCCAAACTCAGGGTTGTACTAAATATTGCAACCTCACAAGCGTGAAAACCCATAAATTTTATAGCTCTGTATGAGCATTATTAACAAGAGTCATAGCAGTTCCAGGTATGACAGACATTGCCTGATCCATGAATAATAGGAAAAAAAAAGTTAATTCAGTTCTGTGTGGAAACACAAATCTACATTTATCCAGCAATCCTGGTTTTCACTTGTGCATGACAGTTCCCACAGCAGAGCAAGCCCAGCTAGCTCAGAAGTCTCCTGAAGGGTTTTAAATCCCTAAGAGCCTTTCAATACATCACTTAAACCTTACCTGGCGCAGGGGGGCTCTCCAGAATCCTGTTGAACAGTTTCCCAAAAGATTTGCTTCTTCACTCTGGGCATCTTCAAAGTTAGCAACAGCTACACAGAGTGGAGCAGTGGAGCAGTGTCTGCCAGGATTCCTCAGGTCAAGAGCAGTAGCATAAACTTGCTTCATTTAAGTGTGAATAAATCTGTGTGATGTAAGAGGATGGGGCACCAGGTGTATATATTTCATATAGAAACAGATAAATTAAGTATAAAATAAAACTCTACAGGGATTTTGTGTGTCCAACTTGACCAAGTGCCTTAGAGAAGACTGACTTTCAGGGAGTGGTTACCCAAGAGTCTGTAGCTCTCTCTGAATTAGCAATTTGTTTTTAAGACTGTTTAATGTATGTGAAAATACATATAGTACTCCAAAGTTTATCTATAAATATATTTGTGTGTGCACATGTAATTTCTGCAGGTTTGACTCACATCTGTATAATATGAATAGTTTGCCTATAATCCTGTGGAACTTCATTTTCTGGCAGATAAGTCTCTATTAATTCCTAAAACCCTGAGCAACAACAGAATTACTTTGCAGTGTTAGGGGGGAAAAACATTGCAATAAAAATGAAGCATACTTTTAATTATCTGTAGTCATTTGGATGAAATCTATAATGAGCTTGATAAATGCTGATGCTCTAGGCATCAATTTTTCAAATGACAGTAGAACCAAAAGTATCTGGGAAGGCATTGTTAGCTCAGACTGCACAATATTTTGGAGGTCTTGGTTAGTAGGAATAATTAAAATGACTTATGTAAGATAAGTGTCATATCTCTGTCAGCAACTAAATGTTAAATGTTATTATAAACTAATTACTTCCTTGAATTGAAAAGAAAATTATAATTTTGTGTCTTAACCACTAAAAGATGGTGTCTGATCCTTCTCTCACCCAAGCTCTTTACCAGCACGTCTGCAGTGACTTCACTGCCAAGAGATGCCCTCAAAGCGAGTGAGGAGCGAGTCTGGACCAAAAACCTCACTGCAGGGAGAAGTCAGGATCTGCTTCTGACGTTAATCAGCTCCTAAATGAGTAAAAGAAGAGGGAGCTGATGCTGTGGGGTTTCTCTTTGTGTTTGTGAGCGCAGGGAGGAGGAGGGATCCTGATGGCTCAGCCCTCTGTGAGTCCTTCCTTCCCACGTCCATCTGCTGCAGCTCCGTGCTCGCAGCCTCGGAGTCATGGCTCACCTCTCCAAAGCCACAGGCGTTGCTCTGATGCTCTCCTGCAGGCATTTGCTGTTGAATTGATGGGTTTAATTTGCTCATAAAGGGGTGTGACACATGGCAGAGTCAAGGAATTAGATTCAGGGGAAGTGCAGAGCAGAGAGAGAGGTGAAAAAGGAAAGAAAGAAGTTAAAAACTAATTTACCCTCACTGATTTCACTGCTTATTCTTCCTCTGCTGCCTGAAAATAGTGAGCATGGAGCCTGACCTGATAACAGGGGTGATGAGCAGTGTTATCTCCTTTAAAGGTTCCACTGATGCCACATCTTGTGGAGTTGGACACTGACAGGTGCCAACCTCACACCGTGGTGTGGCACCCACAGGTTTCAGGCTTGTTTAAGAAAAGCACCAATGTGGTCATGTTGCTTTTTGTGTTTTTGTGTGCTAAGGAAAATGTTTCTCCTGTTGAAACAGTGCAGTAATAAACCTCAGCATGCCAGGGGTGATGAAAGAAGGGCTGAGGGAGGAATAACGTAGGGAAAAGGAGAGGCAATGAAGAGATGATGAGGAGAGGTTAAGGCAAAATGCAGGGAATGCAGGAACATAGTTAAGGGGTAGGAAAGAGGAATATTTCAACCTCATCCTTTCAGCTGGCTCTACCCTATAACCTTGCTTGTTGCTTGGTGCATTGTTTTGAATCCCCTCATCCCAATTTTAAACCATATCTTGACGCAGAATTAGTTGGAAATGAGTCATCATCTCTAGAAAGTATAGCCTAATGCTACTTGAAATATCCTTCCAGGCTTTCCCAGGCCACCAAAGTGCCATATTCCAGCAGCTGATCAGAGTCTGGGATGTGTTCCCCTGTCCAGGGGCTGAGGGTGGGAGCAATCCCCTGTCTTTTGAGGGTATGCTTGTTTAGGAAGTGGTTCAGGAACCATACAGCGACATCTTTGTGCAAGAAATGGTGCTGCTGGCAAAGCCAGAGAGCAGCTGTGGGGTTTTTGGATGGGAATGGTGTTAAAAGGAGTTAACAGGAGTCCGGGAGCCCACACAGCTCTGCTCGCTCAGGTAACAACAACCCTCACACGCTTGAAAGCCTCGTGAGCATTCCCAGGCAACCTCCAAACCAAACCCCCCAGGTTCCTGACACAGTGGGAATCTTCCTGGCTGCTTTTCTGTCCCACTAAACTTGTGCTGGGCACTGAAATCAAAGCCTCCTCCACGGGAGCAGCCTCCAGAGCACAGCACACTGCGATTGTGCCGTGAGCCTGAGCACAGAGCTGCAGGCTGGTTGTGCTACCAAATTAATTGATCTTCATGGAAGTCACTGCTTTAATTGGGAAGGAACAGTGGCAGGAGACACTGAGAACACCCTTGTGAGCTCGTGTTTAATCTCAGTTTCCACCCTGCATTGATCCCTGGCTCAAAGGATTTGGAGGCAGAGAAAGAGCAGTATTTTGGGGAGATGTAGAATGTTTCTCTTGTTCATGAGTTATACCCTTAGTATTGGTCACTGTTGGAGACTGAATATAGGACTAGGTGGACCTTTGGTCTGACAACCTGCAGCTTATTTTAGGGCTTTTGCACCTACCGAGTTTTAAAGCAGATTTATAGGCTCGGAATTTAAACACAGATTTAAATGCAAAGACCTCCTTATGATCTCTGCCCTCTTCACACAGCATTTTAAAAGGGTAGTGGGAGGGACAGTGAGGCACAGGGCAGAATGAAGGTATATCTCTAAAAGTCCATGATTCTGCAAGTGAAATATGAGCACAGCCTGCTTAGAGCAAATGGTTCATGCTTGTGGCAAGGAGGAAACTGTGGGTTTAGTAAAAACAAAAATACAATTTCATGTTTCAACAAATTGGCAGAAATGGCAATAAAACTTCCTGAAAATTAAAAATGCAAATGCAAGCCTACAGGCACACACTCCAAAGCAAGAATAAGGTACAGAGAGGATGTAATTGTTGGTTGGAATCTAAGGATAAACTTAGGCTCAGTGACTTTTCATTACTGTAAGAGCTTGGCTTCCTAAAAGTGTTGCAGATGCTTGCAATAACCTTTTGTAATCCCACAGCACTATTTGCATTTTGTTAGTTCTATTTTAATAAGTTCTGATTTTTCATTGGAGTTACTTAAATTTCTGTGTTTATAAATTTTCCTTGTTAAGAGTCGTTTTCTTGGATCTTTTAAACAGAATTCCGTAGTAGTCTGCAAATGTTCAGATGCAAGTACAGTCAGACAGTTTGCCCAGTGACATCTGTTCAGCAGCATAATTTTACTCAGCTATGAGTGACATATTTAATTAACTGAGACATTTCAAATAGAATTTGACAGCTTTCCAGCCCAGTATCTCCAAACTTACTACTGAGTGAAAATATGCCATCCTAGGAGCGTTACAGGGCCTAGGAAGAATTAGTTTATGAAGGGCAGTGCTGGGATGTTGGAAAATAATGCATTAAAATATCATGTCTGCCACTTGTGATATATGTGCCTCTTAGCTTCTGAAACATCTCAGTGATTCTGGGGAGTCTCGAGCCTTGATTTTGTTCAGGGTTTCCTGCATCTGCAATTCCAACGCTGTGTTGGGCAGGCAAGATCAGAGTGTTATAAAAAGCTCTTCGATTATCTCGTACAAGTTTTAGTGGAAGCATAATAATGGGAAGTGTGCTTTTCATCAGAAACCACAGCACTGCCATCTGAGGAACAGATCCGTGGAAGGGCAGCCCCGAGTTCCAGAGCCGTGTCAGTCTTTAGTCCAGCCCAAGCCAATTCAGAATTCTCTCTTGCACAGATGGGTCTGGGCTCAGCCTGCAGGGCAGCAGAGCGCATTCCTTCTGATGTCTGCCACAGATGCTTCAGAGGTGCAGTAGTTTCAGTGGTTATTTCCAGCAGAATGCTTTCACTCTTGGCACGTTGCTTCGGGGTTTCACTGAAGCCACTTCCATTACCCGAAGTTGAAACCACTTAATGGAGCTCGAGCAGTAAAGTCTCTCCAAAGCAGGCAGCAGTAAAATCTCTCCAAAGCAGGCAGCCCACAGGGTTTGCCTAAATGAACAGGATTGTATTTTCCCATCAAAAACCCATTAGCCAATAAGCACCAGCACCTCTCTGTTGCTGACAACAATTTGGGGCTGGTGTTACTCAGGAGCCTTTCCTGTTCTGTTTGCTTTCCATGGCACCCAGCCCAGCTGAACCAGTAACAGGATTTCTGTTAATCCACCACACAGGGAAGCTGAGGGAGCTGATATAAAATATTCCTCACAAGGACAACTCCAAGAGAGGTGCTGTAAGGTCTGCTATATCAGAATTGGACAGTGGAAAACAAAGTCAGAAAGTCTTGGAGGTTAACATGGGAATTCTGGGAATCCAGTTGTGAGTTTGGCTTTGGGTTGTGTGAGATTGAGCAGTTCCAGTCAAAGCCCATGGAAGTGCTGCCATTCCCTCTCCTGCTGGAGAAGTTTTGCTGTCTCTGAGCTCTCTTGTAGAGACAGAGTGAACCTTGCTGGTTTTCCTGTAATTCCCCCACACGTGCCCTGTGTGTTACTTCCTCCCTCAATGACCATCTCAGGTATAGGGTCAGCTAAACCCATCCCATTAGCACTACCCTGGGGATCTTGGCCAAGTTTAAGCCATTTTAGGCAAAGAACTTGTTTTTACCCATCTACTTTGTTGGAAAACACGTTATTTATCTTCTTTATGCTTTCTCCACCATAATGGTTAGCAGCAGTCTCTTCGTTAATGTTTTGGTATTAGAGTGATAAATAAATGCTACAGTTCTGGCAAGCAAATGGTGTCATAAATGTGACAATGAGTGATGGAAGCAGGGTGTGCATCAAGGGCCCAGAACAGCATGGGAGGCTGCCAGCGTGCTGGATTCCATTTCAATCTTTGCCTGTTGAAATTTGGGGAGGTGAAGCTTATGGATTAATTTCCCAGCAGTCAGGAAAGAAGAAAGCTCTCAATCACTGGGTGATTGCCAGCCAGAGAGCTGGGTTTCTCCTCAGCTGTTCAGATTTGTTTGCTTAGACTGATCTTTGGTTTTCTGCATGCTGCCACCACATGTAGTGACGAGTTATGAACACAGGATGCTTGGAGGCTTTAAAAGGTGGATGTGTCCCTCTTCTCTTCCTGCTCCCAGCACACCAGAGAGCAGCTAAGGATGGGAGTGCCTGTTCCCACAACAGGGATCACTCAGAGCATGGCTCTCACCTGTAGCACGTGTTTGTCAGAATTGGCTCTCGGTGTGCCAGGCACTATTCCACTCATGCAAGGGGATATATTTTAACATGGACTCCAGGAGACCCAGGATTGTATGAATTTCTGCATCACAAGGTCTGGGTGCAAGCACAGAGACATATTTTTCAAATGTAGTGTATGATCTACTCAAATTGTTTATCTCCAGACCATGTGAAATAGGCTGCAGGCTACTACCATAGAGTTACTGTTGAAACTTGGGATGCTTGGTTGATTTCCCAGCTATTATAGTTTTATTTTACTCCCCTGTTTTCCTCTGAATTGTTGTGCTAATTAAGCTTGTGAATTTCAATCTCTCAGGTTCTTCAATTATGACATTGCAGCCCCTCTGTGGCAGCACACTGGAGTGTAGCAGATAGGATATTATGAAGTGGAGACATTCAGTGGGAAAATGTCCAAAAGCATTTCAAATCACTTAAGATAATTAAACAAGGGGAAAGAATATGGCGTGTTTCAAGAATATGAGGTGGTTTTGTGAATAGAATGATGTTAGGCACCTGTGCATGGGAAACTCATTACCCATGCTGAACTCATTTTTTACATTGTAATGAGAAAGAAGAATTGAAAAACACCTCTGTGAACATCACCTTTGTGAGTGCTTGCACTGAGACCACCACAGCAGAGGCAGCAGGTTTAACAGACTTGTTTATTCCTCTGGATGTACCTGGGAAAAAAATACAGCAATTGAAGAAATACCAACTAATTTCAGTGTAAAGGTCAAAATGGCCTGAATTGAGATGCTTAAGAATTAATGGAGTAGGCTGGTGTCAGTAGGCAGAATAAATGACATTTTTTATACCTGCCTGTTCACCATCCTGTTTCAGTCTCTTCACCTCCCCCAGATGCAGGAAAGGTTTCAAATGCATTGCTGGAGGGGTTTTAATAAGAGTTTGTGTAACAGAGTGAGAGTGCTTGGATGGGGGAGAAAACAGGCACTTGATCACTGGGAAGGACAGAAAAGAGTAAGAAGTCTGAGTGAAGGTCAGGTGTGCGTGTGAGCTGCAGGCAGCACTCCTGAGGGGAAGGGGGGAGCACAGCCACCTCTGCCTTGCCATGGTCAGTGTCCCACAGGGCAGCACAGCAGCTGACTGCCAGCCTTTAAAAAGTCGTAAGAATATTTAATGTTCTTCCTAAAACACCAGTTCTTAAAGTAGAGTGACTACACAGAGCTGTGAATCAAAGCCAAGGGGAAGCAGAAAATCAGCCTTCAGAGCACACAAAGCGTTCTGTTCCTCTCCAAAGCTCAGTAGGGCTCAGTAGCACCTTCTCTCCACCACTGAGAAACCAGGTAACCAAAGGGGGGCATCCTTGTGATGCTGAACCCCAGGGTCTGCTCCTGCTGGGAAGGTGCTGAGATTTTTCCTGAGCAGCACCGACGTGAGAAGTGCACAGTTCTTGTCCTTTTTTACAGCCTGAGTCTGCACTTGGTGCCTGGATGGCTGAAGGACAAATTTGATCATAATCTGTGTGAATGACAGATGTAGCAAGAAGGAAAGTCATTGCCTCAGCTGGTGGAAGAAGTGGACTAGGAAAAACTAGAAAAGGCTGGATTTTGGGAAATGCATCGTGACAGTAACATCTGTTGGAATGCAAAGACGTCTCCCTTGGAAAGTGGTGGGATCAGCATTGCTCCTGACATTTGCAGCTTGATGAGGCAGAACCTGGTTTGATCTATAGCACATTTGGCTTCCAGGAGGCCCCCTGTATGATCCACTAGATTTTTTTTTCCATCTCTGACTCCTGTGACTGTCTGTCTGACTCTCCCTGGGTGATGAAATATCATTATAACCTTTTGAAGTAATATATCGGCGCCTGGAGAGCAGAGACTGATTTTCTCATTTGCAAGTGAGAGGCAGTGTGTTAAATTACCACTCCTGTCATTAAATGGATTCAGGAAAAAAAATCTGATGTGCTTGAACCAGGACATTTCTTCCCTCCCCAAACAAACCACCTCAGATTTCACCTTGTGGAGGGCCAGGAAGGTGAGGATTAGAAGTTTAAATAATATTCATCATATCTCCTGAGGCTTGGGTTACTTGCTTGACACCTGAAAATGTTTCAGCAAATCTGACAAGGAGGTTTTCTACTGACTTACAGAGGATGAGAGCTCCTGTGTTGTGTCTGTCATAGATCAGAAGGCATAAAATTTATCCTTCTGGGCCATGGAAGCTTCTACTTGTTCATTTGGCTCTGAGAAATTTGATCCTGAGCAAGCTGGGATAGTGGAAGGTGTCCCTGCCTGTGGCAGGGGGTGGAACTGGATGAGCTTTGAAGTCCCTTCCATCCCAAACCATCCTGTGATCCTGTGAAATGTGAAAAAATGACTGTGCTGATAAACCCAGTGACTAAGCACACAAGCAATTGTGCTCAAGAATTGCACTTTTGCATCTTTGGAGCATCAGTGATAAAGTTGTAGTGTTGTTTCAGCTGATTTTTTAAAATCACATCAAGCAGCTGATGCAGTTCTCCACAGCATTTGTTTCTGTCTCTTCATGCAGGGCAAAGTATTGATAATCATCTGGTACTGCTGAGCATTGTAGCTGGCAACATTTGAAACTCCAGACATGGTGATGAATTGCTCTATGTTATATTAATGTTATTTTGATCCCTGCTCTTTCAGAATTACATTGATCCAATTAGGCTAAGTAGCTTGCCATCTAAATTAATTTACTTTCCTCTATTAATCTCCTTTATTCCGGGTCAAAACCAGAAATGTAAATCAATCCATTGTATTGCATATCTTTGGGGGGTGGGAGGGTAATTAAATTACCTAATAGATACATATGCTGGATTGATTGTTTGCTGTGTTAAACATTATTGCCATAATTGGAAAGTGAAGTGGTGCACCCTCAGTAGTGGAATTTGAGTGCTTCTTACACTTAATTTTCATAACCTGTCAAGAAATGCCTTGCTGTCCCTGGGTACCAGCCCTGCATACACAGCTACACAGCTTTTAGAACACTGGACATTTTGCAAGTGGGGATAACAGCTCCTTCCTCTGCCAGGAGCTGTTGGACTCCCTGGCAACATCTCACAGAGGTCCTCACCCTGAACAGCGTGGAGGAAACCTTTCCCTGGCTCATTCTCAGGCTGGCACCAGCACCGGTGTGGCAGCAGAGCAGATGTCTCAGCAATGATGTCTGAGTTACCAAACTGAAGGAGGGTTAGTGCAGACTCCTGGAAAACTCTCTTGTTTTTGCAGTGGCACATGAAATTTCTATGGTTTGGTATCGTGGAGTCACAGAGTGGTTTGGGTTGGAGGAACCTTGAAGCCCATCCAGTGCCACCCTGCCATGGGCAGGGACACCTTCCACTGTGCCAGGCTGCTCCAAGCCCCAATGTCCAGCCTGGCCTTGGGCACTGCCAGGGATAGCCACAGCTCTGTGTTCCACATTGGAGCATTCTTTTTCTTTCCTTAGGTTAGCCCAACAGTGGGATTCCATCATCTTGGTGCTCTTACCAGTCTTTTACAGCTCACACTGGGAATTCTTGCTTTCAGCCAGTATTTTCAGGGTCTGCATCAAACTTTCATCCTGACAGAGACATTGCTGACACCAGGAACTTGTTTACCTGCTGTGTTTCCTCACTTTAGTGAGTACAGTTTTCCATGGAAGACTCAAACAAAAATGAAGCTCTGATGTGAGGGAATGAGATCCAATCCGGTGGCTGGAAACTGAATGCTGGCACACTTAAAACAGATACAAAGTGCAGTGGTTTTAGGTAGGGCTTAGTTTAAATCCTGCCAGGTTTGTGATAGCTCCATCATCACGGGAGATCTAGGCAAGGGCTCTTTACAGTAAGAAAATGGATCTGGTTCCTTCCCTGTCGTTGTAGCAGAAGATAAATTTGGGTCAAATGACCCCTGTAATGGGGCAGGGCAAGTTGGTGATCACAAATCCCTTCTGGTATTCAAACCTACGGATCTATGAAATATTTCTAAATCTGTGCCTGAGGGCAGAATCAACAGCAGCAGAAAGGTCACCTTTATCATCATTGCTGTCAAACACCGTGGAAACAGCAGAGCACAAAGCAAGCGTGTTGCTCAATCACTTTGCCCTTCTGCTACATCTGTTACCTTTGCCTGTACTTTGTCCCATTAAATGAAACTCACTCCCCTGTCCTGGATGAACTCCCACTTCCAAAAAGTGCACAGCAAAACTCTGTTGGCTTCAGCGATGGGATCTTGCCTTTACAAAGGCAATTAATGCCTGCTAAGTGCAGAACTTAGCAGTGTTAGATAAATAAAGATAATTATGGAAGCAACTGCTCTTTGTGATAATGAGACAGTAGGAAACAGAGAGGGACTTTTTACAAGAGCGTGCAGTGACAGGACAAGGGGAGTGGCTTCACATTGACACAGGGCAGGGCTGGATGGGATATTGGGCAGGAATTGTTCCCTGGCAGGGTGGGCAGGCCCTGGCACAGGGTGCCCAGAGCAGCTGGGGCTGCCCCTGGATCCCTGGCAGTGCCCAAGGCCAGGCTGGATGGAGCTCAGAGCAATCTGGCACAGTGGAAGGTGTCCCTGCCCATGGGAGGGGTGGTACTGGAAGATCTCAAAGGTCTCTTCCAACCCAAAGCATTCCATGATTGTTGGATACAGCCCACTGGATACAGTTCCTGGCGGGGTTTGAGGAGGCTGCAGGCACAAGGGGTGAGATCACCACTGTAGTTAAATGTCCTGTGAGGCACCACGGGTGTCCCTGGAGGTTGGTGTCATTTATTATCGTGTATCTAAACCAACACGAGATGTTTGGTTGGGCACCCAAATCCTGCTGTGGGTGTGGTGGCTGCCTGAGATCCAGTTCCTATGGACCCACCAAATGCTGCAGTGTTTTAACATTCCATATCTATTAATATGCTAATATTTCCCACAAGCTGAAAAATTTAAAAGTTAAATGTGAGCATCCCTGCTTGAATACTCACCATAATGTGTCAGGTCTTCATTTTTTTCCTTGCCACTTCCTTATTTTCTTTTTTCCTTTTCTTTTTAGTTTTAGGTCTTGTTTCATTCTTTTTTCTTTTCCCTTCCTCAAGACAGAGGCTTTTAAAGCTGGGTTTTCTCCTTAATAAGTGTTCGTAGAGTTCCTAGCACAACCGGATCCTGATGGAGCCACTGGATATTAATGTGCTGCAAATTAATCAGTAATGAAAATTAAATGTGTGTTTATGCTCTAGTTGTAATGTTTATACAAATACAAGAAATGTGTGCCACGACTGTGGAATAGTTCCCACCAGAATATTTGCAAGGGTGCAGCATTAACCAGCTTTAAATAAAAGAAAAGGCCTGGTTTGTTCGAATGAACAACCCAAGGGACAAACACAATTTGAAGTGGAACAGGATGAACACTGTGAAATGCAGAGGCAGGGATTTTCAATACTCTACAGTCTCCGGGTTTCTGAAGGTGATGGTGGCATTTATCTCTTGCCTCCTTCTATATTGTGCTTTTGCATTTCGCCAGAAATTTTGTCAAAACTCAAGGATGTTTGTGATGAGGGACACAGCTCAAGACCTATGTTAGGAGTAAATGTGAATGAGAATTCTTCCTTCTGGCTTTGTTAGAAATGCTCTTTAGATAAGGAGTTGAAAACAGATCAATAGCAAGATTTCTTTTTTTTAAAAAAGAGGCAGGTGCAGCTTTCCCTCTTCCACAAGTTCCCTACAAAAAGAGTTTTCATAGTTGTCACACACATGCCTCTCCCTGGAGATTCCTGGAAAATTACAATTGCAAGTCCAAATTTTTTATCCCATTGCCAAAGGCTGGAGGGGAAGTGTGGAGAGAATAGGAACAAACTGCCTCATCCCAGACTTTATCTTGCACAGTCTCCTGGTGCATCATTCTGTTACATTTCCATTTGTGAATATCCTTTCAGATGACCAGAATAAATCCAGTGCTGTAACTTCTGTGATGTTCGTGCAGTGTTTTCCCTGGAGTGCCAATGGAAGGAGTTTGTTTCACTCACCAAGTGCTAAAATTAGTCTTTGGGTGGTCACTTGCTGATGAATACAACAGATTGGATGGGAAAATAAGGAACACAGGGAAAACATTTTCCTTTTCAACAAACCACCATTACTTAACAATACTCCAAACCCTAGTTTTCCCATTTAACCTAAAATGTGTTGAAAATTACATGGAAGATTCAACACTGAAATGTGCTGGCACAGAGTCCTCATTTGGAAGAGAAAAGAGTCTGGAAACTTGTAGTCTATTCACAATTACCACAGGAAGTGTTCGCGTCCTGCAGCTTCAATATTTGGAGTTCTATTTTCCCTTATTCCCTGTAGTTATCGAATCCTTAATGCCTGGCTTTGATCCTTATCTCAAACAGAACTGCTAAAGGATAAATTCAAGGTGAGGTGGCCTCAATATTCCATGTGCTCTGTTTTTTCCAGGGGCCTGTTAGCCAGAGGCTTCACAGAGACCCATTATCTGCAGGACGGCACTGACGTGGTTCTCACACACAATCACACGGTAAGGTTGGGCTTTCGTGGGTAGATGATGCTTCATCCCTAAAGTCCAAAATGTTCTCTGCCAGGATCTGAGCCCTGGGATGAAACAGCTCAACGTGTGATCTTTTTTTTGCTGTTGCCTTCAGTGTCTGTGTGACTGCTCTGATCCTACACGTGAATTTCTAGGGGGAGACTTTAAAGGCGAGCTCTGGAGTTTCAACCAGGTGACTTTTAAAATTTGTGAGATTTTTTTTCTGCTTCTTGGAAATAAGCCCACTAAAATTTGTTAATTATGGCAGCCATGGCTGATCAGTTATGGAGAAAAGCCCTGGTTCTGTTTGGAAAAAAACCCCTAAACATCTGATTTCCAGAATGAAAAAGTTCATGTCAGATGTTTGAAGGCTTGGGTGTCTTTCCTCACTGGGGAAGTCATGGCTGGAGTTTGGGAGAGGGTGTTGGTTTGGTTTACTTTTAAATCCAGGCCATAAATGTGTTATGGATGTACTTCATGCTTGTATTTGTGTGTGTGTGTATGTGTATTTATGTACGTGTATAAATATGCATAGATCAATATTTATAAAATATATATATATCTTTTTAAAAATACAGCTTGTCAAAATAAGTAGTTAAAACCTGCTTTTTACCTATAAAACCTCTTAAGGCAGGAACATTTTTTGTCCTCTGACAGCATGAATGCCTTAATTAGAAATAATGCAGCAAGCCATTTTAATTACAAAGCTTATCTTTTATCTGCCTAAGTCCCATAAAGTATTTGTTATGTTATGGTATTTACTTACTGACACTGTCAGCAGAGGCATCGTGTTTTGTGTTTCCATCCATAATGGGCTTTGCTGGGATCAGGGGAAGGAATTGTTTCCCTGCATAACATCTTCTGAAAAAGCATCTTCATTATAGCTCCAGACACCCCAAGTGAAGCAATCATTTTGGAAGCTTTCAGCGCTTTCATTTTGCTGGGTCCTCATATCTCCTTCAAAATCAGCTCGGGAGAAAATAGTCATTTGTTTTAGAAGCAGGAAGGCTGCAGAGACTCCTGAAGGGTAAAAGGAAATAAATGAAGCACATGAGTCTTTTAGAGATTTACCTGAGCTAACAGGACTATGTGTACAGCTAATGACAGGTTTTCCTTGCTAAAAAACAATGTCTGTTTGCATAATGGCAAAGTAAGTTGTGATTAATAATGACAGTGCATTCTGCTGCCTAAAAGAGAGAGAGCAGTGAATTCATTTTTCATTAAATGCTGCAATATCGTTGAGAAAAGATAAGTCTCCGATTTTATTTTTATATCTCTTCTTCACTGAGGGCATCAATACAGTCTGGAGTTGAAACCAAATCTGATTTTCCACTGAAAAGTTGCTTAGTCAAATTCTGCTTGGAGGTCAAAGCAAGGCAGGTTTGTGGAGCTGTCATTTGGGCAGTTCTCTAGCACACGAGTCAGTGCCTGGGTTATTTTTCAATTTATAGCACCCGAAAAATTGTCAAAAGCTGCTATTTATTAAATGATCTCAAGTAAGAGTAGAGTACTGTTTTAAGTATGATGGATCAGCCTTGGTAATTATTTGCTTTTAAGGGGTCATCCATTTTATATACTAGTTTGCAGGAATAAAAAGATTTGATAGCAGAGAAAAAATCCTGTAATTCAGTGGAGTTACTGAGCTAGAAATCAATTTTCTACCAGTCCCCTTGCAGGCCATGCTCTGATAAGTTTACATTTTCGATACTGAACTTTGGCATCACGTAGCTGGATCTCAGAGAAATTGTGAAATGGGCCACAACCAGGAGCTCAGAGTTAATAAAATGACAAGTTGTATGTGAAGAGGGAAAGAAATCAGGCCCTTTGCCATAATTCACTCTTAGATAAAGACAGCTGGACCACAGCAGCAGCTGCGTGGGGTGAGATATTGGCTCCCCTCCCCCCTTCACTGGGCCTGTACTCAGCTCTGGTGATGCTCAAACCCAAAGATTTCTTTCTCAGGAGCTTGGAACGTCACCTCTGCCTCATGCTTGCTTTAAGCAATGAGAATAAACCTTATTTATTTTTGATTTTAGCATATAAGGGTCTCAGTGCTTGAGTGGAGGGGGCATTGATTTTTCTTCTATCAACTGGATGCATGTAACTGCTAACACTAAAATAAAGTGAAGTAGTGCACCCACACCGAAAGCTTTGACATCCACAGCAATTGTGACTGAAGTGATCACCCCCAAAAAAATTCAATCTATGACTCCCTCCCTTCTCTGGTGGCTTTGTCTTTGCTAACGTGTTTATGAGGATTGATGATAAAAATACCCGAGAGTAAAACACTCTCACCCTGTTTCTGTCGATTCTTCCACTGAGAAAAGCCACTGAGATTTGTGTTTAGAAAGTCGGAGCTGGCTGTTCTGTGTTCGCTTGCTCGTGCTGGAAATCAAACAAACATTTCTCCTGGCATAAACTCAGTTGCAGAAGATTCCTGTCTGAATCATTCCATCCTGCCCAGCATTTCCATGACTGTTGTTTTCTTCACCAAAATCGAGGTGGTCTTTCAAAGTCTGCTCTGTGAGGCTTTGTGAGTGGAAACCATGCCCCAGACTGGAAAGGTTAATTAATGCAATAATGAACGAAGCATTAAAAGGCACAGGGAGATGACTGTCAGGTTACAGCACCACTGATAACTTCCCTTAATCAGACAGGAACCTTTCACAGCAGAGTTTTCAGTTTCCAGGTTGGCATTCAAAGGAGCACGAGAAAAGAAATGCTGGGCGTGACACAATCCTTGCTTTCCAGCCAGTCACATAATTGGGAATGCAATATAACCTTTAGTCAACAATAAAATTAGCCTTGATTCCAGACAGATATGTGGATGTGCTTAGAAACCCTCTGTTGTGGGTGCCTTTTGCAAGCACTGGATTATTAAAGAAATATAGTAACCTAGCCACAAAATGAAATTGGACTATTGTCTCTCAAAATAGAAGACCCCCTTTATTCTTGGTTGTTTTTAATAACATGCAGCTACTTGGTTGGGTATTTCAATAAAAGGTTTCCTTTGCAACCTGTTTTCCTTCCCCTTCATTTGCTCTGTGATTTTTTTTTTTTCAAGTTATAGGGTTGGGATTGGCTTTGTTACATTTCTCTTTTTGCATACCTACCTCCTATAGGGATGGGTCTAACTCTAAATAGATCTAGATATAGATCTATTTAGATCTAGTTTTAGATATAGGTCTAAATGCCCTTAAATAAAAATAGGGGTCTCTCTAGACAGCAGTAAAGTGTGGCAGCTGATTTGTTCATCTGATTAATTTTATAAAATATTCCATATTGTAGCTTTAAATAAAAGAGAAAAAGGGGTGCAGTCATACAAATTTAACATTATTGATCCTTTAAAAAATGAGAACACAAAACAAAAAAAGCTCCTATAACCTTTTGGGGTTTAAGGAGCACCCAAGGTTTCCATTTAGGAACTCTTTGGCCTGTTAAGCCCAGTGAATACTTGGTGGGACAGGAAAGGTGCTGTCAGTGTGATTCTGAATGCTGTAGCCTGAATCTGATAATCACCTTGAAATAAAAGGGCTGGAAAACCAGGAGCAAAGAGCATTTGTGACCATTGAAATGTTTTTTCTTCCTGCCACAGGGTCACTGCTATTACCATGGCCACGTGCAGGGGTACCCCGAGTCCTCCGTCAGCCTCAGCACCTGCTCGGGACTCAGGTGAGCCAAGATTTCAGTGAGATTCGAGCTCCTGGGTGTTTGGTTTGACTTTTAATGAATGAATCAATATTGGGGAAGGGTCTGGAGCCCCAGGAGCGGCTGAGGGAGCTGGGAAAGGGGCTCAGGCTGGAGCAAAGGAGGCTCAGGGGGGACCTTGTGGCTCTGCACAAGTCCCTGACAGGAGGGGGCAGCCGGGGGGGTCGGGCTCTGCTCCCAGGGAACAGGGACAGGAGAGAGGGAACGGCCTCAGGCTGGGCCAGGGGAGGTTTAGGTTGGATATTGGGGAAATTTCTTCGTGGAAAAGTTTGTCCAGCCCTGGCACAGCTGCCCAGGGCAGTGGTGGAGTCCCCATCCCTGGAGGGATTTAAAATCCATGTGGATGTGGCAGCTGGGGACATGGGGCAGTGGTGGCCTTGGCAGTGCTGGGGAATGGTTGGACTCAGTCATCTTAGAGGGCTTCTCCAACATAAACGATTCTATGATTCTATCTTTTTTCAAATGTTAGATGAATCTCTACAAATTAATTCCCCTCTAGTTCCTCTGAAGAGAAAAAGCAAAGGATAGATAACACAATTTGGGGGATTTTCCAAGAGCCATCCCTTCTCTCCTGCTGCCCATCCCTCTCTGTGCCCATTGCAGCACTGCAGTGCTAGGCTCATTTTCATACTGGCAGTGTCCAGTGGCTTTCCAGGCCTCTTTGTCCTCAAAACCGTTTCACCAGTGCTGTCAGGACTGCTTTGCCAGCTGTGGAATCACTCATTGTCCAGCAGCTTCATCATTAGGAGAGGTGGCTTCATAAATCAGAGAATCAAAGATTCTATGGTATATAGAGTATGCACAGTTGTGGAGCTCAATTAACTGTGTTTATGGCAGGTAAGATGCTCAGCTTTTGGATTTTAGCTGCTTGTTAACAGCAGAGTAGCAGATTCCCATCGCTGAAAACCAAACCTTCTCCGAGTTTGACAAAGGAGTGGTCTGACAACATTTTCAATACACAATGGACACAGTTCAGGAAACAATTATCTTCCTTACTTGGACAATCAGAGACTGGTATTTACTCACAGAGCTGTTCCAAATCACAGTAATTAACTGTAAATTGGCTCTAGCGTTCTCCCTGGAAAACCCAGTTTTCCTGTCAGATTTCCAGCTGTCTCAGCCTTTTCTGAGTTTAATTTATCCACAAACAGTAGGAGTGGCTGGAATCTTTTCCCCTTGGTTTTGCATTTTGTGTGATAGTGGCATTGTCAAGGCTTTTGTAAGGGAGCTCTGGGACAGAGCAGCAGAGAGTGCAAACAGTTTGATCCCTCCCTCTGGGACCCATTTGCTGTAGTGGATGGGATTCCTTTGGCTCATTCCCACACAGACAGGGGCTTTATGGGTGCTCCACTATGGATCCAGCATCTTCCAAAAGTTTAATGAACCCCTTGCATGAACAGTCAGCATTCATCTGTCATTCTCGCTGTAAAATATATCCAGAATTTAAAACTGTTTGTAAAAACCTAATGCAGAGCTCTCAGTATTTTAGTTAAAGGGATCACAGTTCTGCAAGGGCTACAGGGAAAATTTGTACCTCGTGGGACAGGGTCTGCATTGATGTCTTTGTTCCAGACTACCTGGAAATTAATCAGTCTCAAGAGAAAATACCCTTCTCCACATTAGAAGTCTTTTCTTTCTTCTCCAGAGTGCTCGCTTTACAACTGTGGAGCTCCCAGAGTTGTTTCTCAGTTTTAGGTAGCTCAGATATGTCAAGACAGCAGATGCTGGCAGTGACATTTTTCTGACACTGTTGCAGACAAGTCCCCAGAGTGCAAGCTGGCAGGATTAGCCTCCTTCTCCACAGGAAAAACAGAGCAGCACCTTTTGCAGTACAAAATTTCGGAAATTTCCTTTGCAGTGCATGTTTTGTTGTAGTAGGAGATCAGCTGAGGATAAATCACAGTATCTGTGCCTGCTTCACTGCTGAGGTTGGTAAACAAGAGTGTCCATGAGCGAGAACAGTTTGTGAAAAGGGTCCTGTGCCTGTTGATTCACTCCACCAAACCTGTTTCACAGCCCAATAACCAACAGCAACAACTCCCAGGCAGCAATAACTCCCAGATATTGCCTGTACAGAATCACAGAATTACAGAATGGTTTGGGTTGGAAGGGAGCTGAAAGTTCATCCTGTTCCACCCCCTGCCATGGGCAGGGACACCTTCCACTAGACCAGGTGGCTCCGAAAGAAGGGCAGTCCAAAAGAATTTCATGGTTTTCTTTGCTGGCAGCTTTGCTAGCTTGAAAGAATAGTTATGGAAAAGATGGGGTAGGGTAGGATAGGATAGAATAATGTACTTGTCACCAACTCACTGGAGCAAGGGCTCTTTCTTCTCCATGTCATGATAAAGACTCCAAGCTGTGGGAGTAGACACAAGGCACTGTGAGGCCATGTGGCCCCAGGTGGGGACAGTCCCTGGAGCAGCCCTTTCACTTGCAGCAGCTGTTGGAAGGGAAGCCTGGTCTCGTTTTCAGGGTCTGTTCCTGGCTCCATGACAGTTCCTAAGTGAATTGGACAAATCTCTCTGTCTCACTTTCTCCATCTGTGAAATCCATTTAATGATTCTTACTTACCTACCTCACACAGCTGCTGCGTGGAGCTGAGCTTTAAGTGTCTGAAAAACACCTAATGAAAGGAAGTGCACGCTGTCAGCCCTCTGAAATCCTGGAGAACCAATATCCTCCCACTCCCACCAGACAGGCACCTTGGGCATTGTTCCAGGTGTGGATAGGTAGGGGCTGTGCTTTTTCCCCCAGATCAGCAGAGTTCATTAAAAGACATGAAACTCCTCATAAAGAGTAAGTTCCACATTTCAGTGTGCTCTGAAGCCTGAGTGCTCAGCAGCAGTCAAAGAAGCAAAAGGGATCATAGGAATTACTGAGATAGAAATAGAGGATGAAACAAGAAGCCTCATTACCGCTTCATAAATCCACAGAGCCCTCACGTCTTGAGTTCTGCATGCAGTTCTTGTTTTCCCCTCCCCAGTTCCATCTCAGAAGAGAGATTATATCCAGAAAAGGTACAGAGAAGGTCAAAAATTGTGATCAAATGTATGGAGCAGCTTTTATCCGAGGAGAGAAAATAGACTAGGATTTGTCACTTTTGAAAGGAGATGACAGAGAAAAGGAGCATGATGAAACAAGGTTGAGTGTCATGCTGGAGAGGGGACAATTACTGAATATCCTTCATAACCTCAAAATTAGGAGACATCAAATGGAACTTTAGAGCAAAGGAAAGTACTTTTTATTCACGTAACGAAGCGCTGGAGCTGTCATGGGCGGGTGTCAGTGTAAAAAGTATCAATAGATTCTGAAAAGACGTGACAGTTTGGGAAGGGGAGCTCAGGGAGCCTCTCCAGGTCTGTCAAACCCGGAGATGTCCCTGACACTGCTGCTCTCAGAGCTGGGAGTGCCAGCTGGGGGTGCTTGTTATGTTCTTACCTCTCACCCCTGAGTTCCTGCTGTTGGCCAAGGCAAGAGATGGGGTGCTGAGCTGGAGGAACCTTGCTCTGACCTCCCCCAACCATCAACATCTTCCCTCCACATGGCTGAGCATTTGAGATGTGTTATTAGCTCCTGAACACGACACGATTGCCCCGTGACAAGGAAGAATTGTGTGAAATCTGAAAGCTAAGGTTTTTCTGGTTTAAGTTAATCAGGCAGATAGAGGGGTAAGAGATAAAGAGGAGAGAGGAGGAAGCACAGCTCTCTCAAACACACATTTTCCAGCTCTGTTACATCTTCACACACGTAACATTCGAGCTCCTCGCCTCATGTAGGAGCACAGTGGCAGAAATCGTGGGATTGATGCTGAGAGCTGCCTAAAATGCAGGTTAGAGGAGATCACAATCACGCCATAATCTGCATCCTGCTGGCTCCTCAGAGAAGGAAGAGCTGAATGGCAGAGAGGGGTCAGGAAATGCTGAATGCACGAGAAGGGAACAATGGCTAATCAGGGTTTCTGTGTGTCCATCTGGATCAGAAAGCCAGTTAGACTGTCAGAGCTTGTGGGAAGGTGAAGGTACGACAAAGTCGAGCTGTTTCCTTCCTGTCCTCAGGAAATACCCTTCTGTTTATCTAGCTTGGAGGCTCTTCAAGTTTTTAGCAAATAATTTTGGCCTGCGGCCACTGCTCACATCTTCTGTGCTAAATTTGTTTAGACTCGAATGATTTTTTCCCTGATTGCTTTCCCTGTGAGTGCTGAATCCACCCAGAGCTGCAGCCTGGAGAAGGGCGCAAACCTCCCTTGGCAGAGGACTCTGGCATGGGAATGTGATGCTACAAAGGCATCTGCAGTGACCTCTTAGATGGGGAGAGCTTGAGAGGTGCTCCCAAAAATTCCTCAGGAGCCTAGGGATATAAATCTCCCAGGAAACACCAAAATGCACTTGAATATCCTAAGGTATTTTACTGAATTGTTAGATAATAAACCCAGTCACACATACGGAAAGTGTTCAGTCATTGTCCAGCCTCGTCAGCAGCTGAAAGATGCTGTGTCCACAGCGACAGGGATGGGGAGAAGGCCCCAGAATGGAATAGATGCTCATTTTTACTGGGATTACAGAGTTATGGTACCTGAGGCTGCCAATACCATTTTTCAAATGCTCTGGCTGAACTCACTGCAGTGCAGACACAGTCAGCTGAAGAGGGGATTTAAATGTGACACTCCAGACATCAACTATTTTTAAAAGGAATGGAAGTAGGAAACCAGTGAGAAAAAGAAATGTAAATTCCTCACGACTTCTCAAGCATCATTTCCCCACAGAAGGAGAGATTTCATCCAAAAGTTAAGTTAGGAGAAAATCCCTGTTGAGAAAAGCACTGGTTTGGATGTGAGCTTTTCCTCCATACTTTCTGAAGAGCTTTTAGTTCATATAAACATCCTGCATGGTTTGTAATTTATCTGACCGGAAAACTCCTGGAGGATTTTGAGCTCAACATTAAAAACCATTCACTTTCTGGGGTTTCATAGCTTCTGTAGCTATGAACAGCTTCATAGCCTGTTCCAGGGGGAGCAGCTCCTGGATCGGGGTCACCTCTGTGATCTGAGATGAACACAATGTCCAGCCTTTGACCACAGTGTGCACGGGGTCCCCAGTGCCCCGGGATCGCTGCCAGGGCAAGGATGAGGGATGATCCCTACCCAGCTGTCTGAGCCTGCTGCTTCTCCATCCACTGCTTCTGGCACTTAGTGGGATGTGCAAGTTTGAATGTTCTTTTCCTGTCTGTTGGCTGCAGGGTGCTATAAAGTGTGCTCACTAAATTGGCACAGATGCCAATGCCCCTTCTTTCTCCTCCTTCTCCTTTCCTCATGTGACACTTCCTCTGACAACACAATTACCGTTCCTTGCAGCCCAAATGCTGGACATGAAATTGCATTTTCTCTTCCCATTCAAGCAACTCCTTGCTTGAATTCCGGGAATCAAGGTTGGGGCCCAATCTGCATCCACTCTGGACAGATCTGTCTTGCACTGAGAAAGGATGAAGTGCATGCTGCATGAGTCTCTGGCCATAATTCCATTCCAGAGATTATATTTTCAGGTTTGTGAAAGGAACTGGCTGGAGTAAAAGCCCTGTGAGTAATGATGTGTCTGTGTGAGAACACCTCCACCACTCCTGCAAGATGTAAAACCAGTGGTGCTACTGCTCTCACCGCCCTTTGAGATGCTGCCCTTGGTAGATTTGGGTCAGATTTGTTATTTTAATGGAATCCTGCTGTGCAGTGCAGTAGGATAATGGGATTGGTTGGCTCTTGTGTTGTGCTCTTCATCAATAGATAATTTTTTTCTGTGGATACTAAAATTTACTCCGTTTTAGAGGTGAGGAATTGTTGCAGAAAGAGGTGACCAGGGGCATTGGTGGAGACAGGAGCACTTTTGCCTCCAGACTCCCATTCTCTGTATTTCCTAGTCCTTTAAAGTTAAAGAATGACCAAACCATTTGAAAAATATCTAAATATCAGCTCTATTAGAAAAACAGTCAATAGATCATCCTGCTCATTTATCCCCATAGTATCCATCTGCAACTTATTAGAACAGGCTGAAAGTGAAGTCCTCAGTCACCACTTCATTTTTCTTCCTCTTTTGTTTGTTTGCCTGCTTACTTGCCTGGGAATTTGTTATTCAGAGTCCTGGGAATGTAGAATGTATAAGAAAAATAAATAAAAATACCCTCTCAGTGCACAGATCACCCCCTGAGACGGTGCCTGTTGAGCAGCCCTGCACTCCAGGGTCATGAGGCTCCAATTCTGGTACCTTTTCACCTAAAACTCCTTGAAATCCATGGAACAGCTGTGGGATCAGTCCCTTTCCTTCTGAAGCTGTAACATTAGCTGTGGAATTAAGGACCTGGAGTTTTTTAGGTGGCACAGGAGCACTGCAATGTCTGTGGGCAGGGACAGGCTTTAAGTGAGTATCCAGTGTGTGAGCATGATTGCCCTCTAATTAATTTCTCACAAATTCAGGACATCTCCATTCCTCTGCCAGTGGTAATAGAGCTTTTTATTATTGTTGTTTAGAATGAGTATAACTGTGAGCTTCATTAAAACCAAATGTTTAATTGCACTTGTGGATCTCAGGTTTATCAATTTACTTAATTTCCCCTGTATAGTGCAGCAGAATAATATATAATAGTTTCATATAGTGCTGTCCTAGCCAAGTTTTGCTTCAGCATCACAATTTCTCAGACAAGTATGTGTTGATGGTTTATGTTGGCAGGACCTTTGCTTCTGCTGACAAGTTGGAAAAGAAAAATCCCATTTATATTTTGAGATTTCCTAAAGCCTGTTGATTTATGAAATACGACTGGCCTCGCTTTAGGTTTTGTTTTGGTTTTCCTTTTTAAGAGGGAACAAAAAAGAAATTATATTTGATTTTATAGACAGTTTAAAAAGTGGAATTATTCCATTAAATTGAGTTTCCCTGATTGAGAGATTCCTGGCAAGTGAAACAGCGATTAATGAAACATTAATTATCTGAGTTATGTTTTAATTTCTTTTTGTTTGAGATGGGGAGAGTTCTCCTGTCTCATACAGACATTCCCCACGTGTCCACATGGCTCAGAAGGGAGGACAGGAGGCAAACACCAGCGGGTTTTCCATGTGCAGGGCGGATCAGCAGGGATGTGGATGTGCTTTGTTCAGTGCTGACCCCCAGACCAGGAGCAGGGACCAAACCCTGTGCAGAGATGGAGTCAAGTTTAACTCAGGCTCAGGACCACACTGGAGCTGGTTCCAGTTGGCCTTAAGCCTGGGAGTTGATGTCTGGATGTGCTCTGTGGGATGGATATTTTTCCTCCCTCTCTGCTACCAGTGATGGAGAAGACAGAGGGGTTGTTTCAGGTAGGGCTGGGATTGTCTCTTGGCTTTCCTGCCTGCCTCATTTGCAAATCTTTCTGACTTCCCAGCATCTGTAGGGTTTGGGACAGAGGAAAACACAGATGGCCGTGAATTAGACACCTGACACCAAAATTTGAATACTTATTGCTTTTCTTCCCCTCAAATATTTATGATCCTGGGAATTCTGGTAGTCTTTTGTCTGATAGAAATCCCACAGATTGCAGTAGAAGTTGGTCTTAACAACTTGCTGAAATCTCTTTGGGGTTCTTTGTATAATTTTTGATTGGGGATCTGTAGTTTGATATACTGTTTGCCATATTAATATATTATTTGCCACACTGGAAAACACTATATTGTTCAACATTAATGGCTCCTGAAAAATTCAAAAGTTTCTGGGAACATGGGCTGACTCAGGAGTGTGGGAGAACCATGATCCACAGGGAGACACAGAAATGGTGGAGGAGTAACAGAGGCTCCTTGGAAACACCTGAGGAGAGTGGAAGGAAACAGTAGCTATGGATTTATTTTATTTGCCTCAAATTCTCAGTCCTGAATAACTGGCGGGTACTGTTCACACCAAAGAAAAAGAAAGGAACCATAACTCTTGGCTCATTACATTTTTAAGGTGCTGTGCTTGGCAATGCACGATGGGGAAAACATGCAATTGTAGGAAAGGAAAATTAGTCAAAAACAGAGAGCTGGCCAAGAAAATTCATATTTGATATTCATTATCTTATTACTGATGGTCACAAGCCAAGTGCTGGTATCCTGTAGGCAGCACTCAAGGGATAATTGTGCCTTAAATGAAAAGTCTGTTTCCCTTTATGCTGAATCTGCAGATTTTCCTTGTCCTGGGATTGCTCCATAGGCAAAGGTGGAACCGTCCTTAAAGGCCCATGCTGTCCCTTGGCATGGGAATCAGACTGGTATGCTCAGGAAAAACCCAAATTAATCACTCTGGCATCTGATCATTTGTCCATGCCCTCAGCAGGTAAACGAAATGAGGGGTAAAGAAGTGGTTATTTAGTTCTTTCGAAAGAAATGGTCATTTAGTTCTTTTAGACAGATTTTGGGTACATCAGGGAGGGATACATTGGAAACGTGGCATTGATGCAGCACATTTTGGATATGAACTTCTGCAAACATGATGCTCACTTTAAAATATTAAAAAAAAAAAAGGAGAGAACGCTACTCAGGATACAACTAAGTGTTTAATTACTTTCTAGTGTAAGTAATTAAAGAAAATTATTTAAGCCTCTAATTTTGAAAGTGAATGTTCTAAGAAGGGCAAATCTAGCGTTAAAAATAAACCTCTTCATGCTTTGCCATTGCTTTTGAGTTGTCAACACAGGGAGCTGCTCAGGCTGGCCCATTTCAAACAGTGACTAATGGACTCCTGCCTCCAAAATTAAATGATTAATTGCACAAGGCAAAGACAACAATCCTTATTTGATTGTGCTGATTACAGAGCTGCTGGTTTTTGGACTAAAGGGAATATGTTGTCCTAGTTTCCTAAATCCTCCAAGGAGTAAGGCAGCTCTGACAATAATTGAGAGCTGTGGGGTGTGAGGTTACTCAAATCACGGGGTGACCTGCCCGGAGGTGTCTCGTATGTCAGGAGGGTTGTTGGGATCCTGGCTGGAGCTGCAGGGTTGCTGGGATAAATCAGTCCAGCTTTTCCAGCCGTGATCCATCACTCCCAGCACGCCGTGTGATGGGTGAATGTGTCTTACCTGCTCTGCCAAGGGGACTGAGAAGCTGCAGATGAATTATCAGACCCTGAGCCTTGGTTCGGGTCAGTAAAACAGGCTCCTGTGACTGCTGTTGTACAGATTTTGGTATCATGGCTTTCCAGGCTGCTTTTTTTCTCGGACTTTTAGCTGTTCCAGTCACCAGTAAAGTGTCTATGGGCTTGGCTGAGCTGGTGTTAACGGTGCTCTGTAGCAAAATTGTGCAGCCAGCTTGGAATTAATGCTTCACTTAATTTGTTAGCAGACCAATGACTTTGAGTTTCTTCATCGTATCTTCCTAATAATAGAATAGCTAAGGCAGCTTTGTCCTAATAACCATAATTTTATTTTTAAATCAGGCTTCATGGTGTCATTAACCTGCTTTTGGGCCCTTCCTCTTTCTCCTATTTTATCCTTCTTTTTTTAACTTTCTGCAGGAAAATTGTACAGCAACGTGTATCGGCCTCATAGTGGTTGTAGCATCTTACCTTTGCTGCAGCACAGACAGGAATAAAAAGGACAGACACTTCTAAAACACCAAAAAGACACACTAAGAAAATAAAGTCACTCCATCCCTTGTCTCAAGTCCCTCTCCAGCTCTCCTGGAGCCCCTTTAGGCCCTGGAAGGGGCTCTGAGGTCCCCCTGGAGCCTTCTCTTCTCCAGGCTGGCCACCCCCAGATATTCAACCTTTTGTCACCTTTCTTTTGCTGTGGCATCTCAGGACAACTGGGCAGGACCCAGCACAAGGACCCTCTTTCCTCTTGCAGGCCATAGCTTAAAGAATTCAGCAAGAGGGCTTTCACTGGAAAATCTGTGAGTTCCTCAGGGAGCAGGTGGTATTGCTGTCAAAATTATTATTTTGGGCAGCAAAATGAGCGAAACAGGAATCAACTGTTCCCGTTTCTGAGCTTCACTCTGCTGCCCACTGTGCAATATTTAATAATCCATCCTGACACTGCGAGGCCTCTTTGATCTGGCAGAGCCCAGGCTCCCATCAGGGTTCGGTTTAACAGCTGTAATGCACACTGCAGACTGCAATGAATGCTTTCCCACTGTACCTTTGCTTCCCAAAGCGTTTCTCCAGGCTCTTGTTTGTTCCCATTTGCCGCGGCTCCTCGGAAGCCGTGCGCCGCGGCTCCGTCGGCGTCGGCAGTGCATCACTGGGAGAATGGAAAGCAAATAAAACACAAATATCATTTTGTTCTGCAGTGCAGCACTTCAGAAGAGACAAATTTCTGTGAGCCATTGCTTCTTTTAAAGTATCGCGTGTGCTGCAATGACAAATGTACAGCTTTGATGTTTCCTGCTCCGCTCGCCCGTGACATTGTAAATCAGTGCTTTGCTTTCTCAGACTCCATCCTTATTAAACGTGGTGCAACTTCGGTGTAGACAAGCTCCTGAAAACCATGAGTCTCATTCTGCTCTCCTCTGTCCCAGGGGAATTATTGTGTTTGAAAACAACAGCTACGTTCTGGAGCCATTGGAAGGTGCTACCAGTGAACACAAGATCTACCGAGCGGAGAATCTGAAAATAGCCCCAGGGTCTTGTGGCCACCAGCTGGGCATCCCTGCCATGAGGGCTGCTGACAGTGACACGTCCCAGCATTCTCTAGCTGGCAGGGTAGGTGGCTGATGTGCTTTTATGTGTCTAGCTGGCAGCATTTCCATATTAGCGCCTACCGCAAGAGTCTCTACTGAGCAAAACATTAACCCACATCATCAACTTCCCTTGGTGTCATCTGCTGAAGTGCGGCCTTGAAATTATTTGTTAAAGCTTTATTACTTTTCCTCGACTCTCCCTAACTTGCTTTTCACTTTCTTTTCAACACAGAAAAGTTTATGGGTTCGTATTATGGTCATATAGTTTGGTTCTTGTATGGTTACAACTAGAATTTAAGGCTCCCTAAGAATACTGAGCGATGTCTGGAAAAGTTCTTGCCCTCCCAAGATGAAAGAGAATGTGATAGCTGGGATATTTTGCTAATACTAGGTCTGGAACCTTTAAATTGTAGTAGAAAAGTCTTATGCAGACAAAACAAATTCTCAGCATATTATTTTACAGCTGTATTATTGTAGTTGCTGTGATGTTGGCAGAAATGTGCTTCATTTGAGACGCACCTAGCTAACAGAAACCAGAAATTAAATGAACTAAAAACCAGGGAGAGGAAATGCTGTAATAAATTCATCTGTATATTGGATGAGGATTGTAGAAAAGGCTGGGTTAGTTGTTCAGGAATTATATAATAATACAAATCTGCCATCAGCATTTCTTAAATGTTACAAATGGGGATTTGGACTCACATGTATGACTCAGGCTTTGCACCAGATCCATTGTTACAGAAAGCAACCTAAGTGACATCCCTAGGTATAATTTGTGCAATGGAATTAATTTATTTTACATTTTTAGGAGTATTAAATATTACATCTAGAGCATTAGCCCTTGCATGTAACATTTTAAGAATTAAATGTATTTCGAAAAGTATGTGTGGGTGGGAAATATTGGAAAAATAACTTCTTAAGGTTTCCCCAAGTTCTTTGTGACTTTGACTGAATTCCACTGAAGTAATCGATGTAATAAAGAAATAAAATGTGTGCAGGTAACAAGCTGATACAATCAGAGCCATTTTATTATCAACCTTATGGTTCTCTCATTTTGCTGGTGCCTTCAACTACATCCCAGATTTCACTTTAAATATCCGAAAAATATTTTTGCTGTGGTTCAGTGGACATAATTATAAAACCTGTCAGCAGTCACGTCATATGGATAGGTACAAGACATTTAATGAGTAAGTTGGTTAGACTTCTAATGTAAGAATTTTGAAAGCTGTCAAATGTAATGTGTGGAGTGAGTTTTCATATTTCAGTGTTGTCACTAAGCAGTCTGTCACTGGACACACTGAATAAAGATGACCTGCAAAGTGGGGAGACATAAAGCTGCTCCAAGTCACACTGGGTGACAGAATTAAGCAGAAATCTGGCCTAAGGTTCAGGGCATGATGAAAATATTTGGCTTCTTGACAGGTCTGGGGGAAGATTTTTGTTTGGTTTTTTCCCCTGACTCTTCACTCAACCACCTACACAAAATTCTTATTGAGCAGAGCTGAAATGTGAGATCAATATATCACAGAGGGCCTTTGGGTTAGATGTAAGTACAGACAAAGGATGGGACAAGCAGCAGACTCAGCTTCCCAATCCAAACAGGAGCTTCAGTGGGGCAAGGCAGGAGCTGCAGAGGACGTTGCAAACAGGCTGTGCCCCGCTGGAGCGGGGTCTCTGTAAGTACTGGGTCATTTCATGACTCACTGGACCCTCAAATTGCACCAAGGAGTGTTACAGCTGAGCACCATTGAGACAGGACCCTGCAGAATGTCTGGTGTGTGGGACAGACCCTGCAGTAGGGAATTTTCTCTGTAGCCACAAAGAAAAAAAGAGCCATTTTGGTGGTGCTGGTAGCCACAACCAAGCAGGTGACTTCTTAGAGCGTGGAGAAAGAGAGGCTGCACCTCTGCAATGTCAAACCAAGGTGTGCCAATTCCCAAGGAGGGAAGTCTGAGGAAGGGCTACAGCTGCTGGGACAGCAGGTTTGTGGCAGGAACAGGTGTGGAAGAAGCAGAGGAGAGAGAAAATGGTCAGTGGAACAAAGCCCATTGTCCCCCGCCTCTCGTGGCTATGTCATTGAGTGTTCATTTCAGTTCTGAAGGATTAACTCAGCAAAGGGGTTGTGCATTGATGCAGCTGGCTGCAGAAAGCAAGCTGAAAGAAGCCATAATTAGGTGTATTTCATCAATAAATATTGTATCCTAGGAATGCACATAGCCTTTGGGCAAATCTCAGGAACAGATTTGTTATGCAAGTCAGTCACCAGAGGCTTATGTGATTTTTATACCTGCAAGCCAATTTCTCTCCAGCTCACTCTCTCCAGTCCAAACAGTTTTACTCTGGGTAAGAGGGAAATGTTCTAAACTGACTGACATAACAGAGCTCTCCTTGTACCTTTGAACTCAGATTTTCCTGTATCGTATTTTCTTCCCTTGGAGGAGGATGAGAGGCACCTTGGAGACACATCTCTTTAGGACCTCATGATAAATTTCAGGGTGTGAGAGTTTTAGTGTCTGAGAGGTCATATCCATCACAAACTGCAGCCACATGGCCATTTGCTTTTTGTGGCACCTCACTCATGTCTGACTGACATCACACCCCAATACCAGAAGTTATAAAAGTATCTACTCAGCTCATTTGCTAGAGCCCCTAATAAGTGTAATCCTGTCAAGTGTTTGCATCCTTGATGTTTAGCTCATGAACAGCAGCTTTTAGTCCTCTCTCCATCCATAAATATTGTCCAAATGAAACTTAACTCTTTTCAAGTTACTGGAGTTTGCAACACTTTAAATATGAGTTTGAAAGTCAGATACTAAAGATTGCATCATTCACTCTTCTCTAATCGTTGCAAAACATCAAAATCATTAATCTGCAGATAAAGAAGACGAACAGTTAGATAATGTGAAGAAAACTTTGTGAAATTTGGCTGGAAGGCAATGTCCAGCACTGGGGATCACTCAGTTTGCCTTGGAACAGTTTTCCTTGGAAAGCTTTAGTTATGTTTTAGGTTAAAGAGCTTTGCTGCAGCTCAAGACACCATGGTCAGTTGTAGGTCATACATCTGTTTAAGCCCTTTCAGTTCTGGCAGGAAGATCAGATATTCTGCTGAGACCTCTTTTCCCTAAATATCCTATTCCAGACACAAGGGAGGAATGATAGGAAAGATGCTGCTGCTGTAAATCACAGAACTTTCACAGGCACTAATAGGTCACTTAAATTTAGGGTAGCAAAGAAGCTGTGATATGTTTTGTACTCTTAGAAAGTCATTTCACTTTCTTCAGTGATTTTGTTTTTTCAGCTAAACATTATGATACTTTTAGACCTGCATTTTGTATGAGTATGCAGATACAAAATTAAATGTGTGCCTTCCATTTTTCAAGTATTAATTTGCTTCCCCAGACACCACAGTTGGTCCTACTTTTTTCATTTTTGGGTTTTTTCTTCCTACATAATTTATCAGTTGACTGCTTGACCTCTTCTCTGCTTCACTCAATATCCTTTTATCTCTCATTTTTCTCAGTAACCAGTTTGTCTATTTTGTGAAACGTTTGTTAGAAGTTACCTCATCCCTTTAAGTGTGCCTTGGAAATAGCAAAGGTCTTTCTGCTAGAGGGGATATTCTCCTGTGAGGAAAGATAACTCAAACACTTCAACTGCAGAAAGCTGAAAGGTTGAGAGAGATTTTGCACCACTCTCCTGCTTACTGTGATCAAATCCTGAGGGGCTTTGTAAGTAAGGAAGACTTCCATGAGGAGGAGGAATACACTACAAATTTGTATGTAGTAAAATCGTAGTAAAATGTAGGAAATCTGAGGCACTGGGTGTTTCCTCTTGCAAGCACTTTGTTGTATCAATGCTGAAAATAAAATAAGACTTCTATGATTTTTTTGACAGTACAAGAGGGAGACTCTGAAGACAACGAAGTATGTGGAGCTTGTTATTGTGGCAGATAATCGTGAGGTAAGGAACTGCAAAATAAACAGTTATGGGAAGCGTGAGCAGGAAAGGGGCAGCCCAGTTCAGTTACCATGGTGCTGCAAATAAGGTGCTTCAGTCAATAATCTGGTGATTTTCTGAGGTAAATTACCTTCCCTAGTTAGGGCTGAGCAAGGGAAGGAGTTATTAAGAGAGGACAATACTGATACTCAACTGCAAAATTTCTTGCAATACTTCCTAAGGAGTTTGACTCTGAACTAACTGGGGTGTCTGTCAGTATGGAAGAAGAGGCAAATATTCATTCCTTGAGCAAGTTAAGTCCTCACTGCCATTCACTCTGCCCTCAGTGGGGCTGTCAGTGCTCCTGAAGCAGTGCTTTGCCATCACATTCCGTGGAGCACGACTGCCTTCCTGATGGTTTGCGAAGGGAGCTTCAAAGTACCCAGAACTGGCTGTAAAAATGTTCCAGTGAGCTGAATGGCAAAGATCTGAATCTTGGCTTGAATTATTTTGCTGCTCTTTTTTTTTTTTTTGGTCTCCTTGAACACTGCTATTCAGGGAATTGCAATCACTCTTTGCAAGACCTGCTAAGAGAAGAACTTTTTCCCAAAACATCAGTCCTGAAAAGACCGCTGTGTAACACTTGGAGATTTTAAAATCTTTTCACGAGAACCAAAATCCTCTCCCACCGCTGTGTTTCTTTTGGGGCAGACTATGGTCCTGTGAATCCAACAGGAGTCTGCTGGTGGCTTTTGGCTGCACCCTAATTCCCAAACATCCCTGATGTGCTGGCTCTTGTGAGGGGGAAAACACTGACATTTGTGCTGTTGGTACATTGATCCTTTACATTCCAAGTTTCAGAGACAAGGCAAAGATGTGGAAAAAATTAAGCAGAGGCTGATAGAAATCGCAAACTACGTTGATAAGGTAAGAACATGGGATTGTGTTGTAGTGCTAGGTTTGGTTTAGCAAGCTGTAGGTTTCCCTGAGAGCTCAGCAGGGCTGCTTAGGGCCCTGTGACCATTTCGCCCTCCCGTAGCCCATTTTGGGCAGCTCTGCCGTTTTGCTCCAGCCAGCTATCAGCTCTACAACCCAGTGACAGCAAAGGAGGCAGAGAAGGGACCCTCACTGGGCTTCCAAAGATCTTTAATGTTACATCTTGTCCTGGCCATCCCCAGAGGCAGAGAGAGCTGGTGATCCAGGCACCGGGGGGTTTTGTCAGATCACAGGGGCGGTACATGGGCGAGTTGGGGTACAGGAACCCACAGGGAGAGCCCAAGGGAGTGGCCAGGCCAAGGGGCAAGGGAAAGCGGGGGAACAGTATGGGATAAGAAAAGTAGTGGATAAACAGATTGCCACAGGATTGTTTCTCTTTTCCCAACCTTACTACACCTCCTGAAGGGTGTTGCTGTGAAATCGCTTTCCTCTGCTATTAAATCATAGCCACATCTCCTCATCCACTCACCTTTCATGGCGTTAACCCTGCAGCTTTCCTGATACTCCAGTATCAGGAGTATCCAGAGCAAAGCTTCTCGCCAGACAGGAGAAGCAAATTTAAACCTTTCACTTGTGCTTTGATACACTAAGCCATGAGCTCTGCTCTGCTATATATAGAATGCAAAGGCCTATTCATAAGGAAAAGCACAACTTAGCCCTGGGATTTTATTCACTGGGGAATAATCACCTATGGAACATCCTATAGAAAAAAAGAGGATTATTTTGAAGAGGAATTTGGAGAACAAAGTCATTTGCAGCAACAAGGGAAGGTGCAGTTGCAAGGCCAGCAAAGGCCTGTGAAAACACAGTTAATAAGACATATAATCCAAGGAAGATGGCAGAATTAAAAATAAGGAAGCAGAAGTTGGTGGCTGAGTGAGAGCAATAATAGAGGGAGACATACACTGGATTCTTTTGGTCTTGAAATAATTTCTTGACAGTAAACAATAAAGGCTAAGAGTCCTCTAGAGTGGATTTTGAACAAATTAGAGTTTATTTTTTCTGGGCTGTATGGCCAGAAAAAATTAGGAGTCTCGTAGTGAAATTATAACTGAGAGGGTCTTAATTTATCTGAGAACTTACCGAGAGGTACTTCAAGGGCAATACTTCAAGGAGAAGCATTCCTGATTAAAAACAAGCTGCTGAAGACACCTCTACCTCATCCATAATTGTCTTGCTGACTTATTGCCAGAGGACAGGTGTTTATATGTTACCTGCTCAAAATTAATTTTGCATATTGTAATATATTTTTTGTTTCATGCTTAATTTATACTCAACAAATGCTGGTGTTATGCAAATGACTGTAATGCATAGAAACAAGACAAAGATCTATTGTATGTTTTCCTCAGCCTGTCAGGCAGATCTGGACTTGATCAATCCTTGACTCCTTCCTCACATTAGTCTCACATTAGAATTGCTGTTGTGGCTCTGCTAAGGTTGCTCTGGCTCCCGTCTTGCAGCAAAATGGCTTTTGTGGTGGGGGAATTGATAAAATCACTTGGTTTTATCTGCTCTGAGCAAGACTTGATGACCCTGGCTCATTTTCAGCTATTATTATGAACCACAACCATAGCACAGCACAGTTCCTGTCTCTCTGGAATTGGATCTGGGCAATCCAGGGTGGGGCAGCCCTGGGAGAGTCACCTGCCATGGCCAAGAGTCCATTCTGAACTGAAGGCCATGGGGAGGGAGTTGCAGGGTTGGGTAGGACACGGAGAAGCAGGAAATCCCTGGATCTCTTTGAATGCCTTATGGGTATTGAGTTGGGCCAGAACTGTTTGCTGGAAGTCTTGGAAATATTTTGTCTGAGTCCTATCAGGTGTTTTGCCCTGAAGACTAAATTGTTTTAATCTCTACAAGAAAGGGTCATTATGCCTTTATTGAAATATTCTAATCCAACGTGGTCTGAAATGTTTTTTAGATGCATATTTCCTACTTTTCTCCTCTTCTTAGTTCTACAGGCCACTAAATATCCGAGTGGCCCTGGTCGGAGTGGAGGTGTGGAATGACATGGATAAGTGCTCCATTTCCCAAGACCCTTTCACCAGCCTGCACGAGTTTCTGGACTGGAGAAAGCTCAAACTCCTACCTCGTAAAGCCCACGACAATGCACAGCTGATCAGGTAGACTTGACTCTGGGTTTGATACCTGCTGGGATTTTGGGGATTTGGGGGATTTCAGGATAGCTGTACTGAGTCCTTCCCCAGCTGCTAGGCTGTTGGGAGGAACATCTGTGCTCCTGAGGGTTTGTCTTTCCCCTCTGCGAACATCAAACACAAAACCACTCTGCAGGGCCCTTCAGCAGATGCTTCAGTCGAGTTCCTTCCCCAGCCCTGGTACTCGAAGCCTGTCCTGAGTACAGCCCGTGTAGAGCAGAAGGTTGTAATAAACTGCTGCATACTCAGGGTATGAATTTGCAACCAGTTTAAACTGGTCTCAGTCCAAATTGTCACTGGAAAAGGCAGTCCTGCTCTGACCCCAATGTGAAGCCTATTTCTTAGTGAAAAGACCTCAGTATGCTTTAAAATGCTGTCTAATTTAGACAATTCATTTGCACTCGTGATTCAAAAATTAAACAATAAACACATATTTTACCCTGCTGTTTATTCTTGGATTGAAGTAACTGAGTAAAGATCCCTGTCAACCCAAACCAGCCTATGATTCTGTGAAAGTAAAAGCACTCTTACAAAAAAAGGTAAGGGGAACACCTCTTTCTTGAATCAGGTGTTATTTTGATCAATCGACTATTCTTTATACTAAACAGATGAACACACCTGATGTCTCAGTAATTAAAAGGAGTTATTTACTTCCTACATTACCTGAGTAAGAATAAATTGAGCCTTTCCAAACTGTCCCTCATGAGATACTTGATTTCTCTCTATGCATAATAACACTTTGTTTGAAATTATTACTTTCTAGGCTGTGGATCATCACGAGTAGCACATAAACTTCCCCTTGCATTACAATAACCCTTCTTGGAGTTAGAGACATTATTTTTATGCTTGTACTTCTGTTCCCAACTTCAGTCAGCAGAAACAAAGAAAGGGAAGAAGGGTCCTGTTGCAGCAGTAAAAACAAAGGAGGGTGATCCAACGGGAGAGATCCAGTGGATGTTCCCAGAGCTGGGACACTGTGGTTCAGTTCAGCTGAGTCAGCACAGCCCATCTGGGCTTTCCATTGCTTTAGACCTGCAAATGTGAGGGGCTGAAACGGGGTCTTTGTTTGAGATTGGCAGAAGTACAAAACTGAAAATAATAGGGAGATATCTTGGCATTGACTGGTGACTCTGTGTCTCCTCTCCCCCTTTCCCACTCTCCTGCAGCGGGGTGTACTTCCAGGGGACAACCATTGGCATGGCTCCCATCATGAGCATGTGCACAGCAGAGCAGTCTGGAGGGGTCGTCATGGTAAGTGGGGAAAGCACAGCACTCAAACTGGCCCAACTGGTGTGACACCATATCAGGTTCTGCAGTCCTGCATCCTGGACCACAACATCAGCCCCATTTGTCCCATTTTCCATCTCTGGATTGTTTATATCCCCATTCAGATTTCTTGTAAATGATAGTTTCCATAGTGAAAAAAACAAAATATTGCATTAAAAATATAGCAGGGCCTCTTTGCAAGAAGTTTATACCTCTAATTGTTATTGAACCAGGTGCTGAGGTGCTGTGAGGGAAGAGAACCAGAAGATGTATTTGTTGTACACTTGGGCATACTTGTGTTACAGGCAGCAGCAGTCTATCCTGAATCTTTTATTATATTGATTTTATTCTGTATTTATAGAGTTTCCTGTGTTAGGCCTTATTTTCCATCTTTGCAGCAGTGGTTTTATTGCATTGCCAGACAGTGAGAACAAACAATGGCAGCATTTATTCCACCTGAGTCTCTCCCAGGGTATTACTGTTGTTGCTAGATGCAAGACATGGTGAACACACAAGTAAACATCTTGTCCAATTTCTGGAAGGAGTTCTGAAGTATTTTCTTTCTGATTTTTTTTTTTTTTTAATTTTAATTTTACAGTGTTTTGTGCTAACAGAGGGAAGAAGCTTTAAAATAGAATGATCAAATCACGTAATTTGGGAAAAGTTGTAGAAACACAAAGTTTCAGGCTCTTGGTAGCTTGAGAAGCTGAGTCTGTAACTGCTGTCTGTAACAATTATTCACTGGGTACCTGGGGAGAGGTACAAAAGGAAAAGGAGGAAGAGAGGCTGGGAGAGCTGTGGGCGTCTCCCAGTGCACTCCCAAGTCTTGGTAAAGGCACAGATGAGGCAGACAGCCCCATTTGACTCTTAGCCCTGCATTCATTGCTTTGGCTTTATCTGCAGTCAGAGATGCCCTTAATGATGAACTTTTTGTCCTTTTAATTTTTAGCAGAAGATTTAAAACACTCCACCATGTAATTTACTGCCAAGTCAGTTCTCTTCACTCTGGAAACTGACATTTTAAAGAGAAATAATTACAAATAGTTCATTCCAGTAACAAGAAGACAAGAATCAGCATTTCTTTAGAGTGTTCTCCTAGAGAGGGGACTGATTTATATGTCCAGGAGAAACCCAGGGTCTGTGGGTGAATGCTGGTTCAGGCTGCAGAAGGGGAGCACGATGTTACCCTGACCCTCCATGAATTTAAGCTTTTGAGGTGCAAATTAACTCAAAACTTGCACAGAATAACCAGAAATGTTCTCCAGTTCTTTAAGCAAATCCTCAAAAAGGAGCCAAATCCGAATGAAGCAAACACTCACCCCAAAACCCAAAAGTGCAGCTGTCCAACCACCCCCTGAGTTAACAAAGGCTGATTCAGGTGTAGACAAAACATATTTATATCTATTGGTACCTGTACCCTGGCACAGCTGCTCAGGGAAGAGGTGGAGTCCCTATCCCTGGAGGGATTTAAAAGCCCTGTGGATGTGGCACTTGAGGCCACGGGTCAGTGGTGGCCTTGGCAGTGCTGGGGGAATGGTTGGACTCCATGATCTCAAAGGTCTTTTCCAACCTAAAAGATTCTGTGGTTCTATGAAAGAATGAATCACTCTTAGCCTGGGAAGGTGAGGGGCTCAGGTGGCTCAACACGGGGCAAATGAATGTTTGGCCAACCTCATAATTTCAGCCAATTTCTTACCCATCCCACCCCCAACACTCAACACCAAAAGCTCCCACACTCTAACACCTGTTCTGGAAGAGAAGACAATGAGAGACTGCGTAAGAAATGACATTTGAATACAAAACCTGGAGTGACTCTTGTCTGATGTGATTTTCCTGGCTCTTTTTGCAGTTAGTCAGCTCTGCTTTGTGATCTAAATTCCTCTGTCATGCCTCCCTGGAAGCCTGCCTGCCTCTCTTCCATAGGGCTGAGTTCTCTCCGTAGGTGACACCCTGTCTTCCATTAATTTTCAGAGAAACACAAAGCAGAGAGAGCAGCCGTGTGAGTGTGAGAAGCTTTAACAAGACCTTTATCATTTCATTTTCCTCTGAAGTTTCTGTAGTATCATAGAAAAACCAAAGAGAAGTTGACATTAAAGGAAGTCTTCGACATGATTCAGTCTTCATTCTTCTGTTTCCAAAGGTTGCCCACTGCATTTGTGGATTTAAAAGTAAAATACTTCTGAGAGAAGAGGAAAGTGACTTTTTATATGGGCAGATAGTGATAGGGCAAGGGAGAAAGGTTTTAAACTAATAGAGGAGAGATTTAGATGAGATCTCAGGAAGAAATTGTTCCCTGGGAGGGTGGGCAGGCCCTGGCACAGGGTGCCCAGAGCAGCTGGGGCTGCCCCTGGATCCCTGGCAGTGCCCAAGGCCAGGCTGGACATTGGGGCTGGGAGCAGCCTGGGACAGTGGAAGGTGGGGTGGGACTGGATGATTTTTGAGGTCCCTTCCAATCCAAACCATTGTGGGATTCTGTGCCTCTATGAACTGAGTGAACAGGCACTGAAAGCACCAGGAGCAGGGCATTTGCCTGCTGGAGCTGTAGACAACAGTATTTAATTATTAGGATTTGATTTAAATCCCAGTGGAACGAAGCAGAATTCAGCTGAAAGCAGCTGCATGTTTTGTGCAACAGCTTATAATGTCTTAACAGTAGATGGTTGCTTATTCAGTGCTTGTGAAATGTGTTTGGTAATGACTTTTACTGCTCAAGTTAACTTTGAAAGACCCTGGTGGAATAAATCAAAGTCACATTGCTATTTATTTCTTTAGTCCTTGTGATACTTAAGCGGTCTCAGTATCAAATGGAACATGTCACTGTTTGTTTTGATAATCTTCATTTATGCTGTCTTCAAATAACCTCTTTTGCTGAGGCATCACATTCCTTCTTTTAAAAACCCTCTCTAGAAGCTGATAAAATTGCATTCCAAGTGGGTCTGAGCAAGTAATGAGAACCGCATGGGCTGGAATAATTGTTTGCCTATTCAAGTCCCAAATTACATTTCACATCATTTATTGCTCTGCTTCTGGAGTGGACTGTGTGAATCCTTGTTTTTAGTTTTAGTTGACAGCTTCAGAACATTCAGAGAAATATAATCACTGCTCAGTAAGTAGGGGAGATACTGGAAAAATAAAGTCTGAGCTCAATTGGCTATGTGTCTGGGTAGCTCAGTGAGGAGTTTCTGTCTTGACCAGATAGCCCTAATTTCAAAGCATCATCCAGTGGGGTAAATTATATGGAATTATTTCACTGTTTCTTAATCTTCAGCCCTGCATTTTTTTCCATTTGGGTGAGAGGCTGTGCTCTTCTTACGACATCAGGTTCGATTACATTGAATTCTTTAACTATTCCATCAATTACTGTGTGCACAAAGATAAATCCATCTGTATCTGACCAGTATCTAGATAAGACATCTCATTATGTAGGTGTTGTGCAGGACAAACTGCACACAAACTGGCTGCCACAAGATTTTTATATTAAGATTTAAAAATTTGGGAAAAAGAAATTTTAAAAGAGGCACTTTTTAAAAGAGAGAAGATAAAATTCTTTTGAGTTTATTCCAGTTGCAGAAGGAGCAGTTTGGTGTGTTCAGAATGACTTTATTCTCGTCTCGATTTTATTTGCTATTTGAGAAATGATTTACTAAAACTATTAGCCCAGACAGATGAAAGAAGAAACTCTTAAATCTACCCCAAGTCATGTATTAAAACCTCCATTAGTACATAGATAATGTTCTAGACAGTTTTACCTTTCACTTCTTTGTAGTCTGGAGTTTGGCTTAGATGATGCTGAAAGAGTTATTTAAAGTGAATATATTCATGCAAGCTTCTGGAGCAGGCAGCTGTACACAGTAATTCCATTTACTGACTGATAAATACTGGATCATGCATTTATATTACATGTTTATGCCTTCAGGGAAAGCTTTCTTACAAGTGTGGTGGATTTTTTTCCCTCAATGAAAATGATCAGCGTGGAAAGGTCTCTTACTTGTGGTTAAGCCAAAACGTCATTCGGATCAGCAGCCTGTAATCAGATCATGCAGTGAATTTCTCAGAAGTGATTGTCCCAAAAATCAGCATTTAAACAGGGATTAATGTTAAAATTTCAAACTGACACTTCCAACATTTAGAGTATTTGTAGGTTAATAAGAGGCCATGGAAGATTTTGGCTTGCGTTGGCCTTTCATTTTAAAAAGATTTTCAAAGGTTCTTGGTTTTTCCTTACAAGGTTTGTGAAATCTTGGACATTCTGATATTAAAGAAACAGTCTGAAGCAAATTCAATAGACTGAGTGAAATCTCTTGCTGCATTTTTAATTTGCCTCCTGACAAGATCCTAAAGGATCTTCTCACTTCTCCCTCATCACACCCATCCTCACCCATAAATTACTGCCCTTTCCAACACTCCACATCTGGTGACCTCTCTCTGCCACTGCTGGGACTTGGGAGTTTGGGGGATTTCTTGAGCAGCAGAATTTCAAGCCCCAGTAAAGAGATGTTCAAACCTGCTCAATGCTTTCAAATATCTCCTGGGGAAACTGGGTGGCCATCCAGGCTGTCCTGAAATTCCCACTCTGCACTAGGTATATGTGAATAAATTTACAATTGGGTTTATTTAACAACACAGCAACTACAGCTCCTAAAGTTATAAAGCATTTCAAAGGACAGGCAGTAGGACCTCAGAGGGGGAATGTGTGCCTTGAATTGGGTTTATATGCTGAATTGACTGGTTCTCCTGTGGATTTTTTTTGAAGGATCACTCAGAAAACCCTCTGGGTGCAGCAGTGACGCTGGCTCATGAGCTGGGGCACAATTTTGGAATGAATCATGACACACTGGAGAGGGGCTGCAACTGCAAAGCATCCACAGATAAGGGGGGCTGCATCATGAACCCCTCCACTGGGTAAGTGCAAGGCTGAGACTGGCAAAGCTACAGCTACAGTGGGACATCTCTGGTTTCATTTTGTGCCTCAGGGGCACTGACAGGTAAAAAAAGGAAAAGATTTTTCAGCACCTGTTAAATCTTGTCAACCTGAAAAAGTTTAATGTTACCAGAGCACAACAGGTACCATTGCACCTTTCTATTTCCAGGTTACCAGTGTGAGAGACAAAAGTGCTGTAAGCAACTGGTTAATTTTAAAAAAACCAATCCACAGCCAAACAAACTGCACTGCAAGTGGTGAATCAGAATTCCACCTTCTCTCCTCTGGCCAGCTGAGCATCAGTCACGATGGGAAATGAGCCAAGACTGAGATGAGTGTGTAAGAAATCCAGTAATGCAGGAAGTGCACTATTAGAGTCTGCAAGCTCTTTGTCTCATGCAGAGCAGGTTTTTAGTTTTGCAAAACTTCTGTTGTAAGTGTGGAGCAGTTTTAGCATGTGAGAAAATTAAATCTGTAAGGTCAGTGGGATTAAGGCTGTTCTGTGTCCAGAGGGAGATCTTCCAAGTAAAGAGATTAGAAATGTGGGAAATAAAAACTGGTGAACCCGTGGTCATTTCTGTGAGTGCTGGGCCAGGAGCTGGGCTCGATGATCCTTGTGGGTCCCTTCAAGCTCAGGATATTCCCTGATTCCTTGTGTCAGTACTGAAGGATGGCTCTGCTGGTGGCAAAAGCACTGTGCCAAGGGACAAAAGTGTTTTGTAGACACTGAAATTCCAGGCACCCTGGGCAGAGCTGTCACTGCTTGCTGGGATGTATTTTAAATTCCTGTTAGAAACTGAAGGATACAAGGAACGAGTTCTCCATGTCCATGTTCAAACTAGGACTGATAGGATGAAACTGAAGTAAGATTTGCCAGAGCTCTCTGATGGTAAGCCATGTGTTAGACTGGACCAGCTGCAGGAATGATACTGCCTGTGACTGGAATCCAGTAAGAACCAGTGAGGCAAATATCTGCCAGCAGTGTAGGTACAGCTGGATGTGCCTGAGGACAAGAGGATGGTCTGGATGTTCTCTGATGTCCCTTTCAGCTCCAGCATTCACTCTGTGTGCTTAAAGTTCATCTGTTGCTTAAAAACCTCTTCTGGGAATTGCGATCAGCTCTCCCTCTGCCTTTTCCGAGACTGCAAGTTTCTGGGAAAGAAGGGGAGCAATCTGGGAGAGGCCAGGGAGTGTTGGGCAGGGTTGCTCCCTGCTGGTCAGCCCAACAGCAGCCTTGGAATTCCTTCAAAGGCAAAGCTGTCACCCTCCATCAGGGCAGAAATTGGGATTGTGGCCAGAGGCCAAGCACAGCAAGCTGAGAGACAAACAAAAGAGAGTTGAGAGAGTAGTGGAGAATGAGAGGGACTTCTGTAGGCTGGAAAAGAAAAATAACTCTGCTCTTCTGAGACAATAGGTGGTAATTATCCCCATGGAATTGCATCCTGCACGAGTCAGGGCTCTGTGCACACTGTGAGGACAGAGTGAAGTGGGAGAGGGCTCTGAGGTGAGGTGAGGTGGTTGCTGGTGAGCAGTGGGCAGCAGGGCTGGGCTCTGAGCTGCTGAAGGATTCATTCCAGTCAGCTCAGCTGAGTTACTGGTTCTGCATCCAGCTGCTCCACTTCAGAGTAAATACAGGGATGCTCTCAGGACAGAAATTTCTGGACCCTGTCTGAACTCATCTGGTGAGAGGGGCATTAAAACAGCTCCTTCCTCATTCTGCCTTCACGCTGGAGTCCTTTGGGTGTATCTGATCCTGTCCTGGGTGCTGGATGTGCCAGTCCAGACACTGGGCTTGGGCTGGCTCAGGGCAAGGTCAGAGCAAGGTTGTGCCCACTCAGCGTTCCTCAGGATATGAGGGATTGGATATTCCAATCCTCGTCCCTTGGGGATGACTCCAAGCAGCTCAGCTCTTCTGGGGGGGTTTCTGTAGCACCTTCCAGGTTAAAGGCTGTGCCCACCTCTAGCACCTCACAGGGTTGGGGAGGGGTAGTCAGCTCCACCTTGTAATGCCCTCTTTGGATTTTCACCAAACTCTGCATCCAGCTTGTGCCTGAGCAAGAGCTGTGGCCTTCACAGCCCTGAGCAGGCTGTTTTGTTTGCACTGATTATTGATTTGTAAATGGAAACTAACTTTGGGTTTATAGCCTTAGGCTCTATCTCAACACCGTGCTGTCAATCTGTGATAAATATTCCTGGAGAACACTTCTTGCCTTGAGCCAAGCTGCATCTCACCAATTTCAAATTAACACTTTGAATATTTAATTACCCAACGTGTCTCACCAATAGCAATATTCCCTTGAGCACCATTATTCAAGGAACACTGAAAAGTTTTCCTCTCTGGAAGTGCTTGTCTGTTAAGGGAAGGCCAAATGAATGCTCCTTATCTCAAATGCACTCTGGAAATAGCCAAAAAATCAAAACTAAGAGCATCCCATATCCATTTAGAGAGACAGCCTGCTCTCAGTGTACTCACTCCATGCTCTTCTAATTGGTTTAAGGTAGATTTAATGAGTGGAATTTAAAAAAATCTAGCTGAAGTTAGTGTAAAAAGTACTGAGAGGCCCTTATCTGATGTCTGTAAAAAGTAGGAAATATCTAAGTTATACCAGAAAGGCCTCTGTGAATTTAACTTTGGAGTCAGTGATGTGGTCATGCACAAAAGGGAATGTTTTAAAGCTTATTACTTAAAAGGGATTTCATCAATTATTGTAATTTCTTTCAGTTCTTCTGTTTCAGTCTTTGAAGAGGTCTTGGAAATTACATCTTGGTGGAAAAAAACCTCCAGGGATCAGGGTAGAATTTAAACTCTGTTGGGTCTCTCCTTTAATCAGCTTCCTACAGTTTTTATTCTTAGAAGATACCAGCAGGATGAACACCAGTTGTGTGTGAGCTACAAATGTCTAAAGACGTACTACTTTAGCAAAATGCATGTTTTATAACATGAAATCAAGCACAAAACCCCACAAATTTGTGTCAGTCCAGGACTTTGAGACACTCAAATATCTGCAATGAAAATCACATAAATCCTTCTGTAGAAATGGGGGCGGTTCCTATAAAAATACTATAAATGAGGAATATTTAGTACTAAAATTAATAGTTAGTAGGAAGGAATATTAATATTTAACTATATTTAATTTTGATACTAATCATACCAGTAAGGAATATGTAATACACATTGTCCTTGTTTTTATGCACATGTTGTAACGATGTTCCTCTAGTTTTTTAAATTGTTTTGTACATAGACCATTCCAAGTGAAAAAGAAGGAATATTAGAGAGATTTATGGGTCTTTTTGCTGAGATCTCATTATCTGGAAACTAAGGGACTAGGCTGAGCCAGTGAGGTCACTTCAGTATTCCACTTGTTTTCCAAATATCTCCCTAAAGTGTCCACTCTTAGGAGTGAAAATATTCCTCCTGCCAGGTAGATAAATACCAGAGAGTTCTGGTGCAGGGTCTGGATTTATACCCTTGCAAATGTGAGCAAAATTTAGCACTGCAGAGCAAAATGCTGCCAATTAGCAGCACTTGTTTATTTAATAATTCTGGAAATGCAGTTTTTACACATCTTTCATCAAAATTGGGCACAGGAGCATTCATGGGGGTTGAGGTCAGGTGAGCTCCCACTTAGAAGTTGAAATATTGAGTTCAGATATGTTTGAGATTTTTTGCCAGCCTTAAGGGGAGCAAAATTTTGATAGTGTTCTCCCTTCCTGTGAGCTCAAGGGTTGAACTTCCCCTCAGCCACTTACCTGTGTCCTTGAGCACTGTGCTCTTTTAGTTTCCATGCAGGTGATCCACACAGGGAATTGTCTGCAGGGAAGTGAACACACTGGAAATTTGTTCTTCCTTCCCTCCTACAGGGAGCACTCCTTGGTGTCTTTGCATTTTCTCTTCCTAGGTGAGGTTAATGAGAGCAGGAACCCTCCAAGGCCAGGCAGTTTCACCAAGCCCATTCTGATGCTGACCCTACCGTTGTCTTTTTCCCTTTGGGATGCCCTTACCTGCAATAACAAAATCCTCTTTCATTGGCCCCTGGCAGAAGCGTTTTCTCTTCCCAGGATCGTTTCTTGGTGCTGGATCATCCCAGCCAAGGCTAATGGGAATGGCTCCTGGGACAGAGCCATTTGTTCCGTCTCTCTTTGCCTCCCCATAGCCACAACCTGATGGAAAATGGGGAAGGGGCTGCTTTGTGGTGTCCCCTCCAGTCCTCTTTGCACCTGGATATGGGAATGGTGGAGATTTTTCTCAGGTCTGGCCCGCTGCCCATACCCTGTTCTTTTTCTACACATTTATTACGAGGCGGAACACCCCACATTGATCTGGAGGGTTCTTGTCAAAGCCCATGATGGAGAAAAGATTAAATAAATGCAAAATAATTTAAATACTCAGGAGAATAAAAATACTGTATGAACTATTGTTTCAAAGACATGAAACAAGTGGCAGATACTCAAGAAGTGGAAAATCTGATGTGTGAGAGAGCATGGCCGCTGATATTTGCTTAACAACCTTCTGAATGAAAGGACATCTCTTGGGAAACTTTTGTTTTCATCTAGGCTCCTGGCAGACCTGGTTTTCCTCTTTTTCCAAGAGTTCCAAGGCATATTCTGATCTGCATCCCTTGCTGACACACAGGAAGGTGTGGGCCAGGCACAGGAGTGAGGAAGCAGCTTGTTTAGGATACCTCCCCACACAACAACTCCTCTTTGTCACGTTCCTTCCGTGTGATGTTCCTTTTGAAAAGTCAAGAATGAATTGAACCCCTCTGCCTGCATTTTTTCCCCATTCTTATCTTGGATCTTGTGTTCCCGTTTCCAATTGTCACAGCTGGAATTTAAAGTCACTTCGTGCTTTTCACTCAGATTTTAAATTGAATTTACTCAGATAAATAGGACTGCAAGTGTTACAGGGAAGTGGGGCTTGGGCTGTGGCACTGCTGGTGGAAATTCCTGTTTGGTGTAGTGATGATCATGAGTGAAAGAAAAGGAGAAATGAGATCAATTTAACCTCTCAGCTATAGATTATTATTTCAGAGGGTTTTTATGGAACTGTGCCTCACGGGGGAAAAAAAGGAACAGCTAATTTTGAGTAATTGCCTTTCAGTACACGGTTTCACTTCAATTATGGAGTTTTTGGAGGCAGGGTCTGGGGGAGGAGACCAATTAGGAACACAGAAAGAGCACAGAATAGAAATCACACGTAGAAAAATACGGGTTCATTTACTGTTGTAATTGGGAGAAGACATTTTTCTAACCAGTCCCAAAAAACCCCCTGTAATCAATAGGTTCTTAAGTAAAATTAAAACCTTTAGGTTAGAATTAAAGCAGGGACCCAATGGGGAAGCTGCCTATTTGTGAATGAGAGTGAGAGCAAAGGTGATCTGTTAAGACTCAGCTGAGTGACAGTCCCAAATTAAACTAATTGTCTTGAATTAAGCACCGCTGAGGAGAAATTGGGGAAAATTAACAATGGGAAAGACCATCAGGTGGGCTTCTTTCAGGTACCACTGAAAAAGAGCCTTGGTACTTACTGGGTTTTAATTCCCTCCAGGAGCAATTAGATATTCTGCACTGAACACTGAGTACATCAGCAGTAATTAAGGTGAAATAAAATATTTAAGTGGAAACAGAGTGGCTTTTTCGTGAGCAGCAGTACCAGATGTCTGTGATCAGCTCCAAGTGACACCGAGCAAGACCAGGAGTTGCACAGGAGACACAGCAGATGTGAACATTCCTGTTTGCCTCAGTGGGGATGAGCTGGTCCGTGGATCTGTTGTAGAAGTGGTCCAGGCATCCCAGGATGAGCTTAGGAAACATTTGTTCTTTCACAGGCCAATTCCCAAGATATTCTTGAAAGGCAGATCTGCTGCAAGAGAGGAAGAGTTCATTTGCTGCTTTGCTTTCATGTGTTAGCTCCAGTGGCCAAGGAGAGGTGCATCACACTGTATTTTGTGTTTATTTATAAATAAACACCCTTTCCTGCTGGCAAGGAAAAGCTGGTTTTATCGGCTCCCCTCTATTGACAGCCTCTGTGGTAGCAAATACATTATCAGAGACATCTAAAATACCTATTTATTTGCTTTCTCTTCCTGCCCTCATTCCCATTTCATGCTTGTTCCAGACTCTGGAATGTCTTGCTGATTTTCCTGGTGTAAATGCTCTGATTCAATCTCTGCAGTGCTCAGACTTGGAAGATTTCTCTGGAGTTTGTGCTCAGTGCACGGGCAGGGTTGGTAGAAGCTTTGGCATTCACATGCAGATGTTATTGCAGGAGTCCAGCATCAGAACACTCCCTCTTCCCCAAACCTCTGGGGTCCAAGGGTGCATCTGGAAATGTTCCCCAGATCCCCTGAGGAGTCTCAACTTGGATTAGTGAATATTCCTTAATTAAGTGTTGGGTCACCGGTGCGTGAGTTGTATCTGTGTACAGGGTCTCTATCCAAAACCATCTGATATTTCTGCTGGAAATATGGGTTTGGGCAGAGAAATTGGCCTGTAGATCCAAAACCAAACCTGGGTTGCTCCTGTGCTGCAGTTTGCTTCTGCCTCTGGTGAACTGGAGTAGCATTTGTGGGGCTGTGTGAGAATCCAGACGATGGGAGCCATCCAAATGAAAAGCAAGGCTTGAGGGGGAGGAAAGATGAATATTAATGAGGATTCCTTAGGGATCTGTCTGGCTGTCCAGGAGTGCAGTTATCCTGATGGAACTGGGGGAGATGAACTGCAGGATTGGGTCAGGCTGAGGGGATTCAGCAGCTCCTTCACTCCTCCCCCTCAGGCAGTGTTTGAGGGAACAGCACCCCATCATTAAAGTGTTCCACAACTTTGTCCTTCGATGGTGCTGAAGGTCTGTGCTTCCCTCGTGGATCCCTCATTACCATTAATAATGAGCTTTAGGGCTGCACATCAAAAGCAGGCCAGTGGCAGCAAGGCTGAGTTTACACCGCACGAGTGAATATTTGCATCTTAGATGGGTGGCTGAGGACTCCGGGAGAGCTGCAGGGCTCAGGGGGTTTGCAAGGGTTTTCTGAGGAGCCTTCTTGTTTTGTCATCTGCTTTTGTTTGATTTTTGAACTACTCTAGAAAAATATATTTATTTAACTACTTTTTAAACATGTAGTTAAGTAAATAAAACAGTGAAAATCTCTTAGGGACAAGTTGGGAAAGTACTGATCACTTGTGTCATTTGTTGTATAAAGTACTAGTTTCAATCACCTTTTCTGTTTTTTGAAAAATGATCTCAAGGAAGCAGAATATCAGGTCACCCTCATTTTGGTCATTCAAAGGCTGAACTGGAGTCCCCAGATGTGAAAATATAGACCCTCCAGAGATTTCCAGCACACTGCTCCGGGACACAGCCAGGTATGCCATGAAAACAGCATCAAATTGAAGGGAGAAACACTTTTTCCAGCACCTCTCTAGATTAAAAAAAAACCAAAAAACATAGAGAAAGACAAAAGGTCAGGGTAAAATGGGAAAGAAATCAGAAACAGAGTGTGGGAAAGGACACTTTAATTTACTGAGTGGTTCTCTTTTTTTTCTTGCAGGCATCTCGCAGCATCTTGTAGCTGCAGAGCTGTTAAATGTTAGATAATCAAACCATTAGTAGTTAGCACAGAATTCCCTGACCCCTCTCAGTTGGTTTTCAGCTGTTCAGACCTCACTTTGCATTTTTCAGTCTGGCAGCTGAGAGACATTAAACTCTGGAGTCAGCAGAACTATCTGGAATTACCTCTGTTACAATTTGAGGAAAATGAAATTATCTTTCAGATGTAAACAGTTCCTAATTAAACTCTGAAGCTGTTTATGTTTCCAAACCAGTCTGAGCTGAGCTCGGCACAAAGACAGACTTCTTTGTTGTCTTTTTCTTTTTTTAATAAAGTTGATATACTGATGTAATAAATTACTTGTGACAGAGCTAGGTCTGTTGTGCCAGCAGTGCAACTGCTTTTTTTTTTTTTCAAAAAAAAAAAAACAACCAACTTTAAGCAACATATCCCTCTGCCCCAGTAATTTAGCACATTGCATTCTGGTCCTTCCTTTAGTAGGAAACAGCCACGAGATTACAGAATAGATTTATGTCACTCTTTCCCTTCACTCCAAGTAGCCCCACGTCTGCAGTGCATTTGGCCTTCTTTTTTTGTTAATAATTTCCATGCCTTGCAGATACATTTAATTTGTGTGATAAATAAGATCTGTGTTGAAGAATTAGTAGCGTTGGTTGAAATCCATTTAATTTTTCCCAGTCCTTTGCAGGAGTGGATCACTGTTAGCAATTAGCACACAGAGCTGTGGGGCAAAAAAAAAAAAAAGAAAAAAGATAATTGCTTTTTATTTGGTTTAGTCTTTCCCATTTCAGTGGATGGGCTGTTAGAAGGGAAAATATTTGGCTTTGCTGGTGTGTTCTCAAGGAGAGCCCTCAGATTGACAACATGACTTTGCTGTAAGTGAAGCTGACAAGGAGAGAGGTGACTTCTCAAATGAAAACACATTTTACTTCTGGTGTGATTATTTATAGCAGATACTTAAGGACAAGCAGGGGTTTTTGCCATGAGATGTATCCACTTTTCCTGGCCTGGATGCTGGGATGAGGGAGCTCAGCTGCCTTTTGTCTTGTTGCTGTAATATCCATAGGAAATATAGCTCTGAGAGGGACATTTTTCTCCTGCAGTGCTGCTATTGCCATGACCCATGAGAACAAATCATATAAGGACATTTCCCTTTACCTTGGCTTTCTGTTTCATCAAAAAAAAAAAAAAAAAGAAAACAAACGCCAAACTTTTCAACCTGCAGGGATAAATCTGCAGTGCAGTGCATGGAGAGTTAAGCACAGTGTCCAGTTTTAATTGGTGTTAATGAATTCCAAATTCCTGGCTTAAAAATGGAAACATACCTTAAAGGGCAAATCCTTAAGGTCACATGAAAGCTCCTTTTTGAACATGTGTTGTGTGCCCAGGAGCACTTGAAGGAATTGATGTGGACTTGGAAGGCTGAATCCCTGTAATTAACTGATGCCCACAGCTGCATTTGCCACAGTTGTCATGGGAATCACAGAGCCTTTTGTGCCTGGCATAGATGTGCAAAATGTTTAAAATTTTCCTTCCTGCAAAGACATTCTTGATCTTTTCTAAAGTCAAAGCCTGTCACAAAGTGCTGGGCACATTTACTGGGGGGTTCTGGTGGCAGCAATGCAGGGAGGCTCCATTTCAGCCTTTGCAAAGGAATGACGCAGCCCCAGGGATGAATTAAGATAAGAAACCACCTATTTTAGAATAAAGGCACTGAAAATGAAGAGGTGAAATAAGTCTGGTGTCCTAGGGAGCCTTTCTGTCTGCCTCTTATAGCATGGAAATTGTGTTCATCTCCACCCCTGATGCTCTCCTGGCAGTCAACCACCACCAGTGAGAAATCCAGAGCTGGTAGGAAAACTCCCATGGACTTCAGTAAGGCCGGGATTTCACCAGGATCCATATGGGGTTTTTTTTTTAGATTTATCAAAAGCTTTTCATTCCTGTGAGTGAAAGTTTTAAATTGCTCATTAAGGATCCCTAAGTCTTAGATCATGGCTGGATCCATCCTGTCCTCATGGCTTCAAATAATGAAATAAATACAGTGTGGCTGCTAATTTTTTCTTTGTTCCAGCTCTGTGAAAAGGAAAGGGGAAGGTAGAAAAGTGATTCTTTGTTATTATATATTTAGGATTTTTTTAAGAATTCCACTTCCATTGTTCTGAGGTGATTTAGGTGATATGGGATAAAGAGCTTTCTTCTCATAACAGGGGCAGGGAAGGTGGGAATGCTGGGGAAATTCAGACTGATTTCTGGCACTGTTTTTCCTCACTTTTCTTTCCTTTGGATCTTCCCAAAGAAAAAAAAAAAATTGAGCCATGCTGCTTGCAAGTCAGATCCTCTTGTCTTGGAGTCCTGATTATTAAGAGTTTGGTAGTACAGATGTTAAGTGAAATCAGTATGAGCCTGTCCCCCAGGTATTTATTATTCCCAGCTTTTTGCAGGGCTCAGATTCTTTTCTCCAGCACCCACATCTCATAAGTGGCATTTCCATGCACTTCACTCTCTTAGTGCTTCTGCTCCTGCTCTTCCCAGTGGAACAGCATCTCCACGTGCTCCATCCAGAGGGTCGATCCTTGGGGTTTGTCTGTGCCAGGAACTGGACTCGAGGATTCTTGTGGGTCCCTTCCAACTCAGGATTTTCTATGAAATCCCTTCTCCTTGGCCCGGATTTCTCCTGGTTGGGTTTAGTCCTATTTGGAGTCCACTTCCCTTAACTTGGTGTCATTTGATCTGCTCACCTGATGTCCAGGCTCATCCTCACCCAAATCCGTCTCCTGAGCCCAAATACCCGCTTTATGACAGCTCTTTCAATCAATCTGATTCCCAAAGTCAGGTTTTTCTTTTTCCATCCTATCTGCTCCTGGCCCATTTAAAAAAAATCAACTCCAAGGTTTTTCAAGGGAGAACATCAGAATGTAACTGCCTGGAACACAAGCAGATTGTAAAATCACATTGGGAACTAACCAAAGCACCTTTTCCCTATTCAGAAATCAGTAGGAAGCTGATCTTCAGCAATGGTTTGGACCATTTGTCTTTATTTGCTCATCATGTGCTGAGGACGGTGTGTTTTGTGCGACGAATTTAAACTCAGGGCACTCTGGTTGTGCTCCTTATCCACATTTCCCTTCACTGCCGGGAGCTGCTGGCAGGCACAGGGTGTCTGCATCCCACTTCTCCTTAGCCTGGGACCAGACCTGACCCGGCCTTTTCATCCCTCCCTCTGCTCTCTCTTGCTTTTTGACTTTTCCTGTAGTCAGCATTGGATTAGCCTCAAATTCTAAGCAGTAGATTGTGAAACCTGAACTCTCAGCAATCCAGCAAATTTTTATTAATGAGGTAGTGGTCTAAAAGGAAACAGAGCAAAAGATGAGCCAGAGGCAAATTCAAACTGATTATAGCTCCTTCCTTGGCTGTCTGGTTTCCAACAGGAAGAACAGTTGTCTGAGTTCAATTCCCAGGGAGCTTTTGCAATGCAGATAACTCCAGCATAGAGTCAGGATCCTGTCAGGGGTGATAAATTGGTTTAGTATTGCTTCACCCCCAGAACACAAAGGAAAGTCACAACAGGCCTCTCCTCCAAGAAAAAACTTCTCTGACCGTCCATTTGTCAAAGGGAAAGTAACTGCTAATAATGTTTTATTTGGCAGTTTTGTGACTGCCACGACAGTCTATACTGTATAAAGCCATTAAGTGTTGCTCCCTTGCAGAATGGATTTTTGGGAACCATCCAGGCATTTGTTCTGTCGCTGCTTTCTGCCCTGAGGTCCCACATCCAGCATGATAAATCTGCCTTTTTGAATATTCCAGGTAGTTAAAACTTCACCTTCCGTGTAATGGGAGAGGTCAAGGCTCAGCTGGGGCTGTGTCAATCCAGTCTGGGCACCTGAAGGGAGACTGCTGGACTTCATTCTGGGAATCTGCACTATCCCCAGGGAAAAATTAAAACAAACTTAAGGCATTTGTGTGCAGAGTTTAAACATTTACTTGGAAAGGCTTTCTTTCCAGTAAGCCTGGAAATTCCTCTGTAGCACAACAAGCCATCCAAGCAGACATCAATTAAATTAACCACCAGTGTGAAATATTCCCAGTTATTTACTGGAAGAGTTAGAAGCCACCATGTAGTGAACATGACAAAAGCTGTAGGAGAAATCTGGGCTTGTTTTGAAGTCACTGACCATGAACTCAGACAGAGGAGCTTTGATGTCATCTCTAACTACATGGCCCAGTTCCGTGCTCTACTTTATTGCTGCTCTAGGGATTAAAACTCTAAAAGAGAGGAGCAAGGGAGTGAAAAATAGGCTAAAAATATAAGTATGGGTTGTCAGACATCTCCTACCTTTTGAAGCAAACTTCCCATTTAAATACTTTACCTGGATATGAAACCACTCTACATTTTTAGTTAAATCCGTCCAAATCATCTGAAAAAGATGTGCCCCATCAGTTCTGGGACTGATGTCTTGGGCAAAGCTGCTTCCAAGAGCCCAAAGGGTCCTCCAGCTTCTCCCCTCCTCCTAATTTTCCCAATTTGCTGTTTCCAAAAGCTTTGGGTGTGAAACAATCTGCAGATCCCTTTAAGCTCCCCCTTTATTGTGCTGGTGGGGTCAAAAACTGCATTTGTGCCTTTCACCCTCAAAAGTACTTAGAAATTAAGACATTGTTTAAATAATGGATTAAAAAGTCTTCCCATATTACGGTGCTTGCCTAATTAATAGATTAAAAAGTCCTTCCATATTATGGCACTTTTCTAATTTTAAACAATTGCTACTAAAATGTGAGGTGTAGGAAATAACGTGTAGTGACAGAACTTGATACATGAAGGGGTCTGTAGTACTTGAACACCTATTTCAATATCAAAGAAAACTGGATTTTATCTCCTGCTTGACACCTAATTCTGTGAAGTTCTTTATGCTTACTAATTCATTAACATACTTGCTGTACAGAAGAGCTGGAGTGTCAAAAAATGTCATCTAATAGCAAATTCACTTTTATTCTGGTAGGCTCTTCTCTCTTAGGAGCCCATAAAAAGCTGTTTTCAAAAGCTGGAGAGCAGTAATAATGTCTAGAAGGTTAAAACCAAGGGGGGTGCTTTTGAGTGCAAAAGAATTACGTCAATTAGATCAGGAGTTAGAGGAGGCTGGAAAATTGTCACAGTTCCTTGAAATCAACTGTTGCAGTGGGGATACTGCAACACGCATATATCAAACCAGGAGTCCCGTGGAAAGGAAATATATGCGGACAGACAGATTCTTGATAGCTGTTTCAGAGATGTTTATTTCTCCAGCCGCATGGCCGGAGCTCTGCCGAGGAACTGTTCCAGTCACGGGACCAAGGGTCCTTCTGCCCGCGCAGGGAACACAAACCAACCAATGGGAACGAGGCTGAGCAGGGACAGGGAAGCCCCGTGTCTGTGCCCTCAGGGCCCCTCTCCCAGGGCTACACGGCAGGGGAGGGACCCCAACACCTCACCCGTTTTATTTTAATAAAAGGAGAATGAAAACAACTGGATAAACATAACAAGAACAGTTTCAAAACAAAACAAGCCACCCTCCTGAGTCTTTAAATGTCCAAACAGATTCTGTGGAACATCTTAGGGCTGACAGAAGGGAGACAGAACTCTGAGCATGCTTTGTGGGGAAACTGAGGCAGGAGAGGGTTTAACTTCTTCCCTCCCCCTTTTCATCCCCCACTCGGCATTGGAAAGGGATTTTTGGGGAAACAATTGGCAAAAGCATGGTTTTGTGAGGGAAACCATGGATGAAAAAACGGATTGGGAATACACTGGGGGTAACAGGACATAGGGTAAAAGGGAAAGGTGGGATTAGGAAAGGGAGACTGTAGGGGGGGTTTACAAGGGAGATACTGTCTAACATGACTACGATTTTTTGCATATATACTGCCTTTTACAGGAACACCATCAGGCCCAGTGACCTGCGATGCTTGTAACCCTTTTCTCCCTAGTACAATATTAAATTCCACCACCTCTCCATCTCCCAAGCTTGGGATGCATTTTTCAGGGTTATTCTTTTTAATAGCAGTTCTATGCACGAATATGTCTTGCTGGTTGTCACACCTTGTTATAAAACCATAATTTTGCTTAACATTATACCATTTTACTATCCCTAAGGTCTTAGTTACTATGATCTTTTCCTTTTTCCGAGTGGCTGCTGTTTTCTGTCTCGCTGCGTCTTTGCTCTCTCCTTCGGTCGCTCCCGTGTTGGAATTGTCGGGGCTGCTGGTGCCTGCGCGCTCTTCCCGGGGTCGCGTTCGGGGCTGCGCGGGCCGGGCCGGGCCACGCCGCTCAATTCTCCGTGCGTCGCCTCCTCTGGTCGCAGCTTCGCTGCCGCTGTCGGGCGCTGCACCCACATCTCGGCCGGGTCCCCGAGCGACGACCCCCCCGCGCCCTGCTCCAGCGCGCGTCTCGGCTGGGCGCGGCTCCGTTCTACCGCCATCGCCACCCGCCGCCGCCCGCGCACCGCCCCTCTCGGCCGGGCATTCCCGGGGCTCGCTCCACCACGCGCTGCGCGGGACCATTCGGGCACTGCCGGGTCCCGCCGCGCCTCGCTCCGCCACCGACACTGCGGCTCGCGTGGCTCCGCCCGCGCGCGGGAACTGCCTCGCTGCTGCTCGCAGAGCGCTCGGTGCACGTGGCCTGGGCCGCACGGTCCCTGCGCCAGGCTTCCCTTCGCCAGGACACAGCTGACATTGCTCAACAGTCTCGGTAACTAAATAATATTCACGAAAATATTCTTCCATCGGCATATATTTTGACTCCAGTATTAACTGTGTCCAAACGGTTTTCCAAAAGCCCTTGGTAAGAATTAAATCCCAAGAAACATAGAAAAAGTTCTTAAACAACCATGCCAGGAAGTGTTTCAGTTCTTTTTGAGCTTGAATCAAGCTAAAATTTACAAATCGTTGTTCAAGAATCATTTTAAGTTTAAGATAAATGTCCATATGCGGCTCTGAGAGCCAAGAGTCTTCCCACGGTTCCTCCATAGTTTAGATACGGAATAGCAAAGCAAAACCAAGAAGAGGAATCCAAAGTTTCCAGGGTTTACTCACACAAATCAGTCGCTTAGGGATCGGGGATCGTTCTGCTCACAAATCTCCACCATTTGTTGCAGTGGGGATACTGCAACACGCATATATCAAACCAGGAGTCCCGTGGAAAGGAAATATATATGGACAGACAGATTCTTGATAGCTGTTTCAGAGATGTTTATTTCTCCAGCCGCATGGCCGGAGCTCTGCCCAGGAACTGTTCCAGTCACGGGACCAAGGGTCCTTCTGCCCGCGCAGGGAACACAAACCAACCAATGGGAACGAGGCTGAGCAGGGGCAGGGAAGCCCCGTGTCTGTGCCCTCAGGGCCCCTCTCCCAGGGCTCCATGGCAGGGGAGGGACCCCAACAATCAACACCTCCCTGGGTCTAGAAACATTCATGCTGCCTGAGTTTCTACCTTCTAGAAGTTTATTCTTGGGTTAATCTCTCCGGTCCTGCCATTTTTTTCTATGGAAAAATTACTTACAATTGTGTTAACAAAAACAACCCTATCCCTATTCTTTAATTTAATCTCCACCCCCGCCCTGTTTTTATGTTCTTATGTAAAACCAGGATATGCAGCAGAAAACATATTTCTGTCATAGACATCTGCAGAGTCTGAACAAGTTCAAGCTCACCTCTCCACCCTCCAGTAAAAGGTTCTGCACTGCTCTCCTCCTCTCCAGTTGTCAGCCAAAAATCAGGAATTTTGGAGATTTAAGTAAATATTCATATTTTTGAATCTCAAAGGGTCCTTGGGTCGAGACAGATACAAAGTCACTGCGGTGGTCAGTTCGGACAAGGTGTTGTCATGGAAAGGGTTGGAAATTCTGGTGTTGGACTAGGGAAACTTCCAACTCCAAGGGCTGGGATGCAGCACCCCTCTGATCTTTGAGTGTCTTCATGCTCTTAAAAAGCACAGTTGATGTCGGAGATATTTCTAAATATGGCCCCTCAGGTTTGGGTTTTCAGGAATTCTGGGCAAAGTTCAGTCCCAGTTTTCTGCACCTTTGGAAATTAGCTAACCAACAGTTGTTTCCATAAGTAAGTATGCTCCAAAAAAAAATCAAAATGTCCCTTTTAAAATTAATATAATCTCCAATTATCATATTACCTCAGGGAGGGAGCTGTGGTGGTACTTAACAGACCTCTTTGGGGCTCTTGTGCATTTTAATTGAGTGAATAATTGTAAAACACTTCAGGGTCTTTTGGTAAAAGGCTCTGTATAAACATTGCCATAATGCTGAATAATCAGGTTGGGATGTGAACTGGAAGAAATGAACCCTATAAATAGATCTGTATATATGTATGGGGGGGGGGGGGGGGGTGTAAACACCAATATTTGGGACAGAAAATGTCAGTTCCTTTAGAAAAGTCTTGCAGCTCTTGAATAAGAAATGAAAAACGAGATTGGAGAGTGATAATCGTAATAATCAAAAGGTTTTCAAGATACCGTGAGCCTGTGCTTTATCCTCCTGTGCAATGCATGGAGAGCTCCCAGAATCGTTGTGTTACCCCTTCAGTGACGCTTGCTGAGAAGCAGCCAAATCTGTTCTGTTTATGGTGGAGGAACTCAGAGGAGGTGGATCCGAGGTACTGAGATGTAGACAGATGGGATTTGGAGGAACCAAAGGAGTTCCACCTTTCCTGAGCTGGTGCTGCAATGCAGCTTGGAGGGGTTTGGGTCTCCTGCAGCTCAGGGCAGTGCCCCTCCAGGCATATTCCAGATGGAGCAGTGGGAATGACATTAATGGGATCATCTCACAGCTTCAGCAGTGGCACCAGTGCTGGCCGTGTGGAGCTGATCTGCCGTGACCCTGCACGGATCAGTAGCTCCTGCATCTCTCCTCAGTGCTTTGGCTGTCTCATCTCCTCAGCCTGTAGTTTTCTGGGGCAGTGGCTCTGTTCCTGTGCCTGTACTCTCCTCTCACTCAGCCCCTTAGGAAGGGGAATTCCTCTGAAATAGAGATGATGGAGATGAGCTTTTATATTTTATGAAAAAAAAAAAAAAGAAGAAGAAGAAGAAAAGAAGCCTGTGCTGGGCAACGAGGTACTGGTACAAAGAATCCTCTCTTCTTAAATGGGACTTGACAGAGTGCTGATGCCACTTCACTTAGTTAATGGAAGGAGCCATCTAATACAGGCTAAATGCAGAACTGCCTAAAGGAACCTGGCATTTGGAGGGCTGGAGCGCTTGAAATATAAATGAATGGGACAAGCCCAGGCTTTGTTTCCCAAGGAATCGATTACCAGGGATCCTCTTATGACTGTGAGGGTCTTATTTGCACAAGCAGGCAAAGCTATTTTTGTTGGAAACTGGGATATTTGTTTCTAGGGTTTAAACACATCTTTTAAGCACCAAGGAGACTCTGAGGAATGCTGTGGATTCAAGAGGGGTAGAAAGACTGAAATGATTTTCCTTGCTGTAAAGCCACTGAAGAGACTGATGGTAGTGCTGGGAACCATTTGAGTTCTGTAGATTTGTACCCACAGCCAGAGCAGTTTGCCAAAAGGATCCATTGTGTATTGAGTCTATAGATTCAGAAGGTGTAAAAAATGTATGGGACACAGCATTTTAGAATAAGAGTTGGTTGGACTAAAGTTTCCTTTCTCTTTCCAGCCGTAAAAAAAAATAAGGATGTGTAACAGAAAATGTCTTGAGTGAAGATGAATGGAGTATAAAGATTGCTAATGAATTTTTTTGCCTCTGGAAGGTTCTCCCATGGCATTTATGAGCTGGTTTTCCAACAGGAAAGTGTCCAAGCTACCACAGGAAGCACGAGCATCCCTGTTTAGATATCACTGAAATCTTGGACAGGTCAAGGACTGGCTTTACTGTGGAGACCCCATTTCTTTCTCCCACCCTAAGGTAGCTCCTTCCAGGTGAGATCAGAAGCCTCTTTACAGGGTAGTGGGAGGACGCTCCTGCATTTATTCAGAGGATAAGTTCCTTTCACATCACCATTCCTTTGTGATTTTTCGCAAGCTCCAGATCCACTCAAATATTGGTTTGAGTGCTCCTGACATCCGATATCTGTGACTTCCCATCCCATCTGCCAGGGATTTCATTCTTCTGCTGAAACAGCTTTAAAATTGCAAGGACAGGCAAAATACAGCCTCAAATCACAATAGTGAAGTGCTGTGGCTGTTACATGGAACTTTATTGGTCAAAAAAATGAAGACTGGGTGTATATCAGAATATCACATTAAAGATTAATCCAGTTTCCAATGAAAGACCAATTGGCACCAACTGATAGAGGATCTTCTCTTGCATGGTGTGATTACCCTGAGGTTTCTCTGTTTCCACCAGCTGGGTTTGTTTCTGGGTTTTTATTGCTTTATTTGGGGATTACTTGGTAAAGAAGAAGCATTTTCAGGAAATGTCATCATGTGCCATGTGTTACTCTGATGTCAGCTGAGGAAATTGGCGTCAGGAGCAGGAAAAGCCAGAAGATGAATGGATCTCTGAGTTCAAAATAGGAAACAGCTTGAAGTTCCTTTGGGGGGAAACATAAAGCTCATTCATTAGAAATGACACAGTTTCACCTCTGGCACAGGCAGAGGACTCTGCCCTCCTGCTGATGGACAGACACACCTCACATCCATGCAAATGATCCTGGGAATGCAGGGATGCAAAGAACAGGGATGCAAAGAGCCCTAAAGCATTGACAGTTCTGACTGGTGAGCTGTTCTCATGCTCTGTGTGTGGCTGAGAGGTGTCACATGGAAATCTGCATTAGCTGTGTTCCTGAATGGATTTCACTCCCTGTAAGGTGTGTTTGTCTCCTTGTCTCACCCCAGTGGATATCAAAGTAAACCTGTGCCACTGAAGAGCTGGATCTTGCCTGGATGATGCAGTATTCATTTATTCATACTTTGATATGAGGGCTGTGTCTGATCAAGCCCTCATCAGGGTTTATCAGCAGATATATCTGAGTTTCTTTGTTTTTTCCTGCTGTTTGGCAGGAATCCATCCTGTGAACAAGTGAACAAGTACATCCATCTACTTCACGGTCAAGTACACAGAATTTTGTGAGGTTTCTTCCCGATCAGACTTAGGTCAGGACAGCAGTTTGTAATGTCCTGTTAAGAACATCTCCAATTGCTCAATATAAAATGGTCAGTAGTTTTCCAAGTGCCTTTATTTTCTGTTCCATTACTCCAAGTACCTTCCCTGTCCTCCCTTGGGGCCCAGCTAACAGCCTGGCTCCTACCTCCTGCTATTCTGAAATTTCTTTATTTGTCTTAGGCTCTGTCATTTTGCTGAAACATTGATATTTTCCAGCAATCAGCTTATTACATGGAGATGCCTATTAGCTTTCTGAAGTCATGTGTCAGTGAAACTCAAAACTGTTTAGTTTAACTTGACAAGCCCTATAGTGATATTGGAAAATTATTTTCTTCTTCAGACTCGTGTTTATGTTCTTTTCCAATGAGCTGGCTGTTTTATTGCAACAGAAACTGTAAAAGAGGTAATTTTAACTAGGCACAAAATATATTCTGTTCTGTAATGTATCCATAACCTTCTAGAAGATCCTAATTAACTTCCTTATGTCAGCATAGGAAGCTCTATTGCATTCGTAGTTGCCAAACATTTCTTTCCTTTTAATAGAAATTATCCCTTTCTGAGACCTACGGGCATCATCATTCCCAAGACAAGCTTTTCATTTCAGGATATCAGAAACACCCAGAGATTAATGCAGGTCTGAAGTTCAGCAGTGCAGAATTTCTATCTGTTATCTTGCTTGTCTGCAAAGATAACAATCCTAATAACACACGGGTGACACAAAGCACTCAGTGAGTCAAGTGAAATTGCCAGGTTGGCTCCTGAGCTGCTGAAATGTTGAGTTACTACTGGGCCATGGTGTGACAAAGCTATCAGGTCTGAGGGGAGAAGCTCTTCTACAATGTGTTTGTGACACAGATTCAATGTAATTCAATGTGGACATGAGATATGGGGAAGAAATTCTTCCTGTGAGGGTGGGCAGGCCCCTGACCAGAGAAGCTGTGGCTGCCCCTGGATCCCTGGCAGTGTCCAAGGCCAGGTTGGACGGGACTTGGAGCACCCTGGGATAGTGGAAGGTGTCCCTGAAGGTGGAGTGAAATGGTCCTCCAGTCCTTTTCCAGCCCAAACCATTCCATGACTCTTTGATTTGATCTCAGCGCAGAGCAGGCACAGCAGCCCTCAGGACACCACGCTGTGGGCCAGGCCCAGGTGTCACTTGGTCTCACATCTGTGAAGCAAACTGCAAACATTCATCACCAGAAATGGAATCAAGTTCTCCAAGGGAAAAACCCCAATTATCTGCTGGTATTTGTACTGCACGGGTTTGTTTGGTTCGCGCTGTCTGGGTGTTCCACAAAAGAAATGGGAGCTGTTGTGTGCCTGCCCAGCGGGGCCGAACCCTGTACTCAGCAGTGGGAATTCAAAACAGGAGTATTTCCATCACAGTCCTTACAGCCATGCTGATTTAAAATAAAAACTGTCTTTGCTTTAATGATGCAGTTCCCAAGCTCAGCTTTGATGAATTGCAGAAGCAGGCTCTTATCAAGTAACAGTGGGTTTTTTCTTTTATTCTTTTTTCTTTCCTGAAAAGAGCAGGAAGTTTACCATTCTGCAGAGCAAGATGAATGAATTTGCCATTTGAGGCTGAATTTTCCAAGAAGGATTAGGATCTTTTGCAGTCCTGCAAATGCAGGATACTACTTGCAAGCCCAGCATTTCTTTAGGCTCATGATCATAATTATAACTCCATATGCAGAAGAGGGAGAAGGAATTTCTAATGTGAACACTTCCAATCCTTAAGAGCAGCAACAAATTAAAGTGAAAAGGTGGAAATTCTCTCACTCATAGTAAGAAATTATTATTAATGTGTTAGGCTCAATTTCACAGTGAATTGCTCTAGCTCAATTCTGTGTGATGAAAAGTGAACACAATCTTCTGGTTAAGGCACAGATGTGCTAAAATGTCACAGTGTGACAGGAGAGAGAGGTTTTCATCTTGTATAAGAACCTTCCCTTTTGTCTCCATGTGTTTTTCTTCCAGCTATCCATTCCCCATGGTCTTCAGTAGCTGCAGTAGAAAGGACCTGGAAAACAGCCTGGAGAAGGGAGTGGGAATGTGTCTCTTTAACCTGCCTGAAGTCAAGGAGTCCTTTGGTGGCCAGAAGTGTGGGAATGGCTATGTGGAAGATGGAGAGGAGTGTGACTGCGGGGAGCCTGAGGTAAGACACCACCTGAGAGTTACTGCTCACCTCCAGCCTGCACGTTTTTGACAGTGGAGGCTTGGTTTGGTGTGTTTGGTGTAAAACAGAACTCTCCCTTCTCTGCTTCCATCCCATCAGCTTAAACCTGAGAGTCTCACAAGTGCAGGGAGTGCTGAGTGTATTCGAGTTGCCGAAGTTCAGGCAGAGCTTGGGTTAAGAATGTGCTCAGATCATCCTTAGAGAGCAAACTCTGGCTTGTCCAGCAGACTGGCCATGACCTCGTGTTCCTAGAAGTTCCTTTCAGCATTAGCTAATCAGCTGAACTCAAAAGAAGTTTGTGAACTTGGCTCGAATTTCTCAAGAAAACATGCGTTAGTTGAGGGTTTGTTTCTGTCAATGAGAGGCCACTCATATATTTGTATTTTATCAATATAACCATAGAAACTCTGCAATCATAGAATGGTTTGGATGAGACCTTAAAGATAATCTCATTCCCCCATTCCCCCCCTGCCATGGGCAGGGACACCTTCCACTATCCCAGGCTGCTCCAAGCCCCATCCAGCCTGGCCTGGGACACTGCCAGGGATCCAGGGGCAGCATTCTCTGGTCACCCTGTGCCAGAGCCTTGTTAATCCACATATATAACACTAAACAAATAGACATATTAATATTGGTTGGGTATTTTTCATTGCAGCTCCAGTTTTTAGGTACAAGACCTTTCCTTTCTTCGCTGCGGGATTTTTCTTTCCCTCTAGCCAATTACCTCCCAACAGAAATAGCCTTCTCTGCCTCCCAAACAGATTGCTGCTGCTTCAAAGATTGTTCCATTTACTTTAGTGAATGTGTCAGAGGACTCCTCAGATCAGCAGGAGATAGGCAAAACCTGGGGTCGAATGATATCCGAGCTGGCATCCTTATCCCTTTTACACCCCATCCTCATTGGCTTTATTGAACTTCTCTCTGATTATCTGAATTAAAGGCAGCAGCAGATGAAGGATTTGTTTCCTGTGATAAATAGGGACCTACAGACAAAAGAGATGGGGCAGTTAACACAGCAAGATACTGCTGCATCCTGCCCATGGAGTGTATTGGATTTGTCCAAGCCAGGAGGATTTCCTGACAGTTCACTCACTCTTGAGGGTAACAAGGTTGGAGGAAGCAGCCTTATCTCCTTGTTTAAAGTCAATAGAGTGCAAGCAGCTTGCAAATGTCTTTCCTAACCCAGTTATCTTTCTTGTTTTCATTTCTGAACATTAGTGATACCTTTTCAAATCAAAGCCACTGAATGTCAGCAAGCACTGACTTGATTTGCCTCTTCTTTCTGTCTTTCTGTCTTTCTAGTTCTATTGGAAAAACTGCAGCTTGGGTGCAATTAAATGTATTTGGGATTCACTGCTCTAATCTGAGTGGTTGCAGAAAACCTGTGTGATTAGTTACTGATTCACTGCCCAGTCATTTATACCAGCTGAGTTCTGTCCATGCTGTTGCAGTATTCAAGAATCAGTGATATTAGGATTAAATTCTTCTGTGAGGGTGGGCAGGCCCTGGCACAGGGTGCCCAGAGCAGCTGGGGCTGCCCCTGGATCCCTGGCAGTGCCCAAGGCCAGGTTGGACACTGGGGCTTGGAGCAGCCTGGGACAGTGGAAGGTGTCCCTGCCCATGGCAGGGGTGGCACTGGATGATTTTTGGTATCTTCCAACCCAAACCATTCCATGATTTAATGATGCTAACAATTTTAGATTATATGACCAAAAATGTCTGATGTGCTGCAGTGTCTGTGGAAGGAGGGTTAATGCAGATTATAAATGGAACGATAAAAGAATGAAGAGAACTAAAAATCCTCGGTCCTTGAAAGACGAAAATGTGTCTACTTTTATAACCAGCTGCAAGGGGGAATAGAAAACTACAAATTGCTCACTCAGAAGTCAGACAAATTACTTCCAAATGTAATTAGGAGCGGGTGCCCAAACAGCTGTGACATGCCAGGGACGAGTCAACACAGCTTTTGTGCCAGGAACTCTTGTCTTACAAAATCTTGTCTCACACAATCTTGTCTTAAAAAGCCATCACAGTGCTCTGAAGGGCTTAACAAGTGGATGGAAAGGGACAGGGCTGTCACTGCAGCCTGTGAGTTCAGAGAGGCTTTGGACCAAACCTTTCACCAAAGCCTCTCTAGGAGATTGAGCAGCTGTAAAGGAGAGAAAGCTGCATGGGTAAAAATTGGGTTAAAAGATAGAAAATACCACCAGATATAAACCATCCATTTCATGCAGTGGAAGGAGATCTGCTGTGCTGTATCCATGAGATGTGTCCTGGGGACTACACAACTCAGCATTTTCATAAACAGCCTGGGAAGAGGAATAGTCTTTAATTTGCTGATGATATTAGTTAGGCCGCTAGAGATGAAAACTGGCTGTGAAGGACTGCAGAGAAACCTTCTGAGACAGCTGGAACAGGCATTAAGATGAGAAATGGGACTCACTGAGGAGTGATGCACATTCCAAAATCACAAAGAAGATGATGGACTCTGAGCTGACTCTGACCATGGAGGAACAAGACTTCATATTGCAATAAATAGTCTCATGAAAATGTCAGCCCAGTGCTCAGGAGTGGTCTAAAAGGTAAATAGGCTGTTAGAAAGTACTAGGGGAGAAATAGGAAAACAAAACAAAGCACCAGCAGACCTCTATAAATCTGTTGTGCCTGAAACTGCTTGTGCAGGTTTTCTCTACCCCTCCCTGATCCCAGGGAGGATAAAGCAGAGTGAACAAAGATTGAGAGAAACACAATAAGGTGGTTCAAAGTTTCGAAAGGGCTCTGGCTGGAAAAGGAGAAAATGAAGGAAAATGCAGCATAAGCTGATAAAATCGTGAGTGGAATGGAAAAGGGTGAGTGAGAAGAGATTGTCCCCCATGAGAAATGAGCAGATGAAGTTAGGAAATGGCAGGTTTCGAACAAGCAGAGGGAGCTGCTCCCTGACTGTGTTGGTTACCTGTGAGTACCTTTACTCTGACTCTTACAGGTGCTAAAAATGCCCGTGGAGCTAAGGGAAAAGCAGGAGACTGGGAAGGTGTCAATGTCCTTAAACTTCTTCTGCTGGCTGCTCTCAGGGGGACACAAAGACAGAGGAGTTATGGGCTGACCCAGCAGAGTCTGTCTTGTGTTCCTAAAAAAGAGAGGGTGAAAACCAGGTGTCCTGTCCACAGGACAGAGCCTGACATCACGTAAGTGGTGCTGGGCTTGTTCTGGGGTTGGGCTGCTCTGGTTCCTCTGATGAGCCAGGAGAGCCACACTGGGAAACTCCCTCCCATCACTGCTGTTGTTGTCAATAAAAAAAAAAAATTAAAAAACATAATAACAACAGACTCCAGCACAGCAGTAATTTCGGGTGGCAGCCTCCATCCTCCAAAAGCCTGGTGAGCCTTTCCTGTTTGTTCGCTTGTTTACGTTAAAACCATTCCTGACAGTTTGATAACCCAGGCACAAAAACTATTTACCAAGCTCATTCCCTACAATGAGCAATAAGTGAGACAGCAATTGGAAATTTCAGAGGCTGCTGTAACACCACTCCAAGAGCTGTGTCTTTATCCCAATCTGCCTGTGGAGTGCAGAACGCTGCAGTGGGGCCAGGGGATGGGGTATTGCAGCTGACTGTTTCAGAAGGGCCTTAATGGGACTGACACTCTGCTCTGCTCATCTCAGATTATTTTTGAGGGGAATTTATAAAATGTGCCTCTGTGCAGAGGAGCGTTACTCCTGACACGCAGCAGCTGCACAGGAATATTTCTGTAGCCTGCTGCCTTCTGGGGATCAAAAATAGGGGCAGGAAGTTGTTCCTCTGCTTCAGAGCAGAGTTGGCTTTGTACATCCAGGAAGATATTACCTAAAAAACAGTGGAGTGCTGAGAATCCTTCTGTTTTTTGCTGGTGAGTCAGTGCTAGCCCTGCCTGGCAGTTGGGAAGCTTTCAGAAGTCAGCGAAGTAACAAGAGGCTGTGAACATCCTTCTAACCCACTTATTCTTCCTGTGTTCCCTATGTTGTTAGTGATCCCTTGCTAAGTCAAACAGACTTAACACAGCTGAAGAGCAATTTTATCTGCTGCTATTTCTGTGAGAGAGATGAGATTCCAGCTCAGCTGGTGTAACTTGCAGCTTGTGGGCATTATCTTGAAAAAACAAATCCATTCTTTTCTGAGGCTCCTTACAAGCTCGTTCTACTGACAATAAAGTTTGCAGAAGGCCCACACATGCCACCATCTAATCCACAAGTGTGAAATTGGGGTGTATCAGTGAGTGAGGCTGCAGTTCGTGCTCATTCCATATCTCAGAGCTCTGTTACTGGTGTACTCTGATAAGGGATTACATGGAGTCGTGGCGTTGTCTTCCTCTGTGGCAGCCCCAGCTTCCATCCAAGCAGGAGCCTGGCCAGCAGCTATCACAAGATAGAGCTGTAGTTGTGATGCTCAGCAACTGCAGCACAGCTCCTGGATCCTCTCTGCAGGCAATGGAATCATTCCTCTGACTCCCATGGAAATAAAACACCACAGCGCTCTCTCAGGGTTGGTGTCAGAGCACTTGGGTTGTTTGTGCTATTTGGGATTAGATCCATAGCTGGAATAAACCAGCCCTCCTCAGCAGCTTCTTTGGTTTTACTACACTTATTGGGCTTGTTGAATCTGAGGGCAGACAAGGCTCTTTGGATCAGGTTGTCGAATTTCATGCATAATTCATGATTTCATGCCCAACTTTTCTTGGCAGAGCTATAGGCAGCCTCTTGATTTACGGCTCATTGTGACTGAACGTTGTCTGCTCTAAATTTACCCTCCAAATTCCTCCAGGAATGTACAAACCGGTGCTGTAACGCAACCACCTGTGCCTTGAACCCGGGAGCAGTGTGTGCACATGGGCTCTGCTGCGAGGACTGCCAGGTGAACCACGGGAAATGTCTCTTTTCTGGGTGGGGAGGGCAGAATTCCATGATTTTCCCAACTGCAGGGCAGTAAGCAAGGATGGAGGATGAGCAAATTGGTATCGATAAGCATTAAAATATTTGCATGTCATGTGAGCAATTAAAAAATTCTCAAAATATAAATTATTGAAGGAGCAGAGCAACAGACTTTTGAAATTGTCTGTGCTCTTTTTGGCCCCTCCAGCTGCTCATGCAAAACTTCTTTTTCAGGAACTTTTGTGTGCTTTAATTTTTCTCCTTCTTACATGGCAAGCAGTCATTAAATGCTGAACCTTGTTTTTTTGGGGAAGGCTCTTAAATTATTAATTCTATCAACAGCATATGTATTTTTAATAGCAGATCATCAGCTGTTGAGATCTCCTAACACTCCATAAAAGCCAACTTGCCACAGGCATTTACCTGTTTGAATTCTCAGACCATCCCTTGCCTGTGGGCTAATAAAGCATCCAGCAAGGTAACCCACAGGTCTGGAGCAGCAAGGGTTCCCTACAGCCAGGAACTGCTTTTTACCAAAGGCAATGTGATTAAAATTCAGGGCTGCTCCCATCTTTCTGGCTGCTGATGAGATGTGAATGTTCAGACTGGCACATTACACCATCGCCTACTGGATGCCATCAGATCCAAAAAAAATATCATTATCCATGGAAATCAGCACAGGGCAGGAACAGTTACATGGACTAGTCATGTGATTAAGTTTGAGAGATCTTGATGCCCATCACAGCAACGTTTCCATGAGGAAATGTAACTCCATAGATTCATTCAGGTTCAAGATCTATTCAAGACCATTGAATTGAACCTTCCAACCTGGGAATTGTTTGGCATTTGAATCCAGGATCAAGTGGGCTGGTGGCTTCCTGAGCCCTAACACAGCCCAGTGTTCTGTGATCAGCTGCCCTGGATGGAAAGGTCTCTGATCCGACTTCTGCCCAGTGCTCCAGATCCTCCTTTCCAGGGTTTTTGTGTTCAGACACGATGGAGGAGCCACACTGCAAACATCAGGGCTGGGGTTGCCTTCTGGCCTGAGCCACATGAACCATGTGTGCAGCTTTGTCTGACCCTCCTTCCTGCCAAACCCTCCCAGCGTGGCTCAAATCAGCGTATTTAGAGCTGTATAATCCCTGTGCTCTCCTCTGCAGTCAGCTGGGGCCGGGCCAGTGGGGAAATCTGTTCATGTGCTGCATGGCTGACCCAGCCATGGCACAGCCACTGAAGTCCTGTTTGTTTTGCAGCTCAAACCAGCGGGGATTTCTTGCAGAGAGTCGAGCAATTCCTGTGACCTGCCCGAGTTCTGCACGGGGGCCAGTCCGCAGTGCCCGGCCAATGTGTACCTGCACGACGGGCACGGCTGCCACGGCGTGGATGGGTACTGCTACAATGGCATCTGCCAGACCCACGAGCAGCAGTGCATCACCCTCTGGGGCCCAGGTGAGTGCCAGGACAGGGTCAGAGGTGCCACAGAGGCTTGGGGGGGGAAATCGAGATCTGGAGGGGTTTTATGCAGCGCCAATCTGTAGCTATTGTTTGAATAAGGAGGGAATGGCTCTGTGATTCATTCCAGCCTTGATTTGCTGTCGTGTTCAGTTCTTGCAGCAGGAGGTAACGAGGCCCGCGCTGCAACACGCTGCAAATGGAGAGGTGAACTCAGACAAATCATTTTCTCCTGACATCGAGATTTCCTGATGTCACCCCACAAAGTGCTGAATGCTCCTGGCAGTTTGAAATCACAGCCCTTTTCAGGCTGCTGTGTGAGCTTCCTCCTGTGCTCTAAACACCTCATCTGCAAAACAGATGTGTCTGCTCCATCCCCAGCCAGGGCTCAGCTTTTGACACTAACAAGAGACTCCTGGATTATTGTGTGTATTTATTAACTGGTGTCACCTGTAAACTGCCTGCTGACAGTGCTTTTAGCAGGATGTGCACTGAAGCAGAAAGGGATTTCATTCTCCCATGGGAATTTGTTCCCTTTGTGCAGAAATCTGGTAACATGAGTTCTTGAGCTGTTCTCAGCATCTATGCCAGGAAAACTGTTCACCTTTCTGTAAAGCCCTGTGACCCTTCCACTGCACTGCAAGTATTAATTCAGCATTTTGCTGTGAATCCAAGTCAAGTCTCCTTCAGCATCTCTGACCCTCTCGCTCAAATTTGAAAACCATTTACCTCTCCTAAGGAGAAGCATCATTTAGAGATAGGTGTAATTATTTCTTTTAAACTAACTTTCCCAACTCCCTTAGCCTATTGCAATTCAGTATCTCTCTCTTTAACTCTGCTCCAAAACTTCTGTATCAATATAATGGCACACAGATGTTTCCCTTGGTCAAAACCCTCCCCAGACCTCTACTGAGGAGTTTATCTGTTTCCTTCCCAGGGAACATGGACCTTTTGCAACCTCTCTTTAAAAGAGCATTAAAGCATCTCAAGAACCAACCCCAGTGGTACAGGCAGCAGGTCAGCTTGGCCACATGGGTATAAGAACACGTTCAGGAGGAGTTCCAGTTCAAAATTAAACTCCTCACGTGGAACAAAGCGTGCCTCTGATCCACTCCCCCGAATCCCACGCGCGTCGTAGAGTTGATATGAGCTCATCCAGCCATGGACAATTATAGCCTCCAGTCTTAGTCAGACTGGGAGTTCTAATCCCTGGATACAGAGACATTTTCTCTTGTAGAAAGCAGAAATCTCCTCCTGAACCAGTTTCCCATGCCGTGGAAAGTTACTTGGTCAGGCTGTTTGTGGCTGAGAAGAATTCCTCTAAAGGTCAGGGAGCTGAATTGCAGCAGCTCCTTGCCAGGTCTGTTTCCTAACACAGCAAGTCCTCCAAGCCCTGGGCTCCCCTAATTCTTTCCTGTCTTCTTTCTTGGGACTATTCAATATGGGGACTGCTGTGTGTGGAGGCTCCAGGGTCCAGGCTGAGGGGGTCTGTTAATGAGAAAGATGTTTTGTTAAGACCAGAGTTCAAACAGACTTCTACTGGAATACCCTTTGGTTTTGTCTTGGGAAGGCCCAAGGATAAGGATTTTAAAAAGGGAGGATGGGACCTGACCAAACCTGAACTGAAAGTCTTAATTCTTGCCACATTTTTGGAAGCAGGAATTAAAAATAATCACAGAACCACAGAATGGTTTGGGTTGGAAGGGACATTAGAGACCATCTCATTCCACCCCCTGCCCTGGGCAGGGACACCATCCACTAGACCAGGGTGCTCCAAGCCCTGTCCAACTCGCCTTGGACACTTCAAATAATGCCTGTATTCTGGATTTAGAGACTAGGGGTGCGAATATTGACTGCTTTATCACACATCTGGCTGAAGTAGGAGCTGGCAGCTGTGGGGTGGAATAGGAAGAGAGCTGCGTGGCTCTCGCAGTTAGAAAAATATCATGGTACAGGTAAAAAAAACCCTACAGATCTTTCCAGCCTTGCTTGCAGCACAAAGAGAGATTTGACATTCTAAGGTGTTGTCTCTGGACTTGGTATCAAAAATATACATTGTAACCTTTTACCAGGTTTTTTGTATCTGATTAGAACTGTTTTTCACAACTGCCTGCGTTGGAGTGAAGTAGTTTTGTGGTTTAAAAATAAAAAAAATCTCCCCCTTGAAGAAAAAACAGATCACAGTTCATTTTCATTCTCTCCTTATTTTCTTCTTCCCAGTAGGAGAAAGCCATGCAGAACAAAATACAATAACTTTTCCTAAAATAATATTCGGTATATTGAATTCCTTATTGATGTCTTCCCTTGTACATCTTTCTTTATTCATCAGGTTACAGATGTCCAGAAGCCCAATGATAAATGTCAATCTTCATATTTTTAGATCTATTTAAAGGAAAATGATGAACACTGTCAGAGCTTGTTTACATTAGGCTGAGCAGTAGGAACCTGTTTCCAGAAAAGCACTTATGTTTCCTTGGGGTTGTTTTTGTTGCTCTCAACACAGTGATTCAGATAAAACAGAGGAGTATTTTTTGCTCTGTCTTATCTGCATGGAAGGCTTGGTGGGAAGGAGAAGGGAGGAGCTCCTGGGGACAATCTCTGAAAATAGCCATGAATTCCTCTTAGAGCCCAGGCTGATTCCAGTCTGGTCCCAGAACACACAGAATTCTCCATTCTCTCTCCCACCATAATTCATGTCATTTTTATCCTTGAGGAGCAGGAACTGCTTGTGACCTTTTTTGTTCCATATTGAAAAAAAAAAAAAAAAGGCACTGATCTGACCTATTGATAGCAGTGACCGAAAAATACATTGACAGTGATGCTTCGTGTGGTGTCTGTGACTCCACTGGCATTTTCCAGGAGAAACAGCACTCAGACAGAGCTGCTTAAGGCAGAGTAATCATTGATTACCAAGGAACAGAAGATTCTCAACTTCAGATTTGTGGCTTTTTCTACATTGACAAGAAAATGATTCTTCAGGGAAGTTTGTCAGTGTATTTTCCTATGGTTCCCCAAGTGGGAAAAAAGCAATAATTTTGAGGAGCCAATGGCAGGCATTGACTTAATAATTAGAACACATTTAAATATGTTGCATGGACATGACCATTTATTTAGGCAGGAACATTCTTAACTTAGATGTCAATATTTGTTGCTGTGTAAGAACTGTGCAGGTTTTGCCAGCTACAGCCCTACAGAGACAAAATAAATGGGCTGCCCACCTCAGATATCTGACCAAACCATTGCTGACCTACAGCCCACCTCAGATATATGACCAAACCATTGCTGACTGGGGTTTGAAAAAATGCTAATTGTCCAAGCACTGCAAAGATCTGAATTCAGTGAAATCAAACTATTTGGATCATCACAGATTTATGGCGAGGCCTTTTCTTCTGGAGATGGGAAAGATATTAAATCATATTCTCAGGGGTAGTGACATCATCCTCCTTAAATGCAAAAAAATGCTCAACCCTATCTTGCTCTTGCCCAGACAGAACAGGGATCACCAGGATGGGGAGAGAGGCCAAGGGCAGCTTGTGGAAAGTTTCCTTTGCATCACCAGTGCAGCAAAACAAACTTAATGAGCTGAAACCCAGATCACACGACAGAGAACTGTGATTTTTATGCTTATATTTATTTGCACAGTTATTCGTGGTGCTGGCTGGCACAGCCTGAGCAACAGAACTCCAGCCTGTTACTCAGAGGTTGTTTTTTCCCCTCTCCCCACCCACAGACAGCTGGGAATTGAACTGAAATATCTCCCTTTTCTGCTGTCAGCCTGACAGAGGATGTTTCTCTTGTTCATGGAATCAGCACCATGGTCAGAAATTTCCCTCGTTCCTTTCAGGAGACTGTACTGGTGTTTTCCCATGGCAGCAGGTCTGAAATGACACAGCGTTTCTGTGCCCCACGACATCTCTTTTTTATTATTTTAATTTTTTGCAACTGCATAGGGAAAGAAGTGGGCTCATCAATATACACATTTGGAGAAGAAAACCCCAGCAGTCTCCAGGCTGCCAACTGCAGTGGTGAACTTTGACCTTCTGCAGCTTCCAATGGCTGATTTAATCCCTTCAATGAGGCTTGGCGTGGAAAGGCTGACAGGACCTTAATTACAGGGTCATGATACCATAATTACCAATAGCAAAGTGAAATAAACTCTGCTCATCCAGCTCAAACCACTTAATAACTACCAGAAATCCTTCACAAATCGTTTTGCCTCTGCGTGCAGAGGTAGGAAATAGAGGAAAACAGGACTTTCTGCTTCAGTTTATGTGGTGCAGTCGTGATAAATGGGTTTCCTCCAGAAACACAACATTACAATTCTCTTCCTTAAGCATCCTCTGAAAACCTCCTTTTAACTTGGTAGCTCCATCTGTTCAGCGTCTTGCACTCTGATATGTTTCCATCCATAAAAAAGTCCAAATATTGTGAGAAGCCAGTGGGGAGAGGGAACAGCCATCTGAATCCCAAGCAACAGCGTGTCTTGGTTGGATACCAAAGGCAGAAATTGAAGCTGGGTTTTGGTTTCCAGGCTGCAGATGATCATTGGGTACCAGGTGTTTTCACACACAGACTGCTCTGAGCCTGGCAGGGGAGTGGTTTTTTGTGCTCCACGAGATCCTTTTTCTTGTCAAGTGTTATTAGCTGGAGTTAAAGCTCAGTGTCTGAGCCCTGCAAGGACGCTGCAGATGTGCTTTCCTTCCTGCGGGCTGCTTTCCATCATCTCTGCAACACTTTTGCATTCAGGAAAAAAAATCCACCACACACAAAACTTTCACCAGGTGAGAGAGGAAGAAAAACGCCTTAAACTCAGTATTCAGTGAGTGCTTTCCCTTTTTAAAACCATTTTTAGAATAAGCCTTTGTTACATCCCTTGCAGTCAGAGCACAGGACATGAGCATTCATTTGGCTTTTGGCAGCTTTGGCAGCGGACACCACTGAGGGGACAGCGTGTCTGGGCTCTGGGCTGCTGTGCCACATCTCCAAGGGAGCATCCAGCCACTGCAGTTCCAGGGCATCTGCTCAGTGAGCTGGGCCACCAGGCTCCTGGCCAAAAACAAGACCCAGAGCAGCTGCATATGACCAGGGCTGCACAAGCTGGTCCTTGCACACGTGGGAGAAAAAGCAGCTTTGGAAAAAGCAGCTTTCCTTGGCCCCCTGCTCACAGCAGGTTTATTCCCTCCCCTCCCCAGCCCTTCTAAAGCTGCTGTGGAATATGCACATGGTAATGTTTGTCTCAAGCTGAACTGGGAATGTGCCCACCCTGGAAAGATGAGGAGGCATCCACATGCTGAAAATGGAAATGTAACTTTTGCTTTTTTTTACACAGCGCCCTGGCTGGATGCTTTTGTTGATTTTTTTGATTATTGCTTGAACTGTAATGAAAAGGAATTGAAAGAATCCTGTGTGAGTCCCTTTTAATAGTTCCAGATTTGAAAAAATATTCTAAACTCAGCAAGCTTGATCGTAATCTTCCAAAGAATTTCAAGCTCTTGTCCTTCTCTCCAGGGAACCTACAGCTCATATTCTGTTCTTTCTGTGCCTTTCTTTCTGAATTTTCCAGTTTCAGCATGTAAAAATGTTAGAAGGAAAAGAGGGTGCCATCTTAAGCCTCTCCAAGTTTTAATATTTTGTCCTTAATAGCATTAGATTGCTGTTCAGCAGTATATAATATTAGTCAAGCTTCTGACTGTGAAATGCAGATAATTAATTGAAGTATTAATCTCTGAGTTTTTAGTGAAAAGATCCACACTGGCTGGAAGTTTTACAATCATATTTGTATGTTCTTCTCCAGGAATCTGACCCCCCTTTTTTTTTTAAAGAAAAAAAAAGAAAGAACGTTTTCCTCTTTGAAGGCTTTCAAATGAAATCTTCAGGCTGGCTTAAATAAATGCTCTGTTTTACCCACAGTTAGAGGCGTACACACTTGGAAGTGGCTCAAAACATTTGACAAAATGTAGCATTAGTTGAAATATTCTGTCTCTGGTAAAGATCAGGAACACTGCAGAAATGGGATATTCTCAGCCTTTGGGCTATCACGTCACTTGCTGCCAAGTTCTTTTTGCTTTAGTTTGGCTGATCTATCAAAAGCACAGAAATGCAGCTAGCAGCTCTCTGATCAGAGTTTTAGCCAGAGTATCTCCTCAGCTCCTTTTCTGCTCAAAGCCAGTCTCCCTGTTGGAGCAGTTGGAATGTTGGTAGTGACTCGATGGCGCTATTAATTATTTTCATGGAAAGAAAATACAGAGTTGTAAAGAGCCCTAACTAAGGGCCTCTTAATCTTGCAAGAAGCGGCAATTATTGGCTGGAAATGAAAGCCACGCTTCACTGTAGAACAGAGGGATTAAATTCCAATACACAGACCAATGAATTGTTGCAGCAGTCAAACCAGGGAAGCAGATCCTTCACCTCTTCAACATTGCAGGTGAACGGGTGCATCTTCCCCTAGAAGATATTCTATAATTGGTTATAATCTGGGGGGAAATGGGCAGGAGATTGTGTATAAAACATTAGAAGAGATGTTCTAATAGTAGCCTTGAACTTCTGAAGTGCAGGGATGAATAATCTGCCTGCACAAGCTTTTCCAGTCTTCCTCCCACCGGGGAAGTCCCTTTGCCGTTAGGATATGTCTCCATCAGAAAAGACCACACTGGATAAGAACCAGATGCTGCCTGTCCTCCCAGATTCCCACTTCCACCACCATGGTCGAAATGCCCCTCCTTTCGTGTCAGTCTTTCTTCTCAGGAGTGCATTTCCTGAGGATTAAGGTGGGATGGGTTCCTTTCCTCTCCCCAGTGCTTCAGCCTGAGTTAACAGCAACACATTTCCCTTTGCCATGTCAGGTCCTCATACCTTTACACCCAGATTACAACTGGATTTTTTCTGTTTTCTTGTTCTGAATTGCAGTCAAACAGGCCTTTCTTGAAAGAATTTTCTTTCGGGTCTCACTAGAACCACGTGGACTCCTGCAGAAAGAAGGGAGTTAACTTTCCAGCTGGCCTTTGCTTGTCTCCACCAAAAAAGATTTGGCATTTGCTAAAAGTTTTTGTGTCCTGGGAGGATTGGCAAGAGGGGTATCACCTTGAGAAATCCTGGAAGGGATGGAATTCTGCACTGTTTGTTGCTCAGCACTGCCAAGAGAGACAAACAGCACTGGCAATCCCACACATCCAAACTCTTCCATTAGCATGCGGATCCAGCACCGCTGTTTTGTTGGGCTTCATCAACATTCAGCTCACATCCCCCCTTTCCCCTAAAGCACCAGTGGAGCTCAAAGGAAATTATTAAAAACACCTTGTATGAAATGAAAGTTCTGATTAGGTTTTGTTTCAGGTGCAAAACCCGCTCCTGGGATCTGCTTTGAGAGAGTCAATTCTGCCGGCGATCCTTACGGCAACTGCGGGAAGGACTCCAAGAGCTCCTTTGCCAAATGTGAACCCAGGTAGGGCCTCTCCCTGCAAACACAGCAACAGGTGCTGGGAGAGGGCTTGGAACGTTCCAGATGATTCACCTAATCTTTGGTTGTGTTCATTTCCATCAGGGATGCAAAGTGTGGAAAAATCCAGTGTCAAGGAGGAGCAAACCGACCTGTGATTGGTACCAATGCTGTTTCCATAGAAACCAACATCCCACTCCAGGAGGGTGGCAAGATCCTGTGCCGTGGCACCCACGTGTATTTGGGGGATGATATGCCCGATCCTGGGCTTGTGCTGGCAGGAACCAAGTGTGAAGATGGAAAAGTAAGATTCTGGAATACCCCCAGCCAAGGGGAACATCACTACCCTCATTCTGCCAAGTGTTTTGTCCTTCTTTTTTCTTTGGGATTTTTTTTTTTCCCCCCCACAAAAATAATTGCTTCTCATGCTCAGACTGAGACACATTGTACTCCCTTCTGGCCACTCTTCTGGGTTATAGATTTGCAGATGCAAATGTGAACAACCTGGTCTGGTGGAAGGTGTCCCTGGACACAGCATAGGGTTGGAAATACCTTAAAGTCCATCTATTTCCAACCCAAACCATCCTGGGATTCTGTGCACTGTAAGTTGCTTAAGTTTATAAGTGATTTTTTGAAGACAGTCCCAAGTTTCTGCCCATGGAAGCTTGAGGTTTTCTGCAAAATAAGTGCAGCAAAATACATTACAGGCTTATTAGTGAATTTCTGAGTTCGATGTATTCACTTTCCTAGTGTCTCTGGCATTGCAAAATTGTCATTAACTTCACTTTAGGTTTCAAAATGTATTTTATCTTCTGATTATGGCTCTTCCCTTCTTTTTTTCATGCAGGAAAACTTATCTCTGTATGCACTCTTAGAAAACTCTAAACCCATTGATGCTCAGCCACCAAAACTGATTTTTGCAATTGTGTTTTGTGAACTTTGTGAATTATCCACTGTGAGTGCAGCCCAAATTTCACATGGCTGTCTCATTCTAAGTTTTTCTTTTGTGAGAAAAGGAACTGAGAAAGAAGGGAGGCAGCCATGAATTTACAGGGGGAGGAGGAATGGAAAGCAGCCCAAGAGCTATTGAAATGAAGGAGGTTTCCACACCCTCAGTGGATTGCTTGCAAAAAGGAGGAAAAACGAGTGCTTTGATAATTTGTGGTAAATTCAAGTAAGCCTCTGAATTTCTGAATGCTTTTGAATTATGTTGGATTATCTCGCTGCACTGGGAAGGGGTTTGAAATCCATCCCCAGTGAAACCACAGCTCTGCTACAGGAAAACAACCCTTAGAGCATTTCGAAGTCAATCTGGTATAAAATGTCTTTTCAAAGGCAACTCAGTGCTGAGAAAGCACCCCATTATATTTTACTAATGAGTATTTAATCTTTCTAATCTATCTAATCATACACATCCACACTATAGAATACACAGGCTAATACTTCTGAAATTGTATGTTTTACTTTGAGGACATTAGTGCATTTGTATTATGGATTAAGAATATGAATTTAAATATTCTTGGGTTTTCTCAACTGGAGATGCACAATTTGAAATGCAGCCATTTTAATGTGATCAGAATTCTGGGAGCTGCTGCACTGTGAATATTTGAATTGTGAATACTGCCGTAATCAGACCATATTCTCTCCATGCCTGCATGTTGATGCCAATTCACTCTAATTTCCTTTCCATTTTTCCTTCTCCCCAGGGGATAAGTGCCCTGATTAAGCATCCCTGTCGCCTCCTTCAACACTATTCCCAGCTTAATGCTAATTACTGTGACTGACTTTTACTACTACTGAACTGCACTGCAGTTAAACATGAGCAAAAATGTGCAGTGTGGGGTTTTTTGACCTTTTTTGTTGTCAACATAGCATAGGAACAGTTATTCCAGTCCTAATTTCTTCTTTTTTCAGTTTGGAGTAGGGTAACTTGTCATTACTGACGTCCTCATCAGTTGTGTGGTTGTTTGATGTTATTATTACTCGGCACTAATCTTGCTTAACCTCAATTTTCAGCTCCATTGGCAGAGTAAAGTTTATCTGCAATGACTGGAAAACAAAAACAAAAATTGAATTTTACTCCCGTGCATATGCTATTTGTTTACTTCCATTCCCTATAAATATTAAATGTTAAATAGGCTTGGTTTGTATATGACACCAAAAGGAAAAATTGTTTAACTTGGAAAAACTTACAAAGCTCTTGGTTTTCCTGGAAAACAATGATGAGCCTATAAAAATCAGTGATCTCACTTCAATATTCACCTACTCTGGGTCCAGTTTCTGTACTGGAATGAAAAATATTTCACTATTTATATAAAGAGAACTCTGATAATTTACACCATAAGCATCTAAAGCTTTCCTTGAGGAATCATCTGCTGCTGTGAAGACACAAAGGCAGACAGAGCAGGGACCTGAAGGAATCCTGCTCAGTGCATTCCTAGCCCTGAAAAAAATGCAAATTACTGGTTTTTTAATTGGCTTAAAAACCTCCCAAACCCCAGGGTCTCCCCACTAGCTCCACTTGAGTGGAACTGTGAAGGTTTGCTTGCACAAGCTCAGCATATCAACCACTATGAACTGTGTGTGGAACCAGGGCTGGCCAGGAGAGAAGAATTCAACTTGCTCAGATTTGGGGTTAAAAGACTTTAAAAGGGCTGAGGAAAAGAAGAAGACACCCAATCCTGGTGTCCTTTGTGTCCATGTAATTATGTATATTTGTGTGTTGGGAAATCTTTAACTGCTGCAAGAAGGGATGTGATGCCCTGGGAGCCCCAGCAGTTCTGTCCCTATTAAAACTCCTTTTCCCTGATTTTGTAGATCTGCCTGAACCGCCGGTGCCAGAACACCAGTGTTTTTGGGGTCCATAAATGTGCCACCAAGTGCCATGGACGTGGGGTAAGCATCCTAGGAAACCATTCTTTTACAATCACTCCATAACCACTGGACAAGAAATCACTTTATGGAATGGCTTTGGGATCTATAATTGCCTGCAATAGATCAGTCAGAGTCACTGCAATACATTTTTATGATGTATTTCCATTTTCGCTGTCCCTTATAGGAAATGATTTTTATTTGACAAAGAAGTGTTTATCAGGCAGCAATTATCTCGTTCCTAATTGACAGCCTGTGATACAAAGGAATCTTGTAATCCTCAAAGCAATTTGAAGTCTAACCCTCCATCATGAAGAATTCCTATTAAAAATCAAAACTACAGTTTCTCCGTAGATACAAAGAAGTTGAAATTTTTGAATTGAGCGTATGAAGCATTTGGATCGAGAGGGAAATGAGACAGCATTTCCAAAACTATTAAAATAAAGTCAAACCATATTGACGAGTTTTGTGCATGAAAGTGGTGCAGAATGGAAAATGTGATGATATCATTTAATAATATCAGTGTTTTGAAACCCAGTTTATATTATGACAATGTTAATTATGTCAAGCTATGCCTTATTAACCTTGATTTGCTGATGAGCTGTTTGTTTCTGTGAAAAGCTGTGGCAGCCACATTGGAAGAGCCATAGAAATTCACTCTCCTCTCCTGAGGAAGGATTTTAATTTGCTTTAACTTATTTTATCACCCTGAATTTGCAAAACTGAGCAATGTTGATGGTGCTGCGTCTTATCATTGAGCTGGAATGAGCAGAGCCTTGGACTGGCATTTTTTATGTCTGTACAAACAAGAACCTCCTTGGTGGCAAAATTGACCTCGTGGAATTGTAAATGGGAATTCCTGCAGTGCTTTAATTTAAAAAATAATGCTTAAGAAAGTACATTTTTAATTATCTTGCTGTCTTTGAAAAGTAATTTTTTTTTTTTTTAATTTTACATGACCACAGCCAGTCTGAGCTCTGTGAATATTTTAGTACTCTGCAGACACAGGCAGCACAGTGTTTCTGAAATCCTGCCAAGCTGACCTGGCCAGAATATTGCATGTTCAGAATAACCCAGACTCCTGTGAACTGATTTGTGTCTTACTGAAAACTCAGTTATTGATCTGTGCTGTGGGTTCTCCATGGTGGTGGCAGATCAGTGATGGTTGGGGCTGGCACAGAATTTAGGAGCTTATTGACAACGAAGCCTAAGCCCAAAAACTTCATTTACAAAGTGATTTGAGCACCTAAATGTGACTGTGCCATCTCTGTGTTCAGTTTGGGGCCCCCCAGGACAAGACATGAAGGGGCTGGAGCGTGGCCAGGGAAGGGAACGGAGCTGGGAAGGGGCTGGAGCCCCAGGAGCAGCTGAAGGAGCTGGGAAAGGGGCTGAGCCTGGAGCAAAGGAGGCTCAGGGGGGACCTTGTGGCTCTGCACAAGTCCCTGACAGGAGGGGGCAGCCGGGGGGGTCGGGCTCTGCTCCCAGGGAACAGGGACAGGAGGAGAGGGAACGGCCTCAGGCTGGGCCAGGGGAGGCTCAGGGTGGATATCGGGAAAATTCCTGCATGGAAAGGTTTGTCCAGCCCTGGCACAGCTGCCCAGGGCAGGAGTGGAGTCCCCATCCCTGGAGGGATTTAAAATCCATGTGGATGTGGCAGCTGGGGACATGGGTGGCCTTGTCAGTGCTGGGGAATGGTTGAAGATCTTAGAGAGCTTTTCCAACGCGAGCAGTTCTATGATTCCGTGTATTCTGTCAATCCAGCACAAAACTTTAAGCTCTGTATTCACCACACACCAACTACTTGAGGAGTAGCAAAAGGAAATAATGAGCATTTGGACTGTGAGACCTCCTGAGGGAAAAGCCCTGGATCTCCTGGCTCCTTCCCCTCTGTGCAGCAGGAACAGGCTGTGTTTGGGATGGGCTCCAGTCCTTCAGAGCTCTCTGATCCCTCAGGGGGCACTGGATAGATCAGGCCTTGCAAGCTGTTCTCTAACTCAGATTAAAACCACTACAACACGGAGGACTGTATCTTTACAGACAGTGCAAGTGTGATATCAAAGCTCCCTGAGGGTTTCCTCAGCCCTGATCCCAGTTTCACAGGCTTCTCCAGCAACTGGTTCGTCTTAGAGCCATGGAGAAATCCGTACTGGGCCCAGTGCAAGCCCTTGATGGAGAGGAGTGCTCGGGCAGCTGACAAAGCTCTACAGCCTCCACAGCACAGAGAGACTCCTGCTGCTGTGAAGGCAGGAGGAACAGGAGTTAACAGGCAGATAGTGCTGCTGCTGCTGGAAGCAAAGGGAGAAAGACTTAAGAGGTGTCTGATTATCCTCATATTACTGACGTTGCCAGCTGGGGCAACTCCAACGATTACCTGCCAAAGAAATAATGGTTTTTAGGATCCCTCTTACTCCGTGGCGAGTGGCTCTTTGCCACCTTAGTGTGCAAGAGGCAGCTATCAGCACATCTCCTTTCTTCCCTAAGTTTTATTCCTCTCTGATGTGTCACTGTCTGATTAGAAGCCCTTATCAGCCAGGGCTGCTCTCGGATGTTCTTTATGTTAAGCCATTTGTCTCTTTTTGCAGGTCTGCAACAACAAAAAGAACTGTCACTGCGAGGCTGACTGGGCCCCCCCGTTCTGTGACAAGCCAGGCTTTGGTGGCAGCGTGGACAGTGGGCCCATCAGACAGGCAGGTCCGTGGGAATTCAGGCTCCACCTGTTGTTTCCATGATAAAAAGTGGAAAAACAAAGTGGTGTCTTGTAAGCAATGAGCTTTGGCCAACCTCAGAAAGAATTATTTCCACACATTGTTAATTTTACAGGATTTGATTATTCCATGCTGATTTTTTCCCAGAGTGTTGGAGCTTTAGCGACCTCAAAGAGATGTTTCTGATTCATGTTTGAGTCCATGACAGCACAAGCAGTCTCCTCACAAGTACATTTATAAATTAAACCTTGATGGGAAGCAATGTCTGTTTTCATAAGAACAATGCTATTCTAAACCAAAATGGATTCTCTTCTCTGCGTGCCAGATGCTGCAGTGAGTGGCAGTGCTGAATTTATGACATCATGGTTATTTCCATGACAAAGCTTCCCATCATGATTTCACTACTGACAGATCATTTTTTTTAAAAGATAGCAAAGAAACCCTGGTCAGGCACTAGCAAGCTCTTGGAAGGAGTTAACTCCACGTGTTTTGTTGCAGACAATAAGAGTTTGACCATAGGAGTGTTGATAACCATCCTGTGCCTTATCTTTGCTGGATCAATCATGTACCTCAAAAGGAAGACTTTCATGAGGTGGTTGTTTACAAGCAAGAAGACAACAATAGAGAAATTAAGGTATGATCATTTCCCTAATTAAATTCCAATAGATATTATGGAAAGGAAGCAGTAAACACAGCAATTCCTATCACCGTGAACGTGTTAGAAAGAGCCAGACTTGACAAAAATATTAACCAGATATTAACAAAGTGTTTTCCCTGGGTTAGTTTAATTTCATTGATAGGCAGTAAATAATGCAGGTATTGGTTTCAATATATCCCTCTTTCCTTTTGGGATGAAAAATTAAGCAGCAATGGAAGTATTGCTTTTATTTTCATTTGCTTGAAATAGTTTCATTACATTGCGTAGCCTTTTATCTAAACTCAGTTGAGTGAGCTGAAACTTTCCTATTTGAGGTCATTACTGTTTAATGTTAGATTCATTAGAATACTCTCCTGGGTGTTACAAAGCTGCATTTCCACAGATTGCAGAAGCTAATTTAACAGACTACTGGTTTCTAAAAAATCAATATTTATTTGTATTCTTGCAGGAGTGCTAGACAATTTTTACTTTCCTTGTTTAGTATAACCAGGCAGAAAGTCCTTGCAAAATCCCATTCTGAAAAGAGGCTCCTGTTGAAGAAAATGTTATAAAGCAGAAAGTTGTGTTCAACAATTAAACCTTTGTATTGCAGGTCTGTGAGTCCAGCAAGACCTTCCAGTTCATCTGAGCCAAATCATGTTCGTACCACGTCTATTAGTAAAAACCTCATCACAAAGCCACAAAATACAACTGTACAAAAAGTGAGTCCCTAAATAGTTTTTGTAAAAAAACCAGAAAACCACATCATGTATTTTGGATCTCAATTAAGTGATTTATTATAATACAATAATTACATGAACTTAATATCATGTAGGACTAACAGTAAGTAAAATAGAAGAGGATGTAGGCTTCAAAATACATTTCTGGCTTCCCAGTTTAAGACAGGTGGAGATGTCCAGTGCAGAAAATAAATAGTTTTGTCTCTAAGAGAGAAAAGCAAGGGACTAACATGGATTTTAAAGTAGCAGTAGGCCAGGTTTGATGGGGCTTGGAGCAACCTGGTCTAGTGGGAAGTGTCCCTACCCATGGCAGAGGGTTAGAACAAAGTGCTCTTTAAGGTCCCTTCCAACTGTGATTCTGTGCCAGCTCTTGAAATTTATGACTTTGGTTGGATGGTTTTTCCCAGAGAGATGGCCCGAGGCGGCCGCTGCCCTATCAGATCATCGACATCAGCGACCCTGTGAAGACACACGAGGTGCCACCACTAAAAACACCCCAGCGAGTGCTGCCACCCCTTCCCCAGCTGCCAGGCCACCAAGCTGGGCCTGAGAGACCCCTGCCAGCTAATCCTTCACTGAGGTTCTCCCAGGTAACCACTGATTTACTTCTATTTAATATTTACTCTGTGAGTGTCTGGAGAAATGAAGTATTTTCTCATCTTTCATGCTGCCCTTTTCCCACAGTTTTTCCTTTTTACTTTGTGTGAGTTTAGAACTGCGCTGTAGAAAAATTGCTTTGTGGTAAGTGGGGCTGTGACCCTAAAATTTAGGATCCTGAACTCTATCTTCACCGCTCAAAAGACAACAGAACAACCAACTTAGAGGCAAACACAGGCTCCTCTCTGCAGCTGCCCAACCAGAGGGGAAACTGCATGGTTAGTGGGGTACCAAACACAGAGGGAGAGTTTAGGGAGTCACATTGCAGATGTCATGTGCAAGAGCAAAAGATTTCTTAGCTTGATGTGCTCGTGCCCTGCCAAGGGCTGCACTGTTTTCCCAGGACGCAGACCTAAAAAACACTATTTCATGTAGACACAGCTTTCATTGTAATGTTTAAATAGAAATGGTAAATATTTTTAATTTCTTATTTTTGAAAAGATGCATCTCAGGGTGATAGGGTAGATGAAGCTGCCTGTGCAGTTGTCTGTATTAAAGAGTGTCTTTTCTTGTCACTGGCTGCTCTCTTTTGGTGGCATTTGTGGAGTGGCTGTTTCTAAGCAAAGCACCCAGGCAGGCAGCGATTCCTGCTCTGCAGTTGTGGAGCTGCTCTGGAAATGCTGCAAGGTTAAAATGAAGTGGATGTTGTCACCACCAGGCTCTCAGCTGCAGGAGCCCTGAGAGCTGCTCTGAGACCCTTTCCTGGTGATGGATGGGAGGATATGGCTCTGAGACAGTGCTGGAGTGCAGGGCTTTGAAAAGGAATTGGAAAAATAGCAGAAACAAACAGGGATGAGAGAGGCTGCCCAGAGAGGTTGCCAGGGTGCCCAGAGAAGCTGTGGCTGCCCCATCCCTGGAAGTGTCCAAGGCCAGGTTGGATGCTTAGAGCAACCTGGGATAGTGGAAGGTGTCCCTGCCAGTTGTGGCAGCAAATGAAGTGTACCTAGATTTAATTTTTTCTAAGTCTGAACATTGTGTAACTCAGGTTAGACCAAATCTACCAAGTGCAGCCAGTTTATTATTTGATTTTTCATCTTCCCCTTTTCCATCTTGCCAGTTGTTTTCCTTTCTGGGGAGTAAGAAACGCTGATTCTTTCTAAAATTAGTTTTGTAGGGAATCTGAAGCAGTACTGATTCCTGCTGCTTGTCTTTAGCTCCCATGGTTTCATTGTCCATTTTCTTGCATTCTCTAACGTTCTGCACAATTCACAGTGGTCAAAGGGAAGGCTTTAAGTGCAAGTGCTTTTCTGTTTCTTAAGCAGAATACAGATGGAGAAAAGGCTTTCCAAGGAAAAGTAACCATTTCTCATTCTGAGGCTGCATCTGCACCTGCCCCAGCCTCACTGCACGTCCCAGCAGCCCAGTGCTCCCCTACAGCTCACGTTCCTAAATCCTTGTGCTTCAAATCCCACCCAAAGTGCCAGGTGGAATACCAGATCTGCAGTACTAACATTAGCAAAGACTGACAGATCTGAAACTTCCAGAAAGCTTTTCAGCTTGGCAGCTCGAATTAATTGTGACCGTTCCTTCATCAAGCGAAATACCACCATTTTCAGTCTCTGCATGGAACACAAGTAGGACAAACAGGGCATCAGCTCCAGGAAGCCTAGAGGATGATAGAAGCAAGAATGGATTCTTTCAAAATAATATCATAACCTCAATATTGTCAGAAAGAGCTACTTTTTATATCAGAGGGACACAAAAAGCACTGTATGGGAGAAAATCATTCATTCTTAAGTTAAACTTTTTTCCCCTCAAAGCTTGGAAGTAATAAATTAGCTGAAGAATAGTTCTGGATAATAAATATAGATACTACTTCATGTGTTGCTTCAGCTCTTTCTTGGAAGCACATCCAGCAGCTCAGCAAGAGGAAGGACTTTAAAAATCATTGCCACATTCAGGATGTCACCCAGATGCTCAGTGCTGCAGGATGGTGCTGAGGAAGAGTGTTCACCATAAAACTTCCTTTCTGTTGTGAATAAAATAGTTAAAAAACAAAGACAACATGGAAAACCCCAACCAATCAACCAAACAGAAAATCCTCAGGGAATTAACTGTTGCCAAGTTTAATATTTCATTATCTTTTGAGTGAAAAATAGCTTTTCCTTCGTTCAGATGCCCTTGCAAGGCAAACAGACTTTATTTATGGGCCAGACTCATAGTCAGTATAAATCAGCAGAGCCCCATGTGATTCAAGGAAACAGGGCAGGTTTATCCTAACCATGGGTTCAGTCCAGGCATTTGGATTTGATCTCTTCCCCTTGGTTTTGTTACCTTTAACATTCAATTGCTGCCTTTGACACTCTCATCCTCTTATTACCAAGATATATCTAATATTTTACAGCTGATCCTAATTGCAGGAAATAGAACTTTGTGGTTTCACTTTTTCCTCAGTAAAACAGAGCTCAGCTCAGCTCCTGCTCCTTCTGCCACAGTTGTCCTGGGAATACCTCTCCTGTGGCACCTCAGCCTGGCTGTAGACACAGAGGGTTTTCAGTTGCTTCTTTAAAAATCAGTGGAAAAAACCTGGAATTTCATGCACCTGATGTCTTTGGAGCTGCTCAGTATGAGAATTATGCTTTTCATTCCACCATTTAAAACAACACTTCTGCAAGCAGAGCCTGAATGCATTAAATGCCAGGTTGTGGATATAAAACTGGACAAAGAAATCCATCCCTAAACCCTTTGTGTTGAAGGGCTGAAGCTTTGTAGGGGAAGAATTGGAGAAGGGAGGGAGAGGAAGCAGAGCTCTGGTGGTACCGTGAGCTGTGCCGCAGATTCCCAACACATCAAAGGCCCTGCAAGGCCCCACACCTGTTAGCACACGGAGTTTGGATTCTCCTGTGGCACAGAAAGAATAGAGAAGCCCCTCCTGTAATCAGTCTGGGGGATGGGATTTATTTCTTCAAAGAGCTTTTCCTCTGCTCCTCAGAATGTGTGTGTTCCTGGTGGCATCTCCTTTCTATCAAGTGCTGCTCCGTTTTGCTTCATCTCAGCCACCATTTAGTCTCCATTTCCATTTTGATCAGAATTCCCTCCTTTTTTAATTTTTCTCTTTCATTTACCCTTGCCACATTACACTTTCTGTCAAGACTCTTGGCTGCTTCCTCCTTAAGGATACTTTAACTCAAGGATGACATTTTGACTGGGAAATGAATGAATAAATAAGTCAGGTGTTGGGGCTGTGTACCCATCAATACCAGTACTTGTTATGAAGAGAGTTAAAGAGAGGGTGGACATTATATGCAACTTTAAAATGTAGTTCGTGGCAAATTTCACCTTATTATACATGAGATTTACTTAAGCTCCCTTATTTTCTTCCTGATCAAAATGCCTGTGGATAATCAATCTGCATTTCCTTCTTGAAAGAGCAAATATTTGCCACAAAAAGTGAAAAAACAAAGCGATGCTCAAAACAAATAATGAAAAGTTGGACTTTATTCAGGAGTAATTCGTGCTCTGATTGCTTGTTTGGATCACATCTTTCAAGTGATCTTTAATCAGATTATGCTTGTAAGGTCTTGTTTCCTTTAACTTTACGAATGATACTTAGGGCAAACGAAAAGTAAGGAATAAAATGCCTTGGGAAAAGCGTGGCTATGCAGCTCCAATAGGAGAAAGATCTGAAGTGAGTTTGGGGATGAATTGGAGAGTTTTTGTGTGCCCTGAGCAAGCCACTTAATGTGTCCCAGCTCTCCATAATGAGGACCACAAACAGCCACATTCCCCTGTCTGTGGGGCTGCAGGGACCACACAGAGGAGCCATGGGCCAGCCTGACAGCAGATGACTTCTGTTCTTTATTAATGAAGCCTTTAATTCCCCAGAATGAAAGCACAGCAGCGTCTCTGAAAAAGATCCCACAGATGCTCCCAATCCAAACCAGACTGGGGCACTTCGGTTTTGTGGTCAACTGAGTTTCCATTTTAAAGTAGTGTTGAGCATCCCCACCTTTCTCTAGAACTACTTCTACAAAGTTATGTATTCAGTCTTTGCTGTTTTCATTTACCACCAATTAAGCATTGAGTCCAGTAGAGATGCACTCTGTAGTTACGGAGTAAAGAATCAAAAGACATAAAATCATGAGAATATAGTATTAAATCTTTCTTTTAAAATGTAAGTGCCCACTTATTAAAAGTAAGTTATTTTTTACTCATTTAAACTTACCTGGACATAACTGATTTTAAAATATCTTCAGTTTAGGTTTAGATTAGGTATTGGGAAGAAATTGGGGGGGAGGGGGGGTGAGACCCTGGCACAGTGGAAGGTGTCCCTGCCCATGGCAGGGGTGGCACTGGATGGGCTTTGAGCTTCCTGCCAACCCAACCCAACCCAACCCAGTCTGTAATTCCATGATTCTGTGAATTCATGTCCGCTGTGGCTGTGTGAATGGCTCAATGTCCATTCTGGACACTAACAGGAGCCTGTGTTTCCAGCAGGAGACCCCCAAGCCCAGCCCCCCTCGGAAGCCTCTCCCCGCAGACCCCCTGGGCCGAGCGCGCCAGGGCCCCGCCGTGCCCGGACACCCCAAGGCTCTGCCCCACGTCACCCCTGCCAGGTCAGTGCTCATCCCAACACCTGCATTTACAGCACCTCATCAGCCACGTGGCTGAAACGGCTCAAGGAGCTGCTGCAGCAACCACTTCCAGTATAATTTCCATCTCTAATTTTGCTTGTCGCGCCGCTTCTCACTGGGAGTGCACCAGCGCAGTTGCTCTGACTTCCACAGGATATGAGAATTTGTGATACCTGTGAAGGTTTGACTGTAAGCACCTGGCTGCATATTTACAAAAATTAACCAATAGATAATAAATTTTCTCCTCAGAGCCCTCCCAGAATTAGGCTGAGAACAGAGTGCTGTTAAAATCAGCCACCAATAAAAGCAATTTCCTGATGACACATTTCCCAAGGGAACATCAATTTATATCGTCTGAAAATGATATCCAGAAGATTCAAAAAACATAGAAATTGTACACTTAAAAAATATAACGTGTTTTTGGAAAAAAAATAATCAGAAAGTGGAGTAACCACACCCAGTGTTAATGGGTTAAGTCAATAATGTTTTCTTACCCACTATTCCTCAGTTTCCTGTGAATAAAGTGAGCTCCAAGGAAGATAAAAGTGGTGTTTTAAACTACAAGATTTCTACCAGTAAAGCACTTTAATGCTCAGAAACATTAAAAATAGAATCAATATATTCTCCTAATATTCCTAGCAAAAAGACTGCCAGAAGAAACTTTGATTAAACTCCTGGCTGTCCATTCTAGTCAGCTATTCTGAAAGCAGCAACATTTCAAGCTGACTCCTTCCTACAACTTTTGGAAACCACCTGGAATTCTGCAACATTATTAACATTTTTGATCAGGTTCAAAAGTGATGAGCACCAAAAGAAATGGGGAGATCAAATAACAATTTGCTGTTTTCTTTCTTTCCAACAGACCTGCTCCCAAGCATCCACCACAGGTATCCAGGGCCAGCAACACTATGGATGTGAAATGAGTAGAAAAACCCGACATCTTTATTTTAAAAAGTGAAGACAGAAGTTTGCACTATCTTTCAGCTCCAGCTGGAGTTCATTTCTATGACAATACTTAGAATTTTAATGTTTAAAACAGCATTATTTTTAAGAATTCTGAGCTACTGCCTTTGGTGCTGTGCTGTGCTATGGTGCTCTGTATACTTGCTCAGGTACTTGTAAATTATTAATTTATGTTGAATATTTATTACAGTGCAGTGCACTGTAGTAGATATTTTTACCACAGCTGAGTTTTCCTAAAAAGGAAGCCTTTTTTTTGTAATATTTCACTGAACTTGAATAATTCTGCTCTATTGGTCCTATGTAGATGTTTTAGTTTTGATCTATTCTTTAAGGAGTGCTGATACAGATCAATCAAATGTGTAAACAGCTCAATCTCAATGGTTCATAACCAACTTTTGAATAAATATGGCAGGGTAAAAAGCCAAAATCTCTCCTGGAACTCAGTGAAATGCCCGATATCTGCACACAAATGTATTTAACCAAAGGATCACTCTGTGTTTGCAGCTGTACTGTAATCTCAGTTTTCATGTTACTGTTCAAAACCTTCCAGAAATCTCTGTGCTGAAAGAGGATGTACCCACCTGGGAGAAGTCCTCTCACTGAAGAAGTACTGTATATCACAGAACTGTATTGTTTTGAACCTCATTTTCCTCAAGCACAGCCTGGTTAGTACATATTAATGCAGGTATCAGGCCTCCCTGTGCCATCTCCCTTTTGATGCTTTGGTAATTAAATTCAACCATCTCATTGTTGTCCTGATTAGACTGGCAGTACATTACACCCAGGGCTGGGGGGAAGCCAAGAATGACAAAGAATTACATTTTAAGAATCAACTTTTATATTTTATATTTCCTTTTGCCTCACCGCTCTGCTTATCACCTGTATTTTGCATATTTACTACTGTTTTGTATTTAACTTCTACAGCGTTGCTCTGGGTTTCTTAAATCCCAAATCAAAGTGTGTATTTTAATACATAGACTTGGATTATCCAAAAAAAAAAAAAAAAAAAAAGGTTCATCTCTGCTGTGTGATTACACCTGATCTCTTCTGTGCCTTCTCAGTAGCACTGCTGAACACAGTTGTTTCACCTGTAAAAACAACAGTTGAGTTGAAACAGAGAAGGGACTATCACCTTTAATAAGACGGTTTCCTCATTGCTTGTGGTTTTTGTTTCCTTAAGCAAAAATAAAAGCATTGATAGAAACTTGCATCTCGCTTCAGGAAGTGTAACTGTATTTCATTTCCCCAGTTATTCCCCCTCGTAGCAGCACAGCCCTCATGTTTATTGATGAACTGAACAAACCAAAATCAACCCCGGCTTAGCTTGGTGCTGAATAGCAAAGGAAAAGCTTCACAAATGTATTTCAATTCTTAAAGCACCTCCAACAGCAAGAGCAGGGCTTTATGTGTGGAGAATCACAACAGAAGGATGCAAACATCCCAGGCTCAGCAATGCTTTTTCTGTACTTTGTGTATTTCTGTATTTAAAACACCAATTTTTTTGTATCTAAAGTAGGGGGGTACCTCCATTTGGAGCAGCCACGTGATCTCAGTTTGCTTGTTTAAATGCTCCCGTTTCATCAGAATTCTTCTGCAAACTGCTGAAAACTAGAAGAGGGAACTGTAAGTAGAGAAAGAAGGAGATTACATTAAATGACTAATAAGTTTCTGTTATCAGCATCAGAGTTCTGAATTAAACAGGAGCAGCTTAGGTAAGACTTTGCACGTGTATAAACTTAAACATGACCAACCTAGGCAGGCTTAAAAGTACAGAAAATAGAAATATCCTTACAGGGCACCCAGTTGTGTCCCTGTCGCTTCAAGCAGCTACCTCACCAACACCATGTGTCAAATTTCTTAACTATTCCCACTAAAACTTGGAGATTTCTAAATGTTTGGGGGAAAAAATCATAATTCTCTCTCTGAAACTAAGGTAACAACACTCAGCAGTCCTGTAAAAATGAGTACAATTACTTAACACCAAAAAAAAGTTCTTGCTGAAGAGTAAAGGCTGATTTTTTTCATAGCAAAATGTGGGTGCAATGTATGTAACAGCCATAAAATGTGGAATCCTTCCAGTCAGCAATTGTCAAATTTTATATACTTTTATACATATATATAAAAAATCAGATGCAAAATTTTACAGGCAGAAAAGCACCTTGGGGGGTGGGATGGGACAACAGATATCACAGGGCAGCAAGAGATGACTCCAAATGATCCATCAAATCCTTCTTTTGTTTTGGGGAATTGTAGCAGTAGTAGCTGGCTGTGAGGTGTTTTCACACGTAATTAGTGCCTTCATGATTAGAGATGCAGATGGCATGGAAAATTCCATGGTGGAAAGCAGGTGAATGGTTTTACATCTGTAAGGGCAGTGTAAGCAAATAAATTACTGGGGGAATCACCAGGGTGTGAAATCCAAGGTGTGCTCCTTGCACAAGCACAAGTCCTGTCATAATAAATCCCTCCACTTCCCTGCTCAGCAATCTTTGACTTCTAAATCATCTTTAATAATTAAGGTTACACCAACCTTTAAATCCTCAGTATTTTATGGTTCTCAATTTACTTGGGTGGGAAAGATTTTTTAATGCTGAATCTTCCTTTCTGTCTTCTCCCACACCCATATTCCAACCTCCCACCTCTGGAATGTTGGTACAGCCAGGCTCCCTTTCCAGAAGGAAGGCAGGAACAGAGTGTGCTCTCCCTAAAGCAACGCTGCCTTTATGCTAATCAATAGAACAGTAAGTACAAAACACCAAAGAAAATGAATAAATAGGCAGTAAACAAAAAGAAAATTGCATATTTACCATCTTTCTGCCCATCAAGTCCCTTGGGTTTAGTATTCCTAGATTGTTTGTAAAAGCTAGCAATTATCAGGGTAGCAAGATTTATCTTCTTTTAATTTCATGGAATATTTTAAAAGCCTTTTCAAAAGCTCGGAGAAGAAAGAGATACAGAGATTTTTCCTTTGTTTCAGTTCTGGTTCCTTCTGATCATTTGAGTATGCAATATTCTCTTTTATTAACTTCCAATCAAATAACAGCAGTTTCCAATTTAACTGTAAATTACCATGTAACAGTAAACAAATTCATTCTTTATCTTACAAGCACTCTGCAAAACATAATTTTCTAAACTCGGTAATGCTGAAACTGATTCTGCAGAGAGACCATCCCTCCACATAACGAGACCACACATAAACATGCCCCATAAATTACAGGCAGCTGCCCTTTTCACACAACACTTACAAGAGAAATTAAAAACCTGGAGCATATTGAACATTTAGAACTCTTGGAATTCATTCAGGAATTTAATATCCAACATCATCATCATGACAAAAGATATTTTTGTTTTCCATGACCCTCTTTTATTTTTTTAGCAATGCGCAAGACCACATGTATCTGTAGAGGTAAGCAATACATTTTTATGCTTCACTACATGTCTTCATTCTTACATATTTAAATGTTTAGCTTTTAATGTACTTATGAACAATTAGGGAAGGGGCTGGAGCCCCAGGGGCGGCTGAGGGAGCTGGGAAAGGGGCTCAGCCTGGAGCAAAGGAGGCTCAGGGGGGACCTTGTGGCTCTGCACAAGTCCCTGACAGGAGCTCGCAAGGAACAAAGCACAGGAGGAGAGGAAATGACCTCAGGTTGCACCAGAGGATGTTTAGAGTGGATATTGGGAAAAAGTCTTCCCTTAAAGAAGGAATGGAAGAGATAAGGACATCTCTCTGCCTGTGTGTTCTCACTGCTCCAAGAACCCGTAGCAAAAACTAAAAGTTCTGTCCACCATGCTGCCTTTTGTATGTGCCTTTCCTTGGCACGGCACTGCTGGGAGCAGCTGGAGGTACTTCCAGGAGATTTTCCTTCTCTCGCCCAGAATTGCAAAAGGAGACACGTGCTGTATAAAAGCAGCCTCGTTAAAGCAGGAAAAGCCACGAGCTGCGCTGGAAGCTGAGCTGGCTGAGCACAGAAAGAGGACGGAGCAGCCGCACAATACCCAGGCAGTGCCATCAGGCAGAGGTCCTCCCACAGCAGCTGCACTCCAGGGAATTCCGGGGGTTGCAGAGCAGGAATTCAGCACAGCACAAGAGCTTTACCTGCCCTGCAAGGACCACGGTTGGCTTTGGGCACCAACAGGGCACTGGGTGGGTTGAAGTGGCTGCCCTGAAAGGTCCGGCTTTAGCTACGGTGCCACGGGCAGCACATTTAAAAAGCTCTGCCCTCCTTCTCTGCCCGGCAGAGCTGCGAGAGCAGGGCAATGCTCACCTGCAGAGCTGCAGTGAGGAGAGCAATGGGTGCTGCTGCTTTTTCACACGAGGGATGTGCGAATGGCCCTGGGGGGAGGCACTGAGTGCCTGGTTATGCCATCTATTGGATTATGCTGGATTTGGAGGAAAGGACTGCGTTTTTTCTAATTTTTTTTTTTTTTTTAAGCAACTTGAATTTTGTATTTCTCAGTGCTTGACTTGGCAATCTTGATGTTACTTGATATAAAGACACCTAAAACTACTTTTTGAACCCCCAAACTGTCACTTTCAGGAACAGATCTGAAAATACCTCAGATCGTTTACATATTTATCATATATCATTTGCTTTCATTTAGCTAATATACCAGATTATTTTACTGTTAAAACTGTAAATTACTACTTAATCCCAAAAACTAAAAGCTAAAATATATCAATATATATTTTTACAAAGATTCATTAATTTAGCCTAATTTTCTGCAAGAATTTTAGATGCCTTAACAACCTGAATGTATTTTTAACTTCTAGAGCTGAAGCTAAATTTGCTGCAAAAGCAGCTCATGATTTGAAGTAAAGAAGCATCTCCTTGGAAAATTTAAAGATGAGTATTAACAAGGTTGGGTAAGAAATGCTAATTTTTTGTTTGCTAAAGGGACGGTCATGAAAGCAAAAGAGGTCTTGGAGAAGGAAGCAGTAGAGAAGGAAAAAAAAAAAAAAAATCAGCATTTAATTTCCAGCAGCTTAAAGACAGCTTGTTACATCCTCAGGGGAATGCCAAAAAGTGTGTTTGTTTATTTGAATTTCTTGCTTTACATCTAACTCTGCGTGCAGGAGGGTTCTGGTTTTGTTCTAAGAAAACAGTGTCTGTAAATCCCATGAATGCACTTAAATACAGGAGGAGATGCTGAAGAGGAGGCTGAGCTCCAAAATTTAAAGTGCCAAGGGACCCAGAAATCTGAATAATAGAGGTGAAACAGGCAAGTTACAGCATTTGGGGCCAAATATTCATATTTTCACTTTCTTGATAGGAAAAATCAAAGTTGTCTGAGGCATCATCTCCAAGATGGGAAATAGCAGCTTTTCTCTTAGTTTTTCCTTCTTGACTTCTGGCAAATTGACCAAGCTCCAAACAAGCAAAAATCACAACAAATGGAGAAGGAAACACATTTTAAAAATAAACCCAGAGCCAGAAAACCTCTGTATAGAGATTATTTATATCTGCCTGTGAAAACTTCCAGTCTTTTCTAATATTGAAAGACAAAGAGCAAAGAATTTTCACAATAAAAATTACACCTGAGCAAGCCACGTCTCTCACTGCTGCTGCAGCTGCAGGTCTGGCTTCCTCCTCCTGCAGCCCCAGGAGCACAGAGTGGAAAAATCACTCTAAATCCTCTTTGAAAGGTGGAATCTCCATCCTCCACCCCTCTAATCCAAGGTGCTGCTGCCTGCAATTAAACTATCAAGTCAGGTTTTAACAAAGCATGAAGTACCAGAGTGCTTTAGTACCCCTGTTGCTCCTTCCAGCCCACACAAGGATGCAAAGCAGAGTCACTGCCCTGGTACAGAACCCATTCATTTGATTTTAGCACTCAGTAAAGCAGTAAGTAAAGCCCAGTAACTCTGAAACTGCAACAAGTAGATGCTTTGGGAGAATTTTTAGGCAGTCTGCATGAGACATACATATTTATATTAAAATACAGGTCAGGGACGGCTGTGAAAATTAATCAAACTCCTTGTTTATCACGAGCATAATTTTGGAGTGCATTAGGAATGGATGAAAAATATGAATTCATTCAGTTTGTAGAATTTTTTTCCCTAAAAATGTGGTTTGGACACATTTTGGACTATCCCTTCCTTTCCAGTTACCTTCAATCTATTACCTCTAATTACTAACTTAAATTAAACCAAAATAACAGCTCTGAAGACAGAAAATTGTGTGGATTTAACTCAGCAGGGAGATTTTATAGAATTCCAACATTCCCAAGGATTCAGTAAGACATAACAAACTACAGGGCAATTGTTTTAATACAATTTCTATGCTTTTATCCCTCTGGAGCTGGAATTTCCAGTGTCAAGCAGGGTTGTCCTTCCCCATAGCCCAAGGAGGAGCACAGACCATGGCCAGGCTCGGGGGTCTCTGTTTGAGCACTACCCCCAGAGCACTGTCTGCCCCTAAAATAGGCACATTTCCTATTCAGTTCCCTTCAAGAAACTCTGTTCAACCTTGGCCCTTCCACATCCAGCAAACCCTCTCTTCACATATTCCCTCTTCATCACTTCTGGCTTGTTTTCCTGCGGTTCCTTCCTCGGTTTTGTCATATCCCCTTTGTGCTCTCGTGTCTTTTTGACAGACTTGTGGCTTCCTCAGCCAATTTTATCTAAATCCTCTGGATGAATGAGCTTCTTTTCACTTCCTTATTCCAGCCAGACTTGTCTTCTGAGCATTCTCTTTGTTTTTCCAGGACTCCAGCCATTCCCATGACAGCACCATGCCTGGCTCAGAGGGCTCACTTGGGATTTCTGCAGGCAAGGAGAGCCCCAGCTCCCTCAAGCATACAGTGGGTACAGCTCAATTGGTGTGCCAGGCCAGAGCCTAAAGCCAAATTCCAGATTTATTACTTGAATAACTCCAGCTTTCAACCCCAGACTAGAGCAGCACAAATTTTGCTAGGGCACAATTCTCCTGCAGACCATTTTAATTTTTTTCAGCCATTCAGGCCAATCCCAAACCTAAAGGTGTTTTACAGAGGAAGATTTTATAAAAACCTCTCCAGGGAATCTTTTTTTTTTTTTTTTTTTTCTCTCCTTTATTTTCTTCCCCTCTTTCATGTCTGGTTTCTGTGACGAAGCTTTGCAATCTCAGACGAACACTATAAATCTCCAGGAGCACCACCATAAATAACAGGAAAGATAGTTAAAAGGATTGATTGGAATAGATGAATTACCCTGTCAGGATGTTCCCAGTCCGGATTTCTCTTCTCCTACAGCTTTGGCTTTTGTCTACTATTGAAAAACCCTGAGATTCTCTTCATTCTGTGAGGTGGCACCTGAGCACCACCTCAGCCCTGACTCTTTACATCCCCCCATTACTGAAGTTTCCCATGGCTGTAACAAAGCCTGATTTTTCCAACAGGAGGTCTGGTTACTGCTGGAATTCTGACTTAACCTTATTAACTCCTCATTTCACCACTTCAGCCAATGGTGACAATTCCCCAAAAACTACAATTGCAAAGCCAGTACTTCTCCCAGCAGCAAATTCTAATCACAGATGCTTTAAATTATTTTGTGTGGGGGTAAGGTCACCTTGAGGACTCAATTAATGTGAGACTCATCCAAGTCAGCATTTTCACCATCTGACTCCAGTAGAATGGGTACAGCTCCAAGCACTTCACACCAAAAAAGAGGGCCCAGCTCTTCTATAGAAGTCCGTGACCCAGCCAGAGTGGAAATCAGTCATAACAATCTCCACCCTGAGGGACAACGTAGTCACTAGAGTGTCAGAATGCTTTAAACACGGATAGAAAATTAATTTGGCGATTTTATTCATGGTGAACAGAGCTCAGCTGATCAGATACCAAAGAACTTGGGTGCCCTGCTTACAGAATGTGCCTATCCCAGGTACTGAGGCTGTAGACATTCAAACAGCAAAAACCTCATGGCAGCAAGAGAATGTGTTGAGGTGGCCCATTCCTCGCAGGAGCTGGTTAGAAAGGCAGCTCAGGTGTATAAAAGGTATGAAAGAAGGCATGAGGACAAGGTAAAGGTACAGGCAAGGGAAATGGCACAGTTTTTACAACCCCCAATGGGAAAGAGTGCAGGGAGCCCCAGGAGCAAAGGGAAGGGAGCAGCCACCAGGACAGCGACTGGGAAGGAATCAATGTGCCTTTTGTAAAAAAGGACATCAGAAATGGATTGTTAAGGGTGATTTACTAAAATATGGGTATAGATCTATTACTAATACCCAACTGAGAGGGACAAAAACTCTCTAATAGTTTGAAGTTAGAAAGTGTGTGTTTATTGGGCGCTGAGCAGCTGCATGGAATAACTTCCTAATATGCAGTGCCGAAGTATAGACGTTTACGAAGCCTATTTATCCAGAAAAGTTATGAATATCCAAAATACAAGTACATATTTATAAAAATGACCCCTCCTATTCTCTGCTTCGTACGGAAATTAGCTTTAATATCATTAAGCATGCATAGTATAGTTTCTAAATTGGGTCGGTGGTCATTATTAATTGAGGAGTGGTCTTAAGGATGAAGGAATAATAGTCTTCTTCACTTTTCCACCTTTCTAGGTTTTGACAATATAAATTACCTCTTGGGGAACATCCAGTTTCTTCCTTATGAATTCTGAATGCTATCCAGATGGGAAAAATTAGCAATTGTTTAGATTTCTTTAGATCTATCAATGCTTTCTGGTTCTCATTATAAACATAGCTAAGCAAATATAAAAAGACAATTAATTATTTGCAACTTAAAAGCTTATTTCTAACTTAGCTCTTATTAACTCTTAATTAAAAATCATGAGAGATGACTGTGATGTCTGCACCAGTGTCCAACATGCCTGTTATAGCTGTTGTTTTGCTGTTGTGTGTCATGTTGCAAGTTATCAGCAGTCGATTGTGGCTTATTTCTTTTATCCAGAAAACATCAGTTCTCACAGTATCCCACAGTTGTAGGGAGGAGAAGGGAGATCCAGCAGGCAGGCACTGTGCAGCAGGACTCATTTATTTAATTATTTTTCAACTCTTTTATAGACTTTTTTCTCCATAGTCTAATTGGTCAAAGGATCAGCCACCCCCTGGGGTGATTGGCTAAAATCCTGAAACATCCATTGTCAAAATATTTTTCTACTGTGCTATAAGCAAAGCTTTGCAAGGTCACAGGTGTTCATAGCTTATAGAACTCTGCAAATATCTTCCGTGAGAGAGAAAAATATCTCATGGGACTGGAAAGAAGCAAGAGAAATTCTTGCTAGCTGCATATTTGTATCCACAGTCAGTCTCCATATCTCTGCTTTCAGGAGGTGTCTGCTGATTTGCTATTGGCATGCCTTGTTGTCTCATCACATTGGATGGTAAAGCTTTAGCTATGGGAGTATTTTCTGGAACAATCAATGGAGGTTTCAGAGCTTGGGCCAAAGGTGTTAACTCCTCACTGTGGTTTGCTGAAATAACAGATTGATCAATGATGAGCCCTACAGTGCTGTTCCTGATCAAAAACTCTTGCCTTTTCCACGAAGTCCCAGTGACTCCTTTGGGTATCGCTGCAAGGCTATAGTTCATGAAGGATATCAATTTGGAGGCTGCCAATTCGCATTGTGCCCCTGGGGGCAGCAGTTCTGAGTCGCTGGGGAAACAGCAGACGGCCTTGTGTGGGGAGTCTGATGAGGTTCTCCACAAATTGTGTGTCTTGGGAGATCTCGGGCTGAGGAGTCACCAGCATAACCTGTGTCTCCGCGCGCTGGCGGTCCGCGCTCTTTCTGGAGTTTCCTGGAATCAGTAGAGGTCTTCCATCCACATCTGTTGGAACCCTGGCTTCTGAGAGTTTCAGCCTTTCGGTGCTGAGAGGCAGTGATCCTCAGAAATACACGGTATTCCATCCAAAACCCTGGGAAAAGTTTCCTAAACTGTGTGCTAACACTGAGGTTGTTGCTGTGTAATTAAAAGTTATGTCACTGGGTGAAATATGTAGAAATGTAGAAAATTAGGTTTAGGGGATATAGGTAATAATAGGTTACAATATGGAGGATTTGGGGTGTGGATTTATGTCTTCTTTTCCTTCTTCTTCACAAATCTGAATGCTCTGTCATTGGGTCAAAAGTTCTGCACTGCAGAACATGAAAAGTTAGTAATTGGATTGTAAGTAAAAACATATAATTGGTTAGTTCAGACTTTTAAAAGCTTGGAAAATTAAAACTCGCAGCCATTTTTCCACCCTGCCAACAAAGAGGCACCCTCTGTGCAGCTGTGTTACTGATAAGATATAATAAACAACTAAGTCCCAACAAGAATTCCCAACCTCCTGCATCTCAGTTCGAACTCTGAATAAAGGAACTCGAGACATAAAGAAAAAGAAGAAAAAGCAATATCTGGTGCCCTCTGTGTGAGGAACTCAAAGTTTGAACCTCCCTGAAGACAACAAGAGACAAGAAGAAAAAGCAGCTTCGAGCTGGAAAAGGAAAAGTCTCAGCTGGACTTACTTCTTCTGACTAATTCTAGCAAAACTACTCTTTAACTAGAATCTTAAAATCTTAATGTTTCTTTTAAAGTCTGTGTTTCAAGGGTGTCAGGATCTGCTGTTGTAGCGAGGCTCACCACCCTGGAGCCCTTGCTGGACCCAGAAGTGTTTCCCGGTAGACACGGGAACTTCTCTGTCTGCTTGAATTTGATGCCAAAGGGGGAACAACAGTTCAGATGGCTTTTTGATAAGTGGGAAAGATGAGCAGGTGCATTTTATTCAACCATTATTGGTGCATGTGTGGGTGTGTGGATGGGAATTCCCACTGGGTGTGTTACCTTCACAGCTGCCTTTGCCCTGATGCCTTGGGTTTGAACTTTCATATTTTCCAAATCCGGCACTGCCTGGTGTGTAACTCTGAAGTTTCTTGTAGCCTGTTCACTTCTGCTCTCTTGTGCTAGGTAGACATAACAAAGCCTCTCCAGGCCTGCTCTCCAAGGACGCCCAGACCATCCTAGGCCCAAAATGTGTAAACCAACATCTTAAGAGGGGGGCAAGCTTGGGGAAACTACATCATTAACTGAAGCTTTAAAATGAACCAAACCTATAGAAGAGTGAAGAACTCATGACCTGGGGTCCACCTTGGGGTCCATCTTGGCAGTGGCCTCTGGCTCCCCAGGGGTACCTTTGAAGGCCTTTCAAATAAATACCTGCCTTTATTGCCTTACTCCTGTCTAGTCTCTGTTTTTAGGTGGCCTCTCAGGGCATCAGCCCATTCCCTTCAAACACACTGCACAGGGCTGGGAGAGGCCAGCAAGGATGAGACACGAGCAGTCAGCTGGCTCGTGCCCCCTGAGCTCTTTTACGCTTTTTTGTGCAGCAATGCTCATTGCTTTGGGGTTTTTCTGACCCCCTTTAGGACTCTGCACTGGCTGCGTGCAGCAAGATTGAAGGGCTGCCATGAGCCAGGTGAGGTGTCTGGCTTGCTCAGATCCTGCTGCTGAGGAGCCAACTCCTCCAGAAGAAGATGAGGGGAGGGGCCAAGGCTGGGAGGGAAGCTGTGGGGGAGTCTGCTCCACATCCCTGCCCCTGCCAGCCTGGTCATGGTGTGCTGCTGCGGGCTGCTCCCCCCTGAGAGCTGAGGGTGCAGAACCTCAGGGGTTGCTTGAGCTCATCTGGGGTCACTGGAGTCCTTTTCAATTGATCCAGGGGGTTCTTGAGGTCATTGGAGTCCTGGTAGGGGTTACTTGAGGTCAGTTGGGGTTACTTGAGGTCATTGAGTCCCTGGTAGGGGTTACTTGAGGTCATTTGAGGCCCTGACTGGAGTTACTTGAGGTCACAGGGGTTACTTGAGGTCATTGGAGTATTTTTTAATTGATCCAGGGGTTACTTGAGGTCATTTGGGGTTATTTGAGGTCATTTGGGGTTACTTGAGGTCACAGGGGTTACTTGAGGTCATTGGAGTCTTTTTTTAGTTGATCCAGGGGTTACTTGAGGTCATTTGGGGTGGTTTTTAATTGATCCAGGGGTTACTTCAGGTCATTGTAGTCCCTGGTAGGGGTTACTTGAGGTCACAGGGGTTACTTGAGTTCATTTGGGGTGGTTTTTAATTGACCCATGGGTTACTTGAGGTCATTTGGGGTTACTTGAGGTCATTGGAGTCTTTTTTAGTTGATGCAGGGGTTACTTGAGGTCATTTGGGGTGGTTTTTAATTGATCCAGGGTTACTTGAGGTCACAGGGGTTACTTGAGGTCATTGGAGCCTTTTTTAATTGATCCAGGGGTTACTTGAGGTCATTGTAGTCCCTGGTAGGGGTTACTTGAGGTCATTTGGGGTTATTTGAGGTCATTTGGGGTTACTTGAGGTCACAGGGGTTACTTGAGGTCATTGGAGTCTTTTTTTAGTTGATCCAGGGGTTACTTGAGGTCATTTGGGGTGGTTTTTAGTTGATCCAGGGGTTACTTGAGGTCATTTGGGGTGGTTTTTAATTGATCCAGGGGTTACTTCAGGTCATTGTAGTCCCTGGTAGGGGTTACTTGAGGTCACAGGGGTTACTTGAGTTCATTTGGGGTGTTTGTAATTGATCCAGGGGTTATTTGAGGTCACTGAGTCCCTGGTAGGGGTTACTTGAGGTCATTTGGGGTTACTTGAGGTCATTTGAATATTTTTTAATTGATCCAGGGGTTACTTGAGGTCATTGGAGTCCTGGTAGGGGTTACTTGAGGTCAGTTGGGGTTACTTGAGGTCACAAGGGTTACCTGAGGTCATTGGAGTCTTTTTTAGTTGATGCAGGGGTTACTTAAGGTCATTTGAGGCCCTGGTAGGGGTTACTTGAGGTCACAGGGGTTACTTGAGGTCATTGGAGTCTTTTTTAATTGATCCAGGGGTTACTTGAGGTCATTGAAGTCCTGGTAGGGGTTACTTGAAGTCATTTTGGGTGTTTTTTAATTGATCCAGGGGTTACCTGAGGTCATTTGGGCTCTCTTGAGCAGGCAGCCCAGTCAGCACAGGCGCTGCCTTTGGACTTTGCTGTCCACAGCCTCCACCCAGGACTGCAGAGACAGCAGCGACAGCAGCCAGGCCAGCTGAGCACGCGTGGACCCATCACACTCAGGTCCAGGTCTCTAAAGTCCCAGAGATCTGGACTTCTCAGCTGGATGAAAAGCACGGGGGCCCTTGGCCATCAGTAGCCACAGACACAGCACTCTAGTGATTGATGGGCTCACAGGAGCTGGCCCTGTCTGCTTTATTCCCTGTGTTTCCTTGGCATGCCTGGTGCAGCGAGCAGCCGTGAAAAAGTCAGGAGGGGCTGTTCCAAGTGTTCCAGGTTGTTGAAAAGGGTTGAGTTGATAATAACTGGGGCTTGTGAAGACAAATGGAGAAATAAGAAGAGGAGGGATTGAGAGGGAAGCCGTGTGCCGATGCCTTTAGAAACAATTCCAGGGGTGAAGGGATGGGTGCAAACGTCTTTGCAATGGGTCTGGCTGTCTCTGCTGACTTTGGGCAGCAGGTTGGTTGCAGACCCCAGACAGTTTGGCTCCTGAAGCAGACAAGGGTCTGCACAAGGCTGGACTTCTGACCTTTGGGGTAAAATAGCAGGTTCAAGGGGGGATATGGGGCAGGTGATTCGCGAAGGCTGCACCTTCCTGGCATCTTGCAATGGGTAAAGGAAGAGGGCAGCGTGCGGCCGGGAGTTTGGGATAAAAGGAGGCTGCGCCCTCCACAACCTCGGGAGAGAAAACCCTGCAGGTGTGTGCCCAGCAGACTCTCTCCCTTTATTTAAATAAAGTTGCAGGACTCCTCTGTCTCCTTTTCGGACATAAACCTCTGGCATTTGTGGATTTTCCTGACACACTCTGGATCAGCATGAAAGAAGTCAAGAGAAAAATCTCTCAGCAGTGAGTACTGAGCAGGAATTTTTCCAAACTTCACCTCTCAGGACAAGTTTCCCTCCAGCAATGCCTCCCAGAGAACTGCAGGTCCCAGTAAATAACTTTTCAGGTTTTTCTTCTCTGAAGTCATCAATCCATAAGCACAGAGAGCAGGCTGTACTGTAAAGCAATGCACATGCATTAAGTCATAAAAATTATATCATTTCAAACAGCTTAGCCATGGAATTCCTGGAGTACCAAATGTCCAGCAGAACTGATTTATTAAGACAGAAACCCTGGAACCTGCTGATGGCTGGGACAGTAACACCCAGGAAATAACTGTGCTCCATCCTGCTCCCCAGAGCTGAGTCTTTGCTACCAAACCTTCCTTCTGTGGTTTTCCTCCTCCTTCCCTCTTCCAAAGCAACATTTCTCCCTCTGCCCAGGAAGCTGCCAGAACCAATTCACCATAAGCTCAGGTTGATGTTGGGAGCAGAGGGGTGGGAGCTCAGGGACAGAGAATTTCATCACAACTCACAACTCCCAAAGAAGGCAGCACTGGGAAGAGGGGATCTGTGAGCGAAGAGGAAAAACCACGCCCAGTTCCATAAAATAAATGCAAAACTAAATTTTATCCCACAAGTTTATGTGACTCCCATACTATTATTATACATTATCCTGACCATCTTTGAGAAAAACGTTAGGAAAACTTCAGCTTATCCAACACATGCCCAGCCCTCTCTGGCCCCTTGCACTCCTGCAGGAGCCTCCATCAAGCTGATTTTTTTTTTTAAATCTTAGCTTGATTTACAGGTCATCAATTTCATTTCTCAGTGCTCTAGGTGCTCCCCTCTTCCCAATTAGGATAACATTACATCCATCAATTCTTATCTCTGAATCTTCAGCTTCTCATTCAGCCACCCAGCAGTCTTGATCAGAGCTTGCCAGCACCTTATCAGCTGCAACCACGTTGATTTCATTACACCACCCATTTGCTAATACTCACTCTGCCATTACTAAATATGTCCAATTTTGTTTGCTAACGCTCATTCGTGCCTGTTGTGAAACCAAATCCAGGCAATCCTGCCTATCTCCTGTTTCATGGAAACCTGCAAATAAAACTAAATGTTGTACTTGGATTAAAAATGTGGATTATAAGCAAGGAAGTCTCCCTGTTACATCCTGCATCAACTCCTAATTTTCTGACACCTGTTCCCTATGAAGGAAAGCTAAAGGGAGGAGGTCTAATTACAAAACCTCTACAATGGAAGCTTCACTGCCCTAAAAACTTAGAGGTTATTCCAGTCATTGCTATGATATCAGCAGGGGTTTATCCCCTGCTTTGTTCTTCAGTCAGAATTACACAACTCTCCACTTTTCTGAACCCATGCCATTGCCATCATTCTTTTGGGCAAAGGAGTTTCCATTAAGCAGCAGCCCTCCCTTGCCCAGAGGATTCAGGAATGTAGCAGTGCAGGATACATCCTCATTATCATGAGGATGACAATTAACCTGCTCACATTTGGGACATTGCTGCCTTCCCCACAAAATGTAGAGATGAAGCACTTCCATTTCAGCACCATCAATCACCAGGCACTAACAGGACCTTGTCCTCCACCTGCAGCCCTGAAAAGCTGTGTGACCTCCCCAGATCTCTGCCTTCCCAGGAAGCACCTGCTGAGCTCAGGTATTTAATAATATCCAGGTGACCTGTAAAATTAGCCAACATCATTACTAAAAGTACAGAAGGAAAGGAAATGAACCTGCTGCAAAATCAGGACGTCATTATCACTGTTAAAAAAATTAAATTAAATGTGTTCAATGCCACGTCAAATCCTGAGAAAAATGTGCTGATGGTAACCTGAGTCTAACGCGGGAGAGATCTGAAAGTACTTTACCTCTTGGAGACAAGAAATGATACCATAAACAGATTTTAAAGATTCCTAAGAGCTTTCTGAAACCTCATGAAGTGTTGCCTCACTTCAGGGGAGGGCAAGAGGCAGGCAGGCACAGAAACAAACACTGAGAAATCCTCCTGCAAATTCCAATTCTCCTACTGCCTTCACTGTCCGTTAGTCCATAAAAAGGACATCATTACACCCATCTTTTACACCAAATGCTGTTCTTCTTCCTACTGAATTCCCAGCTCCCACTCTGGAACAAGGGTGTGACCTTTACATTTCCAGACATCAGCTGGAAATTACTGAAACCTAAAGGACCTGGACTTATGTCTCTGCTCCAAAACAGACAATGTGTGGCTCTGAAAAGATGTTTCTTTCCCCTTGGGTAAGTCCTTAAAACACCCTTTTCATACTTAAAAGCCAAAGGTGTTTAAGATGATTTTAGCCTCCAGAGATTTGTCACCTGTTGCTGAAGGCCAGTGTCTTCCCAAGAGTTCTCCACATGCTTTAACACTGAATGTGTGCCCTGAAGAGCTTCCAGCAGCTGTTTAATGCCTCCAGCAGCTCTCTAATTACCCATTATCTCCAGCAAAAATGGCGAGATCTTTGTCTCTGTACCTTTTCTTCAGTGAATGTCTGCACCTGCCTTAATTACAGCATCATAAAAGCAGCAGGGAGGGCTGCAGTCCCACTCCTGCTCAAAGCAGGGTCAGCACTGAAGCCACATCAGCTGCTCAGGGATTTACCTAGTTCAGACTTAGAAAATGCAGGGATGGAGAGGAGGCACAACCTCTCTATGCTCCCGATTCTGCTGTTTGGCAGAGAACAGCCCTCCTGGGGAAGGGCTTTTCCTCTCAGCCAGCCAGAAATCTCTCCTGCTCGAGTTCATGTCTGCTGTCAGCTTGTCAGGGGACTTTCAGCATCTACAGGACCAGACAGAGTCAAGTTTAAAACTTCCACAAGTGTGTGTTTTGCATTCTCATCCTTCCTCCCTTTTAATTGAATATTGTGCCTCAGATGCTCCATCCACACCAGTGGTTCCTAGCTGATCCACATCTTCATTTAGTTTAAAATCCCTCTGGTTCTCCAAACCTTAACCAGAAATGGGAAATAAAAATAGATACAAGGATTTGGTAATTAATAAATGAAACAAAATAAAAATACTGGGAAAGAACTCCACAAATATTTTAGCACCCCACCTAAAGAAATACCTCATCAGAGATGATTCTTTTCCTTTTTTCCTTAAATGGTTAAAAGATCAGCTCATTGTGCTGATTTTCAGCAGACATCCTCTGTCAGTATGACTCTTCTGTCCCTTAGGATGGTAAGGGACATCTGTCACATAATATTACATTTTACCTATTTTATATATAGTTATATACATATATATCACAGAATCCCAGAATGGTTTGTGTTGGAAGGGACCTTAAAGATCATCCAGTGCCATGGACAGGGACACCTTCCACCTTCCAGTATTTTAAATTTATCAATGCAGGAATTAAAAAATCTTCCAGGTTATCAAGTCCAGCCTCCTGCTGTGGTAACCAACCATATTATTTTACGCCTTTCAAAAATTTAGCACAGAGACTCCTCAGTGTAATGAGAATTTTGCCCCTGCTAGCTGGATAGCTACTCCAAAAATCTCCCTGTGCTGATGTAGAAAACCTTTTTGTACTGAGAGAGGTCTATTTTTTTGGTTCTTTGCCTTACAGTCAGGCCCAAATCTGGGAGGTGATTAATTATCTGTATTTATCTCTCAGAGGTTACAATAAACAAAACTCTAGGAGTATCTCAACTAATGAGTCTTCAATGCAATGCTTGGCCAAATAACATTCAATCACATCAAAACCAAGTTCCAGCTCGGTTTATTTTTTTCACTTCTAAATGAGAAATCATTTCTATTTATCACAGTGCTTTCCCAAATACTGGGATGTATTTTATCCCACCAGCAAGCAGAACCACCCCCATGGAAATGTGTCTGTGACACTCTGGTTAAACTCACATTAAAACCTGGTTGACTTGGATGAAGGAATGTGTAAAGTCATTCAAAACACAACATTTTACTGCCTTACCCAGCCACTGATGTAATAATTCTATACCACATCTAGACATTTACTAAATGTGTAGTAAAAATGTAAATGAAGCAAATCCAGCTCAAAGCAGGGTTTCAAACCCTGGCTCTTGGTTGCAAATATCTACTTTGACAGAGATGAAAACACACCACAAAACTTGGGTTTTTCCAAGCAAAGACAGACAATCACAACATCCACTTCTTCAAGAAATGCAGGAGAAATCTCACAAATTTTGAGACAATGTAAACGTAAGAAAATGTGCACACAGGGATGACCCCAGCAGCTCTCGGAACACATTCATTGGTCCAAGAATGATGAAAGAAAGCAGGACACACCACTCCCTCAACAATTTACCAAATTTCCAGGCAGGACAGCACAGCTGCGTGTGGGGCTTCGAACTGCCCAGTAAGACCAGCACGGGTTACCAAAATACTGGGAAAACCAGCAGGAGGCAGTTGGGAGACACCCGGACCTCCAAGGGGAAGAGCTGCCAAAGTGGTGCAGCTGTCCCAGCAAGCAGGACAGAATTCCAATATCAGAATTCCAAGCTACAGCTAGGAGAAACAACTTCTGAGGATGACCAGAGCCCGAGGAAGAAAGAGCCAAGAGAGTTAACAAAATGTTCAGCAGAAATTCAGGTGTTCAGCACGGGATTGCTGGAGGCCAACAACAACTCTATCAAGCTGCCCTCCATGGTGAGCTCGGTGATTGCCAAGCCCCGGGGCTGAACGGGTGTCAAACAATGCAGCAATCAGCACACGGGGATTTTTATGGATTTTCAGCTCCGGGAAGAAACAGCTGCTGAATCCCAAAAGAAGCCTTCGTGCTGAGGTTTGGCGATTTCTGCGCTGCCCTGGTTATGTTCCCTTAACCCCCAGGATGGAGGTTTGGTGACAGCCTAGAAATTAAAGACATAATTACCCACTAGAGAACCCTGAGAATAAAGTAACATTATTGGGATGGTCTGCAGAAAATTCCTTAAATTCTGTAGAGGAGAAGCAGTGCCTAATGCAGATTGATTTAATTCAGAGCCACCCTACCTTCAGCATTCTGCTTTTAAGCAGAGCTGCTGCACACTGAACTCACCTGCCAGAGCTACTTAACTGCAGCTCTTTAATCCTTCAGTAAAAGGGATTTAAAACCTGACCTACACCAAACAGAAGCTGGCATTTGACTACAGTTTGGATTTTCAGTGAGAACGGCACAATTCCACTTGCAGCTACAAGGGAAGATAATCAGTAGGACGCAGAGCAGAGTGTACAGTGAGGTACAGTGGATCTTTGCTTTTGAATACAGAGAAATAGGTTTTCTTCATAAAATGCACATGAAGGGGAGAGGTCTGACACGGGAAAGGTGCCTGCTGATTAGCTGGCAGATAAGGGGAAGTCTCAAAGAGTTTAGATTGGGACAGACAGGTTTAAATAAAGATAATAATTCTGTTTGATTTCTTTCTCTGCAAATCTAAGAATATACACATGGATTAGTGAAGGGAAAAAATATCATTTTTGGTTAGAGCCAAGTCCCTACAGACCTTCAGAAGGACATGAAGAACACACAGAGCAGAAGTCTCCTCTCTTTAGATTAGTTTGTGTGGTCTCTCTATATCGTATACAAAACCAAATCTCAGTATACCTGAATTTCCACTTCCTTTATTCTCTCCCTTTTTGCTTCGATATGGATGCCTGCAGAGTAAATTTTATCTAAAATTTGCAAACACAACAGCTAAGCTTGATATAAAAGAAGATACACTGATAATTGAATTTTGGAAGTACAATAGCATCTCATTGAGGGTATTTTAACACTGTAATAGCAATTATAATGTAAATGAAATTTACAGAACATCGTGTAACACTATTATTAAAACATTTAAACAACACAATAAAGCTATTTAGCACTTCTAAATCTGTTCTTTCAGACCAGAACATTTTCTTACTCTCCTTGAATTATTAAAAAAAAAAAAAAAAAAAAAGCCTCCACATTGTAACAGCCCATGGAATTGTTCTCCGTTCATTGCTTCTCCTATGGAAAGCAAAGCACAAGGCCTTTTTTCCAAAATATAGTTGGACACATTCACTCTATTTACACAGCATTAAGCCACTGCTGTAGAAGATTAATCTTCATGTTTAATAATACAATGCTCTGATATTTAGTTTTACTTTATTACTCGAACAACAGAACCCCAATTCTCAGTTTGCTGCTTCATGTGACAGGTTATTCAGAGCTCTGTAAGATCTGATATCATTATTGTGACCAAATATTTCAGATATGGCCTTCTTCAGAGACTCAGAAATGGCTGCAGAGCCTGTCTTAAAAATACCTTTTAAAGGAAACGAAACAGGATCAAATTAAGTATTTGTATCCTTTTAGTTATCAATACATTTTGACTTCTTTTCACTAAAAAACCCCCAACAGATCTTATGATTGGATTTTACATTTTTATGGTTCTTTGTGTTTATCAGCCAGGTAACCCAAAGGAAATATTTTTTCAGGTAAATACCCAACACTGGAATAGTCCCAGGCTGATGTGGAGAGGCCCAGACAGCCACACCATGGATGGAGCAGGGAAACAAGGACAAGGAAGGCTCAAAGAAACGAACTGCAAACCCAAAATACAAAGAACAAACCTAGAGGCAAGGGCAAAACAAAAGATAAGAACAGAACAACTGAGCACAGCTGCTGCAAAAATTACTTGCAAGGAGGATGAGAAGAAAGGGGGATGCAGAAGGGAACAAGACTGGAGAGAAAAGGAAGGAAAGGAGGATCAATCACTGCAAGTTTTGTCACATTGAAGTTTTGTATTTCACTCCTATATTTCCCTGGAAAAGCCTGCAACTCCACTGCAAATGGTGAGTCAGAAAGAGGGAGCAGGACAAAGTCCCAACCTGAATGTGGAGCTATAAATGAAAGTAACAGAGAGGTTGTGGAAAACAAATAGAAGTAAGGAAGAGCTATGGAGGAGAGGAAGGAAAGAGATGATGGAGAGACTCTTCCCCTGGTGCAGAGTGGAAGGACAGGTGGAAATCACCCTGGATGGTGGGAAATTCTCACCTGATGTAAGGAAACAATTTATTTTACCATGAAGGGGCAAAAGACTGGAACTGGAACACAGAGAAGCTTCAAAACTCAACAAGACCTGGAGCTGGATCCAATCTGAGCCAAAGGCTGGACCCAGTGACCTCTGAGGGTCCCTTCCAGCCCACAGAGTCTGTGGTTCTACCTCAGAACCCTCTGTCAGAGCGGGGAAATTTCCAGATTCTGTAGATTTGGTATAATTCCTAAGAAGAAAGGAACCTTTCAGCTAGAGGGATTACATATGTTTTTCCCTTGGTTTCACACACGAGATCTGACCTTTCACAGGAAATGTGATTTTCAGATGAAGACAATGGAGCTGGGAGGGTGAAGGTCACATCTTTGTCTTTTGAAATAAATTCATGTGTAATCTGAGCTGCTCAGTTGCAAGTGTGCAGGCAGTGCTACTGCAGGGTGCTAACACCTTTATTTTCAGAATAGAAGGCAGTGAATAAATGATGAGTCCATTGGTGGAGACATTCACCAATTAACCAGCAGCAGCTGTTTGTCTTCTTTTCTTAGGGTACAATTGATTAAAATTGCATGCTTCATTTAAACAGAATTCTCTTGTACTGCACCAAAGGGGGAGAGCAAACTTCTCTTCTGATTTATAGAACATTTTTCCAGCTGAATACAAATTAGAAACCCATTCTGCTTTGTTGTTTATAATGTGCAGAAATGATTAGAAAAAACCAGAGGAAAAATATTTTGAGTGTTAATCAGACACAACAAAACCCAGTTGGTGCAAGAAGTTATTCCAGGCTTAAACCATCCTTCTTTTCCTACTTACTCCACAAGGATTTACACACATCCACACACCATACATATGGTATATATGGATATATGGGATATCTACAGCAAAACTAGTGAAGAGATTCCTGCTTTGTGCTGGTGTGAGATATAAAAGCTCGAATGCAGCTAAAAGTGTCCAAACAGGGGGCAAAAATTGATGTTGACACCTCAGCCCTTCAATGTGGTGGCAAAGGCAGAGATGCACTGGCTGAGGGCTGAAATAATGAAGTACACGGCAGAAACAAGGTGTACCTTTGGAACAGGGGTGATTAATCTCTGCAATAATTTACCTTCTACTGCAGTGGAGTCTCCACAGTTGTTCCACTGCAGCCACGTGCAAGAATTTGAAAAGAAAATCCTGGTTTAGGTTATGGCAGAGATGAGATGCTGCCTGGGATGGTCTGAGCAACATGTCCAATACTTCTCAACTAAAAAATCCTTGTAACCAAGCTCTGATTACCTGAGAAGCTGAAGGTTTGTAACAAATGCATGAAGAAATAAATCTCAGCTTTGCAAGCTCTGCTTCAAAACAAATGAATCTACTGAAGCTTTCTTTATTGCCTCTAAACCTCAAATATTCCATACAACACTATCAGTTTAAAACATCTGTAAAAACATATATTAGTATTTTAGGAGAGCTCTCCTTCATTGTGGGAAAAATCTGGAATTCCACCTTGGAGATTTAATGAAAATGCTCCTGGTAAAAAATTAATTCCTGAAGTCATTGCAGGTGTTATCTAAAATTGTGCAAAACAAGGGCTCCTGACAAACTTGAGAATGAGTTGGCTGGTTCCAAGCAGATGTTATTCAAGCCTAAGAATATCTATTAGTGGTAAAAAAGGCATTTCTAACTTTCATTGTTAATGATTTTCATATTCTCCTCCTGGCTGCTGAACGTCCCCCACTGACAGAACTTGCTCTTGGTGCTAAGAAAACTCCTCCTATAAGTGATCTCATCCCACTGGGCACCTTCAGCACCCATTTTAACAGCTTTAGAAGTTGTTGAAAACATATTGGAGGCAAAATAGTCACTGACTTGTGGCTCAGACACCTGAAAAGAAATGCAAATATATTCTCACTAAAAAATTCTAAGGACGTGCATGTCTAGACTTCTATTGATAGAAACCTGGGATCATAATCATGTTCTTCCTCAATCCAGAAGGTCTGAGATAATCCACATAAAAGTACACAGATGCTTCTCCACCTGCTTACCTTGGACAACCAGTACTTGGCTGAGGGAAAAAAAAGACTTTAAAAATCTTTTAAAAAAGAAAAAGAAGGAAATCAAGCAATATTTTATTCATCATTTTTAAAAATTATGTCAGGAAGCACTCTAGAGACTTTTATAACTTTAATTTAATCTACATTATAACTTTAGTCCATATCATTTAAACTGAGTATTAAAGTAGAATTATATGTTTTCCCTCATGCCTGCTCAGAAAACACATTTCTTAAGCATTTTTTTCTTCAATTTAAACCGATGTAAGGAGGTTTTGAATTAGTGATTTCATTATAATTTAAAATCTGTGCTTTTTTTTCTGGTAGGGAACACGGGGATGACTGGACTATAGTGAAGGATCCTTTAGGGCTGATGACCTTTAATCCATGTGTGTAGGACACTCTTGGCTCACAACCTGTAGCACATCCCTGAAAATGAAATTTAAATTGTTCTCTCAAAAATCCTAGAGAGTTCAGCGCATAGCAAGTGATCAGAGACATCCCTCCAATGTTTCCCAAACTTTTACTTTATCCCTCAAAAGAAAATCTCCTCAGGTTCTGCACAGCTGCTCCATCTGTCAGATCTGGGCACCAAAGTATTCCAGCCTCCATTGGGACCTCAGGATTGTTTGCAATGGAATAAATGGAGAGCAGAATGCAAATGCCACCATCACTGCTTGGCCACTTACAGCAGAGTTTTGCCACTTTTCCCCACCTCCCCAGCCAGAGAGATTTCAAGTTGGCCCACACAGGAAAAATCTAATTTGTCACATCCTTAACTGGGCTGGGAATTGGGGATTCTCATAGGAAAAATGGCATTTAGGGTCAAAAAAGCGCGCCATTTTCACAATAAATACCTCATCTGCACGTGTGGGTAAGGCAGGATCTGAATGTTGGACATCTTTGGAAAACCAAATTGTTTTTATTTAGACACCATTACAAATTTGAATAGAAAAATACTTCTAATACTCTTCAGAAAATGAACAGGTTTGATCTCAAAGTGAACATTAATGAAATATTTACAATGATTCTGAAGTCCAGCACGGTATGGCTGCTATTAAAAAACCCCAACTCATTCAAAAGCATTGCATTTATTAGAATTTACGGTAACATTTCGGTGCTTTTGAATGCTGGGTGTAATCAAAGGGGTGTTTAGGGAATAGAAAGAAGTGGCCAAACCCTAAGGAATGCTGGCACTAGCACAGTCTAATCCTGCCACCTAGTGACAAACTTTCCCTGGCAAATTACTACATTTCCCCAGAAAATGCGTTTTTCTGCAGGAAAACAACCAAAATGTGGAGCTTTTATACCCAAACTCTGAATTTTTACCACCACTTGGTGTTTAATTCAAAGGAAAGGGAAACAGAATCGGGAATTATTTGGGACAGTACCTAAAAAGTGAATTATTTAAGCACATAGAAACTACTGGTTTGGTACAAGTGGAGCTGCCAAGAGTTTGTTGGGGAGAGCTAATTTTATCTAATTTTACATTTTTCTCTGGAAATATACATTTACAGCAAATATTCAGCGTTTCAATCCCTCCCATCTTTCAAGTGCTTTGCAAACCTGAAGGCAGCTCCACATAACCCTTGCACTTCCTTAATATTTGATTCCTTTAGGATGCAACACTGGATCTCCTGTCATATCACAATTACTGTCCTTATCAGCCTCTTTATCTGCTGCCTCTTTGGAGCCCGAAGCAGCTGAATATGGTGGTGCAACAATTCTCTAACTACAAAATGTGGTTTGTTGATGGTTCTTTTTCCTAAAAATTAATATTTAAAAAAAAAACAAAAAAAAACCAACTATATATTTTATATAAATATTTCATATATGAGAAGATGGATTTTGGACATTCAAAAAAATCATATTATTGTTTGATTTGGCACTTGTACCTATGAGAGGCTGGAGAACAAAACATACAGAAATACACACAGAAATTATTTTGCATCTGTACCTAAGTAACAGAATCAACTTTTAAATTCACTGTTTCATGGAGGAATTATATCTAAAGTTATTTTATGGAAAGGCTTTATGGTTGCCATACTGAGCAGTCAGCTTTAGTGCAGCCTCTATTTTTCACTGTAAATCTTTCTATGCACAGTATAAAAAGATTTATAGGGAAAAGAAATTTGGTAATCTCTGAAATTTCTTTCCATCAAATCTGAGATGCTGCAGGCAGGCTTTGGGCTGCTGCACAGATATGAATATATATTTATAAATATATATATACACACACATGTAGCTTGAGTCACAAAGCAAGCAAATCTAGGAAACAACAAAAAACAACAACAACCAAAGAAAAAGTACCAAGAATTTAAAATAACAGTTCCAAAGCTCCCTTCTATTCTTCTATTTTCTTTAAAAATATGTTCATCTATTAAAAAATATAATAAAATAATATATAAATTATGTAAATAAAAACATTAGTATATATAAAATAAAAATATTTTATATAGACATAAATATATATATATAATCCGGGCAAAAGAAACATATTGCAATTATAATATATATTCTTAATTGCTCCTTAATTAACCAATAACTTCTCAACCTCAAATACTGAATTTCCAGCCTGTATAAAAGGAAAATTCCTATAATAAATAAAATATAACTCACGGCTTTCCAAACAAACACCAAAAGTGAGGACAGCAAAAATCCATATGGAGGCATTTAATTAGGCAAGATATATTCAGTTAAGTGATTTTAGAACCCAAGCAGAATCCTTGTTTCTGGTTACTCTACTTCCAATAAATCTGGATATAAGAAAGACATAAAAAGAAAGATTCTGAAAACAAAATGTGACTCTTGATAAGCACCATTATAATGAGAAAAAGACATAAGCGAGGAAAAAAAGTCTGTGTGAAATGTGAAAAGAGACAAGAAAATTTAGTTTTGGAGATCTTCAGGGAAGAAAAGATTTTATAAAACCGAGAGAAGGGTGGAAGACGCAATTCCAGTGATAAGGTGAGGAAAACCATTGGTTCTGTACATTTTTAGGATGTCTGGGAGTCAGGCTGGCAAGGAAATATTCTCAATACCAGTGGGTGAAAGAGCCAAGCTGGGAAAACACCCCCACAGCCCTCAGGAGCTGGGATGCCCAAGGATACCAACACTTGCACCTGACTCTTGAAAATATCATTTTGACATAGATTTCCTTTCATAAAGAATCAAAAAAAATCAAACTCTACAGGTGGCAGTAGCACAAATATTACCTGAGTTCCATTAAAATAGTTCCAGATTTCCTTATGAAGTTTCTATTTACAAAGGCTGTGAATGGAGTAACCATAAATAAAATCAAATTGGTCTTCAGTTATGTTTTAAAACATTGCAAGATGTACTTACTTTGAAACTACTCTGAGAAAGCCAGGAGTGTTTGCTGGGAGCTGAACTATGCTGAACCAAAACAGAGAAACACTGAATTTTTTAAGCCAGTGAGCAACAAAAATCCTACAGCATTCAACAAAACCCACTCATTATTTATTCTCCCTGACTCACTCTATTCTGCATTCATTCCCTCTAAGCTAAAAGGTAACTCAGCTTCTTCTCTCATGACAAAAATTCCTTTCAAGGGTATTCTTAATATGTTATTAATTAATTATAACCCTTGGCTGCAGAGCTTCCATCACTTCTGCACACGGTGGCAGCCAAAGGTGGTGGGGTCACAGGGAAATAACGAGGCTCAGCAACACCCAGAGAGCATTAACTAATTAACCAATTCCATGTTCTCCACCCAGGTGGTAGCAATGCTTCCAGCAGGTTTTCCATCCTTTCTGTGTAAAACATTCCTTTGTCAGGGCACATTTGAGAGAACAGCTTCATTTCCCTGGTGAGAAGGTTCATGGCAAAGCTGTGGAGCAGCATTTAGAGCATGGAAAGGTTTGGGTGGGAAGGGCCCTTACAGCTCATCCCTTTGCACCCATCCAACCTGGCCTTGGACACTTCCATCGCTGCCAACCTCTGTGGGTAACCACATCCTACCTCAAGGAACTTAAAAATTCAAACATTTCCTGAAGGATTTTCAAATCCATGTTTGTATGACATTATCTGGGCTCCCCACCCAAGAAACCAAATCTTATCTGCACTCAGATTTTTATGAGCATGATTTTATTGCTTGACCTATTATTTCTTAAAAGCTTTTCCCCATCACCCCTTGACTTGAATCCCCTTTGTCTCCCTTCACTGGAGTTTCATCAAACATTGTTGCTCTTCATTAAGCAGAAAAGCACAACAGAGTGCTTATTAATTGATGTATTTTACCTACAGAGAAAGAAACCAACAAAACCCCCTCCTTTATAACTTCCTAGAACTGTGATTTATTGTCCCACTTGCACAAGACTGTTATTAATGATTTATTCAATAAAGGCCATGACTGGAAGTAACTTAAAAATAAAAAGTGTAGAAATAATGAGCAGGTGAATTTGAATATTCAACACCTCATGCAAAGCTCATGAAAACCTTAAAAATAAACAATATCATTTATCCTATCCAACTATAACACAAAGTGTAAAACAAAATACACCTACAAAAGGTAAAGACATTATCTTCTCTCCACCCCCCATTTCAGAGGCTCTAAAATTTTTTAAATCACTGTATTTATTATTAAAAGGTTTCAGGTTTCATTCATAACCAGGTTTTGTTCCCATGACCGTGAAGCCCTTTCTAACACATTATAGAAGGTTCTAGGGCTGCAGTTTGCTTTAGCACTAAAAAAGGAAGATCAAAGTTATCTTTCAGGAAACTTTCAAAGTGAAGGTGAAATAAAAGGTGAAATGGCCTCAGAAGACACAACACAGTTACTGAGAATGAAGAAAAAAAATAATAAAGCAGGATTATTTCTTAATCAACATGTAAAATTATTTTTGCTTTCTTCTAGAGGTGAACAGAAATTTAAGGTCAAGAGATCACTCATTATCTAACATTTACTTTTTTTGCTTGCAGCTGAAAACTCTAACAAAGTTTGACCCCACTTCAAGAGTTACTCTACTTCCATAAAATAAGCTGAATTCCATAATTCTTTTAACCACACACATCACAGATACATTAGCAATACTTTCTGAAAGAACATCTGGCTTGATTTCTACCAGTTCAGAAATTCCTGTTAAGTTCAAAGGCCAAACATTTAGTTCTGCACCTGTATTGGAGCAGACATTCATCCCAAACATCATCTGCACACACCACAACAGGGAGGGCTGGAACTGGCACACCAGAGCCCTGCCAGCTCACGTTGGCTCCCCGGATATTTTGGCTCAAATAAAGGCCAAAAAAATGGAGACTGACTTCCCTTATATCTGCAACAAAACTCCCAGTGGCCTGGCCAAAAGATAATAAACAAAAGGTGACCAGAGCCTCAGTGTGGGGTTTTCTGGGCCTTGAGCTGATGGTGACATTGTGACAAGAGGTCTGTGATGAAACCCAGCAGTGCCAGTGCCCAGATGCACAGAGGGACACTGAGCCAGGGCAGTGTCACGTGGAGCAGTCTCTAATGGCCACACAAACCAAAATGTTATTTCAGAGCACATTGATCTGTGCCAGTTCCTAGTGACAGGAGCTGCGTGACCAGAGGAGAACAGCCCTGACATCAGCAGCTCAGTACAAACAGTAAAGACAAAACAATGTCCAACCCCAGCAGGCAAAGGCCATCCTTCCTAAAGGCAAAGTTCTCATCCTTTTGTCTCTGTTTTTATTTGCAGCCCTGGGCCACGCAGGATTTGTTTATCAGAAATGTCTGTAATGTGCAACATTTTCACATCTCATGCTCCATTAAATAAGTTATTAAGTTACAAGTTCCTTAAAAGTTAGCATGGGTGAACAGCTACTGCTCGATGAAGCTTGTGGGTCCCTTCCAGCTCAGCGTATTTTGTGATTCTGTAATAAATACAAATCTTTAAAACCTGAGAGAAATCAATAGAATTTGTAGTTACAATAAAGTAGCCACAAAATTCTTTTTTTATATAATAATAAATAAACAAAATTACCTTTGTGTATGTTTTTCCATTCTGCAGGATCTAAAGCATCAGGAATCCATACCCACAGAGAAAGGAATAAACCTCAGTGCAGGGAAAGGCAGACACCTGTGCCATGAAAACACCTGGGGGGTGTGTGTGTAATATATTTTATTGGGCAAACATAAAAAGCAGCCGCATCAATCAAATGCTAAAGAGGCATTTGGAAGACCTTAGAATACAGAAAATTAATTCTGGAGTACAGAAGCTTCTCACTCCTCCATCCATCAGAGCGGCAATGAACACTCTCAAAGTTTCACGCCTGCTGCCAAGAGCTGTAAAGAAAACTGAAGCCGTGAATTCCCCAAACAAGGGCTGAGCCCCTGCTGCTGACACAGCAGCTCTGCCAGTGCCTGCAGCCGCCTCTGCTGCTGCTGGAAACATCTCCTCGTTTGGGCCAGGTCATTTGAATAACCCAATAATTGCTTCTCCAACCCTTTGGGTTAAATCAAGGCTCATTTTCACCCCCTGCCACAGCCTTTGGGTGACCAAAGCTTTGCCTTCCACCTGCTACCTTGTCAGCTGCCCATAAATCTTATCACCACCTGTATTTATCTGTGATAACCCCACCTGGTTCATTTTCCCTTGCATTGAGCACCTTCCTCTTTCACCACTCAACATCCCTTTATTTCCTCAAAATCCACAAATTCACATTCCAGGCTGTGAAAATATTTCTGCCTTCACAGAAAAACACCCCCACATCAGCAGTATCTTCACCGATACAGTTCCCAACTTGTACCAGGAAACTTCCAGAGAATGTTTCTCACCAGCTTTCAAAGCAGCTCTCTCAAACAGCCCAATGTCTCCCTATTCCCTGCCCTGCTACAACTCCAGTTTTTGTTGCTGCCCCACCAGACATTTTGGCCCCCACCCAAACTCCTTGTCCCTCATTGCTGTCATCTGGAACAAACTGTACTAATACTGTTTTAGCTGACTCTTCATCTCATTTTAATCCAAATTCAAAATATTCTTAATTCTCTTCCCTGTGAATTGTCTCTACTTCTCCCTCCTCCTGTGGCTCTGGAAAGCGTTAAGTCTGTAGCACACACGAATATTGTACTAATGAACTGAGAACACAAAGCTGGTCTTGCTTTTCTAAACAACAGCAAGAGAATAGAAAACAGATTAAGATATCCCATTAAATAAAAAAAACCCACCCTAATAAATTAGAATAAAATTCCACTTAGGCCTCCTATCATCTGTCTTAAATTGTCTTGGTGTTTAAAGTGTGCTTAAAGCCATTCTCTGAAACAGCTCAGGAAAAAATGTACTTGCAAAAGGCACCCAGAGCTACGAGTTTGCTTTTTCTGTCCTCATTCAAATGAGGAATAAAAACACAGATCTGCTGTGGGGCTGACAGTTCTGTGGATGGTGTCCTAACCCAGCTTTACTGCAGATAATGAAATAACCAATGGTTTTATTGAGCAAATGTGGTGATGAATATGGTAATACACAAAGAAAACTTGGTTTGAGCTGTCTTTTATTTCTAATTTTGAACACTAAGGGCATTCAGACAGTGCTTCACACTAAGCCAGTCCATCCCAATTCTTTCCTGGAGCTGACCTGGGATTGAAGGTCCTGGAATAACATCCCAGCCAAGTACATTGCATAAACATGCACAATTTCAGCTCAATTCCTATTACATTTCCATCCAATACTGGGCAACCAGTGAGTTAAAATTAGATTTTTTTTTTAATATCCTGAGTTGAAACACTTTGTTCTACCCCAATCCATCACTAGCTGTCAGAACTTTTAAGAGCAGTAATGCAAAAGTAATATTTTACCAGACAGCAGGATCTTAAGTGGAAATTAAAACACAATAGGAGTGTGACACATCTGTGCTGCTGCAGCCTCTCTTGTTGGTGAAAATTCTCTGGTTTGGTTTTACAGTTTGCTCAATAAAGTGTAATTTAGTTACAGTGTAAGCAAGGTTAAATGCTGCTGTCCGTGGCCAAGAGACAAGTAACAGAGTCTTCAAATGAGGGTTTTTTTTCACATTTATTTGCTGTCTCTTGGCCAGGCACCAAGCTTTCATATTCACAGCAGCATAAAAAGCAACCAAAACAACAACAAAAATTCCTGCTGAGACTATTAAAGTGTCATTTGCAGCAGCAGGACTCCATAAATCACAGTGACATTCTCACCTCAGGTTCTGCCCCTGCAGTCTCTGTAGCTGCTTTATTCACACAGGTGACTGGATCAGCTTTATTATGCACTAGGAGACCCCTGTCCCATTCCCTGCCCCACTTTTATCTCAGGAAACATCTTCCATGAGGATTTAATGTGCCAAAATGTAGCTCTCTCCCAGCTTTCCTCCTTGCAGCCCCTGCCTTGGGCTGTGGATGATGAGCTGCAGGTCCAGATCCAGCCTGGGCTTCTCCTGATCCTGGACACACTCATACTCCTGGAGTCCAACAGTCTCAGATCATGCAAAAACAGAGGCTCAGCAAGATAATCCAATCCCAAGGACTAACCTCAGTTGTCTGGGCAGGTAAAACTCAGCCCTTGGTTGGCCTCATTAGGAAAAACAAAGCTCAAATTGAATCCCAGCTCCTGATCTGAAGTGCAGGGGAGACATCGGGTCATGGATCAGCCGCACAAAGAGAAAGAGGAAATATCAAAATGTACCAACACACATCTTGTGTGGGTTTTTATGCTAGAAGGGAAAATTAGCAAAGCCTTCAGGACAGAAGTAATTCAAGGTTAGGAGCAGCCCCTCCACTTCCAGCTGCAAAGAGGCTGTTCCACATCCCACTGGATGTGCCCTGGAGGAGTTTGGCATCAGAGAGTCTGTGCTGGAAAACAGGATGGAAAGAGGAACTGTTCTTGACAGCATCTGCTGGTTCTCATTTAACAGCCATAAACTGCAATTCTGCTTTTAAAAGGCAGGATGTTTTACCTTCATAGTTCACAGGCTTTATTCACTACATTATAAAGTAAATTTAATCCAAACCCATCTATTGAAACAACATTCTTGGGGTATAAAAGAAGAAGTGATACCCTTAAATTCCCATTGCTATTGCAAAATATTTCTGCTGAAATGTGGGAAGAAAAATGAGGAAGAAAGATCTCTGTAATGCCATCAGTATTACAGATCCAAATTCTTTTAAATTACACATAGAAAATCCTCCTCCCCTGAAGGATTTAATAGCAAAGCTGCAAAGAGCACCTACATATTAAGAAGTCTTTATTAAATATCCAGAATATGTTATGTGGTATTTATTCCTTTCCTAGAGTGCATTATCATCAGCACTTGCACAACAATATATAATGTAAATCAATAGCAAAGTTCTCATTGAAATCTTTGAAAGCAGCTTATACCCTCATTTACTAAAAGCACTCATCTGCAGAGAGTGTTTCTGTTATTTATTAGAATTAATGAAATCCTTCTGTACTAGGTTAAAATGCACATCTTGTAAGTCCTCAAGGGCCTGGCTGAAAAGAAAAATGAAGTTTTACAGGACCTATTTTAGCAGAGGTAAAAAATGTCCATCAGTCAACAACCTGGTCTGTTAAAACATTATCATGAAAGGAATATTAATTTCAGAATATTTCATTTTCAAATAGTAAATGTTCTTCTTGGTTTGGTAACGTTTTAATCTGCTTTCTTGTATTACAGGTACCAAAAAGGAAAAACAAAAAAAAATTGCTGTGGTGTGACAATTCCAATTTGTTCAGTGGACCAGGAAATATTGCTGTCCAGTTCTCAGGGTTTAGGAGATGAGCCTCTACTGCAAATGAGGAAATCAGAGAGCACAGAGTGCTGCTGCTGCTGCTGCTAAATATGTGAAAAATGAGAAAAATGCAGAATAATAGCAATTCACGTGTTTGCTGCATGGCATTTTAAGATTAATTTTACCAGAAAGAAATCTTTCATGTCATTTTAAGATGAATTTTACCAAAAAAACCCTTTGTGGGAGTGAACTTCCAATCCCCTCATGACATTTATGCCTTATTGAGTAATTTGAGACCCATTTGAGAGAGGCAGAAATCTCAAGGGTAGGGAGTTTACAACAACAAACAAGGAGGGAAGTAACACAAAATCAGACAAACCAGAGGGCGGATCAGAGGGATCTATGAAGGTCAGAGGAAAAGCGGAATCCAAATCCAGCTGAATGACCTAACTGAGCATGAAAACTGGACATTATCAGCATCCCGGTTCAACAGGAAACTTCCCTCTGGAGCTAAAACAAAAAGTGTTATTTAATATTTGTCTTACAGTAGAGCTCAGCTAAGATTAGGAAACTATTTTGTTGCTTTTGAGTCCTCAGAGCTGGAATTGCTTCACATCTAATTTTTTTCTTCCACCATCTTTCAAGGCCACTTCTGGTGCCCTTGAAGGATTAGAACTGACATCACTCTGGGTTTTTTTAATGTTTTAAGTGTATTTTAACTGTGGTAAAAGCTGTTTGAGCCTCCCAACACCTCTGGGCTCATCCACAGGGTGCATAAAAAGAGCCTGTGCCACTCTGACTTGTTAAACCCTGCAAAGAGCGCAAAGGCAGAGCCCTGCCCGTTGCTGCAGCACCCAGGGGTGCAGGCTTTGTGCCGGGATTAGCTCCCACATGCCAGCCCTACAATCACAATCAGCACTCCAGAGCCTCCCACAGCAGCCACAAAGGTCAGGCTCAGCTGCTCTTCCCAATTATTCCCCAGCCTGGACAAGAGCAAACACTGGGGCGCGTGGGCTGGGCTTAACGCTGAAGTGCAAAAGCTGCTCAGCTTCTCTTTAACATCTTTTTGGTTTCATCACTGCCATTTGGAAGATTTTGGGTGATTTTTTTAAAATATATTTTCTCGAGGCTCATTGGGCTTGTTAAACCACCCGGAGTGGGACAAGCAGACCACAAAGGCAGCTGGACTCCGAGCCTGAACTTTTAAACCCAAGAGTTGTGAAATACTAATCTTGGAGTGAGGAAAAATGGATTTGCTCAGGTTTAGAGGGCCAGAATGATCAATCAGCACACAAAGGACTCCTTTCATCACTAATGTGCTTTTGCTGGGAATAATATATGTAAGAAAAATGGAGTTTTTAACCTTTTCTCCAGAGAACCACTGCTTTTCAGAACTGCTCGACGGCAGCGATGGGGATGAAGAGGAAATACTTGTCTGTGGAGAAGATTTAGAGCTTAATCCTTTTGATGGCTTGCCTTACTCCTCCCGTTATTATAGACTGATGAAAGAGAGAGAAGAGCTTCCAATATGGAAGGAGAAATGTACTTTCATGGAAAGTTTGCTTCATAATCAAATTGTGATTGTGTCAGGAGATGCTAAGACTGGCAAGAGCTCCCAGGTCAGTACAACAGACTTGGTTGGGGGTTTTTAAATGTATTTTTAGAACATTTAATGAGGTATGAATTGCAGAGTTACTATAACTATTGTGATCCAAGTATTAAGGCCAGAGAGGGAAAGTGAAATACAGAAAGTGAATAAAGATTAATGCGGTCAAATACAGATTTAAAATACATTAAACATTTTAATAACTTTCTTCTAGTACTCAAAAAAATTTCCACTTTGAGTTTTGGTTCTGATTGGTGCTGTATCAGGAAAGAAATACAGGGGGTTTGTCAGAAGGTGAAAAAATTTCTCAGGGAGTGAAGGACTGAAATCAGCAGGGCTGCTTCTCAGGGAGAATTAATGGTCTTTCCCTCCCTTCAGCCAGGAGCAAATGTTCTCTGCAACAGCACAAAATTACTTTACAAAACTCATGTTAAAAGACATCACTGAAGCCAAGATCTCAGTTGAGTCTAAGCACACAAATATCAGCCAGGACTATGAAATTCTGCTCTAACAATATATAACAACCCAGGTCTGTTGTCACAGTGAGCAGACAAGAATTTTCAAGTGTTACCAGCCAAGATATTATTGTTTATGACTGGGATCAGGAGAAAACTTTCTTGCAGGTAAAGCTGTAGGATATTTACTGTTGCAGGGCATTTCATATATCCTAGAGACTTCAATGCTGGACGTTTCTAGAGATCACATATTGAACCAGAGACATCACACTTCTCCCTGAAAATTCCTACATTCCAATAAAAATGATACACACCCACCTGAGGCCTGGAATAACTTTTGGAGTGCCAAGAATTTACCCCTTGTTATTGACTGTAATTTACACACAAAAAACTTGTGTAATAGTAAACAACTTGCTAAGAAATGTTAGATTTTAAATTGCCCTTTAACAAGGAAATTTGTATTGAACCTTTAATAAGATGTAGCACATTGCTGCTTGGTTTTTAAGCATTTCTAGAAAAGCATATAACTATCCAGAAATAAATTATATGTGGTTGATGCACCTAGTTTAAATGAAGGATTTGAAACCTAATATGTCCATTAAAATAATATTTATAATGCAATTTTAATTTCTCATAACAACAACACATGAATATTTTCTAGTGTTGATGTTATGTAAATATATAAATCAGAGAGCTGCTGTGTAAGTTCCGGCAGCAGTTCAGTTTCAGTTATCTCTGTTTGCAGAGTAATTCATCTGAAATTACAGATACTGGCTGTGACATTTGTCAGCTTGAAATCCTGTTTTTCCTGGGACATGTTTTCCATGGGTATGGAGCAGCAGGGGCAGGTTTGCTGCTGAGCCAGCTCGGAACTCAACAGCACCGAGCTCGCTGGATCCATCAGCACATTCTCATAGTGACCCTGCTGTCACCTGCTCCCCAGAGGCCACTTCTGCCCCTTCTGCAGTAAATTCCAACTCGCCTGAGTCCAGCGGAACAATTCCCAGATAAACCTTCCAGTCCCTGTTGAGAATTTAAGAGATCCCAGGTGCTGACATTGATAATTCCCGTGCGTGGCGCAGCCGCCGGCGAGCAGCGAGCACCCAGCTTGATTGAGTTGTTCCATGGGGCTGAAAGAATTCCAATTGCTCGGAATTCCAGTCCCAGCTAAGCAGGTCCAGCACTAACCCCTGGTGTCCTGGTGTCCCTGCAGGTCCCGCAGTGGTGTGCTGAGCACTGCCTGGCCGTGCGGCCCCGCAGGGCCGTGGTGTGCACGCAGGTGCTCCGCCAGGCCGCCCTGGGGCTGGCCCTGCGCGTGGCTGACCAGATGGACGTCAACCTCGGCCACGAGGTCGGGTATTCCGTGCCTTTGGAGAGCTGTGGCACCGCTGAAACCATCCTGAGGTTGGTGCGTTTGGGGTTTGGAGGCCTTCGGGCCAAGGTGTAGCTGGAGGAGGTGGCGGCTGACAGCGCTGCAGGTCAAAGCTGCTTTGTAAAGGTGTAGAGTATTTTAAAATCACTGAATGTACTGAGGTGGAAGGGAGCCACCAGGATCATCCAGTCCAGCTCCTGGGCCTGCACAGACCCCCCAACAATCCCACCCTGGGCATCCCTGGCAGCGCTGTCCCAACGCTCCTGGAGCTCTGGCAGCCTCGGGGCCGGGACCATTCCCTGGGGAGCCTGGGCAGTGCCCAGCACCCTCTGGGGGAAGAGCCTTTCCCTGATATCCAACCTAAATCCCCCCTGGCACAACTTCAGGCCATTCCCTCAGTCCTGACCCCCACAGAGCAGAGATCAGTACCCGCCCCCACTTTTTTCCCTCACATGGAAGTTTTAGACTGCAATAAGCTCTTCCCTCAGTCTCCTCTTTAGAGATTTTGGGATGACTCAATAAGAACTAAAAGGCTTAAAGGAGACATTCTCTGCTAAATCAAAGTAGAGATTTAAGAGAGCGAGGTTACTGTCCATGCAAAACTTCATTAAGCACCTCAGTAACCTCTATTTCTTTTCCTCTACTCTTTTTTTCTATTTTCCAATACAGGAGTGTTCATTACCATAAGAGAACATAGGATAGTTTTTCCCAAAGTAAGGTTAAAATTCAAAAGCAATCAAAAAACATGGCTAAAAGAGGGTATACCCAGAAACAAGAGGAAAATAGAATCCAGGGGGATTTTTGGGAGATAAGAAATGCACTTAATGTAGTAAGTACAGGCCGGTGATGGCAGCAACACAGGGATTCAGCTCTTGAGCCTCCCAGAAAGTTATGAGAGTTATTTTCTCTGGGTCCTTAATATGGCAGGCACAAACTATGATATCCAGATCACAAGCTTTTTTCTCAGCTACTGGTTTCCAGTGCAGAAGAGGATACTCACCACTTCTGAAAATCAATTTCCACTCTTCCTCTTGCCTGTCCTTTCTCTTTCCGTGGAGAACTCCTTAAGCCTCATCCTGCAGTAGAACTTCCTGCAGCTGCTCCTGTTGTGAGGGAGATGAATCCCTTCCTCTCAGACATCAAAACCTGCTTCAAGAATTCCAAGTCCTGCTGAGCAACACAACAAAAATAATATCCTTTAAAAAACTTCCAGCAGCAGGGATAGAAGTGAGAAGGGCCTTTTGGTATAAGTTAATTGCTCATCTTGGTTCAGGCTCTGCCTCAAGTGCACCTTCTTTTCCTCTTCTAAAAGGATTAGTTCCTAGCTCAGGAATTGTTTATGGCATGTGATATGCTTAGATAGTTTGGAAGATAAATAGGTTATGATTTTAGGGCAGAAGTATTTCTGCTTTTGCCTGGAGCATCCTTTCCACCACCGTGCCACTGAGTGGCATTGAATCACACCGGGTTTGTAGCTACTTAAGGAAGGATTTAAACATGTGACTGAGGCTGTGATGTGTCTGCAAAGTACTCTCTGTTCTTATCAAATCTTTCTTGTTGGAACACAAAGAACCAAGCTGCCCCCAAGAAACTGAATTCATTTCTCACAATAATTTCCAAGAGCTTGGTAGAGTTTTGTGCATCTGTGCTGCAGGTACTGCACAGATGAGATGCTCCAGAGGGAAATGATGTCCACGCCCCTGCTGAACCATTATGGTGTCATTGTCTTGGATGATGTGCACGAAAGGACTGTGGCAACAGATGCACTGCTTGGCCTTCTGAAAGATGTCTTGAGAGCGAGAGCAGAGCTGAGGCTGGTGATCCTCACTGCCCCCCACATGTCCAGCACCCTGCAGGATTTCTGTGGCAGCACCCCAGTGATCCAAGTGCAGAGCAGGCACCGCGCTGAGGTCGTGTACTCCTGCAGCATCCACAGGGACCCCTTCCTGTCTGCTCTGAGGCTGCTCTTTGAGATACACCACACCAAAGAGAAGGGGGACATTGTCATCTTCCTGGCATGTGAGCAAGTAAGTTATTAACCTGTTCTCTTTGGGATTTTAATCAGGAAATGTGTGCTTTTATCTGACCGATAGATATCTTATTGCCAGGAGCTAAGACAGCAGATGTGCCACCAGGTTTTATCATTTCACGGTTTTCCTTCAAAGAAGTCATGGCATCCATAACACTATAAAATATCTATATAACATATAAATATTGTGTAACTAATATATACATTTTCTATACAGAAAGGCCACCATCCTTCTGTGATGCAAAAAGCAGCACACAGGGGCACAGGCCACAAGGGCAGGGATTTAATACATTGCAACCTATCCTGGCACTGGGCATCCCACACTTGGTGTTATCCCTGTTTTGTGGCAATGGACACATGGACACAGGTCCAGTCTCCATCAGTGTCCTACTGCACAGGAATGTTTTTACCTTAAACATCCCAACGAGATTTTTCCATTTGGATTCCACTTCCCATCCATTGGTGTGCACAACAGCAAGAGGGAAATGTCACTCCAGAGGTGGGAAAGAAAACCCAGGAATCTCCATGGGCTTGGCCATTCTAAATAGTGGCACCTCTGAATCTCTGCAGACAGCAGTGATTCCCTAAATTCACTGCACCAGCAGGTCCTTTATAGCTGTCAAAGCAATCTGACAATCAAATAAATATTTCTATTATTATTATTATTATTATTATCCTGATCGTAATCCCCAATCTTCCACTGTGTGTCATTAAATCTGCTTTAGAACAACAAATTCACCAGGAAATAATGACTTTTCACAAGCAAAGATAATTTACCATAAACTACCCAGGTGATGTTTGCTGCTTTTCACTGTAAAAAGGGGGATGGATATGAAACACTTTTAATAATGTTAATAATCAGTTTTAAACCTCATAGACACAACTTTTACAAATGATGAAGTAATGAATTCTCTGTGTTAGTCCCCTTATTTACAAGAGGTAATGTCAGAGAAAAACACACACCCTTTCCATATCAAAGGATTGGGAAGAAAGTTTTATTTCTGCTTAAAAGGTTTTTTTTGACAGGCAGATTACCCTCAAAACTAAAATAAGAATTTCTTCTTTGCTGAGAAGAGATCACTCATTTTTCTCCCTCACAATGAACAGAAGACTCATTATGAACCAGAACATCCCATGAATTCTTGTTTAACTGTGATTTAAAGTTTCATATTGGCAATGGTTCACTGTTCCCAAGCACTCAACTGTCTTTAAAACTAAACAAAAATATGAATTAACCAAGAACATCAGGATTTATGAGCTGCCCTGCTGCCAGCCTTGCTATTACATGTCATTCTTGTATCTTTATAACAATTTTTATAGAGCACTTTCAACCTCTAACTACTGTAAATGTGGTGCCACTCTCAAAGAGAAACTCAGTCTGGCTTTCCAATTTTGCAAAACATTTGCTAATAAAAATGCTTTTAAAAAAATTCCCTTTCATACTGAGCAAGCCCATGAATTATTTTTGTGTGCCTTTCAAAAAATTGTGCAGAACATAAATGATTTCTTATTAAAAACCCCCTCAATAACAAAACCCTAAACCAACAACAAAAACTTTTGCAATTCATATCCAACCCCTGGATTTGTGAACTATTTTAAAGGTGATGTCCCATCAACACAAGTTAAGGACATTTTATTGACTTTATTAAATCTTTATAGAGTTTATTAATCATGAGGGGAAAAAAATTCAAACCTTTACAATACTTATATCTTCTTAAACATAATAATTAAGGGAAAGTAGGCAGGTTTCTAAGTATTTTGACCATTTGAGGTGTTGTAATTGGACTAAGAATATAATAATTTCATGAGGAAAAATGTATTTCTCTTGATTACAGGAAATTGAAAAAGCTTATCAGATGATCAGACAGGAACAGTCCAATTTAAACCCTGACCTTGGAGAACTCATCCCCATCCCTTTATACCCCACAAAACAAGACCTGACTCCCAAACCAACTCAAGACAAACAGAAATACTGCAAAAAATACAGGAGGAAAGTGCTACTCACCACCAGCTTTGGAGAATCTTTGATCTGGACTAAAAACGTGACCTTTGTCATCGATGTTGGTGTGGAGAGAAGAAAGGTCAGTGAAGGGAACCAGAAGCACTTTGCCAAAAATAAACTCTGCATGAGGGCCTTTGCAGGGCAGGGGAAAGGGAATTGTGCAGCTCAGATTAATGCAAATAGCGTCTGGAGGCTCACATGTTTTTCTCTTCTTTCACAGCACAGGTTCTATGAGATTTTTAACAAGCAAATTAATAGACTTTAAATCATTTTCATGGACATCTCATGTGAAAACCCAGCAAGAAATCACAATTACTTCTCAACTTTAATCAGAAATCAGTTTTTGAAGTTTCAAAAGCCAGGTGAACGCTCCCAGCTGAAACTGCCACTCAGTTGGGCACCAAACCAATGACAATTCATTTGCAAAATACCTCTCACCTGAGTTCTGGCCTTTCAGCCATAACTCTCTTTTCAGTATCTTACAGATACAGCAAAATACAATCAGTTCTTGGGCACCTATTGGCAGATCTCCTGGTTTAGTAGATTAATCTCATCCCTTATTTAATGACTTAGTAATTGCTCACAGGGGGAATCTCTATTTTTTTAAAGCTGCTTGTGCTCCTCCTGGACATGTGCTCCCATCCAAGTACCTCCAAATGCTGCAATTTATCTAATTAATACTTGATCTTCCACAGTTCATTCTAAGTTTGGCCTCAGTTCTTGTTTGCCACTCTGGGAAGGATTAGTGCAGCTGCAAAAAAAGAAATCTCTCATTCCTTTTACTTCTACAAAAGTGATGTTCTAGGGAATGAGTAACTGTGTAGGAACATGGACTGGAGAGCTGCACTGCTACAGGCTTTGTAACTTTCCTACTTAAAGTAAATATTCCAGTAACAGGCAAAAGAAACAACATAATACAGTTCCTTTCAAGAAAACAAGGTGGAATAACCAAAATTGTAGTTAGGTGTTCCTAAAATTTTGGAGCAGAGATCATTAATCCTTGATTGGCCTTGCAAGTAGTTCAGGGAAAAGCTTATGAACTACCAGTACCTTTCATTTTCATTGCAAAAATCTGTCATTTTAAATGCTTTTAAACTGGGAATTATAAACTAACTCAGTCTCAAGGCAAGCTAAAAAAAAAGTCACACTTTTGTGTGCAAGGACAAAGAGCCTAAAAGCAGTTTTCAATTAGACCATGCTTATTTCTTAAACTTATTCCTACAGCTGCAGTTTTCTTGGATGACAGAAGTGAATTTCATTTCCATGATAACCTGAAGCCCAAAGTGAAATTCAACGAATTAAAAATTTTGTTAATTTAAAATACAAAGCAATGGGAACAAAACAGATCCAACAGTCCTGATATCTATCAAATCACCTCTATCAGTGATGTAATTTTTACCTTTAATTCAATTATTTTGTTTAGTCCTGTGATTATTCCTCCCTCACCAGTTCAAATTCTCATTCAGTCTTTGTGGCTCAAAGGCAGCTGAGCACAGAGGGAAGAGGCAAAGTTTTGTGCAGACCAAAATCCCACCTGAGTGTTGCAGCTGGGATATATCAGCAATTTACCTGCAGGAAAAGAAATTTGTTCCCTGCACTGAAGGATATTTTATCTTTTTTAATGAAAACCCTGCTTAAAGCAGACAGAGTTGACTCAAAAGACAGGAGTGGAAAGCTGCCTTATCCAGGCAGTTTTATGTCTTGCTGGAGACTACAGGCTTGTGGCCAGAGCAGTGAGTGAATCAGCTCCTCAGCTTAATCAAAATAAAGCATAATTAAGAAAAATATAAAACATGGCATCATATATCTCTAATACAGCCTTTGCCCCCTATTCCAGATTGCCAGGTTTCAGTATTAAGACAAAAATCTGGAGTTGGGGAACAAAATGCTATCAGAAGCTGTTGATATTCTGTCACTGGAAGAAAGAAATAATATTTTTTGATGGGTTTTTTGATGAGACCATTTTCTGCTTTAGTAAGGTACATTTCTCCAGGAAAAAAAAAGACATTTATCTTAGAGCACACTTAGCGTGACTGCAAAACATCTGTCAGTTTGTCAGGGTGCTGAGTGCTCTCCTGTCCAAGCTGCTGAAATAAAAAGAAATGAAAACTGTTACTGCCCTTTCTGTAAAATGACTAGAGAGAAATTCAGTGCAGACCATTCATATTTTTGCAGCCCTTGTGTACTTATCTGATGCTTGGTATCTCTTTCATTTAAAGGTGTACAATCCTAGAATCAGAGCAGACTCTGTTCTAACCCAGCCTATCAGCCAAAGTCGAGCAGAGATGCATAAACAAATTCTGGGCATGTCTCCATCAGGTAGAAATATTAGCTCAAAATTTAAATCCATTAGCTCAAATTATTAATGCAACCAACGTGGCAACACGCGGAGGAAGCATTTTAAAAAAGGTAATTTTCCTGAATTCTCTTTCAGGGAAAATCTTCTGCTTGTATCCTGAAGAATTTACTTATAAGGAAATGAAGCCACAAGTTCCAGCCAAAGTTCAGGAATCCAACCTCACCAGCATGGTCCTGTTCCTGAAGAGGATGGACATAGCAGGCTTTGCACACTGTGACTTCATCAGCAGCCCAGGTGAGGGGATGCACCAATTTGCCATATGTTTATTGTTATTTTAGAAATTATTTACGGTTTAATTTTGCCCTGTTGCTCACAGGACCGTTTTTTATTTAAGGACTTGTGATAATATCACCCTGCTTTTACCACTTACCTGCTACAGCAGTTCTCAGCTCAATAGCACTTAGAAAAAAGACCATAAAGTATCTGAATGGAATTGGAATGTTAAAAAAAGAAAAGTCAATATTCCAAATATCTTCTCATCTAGGTTCCATATTATTTTCCTGCAACCCACAAAGAAAATCTGTTCCCCATTGTACGAGGCATTGTACAGATATCCAACAGAATATATTCCTTTAATCAAAAGTTTACAACCCAAATAAACCACTGTTGTTACCTAGGGGACGTGTGTGGAGGAAATGAGCTTCCTCCTTATCCTCCAGCATCTCCCACCTCAAATTTACAATGGGCTGCCCCCTAAGGACAATATTCCTTATAAAATAAACCCAAATACACTTTCAGTACTAAGCAGGGAAGACACTGAATTCTGAGGTAAGGGTCTGAAGGAAGTTGCCAAGTTTTTCCCCCTGACTTCATAATTTAGGGTTTTTTCTATAGAAGGATATTTTCCTCTGTTCTGGCTTATCACAAAACCCAAGTGCCACTGCAAGTTCTGCTGTTGCTTTGAAACTCATTAAAGTGAGAGGAAATAGTCCTGGTTTCATTGGTTTGGGGATTGCTGGCTTCATTCTGATAATTTTCCAGTGCAAACAAGAAAAACTTTTGTATTGTCCTGCCTTTCCTCGTGCACATACACAAAATTGGAATGATCACTTCTCTTCTATGTGCTGTGCACTGTAATTAATCAGTAGTAAAGTGTTAATCCCCACTGTTGGATGTTGCAATAGATAGTTAACTGGAATTTTTAAGAAGAATTTATTCTACTTTTTCCCTCATCTGCTTGTTTAGTAGAAACATGCCTAAAAGAAATCAGAAAAAACATGGTCAGTCTGATGGTAATTCAAAACCAATGAGAACTGGAGTCTTTTGGCCTTGAGAGTGTCACCTCCTGTGCTTAATCCACAAAAACTGCATGGAAAATGCTTATGGAATACAGTTTGCTTCCACTCAAATTTAAATGTATTTTACTATTTTAAAAAAATCTACTTAAACATATTTGTGTTTTTCCTGAATATGAAGAAAGTTGTTCTTGAACTGTAGAAGGAATTAGTAAAATTTTATTAGGGAAAGCATTTGGCATTTTTGGATTTAAAGGTGCAATGGGGAGAGAGCATGAAATGCTAGAGGCACTTAAGGGTTTCACAGATGTAGGAGTTCTAAGTTTTGGCTGTATTTTTGGATAATGCAGCTGAAGAAAAGCATTGTTCTGATGTGTCAAAAATGCATTTGATAAATGTATGGGCTTTACTTGGATGGACATTAAATATGACAAAGTTTTTGCTAACTACATCAAGAGTGCCCCATCCAGGTATTGAACAGTTTTAGGAACTACTGAACAGTGTGAGGAATGCTGGACAAACTGCCTGAATGAGGGAAAACTCCCACAAACACTGCAGGAGTCCTCTGAAAGCAGAGGAGAAAGTCTGCACAATTTCCTTGTCTCCTTCCTGTCCTACACAATTAAACATTTGAGAGAGAGCTTTAATGATCCAGCACAGCTCTTCTTTTACCCAGGATACATCACACACTGGCTTGCTTTCCACTTTGGAGCAGGCAGTGAACTTTTTTTCCTAGTAGCACTTTTAGATTGATCCCTACACGATCCTCCAGAGATGAGTGTAAAGCTCCCACAGTCAGAACACAGAGTTTGAAGTGCCTGCTGTGAACTTGTCTGAAAGAAACTGGAATACTGAGGGGAGGCATTTGGCAGGGGAGTCAGTTCTTGTCTTAGACCAACTCACAAAACTCAAAACATGTCAGGCTTTCAAGCACATAAGCCCAAGAATGATTTGGGCGGGGAGGGACCCTAAAGATCCTCCAGTTTCAAGCCCCTGCCATGGGTTTGAGTATTCCATGGCTCTTCACCTCCTTGGAGCTGAGGCCCCTTTCAGTAAAGGGAGTAAAGACGTTGCAGCACCTCTCACGTGCCACGGGCTTTCCTCTGTCCAACAAACATTCTCACCTTTCTCTGCAGTTGAAACAGAGAGAGGCTTGGAGGCCTTAGGTTTGAGCTTTTGTATTTTTCAAATGCTGCACTGCCTAGTGAGTAACTCTGAAGTTTCCTGTTAACTACTGTTCTCTCACGCTGGTCAGACAAAACAAACCCTCTCTAGGTTTGCTCTCCAAGGACACCAGGCCCCAAAATGTGTAAACTAAAGCCTAGAGAAGGGGGGGGCAAACTGGGGGTTATTACATCATTAACTGAAGTTATAATTGGAGAATTAACCCTGATATGCAAATGAGCCGAACTTATAAAGGTGTGGAGAACCTGTGACCCAGTATAAATACCTACCTTTTATTCTCTTATTTTTGTCTAGCCTCTGCTTTTAGGTGGTCACCTCAAGGCATAAATTTTAGGTGAATTTCTCCTAAACAAAATAAAGTTTTCACTGAGATGGCAGAGTAAGGCACAGGCATGAACTGGTGAGCAAACAAATCAGAAGGACACTGAAATTCAGAGCAAGAAGTATTTCACAATCTGTTTCCTGCACATAGAGAACATACAGCAGATAAGAAACAAAAATTACATCAGTAAAACATTTTATTTCTGCTCAGCAACAATGTGCACAAGGGATTTTTCTTTTTTCCACTGCTCTTTGAGGAGAAATAAAAGCCTGGATTAACTCTGACTCATTACTGCATTATGAAAGCAACAAACATGTCAGGCTTACAGCTGCTGCATTTAATTCATGCCATAATCGAGAGGAGCAAATGCAGCAGAGCTTGTTCCCCTTTCTGGAATTCATGAGCCAGAGGAAAATGAATCTGGCACTGCAGCTCCGAAGTGCATTAGTGGGATTCCAGTGCCACTACAACAGGGATGTGTTTACATTTTGATCAGTTAATCAGATTGATCTTTGCTGGGGTTGATAATGGGACAAAAGAATTCCAGTCCCATAGATTGCAGCAGCACTGAGTACTTTTGTAAATCGCTGGAAAATCCTTACCTAAACTAAGCAAATCATTATAAAGATGAAGCCATGTAAAATTCCTGTGGGGAGTCAAGGTGAAAGCACTTACAGATTCCGCATTCATTCCCAATTTCCCTAAATAATTTTCAGGTAATTTTATGGTCATGGATGCCATGACATTTGAGAGCTATGCTTTTACAACCCCCTGGAGAATATATTTCTAGAACATCCAGAATAACAAGAGTTGTATAAATTTATATCATTTCAAATGGTTTCAGAAGAATAAATTGGTGGCATATTTTCACTGGGGACTGTCAAAGACAGAAACTCAATGCACCATGTAAGGTCTGCTCAACAGAGACCATTCAGGGCAGATTTATTACCTTAAATTTACTCGTTAATTCTTTGATGTTTTAAATTCTGGCTTTCATCAATGAAATGATGTGTGCAGACATTATTCAGTCTATTTTGTCAGGACAAGGCAGGTCAGGCCCTGTCCTGGCTGTCCCTGCTGGCAGAAAAGCCCAGCAGGGACCATCACCAGCCAGACTGGAGGAGTGATGAAGCAGCATGAGGGGGAATGGAAAGACTGCAAAGTACGAGTTTGGGAAAGTAATTCTTAATGATCAACTATCATTGCAAAATAATAGTTACAGAACTGGTGGCTTCAGAGCAAAACAGACACATAAAAAACCCTGACTCAGAAGTTACAGGGGGAAAAAGAGAATCAGGAGGAAATCTGACTCTTCTGTGCTTGCAGAAGAAAAACCTGTGCATAATATGAGGAAAACTTGGCATAGACTCCTCTGTCTCTTCAGTGTGCTATCCAAGGAGCAATGCTGGAAATCAGGAACAGCAAACACCGCTCCCCAGGACTGTTCTCCCTGCAGTAATTACTTTGGCAGCTCTCTGTGCTGTTCAGCCCAACAGAACCTGCAAAACCTGTGGTGTGCCAGGCAGAGAATCAGCTCTTTAAAGACAATATCCCTTCACCTGACATCCATGGCAGCTCTAACTTTTTAAGTTATTCCCATGGAAGGAAAAAAATCTATCAAAAAAGGTGTTTTATATACTCAGCATTTGCAGAGTAGGAGACCAGAAAACAGGAGCTGTGGATGCCCCAAAGAAGCACAGGAGAGCAGTTAAATGGACTACTAAAAATCATCAAATTTAAGTTTCATTCCTATCTCTAATATCCACTTATTACAGAAATTTGACCAAATCCCTAAATAACTCGCTTCCTAATGCAACAAGAATAATACTTTAGAATTTATTTGATCACACCTTGAGCATTTCACTTTCAGCCATGTGGGATGTGGTACCAAAGACTGCGGGTCTCCCTTTAGAGACAGAACTTACTCTGTTCACATCAAAGTTACAAAAATATGAAACCAAGAATATAATTTTAAGTAGCTTGGAAGTCTCAGATAAACGATTCCAGTGCTAACAGTAACATTTAGTTATATATTTGCTTTACTAAGCCTAAAAAGGATCAAAAGCAGGATCTGTATTTACATAAAACTGGTCTGCTTTCCTGAAAAGAGTCCAGAGCAACCCAGTCTTGAGCAGCCAAAGAACACAGACCAGGGAAAGAAAACAGCAGGTTAGGAAATACCTTCTAAAATTCCAGGGATGTGACAGTTTCTTGTTGAAAGCACAGGACACATCTTGAGAGGTTTTTTTAGCTTTGCTCTTCTGAAAGCAGCAGTGGAGTCACAAATCCTCGTGGTTCACACCTCAAGGCAGCAGTGGCTGGTGCTGGCAAGAAGCCCTACAAAGCCCTACTCTAATTTTTTATTTTTTGCTTTTTTACTCTTCCTTCACCTGCTCTAATCCACCTTTACTGTCTTGTCCTTTCTAGAGCAATAAAACTCCAGGAGTCGTTTTTTCTATTTTTTTCCAGAACACTCATAGCAAGACAGGGAAGTAATTTGTGCTTATAAATCTCAAGACAACTAACTCTAGGGCATAAAAATGCAAATTACTGATGCTATCAGGGGGTTGAAATTGGCTGCCATATAACCATATATTTTGTGAGCTCTAGCACAAACTACTTTGTTGACTTCTGGAAATTAGCTTTCCATGATTTCCTAGTAATTACTACACATCTGAATGACCCTTTTACTCTCCCTGTATTTTCAATCACTGATTTTTATTTCCTGTCACTGCCTCGTATTCATCATCAGCTGCTACTTCTCATTTCTTTAAAATTCTTAAGTATTTTTTTCTCAGATGCTTTAGCTTTTGCAAGGGCTCATTGTTTATGCCATTAAACCTCACATATCTGATAATAAATGTTCTCTCTCGATAGAATTGTACAGGCAGAGGTAAGAACTCTGAGACTGAAATGAAGCAGGTCCACAGTTTTAACAGGAATTTACAGGCTCCTGAGAGAATTTGTCTGAAAACTGGGTGTTTTAAACTTAACTGAAGTCACATTAGCAGATTCACATGCTGGAGAAGTTCTGGAGAAGTTCATGTAAGGGGAATTAATAAACTATTTTTTCCCTTCAGACATGAGTAACAGAACGAGGTTAAAAACAACAGGTGCTTGTTTGCTTCCCATCTTACTTTTTCCTTGATTATAAGTAGTTAATTACAGAGAGCTGGCAATCAACAGTTCACTGCCAATGAAGTTAAAACCCCATCTCAAGATTTTCTTGCAAAAAGTGTGGGGAATGTGTGGCTAAATGCGACCTAGCAGCTAATTACAGCCTTGCTTTGCTTTTAATCTTGGTGATGCCAGACACATTCCCACTCTTAATGAATGCAAGAAATTATTTCTACTCATCTACTAATGAAGATCCAAGTGCAAATACACCCCCTGCCTGTGTGGGCAGCTGTGGTTGTGGTCAGGTTATTTTATTCAGGGATTTTTTTCACATTAAAATGCAGACTGACAGCAGCCCACAGAAGCTGACAAATGGCCAGCGCAGCTTCTCAGGGCTGGGGACCAGGCCAAGTCCTGCTGCAATGGAATTTCTGCCACCAGCTTCAAGGGGACTGGAATTTAACTTGTTATCCATAGAACTGAGAAAATAGCAACCAGTTCCGTAGAATGGAGTAAGGAGAAAGTTGCTGCAGTGGTTGGAGAGCAGTTGTGAATATAAATGAACTGGCACCTATAAAAGTTATTGAGCATTCAATACAACCTGGAATAGAAATTTGCCTTTGAAAAGAGCTAGGAGGAAAGAACTTTAAAGAACCTTCACACTTCAAGAGTTCCCAAATTTCCACCTCTGTCTTTCATGCTCTGGCAACAATTTTTTGGAGTGTAGACCTGACAACTTCAAGTTCAGGTTCCCTCTCCCCAGCCCCAGAACTGGAGCCACATATGCTTGTTTGACCTACTTTTATCACCATCAGATTTCCTACAGACCTGCTCAAGTTCTAATTTTAAGTGTTGATTTGCTTAATCCTGTCCTCTCAGGACATTTTCCTATATTCCCTCATTATTTTTGCTGCCTCACTGTTCTCACTTCTACCCATGGAGGCTGTAAGGAAGTTATAACCCACACTAAGAGAAAACTGAACATTGAGTTTTGTGGAGTGAGAAAGTACAGCCAATTGCTAGGGAGATACTTTCTTTTACTACAATCCCATTTTTCTTCTGGTATCATGAGAACCTATGTAAAAAAAGTATAATAATTAAAAAGGCAACCAAGAGATCTCCAAATACCTGCAAGAATAACAGTTACAACTTCTGTAAATGCTTCTCTGGTTAAAAAAGATCTTTCCTAGAGCTGTCCTGTATCTCAGCACCCCTCAAATGTGACCATCCCTCTTAAAAAAAGAACGAACACAAAACAACTCACCTGAAAACTGCCAAAAATGGAAGCAGTTTTGACACAGTCTAGGGGCAAATACAGAATTCAGGATTGTGTCTGGGCTTTTGACAAAAATTGTTCTGACATAAAAAGCAACAACAAAGAGATGTGCAACTCTATGATTGTTACCTTGTATTTTCTTCCTCCAGAATTTTCTCAGCCTTCCATTCATCCATTAGTTTTTGTTCTTACTCACTGTCAAATAAAAGAAGTTGATTCCTCTCATTTCCCCACAGGAAATACACAACTGAAATATTATAATGACAATCCAGACATTCATTTCTGTGTAGCCACTCTCAAGAACCGGAATTCTCTTCCCTTTTCCTTAGCTCCTGAAAGCCTGATGCAGGCTTTGGAAGATCTGGATTATCTGGCAGCGCTGGATAACGACGGAAACCTCTCTGAATTTGGGATTATTATGTCAGAATTCCCCCTGGATCCACAGCTGTCCAAGGCACTGCTGGCTTCGTGTGAATTTGAGTGTGTGGATGAGATGCTCACCATTGCAGCCATGGTAACAGGTACTCCCGGGTCAGCTCTCACTGCAGGCCTTGTGCCACCTGCCCAATCCAAACTCTTTCCAAATCTATCCACAAAAGCAACAAAAAAGCAAATTTTTGTTATTCTCATCCTGCTTATTTCAAGTAAATTAATGTCTGGCTGTGCAAGTCTTGACTGTAAGGATACAATCAAACCTAAGTAAGGAATTCCCACAGAGCATTCCATTTCCAGCCTTCAGCTGCCCATAGGCTTCCTCCCTTTTGTCAGAAACATCCCTTCAAAATGAAACATTCTTATATTAATCTACATTTGTTACAGATTGGTGCAGCAAATTAGGGGAAGTTCTAATTATAAAACAACATTGAACTGTTGACCTAGAAAGAGTTTCTTTGTGATCTTGTCTCTCTACTTCAAATATTTTATAAAACTAACATAACCTTGGAGCCTTATGCAGCAAACACATGAACCACAGGATATCAAGAGGCTTTAGTTGATCTCCTTGCAGGACAACTTTTTATGCCCAAACTGGGTTGATTTTTAACTTGTGATAATTTTTTAAAGTACATATAACAAATGTAAATGATTGAGCACAGGCACAATTCAATTTTAGAAAAGGTCAACCATCTCAAAAGACACAAAAGTAAAATGCACTGGAAAGCACAGATTTCAACACAGAGGGGCAAATTAAGGCATTAAATCAATAAATTTAGTGGTTTTCTATAAAAGAAATATTTTGTTTGGATTCTGGATAAATTGGTTTGTGCCATCATGCAGCATTTTTGGTACCAGCCTGGGAGAAAGCTGCTCACCTGCTTTTGTGTTTGCAGCACACATTAACTAAACAAGACTGAAAGGACACTCACATAAATAAACCCTTAGTGAATGCAGCAGGTTCAGTTCTTCAGCACCAATCCAACACTGGGGATTAAAGGCAACTGAGGAAGGAAAAACCCAAAAATACCCGTGGGGTTTTGTGCATGCACCTCTGCGTCTTCACCAAAACCAAACTGACTCGGTTTTCTCCTCAGCTCCCAACTGCTTCCTGCACGCCCCTCCTGGCACAGAGGAGATCGCTCTGACCTGCTGGCGCCGCTTCTCCCACCCTGCAGGAGATCACTTCACCCTCATCAACGTCTTCAACGCCTTCAAGGCAGCCACTGCCAACCCCACAGACCCAGGCAAGTGTGCCCGAGGCAAAATGAAGCCCACTGGGACCAAAACCAAAAAAACAAACCCAAAGATCTGATGATTCTTTCTAGAATTGCTGATGTGCAGGGAGAAACCTATGGGAGTTGCTATTGCTGATGAATATTAATTAATTAATTAATTAACAACTACCTGAGAGAGCATCCTTTACCCAACAGGGATCTATAACCACTATTCCAATTGTCCTTTGACGTGATGCTGTGCAAAACCAGAATGATGGTTCTTCCTGTAGAAGCACAAAATCCAAGCTTAGGATGAATAAAAGGTGTTGAGGAGGGCCTCAATTCCCCCAACAGCCCAACAATTCTGGTGGGGTTTTGATAGCTGTGAACTGAAAGGAAAATTTAAGGGAAAAGTGGAAAGTAGCAAAGTCTGCATTTACAGGAGGCCAAATAAAAGGCAGGAGACTGCAGAGCAGCAGAAGCTCTTCACTGCATTTTCCTGTGCTCAAACATCCTGCTCTGCTTCATTTAGCCCGAGACAGCAGAGGGATACATTTGCACATACTGAGTAAAAACTTGAGACAGGGAAGCAGGATTTCTTCCTTCCTGTTCAGTCATGTGGAATGCTGAAGGGAGCTCCAGGAGAACCAGTCCTTTACCCAAATGCAGGATCAGCACCAGCACCACAGATGTGATTTCAGCTCCATATCCTGGCCTGAATCCTTAAGGCCTGAAAAATAGAATCGCTACTCATTCTCTGAGAAGCTTTACTTAGAGCAAAGAAGGGATTTGATTCAGAAAGAAATAGCTGCAGTTCTATAAAACTAAGTGAGGATATCAAGTATTGCCCACTTACTTTGCAAGCTGAGCCTAAGCTGTCTGTATGGCTCATTACCAGAATTTTGGGCATCATCTGCAGCAGTGCAAAAGCATTTCACAGAGCAGCATCTCTGTGGATTGCACCCATTGGTAAGATTCTGCTTTAAGTCAAAACACTGGTTTTTTTTCCTCCACAGACTTCAGCAATGAGAAATGGTGCCGTGATTATTTCCTGAGCTGTTCTGCTCTGAGCATGGCAGAGATGATCAGAGCCGAGCTGGTGGAGATTATGAAGCGCATTGAGCTTCCCATTTCAGAACCAGATTTTGGATCAGAAGAAAATCTACTAAGCATTAAGAAAGCTCTTTTATCTGGTTACTTCATGCATGTAAGGAAAAACACTGTGGTTTCATCTTCCTGCACTGTTAAATTATGTAGAATGCTTTCAGAAAACTTAAGTTCATTAGTGAAATCTCTTGATCACCAGAAAGGATAAAAGCCATTTTTTTTCCCAGTGTATCAAACACTTCTGCCCATTCCAGCCTTTTCTCTGGGGTTCATCTCTCGCTGCACACAGTTCACACACTCCACACAGCAATAAGAAAACTGCCAATATGCCTTTCACTCAAAGAACTCTTTTGCCTCAAAAAACTCTTGAACTTGAAATATTCCTTTAGGAATTATTCCCCCTTTGAAGCTGTTTTTGTGAAAATTGCCTGGAAATAGAGAAATTACTTGGATATATTTAGGTGTATGTAATACACAGCTTGTTCATCTCAGGAAGGCACCCTCTGATTGTAAATATAAACTAGATTGATTTATTCCCACCTGAGTCCCCAGGCTTTCCTTCACATCCCTGTGCTCCACCCCAACACAAAAATGACCCCTCCCAACTGCACATTTCATGTGCTGACACATTGTATTTAAAAGCCTATGACAAGTATATATGCTGAAGAAAATATGTTTGTATGTTTTCACACAGACCCTTCAAAGCCAAAGTCAGATACTTTTGCACTTATTTGTTGCAGCTTCCTTTCAAACACATAGATCAACGTTTTCTTTAAGTCTCATTTCATGGTATCCAGTCCCAAGTTTTCCCACACAAATTTGAGGAGAAGTTTAGCCTCTCCAGTTAAAAGTAGCTGAAGGGAAGTCCAATTTCTGATTTTAATCTACTAGGCACTGATCAATTAAATAATGGACAACTCTCTCAATTTTTTATTTTTTAGATGGCTCGTGATGTGGATGGCTCAGGGAACTACTTAATGCTAACACACAAACAAGTGGCCCAGCTCCATCCCTTCTCATCCTATTACAACACCAGGAGGATTCCAGAGTGGGTTTTATTCCACGAGTTCAGCATCTCAGAAGGCAATTCCATCAGAGTCATCTCTGAGATCTCCCCCCATCTGTAAGTGAACTGTGATGAAGCTGCTCCTTCACTCCTAAATCCACCACAAAATCCTCACTTTAGGGGGATAAAAAAATAAAAAAGGGAAGATCTGTGATCTCAGGCCCTCACTATTCTATTTGCCACTGTAACTGTAATCAATTGAAAAACACCACATTATTAGCTGCAAAAGTTTCTTCCAAAGTAAAATACAGAGAAAATAAAATTCAGAGTTACCAGAGCAGTGTACTCACACATTAATCGAGCTGGGAAGGTCTTTGTTCCCTGAAAACCGATTTTCCAGCAAATCGTTTTCTTAACATATTTTCTGTACCCAGCCAGCTGAATCGTGGACTGTTTATGGATTCAGAGAGAGACCAGAGCCTTCCTTTTGCAAAAATCTCTTTACATGAAGAATATGCATTTCACTCTCCCATCTTTTCTATTTCCCATGTTTATAGGAGAGCTTTTTTCATAATGCTATTGAGCCACTCTGTTCTAAAGCAGGGAAATTGCTATTTCATGCAACCTGCAGCACTGGGAACTGCACTGCACCTCAAGTGCAGGCTGAGGATATTCAATGCAAGGCTGCTGAAAGCATCTTGGAGAGACTCTTGGATTCTTGCAGAGTTTTGGGTTGAAATATCAACTTTGTAGTTCCTTTTATATATGCCTGGAAATAATGATTCAAATATTTCAAAATTCAATTAAAAAATTAATAATGTTTTGTTTAATTTCCTCCCCAGATTTGCAGAGCTGGTACCTCAGTATTATTTCAGCAACCTTCCTCCAAGTGAAAGCAAGGATATTCTGCAGGAAGTCATCAATCACTTGGCACCTGTTTCAGCCACAAAGGAGGAACAGAAAACTGACAATAACAGCAAAGAAAATGAGGAATTTCCCCGAACTCCTACTGAGCAGAGATGTGTTATTCAGTGATTTTAGACTGAACTATCACATAGTGGACAACAATAAATAAAAGCAATATATCCAAAGTACCTCCCCACCTTAACCCATGAAATTATTTTAAACTTTTGACAGAAATGTATTTAACAGCAGAAACAAAAAGAAAAAGCACTTTTCTCAACAAAAGTGGTTGAATGCACTATTTTGGAACAAAGCCTCATGATTTAGCTTTGGTTAAAAACACATTCAGGAGATACTCAGGTTTTCTTTTGACACTGAGTTTTATTGACTGCTTCATGGTGTTACCAAAGGAAAACAAGATGCAATATTTAAAAATATTAATTTGGTGGATATTTTTGGTTGCACAAAACCGTGGACTCAACAGCAGTTATGAAAATATTGCCAAGTCACAGTCCTGCATGGCTGCTCTATAAAAACCTGGTGTTTGTAGGGAAGCTCAGAGAGAGAGATAATCTTTCAGTTTATCCATAATTCCATGAATTCCATCAGCTGGAACGATCATAACAGTCCTCAAAGGCTTCATTGGTACATCATCAAAGGACCATCTGCCACCCAGACAGGTGTCACTTTCCTCTTGCACAGAGTAGTTGAATTTCAGAAGGGCTTTCTAAACAACAGAAATAAAAGCATTCAGATTAAAATGTTTAATTAGCATGAAGATAATACATCATCCCAACAAAGTGAAAATAATTAACCTATTATGCCCATGCTTATTAAAAAGTTTTGTTCCCTCTTAAAGGGTTCACCAAAAAGACCAAGCAAAAAATCCACCATTTAAAGTGTTTTAAACAATTTTCTTTTCACGGAATTTTTATCATCCATTCTAAAATCATCCATTTTATCATAAATTCTAGAGTGACTGCTACCATTATAGTTTGGGATCAGAAAAACAAACTAGGAGAGAGGGGGGGGAAAAAAAAAAAATCAATGTTTTGAGGCTTTGCTGTTTTCAGGGCCTACTCTTAAAACTGCTCAGAGTCCTAAAAATTAACAAATCTGTAAGAATATGAGAAGAAATCAAATACTAAGGGGATGGGCACCCATATGAATCCTGAGGAGAATTTCAGAAAGCTCTTGGAAAGGCTCCAGATGGTTGCAGCCACTGGAAGATCTATTTCTGCTTCTCCAAACAGGCAGTGTCTATAATGTGTGCTATTTCTTTACAGGGATATAAACTCCATACAGGAAGTCCCTTTTCATCAGCTTTCCCAGACAAAATTCCTGACGGATAAGAAAACTGTACCTAATAAATGTTTCCAGTTCTCACACAAGTCAGATTAAGAACTCTGAGCTGAACCATCAAGTAGAAAAACTTACCTGATTCCTTCCCTTTGTGGGAAAATTAAGATCCCCTCTCCTTTCAGGTTTGCTTTCCACTAGCAATGTATCAAGGCTTTAAATCTCATTTTGGCAGAATCACCACATTAATTGAGTGGCTTTGTTCAAGAACAATTTGAGCACCTTTAATCAATTCCAAGCCTGGTTATAATAGATTTTCTGGTTATCATTTTAAGGAACAGAATAAAGCCCAGGGAAGAGGCAAGTGCAGAAAAAGGCTTCTCTCAGTTTGATATGGCTCCAAGTGTCTGCCTCACCACATTTAATGCTATTTTATGGCAATCTAATTAACATTATGTGTAATCAGGGAGGACAGACACTCCAGCACTAATTTAACACACACACATTACTAAGTATGGAGAGACATTTAATTTAATACCCTACATAATGTTTAAAATGAATTTTTTTAAAACACTGGGAAGACTGTTAAAAAGAAAAACATGCTCAGTTTGAGTCTATCCTTTTGAGCCAAGAATTACTGGAGTTTAGATGAAAGCACCCCATTAGCCTTTAATACATAACAAAGCTAAATAAATACATTAATATATATATAATATATATATAGAAATAAATAAATATACTACATACAATATATATAATATATATTTATATATAAATTTATCATTTTATATATTTATATTATATAAATATATATTTATTTATATATATTTTTTATATATATATAATATATAAATAAATACAAACTGGGCCTTCTAGAACAGAACAACCATGGACACATGAGCATCACAGGCTTCTCCCGAGCAGCTTTTCAACAACATTTTACACAGAGTTCAGGTTCAGCTGTTTCAGCTGCTGTGGCAGGAAGACAAAAACAAAATCCCCAACTTGCTGCTGCACAGAGGCTACACCACCATTCCCTGCAGCTACCAGTGAATTCCCCCACCTACATTTCTCTCCTTCCCAAGAAATAAAATTACAGCCCCATCACAGCTTCTGTCAGAATGATTACACACAGGAACCTTTGCCATTAACCACCCCATGCATGTGCAAGTCCTTTGCCCTGCAGGCACTGCCAGAAATGAAAAATAATGGGCTCTTGACAAAGAAGTAATATTGGAGAACAGTAGTTTTAAAGCTTTGGGAACAAAAGAAACCATGAAAAATTCTTTGCATTTCAAAGCACATTTTTAATTTAATTTCCTGCGTTTTCCCCTCACCTGATCTGGCTTGGGACCAGCAGAATTTTGTGGACAGGCTGCCTTAGGAAATGGGAAGTAATATTTCCATGTCAGTGTTTTAGCAGTTTTAATTAACATACTTGCCCTGAGTAGAACAGAGACAGAAAAGGGAAGCAAGAGCCACTTCTTGGGATTTCCAGAAGTTTTAATTCTGAGCATTTTTTGAGTAACAGGCACCCAGGAGGAAACAGATAAATCAATACACAGAAAGAGTTTGATTGCTCCCCTCTCAAAGCTATTCCAAAACACCTTGGATTTAATTTAAAAGTATTTGTGATCATCTTGATAAAAGCTCCCCTTGAATTTGAGGTGAAAAATCTCCTGTTGATGATATGTAAAGAAAAAGAAGGATTTTGAATTAAATAATCATATGGTACCTCATGAAAGAATTCTTCCTCTGCATTTGCAAACATTAATTCCTCCTTTGGCTGGTTTTTCCCTTCCTTCCTCTTAGAACTGCTCTTTGTGGCTTCTGTAAAGGTCTTGCTGATAAGGAGGTAATAGTGGCATTTTCCACAAGGTTTGTTTGTTCTCTGTGCCTCAGTCAGCTCCTTCCTGAAGAAGAATAAATGCTTACACACTTACACAATTTAAACCCTAAACAAGCATAGAAGTACACCTTATAATGTATTGGTATAGAAAGGATATTCAAATTACAGCTATTCTTTTATGAGTGCCTCAGAAAATCAATTTTGCAGATGCATTCCTGGTACTTAAGCATACTATTTGGACTTTTAAACTATGAAAATATGGAATTTTTTTCCCATAGTTCACAGGACACTCACAGTGCAACTCTCCTTAAAAATACATCACAGTATCACTTCCATGAGGAATTGTAACTGAAGAGACAGAAAATACTCTTGCCCACCCTCGTGTTCAACATGTTGTCACTCCAAAACCTTTAAGACAAAGAGGCTGAGATCTGAAGCTGAGCTGTGACAAGGGCTGTATTTGTGGTGACCTCAATCTGACTTCTAATCTCATCTCACATGAGAGGAAAGAAGGAAAAAAATGAAATTAAAAAAAAATTATCTTTATTTGACTACTGGAGTTCCTGATCCAACAAAATTTCCTTGTTCCCAGTTCTCAGCATGGCACTAAAATAATGTAATGCTGTCTTGCAGTGGATTAATTTATTTACATTCACCCAGCTTTTGATATAAATCCATGAATTGGTAGAGATCAACCAACACTTTACTTGCTTTTTTCATTACTTGAAACTAACCAAAACACTGCATATTTACATGGGCCAGAACACAACCACCTTTTAAGCCTTTCCCTCAATCCAAATCTCCCATTCCAAAGTCAGACATTAACACAGAAACAGAAACACCCAAGCTGCCCATTATCAGCATGCTAAAAACGTTCTCATTTTTAAATGTTCCTAGATCAGTGTGAAAATAACCTGCAATACAAGAATAAATTGCAACATACACACAGCTATTTCTGTAGAACTGCACATGTTCTCAAATTATATCCTCTACAGAGTTTGAGAAAGTTTTGTATCTTTATAAAGACATAAAAAATATTTTAAAAATTAACTGAAGACCATATGTGAGACAAAATTATTTTTCTGTTCATGTTTTACTTATATCTATAGCATCAGCTGTCTTAACACAGCTCTATGTACATAAGAGTTCTGAAAAATATGAAGAAAAAATACCATTCAACATCATGCAAGGAAAAAAAAAATATAAACAAACTTACTGGAGCTGCTGGTGCATGGGCAGAGCAATCTGTGGAGGGACATTGATGAACCTCTCACTCAGGATGAGCCCCACAGGCTTTGTGCTGTCGTTCAGGAGTTTACTCAGCTGCTCCACCACATGTTGGTCACAGCTCTGCTCACAGCGACTCAGGAGCAGCTCTTTGATTTGCTCAGCACACTGGGTGCCCTGCAATCACAAGTTGCATTTTCTTTACCTGGTACAACAACTATTTACACAAGAAAACCTTGAATGTCAACTTCAAGGGCATTTCCTACAGGCCTGGTGGCAATTTCCCTCAGCAGCCTCTAAAGCACTGAACAATTTCTCTGAAATTGTTCCCCAGATCTGGAGCTGAGGGCAAACAAAGGTTGTGAAGTGATGGGAATGAGGAACTGCAACACCACAGCAAAACTCCACACTGCAGAAGAACAAAGTGAAGAAATACACGAGACTGACAGCTCACTTACCCTGGAATTATTAGGCCTAGTTTTAACTCTATTCCATTCTTTGCTTTATGTTTGACCCTCAGCAAGTTACTACATTCAGAAAAAAGCTTAGCCATGTACAAGTTTTACAACTCCAGTCCTCCACAGTGGAATTCCAAATGCTGGTCCAGCTGTCCAGGCTTGTTACACAGGGCAGAGAGCAGGATGCAGCCTCATTTAACATCACTGTTGTTAATGAGGAATACCAACCTTCCTTTCTGTTAAGTTCAAGCAGCTTATAAAACCAAAAACTTCATCATCATCTTCTTCATCATCACTACTGTCTTCCTGCACTTCTGCTTGCTGTTGAATGGAAGGAAAAGCAACAACTCATATTGACATTCTATTTCCACTCTGTAGCAAAAGATGTTTTTCTTTCTAGAAGATGCTCAGCACATGACAACCACCAAGGAAATCTGCACAAACACACACTGCAAATTCTGCTGCATCCCTGAACATCTCACTGTGCTCAGAGCCAGCTCATGCATCTTCTACAGCAGAGTCCTTTGAAAGGCACTACAAGTTGACAGATCACATTCAATAAGCAGCATCCTGGCCCAGGGGATGGCAGTATATTAAGCAAAACCAATTCCCTTCAGTTTCTAACACAGGGAAGTAAACCTGGAATGTCTTAACAACCACAGAGCAATGAAGATTTGATAGGGAGGGGGACAAAGAGCTGTGTCTTTGTAGGAAAGTAACAAGATCCCATTTCTTATGGAGATGGTAATAATATTTTCAGCATTACTACACCAAAATTCAGAGAGTGAAAAGCCTTCCACATGTAAAAAGAAACCAGCTATAGTAATATATCAAATTCCTTCTTTTCTTGAAAGTGGCATGGAAAATTTCAGTTCCCATAGAAGAATTATTCTCAAAGCAAAAAAAGCAAGAAAGTACACAAATAACACAGACAGGATCCCCTTCTGAAATGCAGAAATCATGTCATTTCAACATAAAAAGTACTGCACTTCAATTACAAATGTAAAATCTGTCTTACCTTGATAATACTCCCAATATGATTCTGTTGTATTAATATATCAGTTAATTCAGCAGTGTTAACAGAAGCTTTTAGAAACAACTGGAAGACAGGAAACAAAAAAGTATTAAGTTTTAGGCACTGATGGTATTTCATGGACCACTTAGTAGAAAATAAAGTGAGTTTTTTTATTTAAATTCCTTCATTATAATACTGCAAAAACTAATAATCAGCTGCTTGAAGTGCTTGCTCCTGCACCTTCCACACGCTGGTATTTCCCCACTGCATCCTCTGGAGTTTGGTATGATCTGAAAGCTGTGGCTATTCCATCCCTGGAAGTGTGCAAAGCCAAGCTGGATGGGGCTTGGAGCAACCTTGGGTAGTGGAAGGTGTCCACTATGGCAGGGGGTGGAACAAGAAGGGTTTTCAGGTCCCTTCCAACCCAAACTATTTTGGGATTCTCTAATTAAAGGAAGCAAAGTAATATATAAAAACTATAAATCAGTACAGAGAATGTGAACCAATGTCTGTGCATAACTCTTCAGATATTATTTATCAAAGGACAAATCAGCCAAGCTAACAGATAGTCACAGTACCTGATGTAGTAACTTCTTTATCCCATTATAGTCATTGTCTGATATGGAATGTGCTTCAAATTCAACGTTCACTTCCTGTGGAGTAAAACAGAGAATGTCATACACATTTGGCAAGAAGTTATATCAGAACAAAGCTAAACTGTAAAATACTTGAAGACGAGTAACGTCAAAGAGCAGAAACAGAACTTATTTCCACCTTGCAGTAATCTCAGCAATTGTTATCATTTCTCCTGTGATCTTCAGAGAGCATCTGTGAAATTAACTTTTCAAAACTAACCCACCAACTGTGTAGAGAACAAACCTTTAATGCTTTGCTCTTGCCATCTGGTTCACACAATTACACCTACTGTAGCCACACAGACTTCTTGCAGAGAGGCTTGATCCAGGCAGTTAAACCCAGGGAACTGCAGGACTGGGGTGTAATGCCTTAGCTAAAGGTGAAGATTGCCGCAGACATTGAAATAATTACATCAAAACCCCCATTTCTGCTATTTCCCCAAATCCTCCTGGCATCATTAACCCCAGTGTGGAACTCTGCTCAGCAGGCAAATGATGAGACCCAGGCACCACAGAAGCACAATGGGAGCTGTTGCTTCTCCTTCCAGAACAAATGCTGTGTGCCTACCAACATTTTTATTGGTATTCTATATTGGAAGTCACACCTGCCAAGGCTACCCTGCCTACTTATTCCACTGTTCAAGATCATTCAGAGTTACTTTGTCTTTTAATTGCCAGATTCAATTACACTTCCTGAGTAACCTCAACAACTCAGCCTTACTTTTGTCACCAATTCAGCCTCTAACTCTCTGCAATCCCACACCGAGGTCATGGCCTTTGTCGTCTACTGGAAGAACAGTGTTAAAGACCTGTTTGTAATGTAGAAAGCAGGCACACAATCCCTTGGGAGGCAGTAAAATTCAGGAGACACTGGCACAGGTCGCCCCATCCCTGCAAGTGCCCAAGGCCAGGTTGAACGGGGCTTGGAAAACCCTGGGATAGTGGAAGGTGTTCCCTGCCCATGGCAGGGGGTGGCACTGGATGGGCTTTAAGGTTCTTTCCAACCCAAACTATTCCGGGATTCTATAATAAAAGGAAGCAAGCAAATACAATAATAAAATATAGCAAAATATAATGAGAGAGCAAATCCTCTGTGCTGACAGCACCATTTCCAAGCAGCCGCCTCCAGCCCCACACCTGAGCGGGCACGCCAAGGGCCGGGGCTGTACAGCTGAGGCCTCGGGGAGCCCAACTTTTCAAAGGCAGCTAAAAAAATTGAAAACTTTCAACAACAACGCAGCGAACACGCGTCAGGTCACCGACCCCGAGGGACGCGTCCCCGGCCCTCCCACAGGACACGCACCACGCCGGGCCTCGCCGGGCACAGCCCCTTCCCAACCCCTTCCCGAACCTGCTCCCGACTATCCCCCAATCCATCCCCGTCCCGAATCCCCTCCCGGCCGCTCCTTTAGGGGCCGCGCGGGGCCTCTCCCGCTCACCTCATCGATGGGCTCCTCCGAGTCCGAGCACCCCGAGCCCTCGGAGCCGCTGTCGGAGCCCTCGGAGCTGCCGGAGCCGCTGTGGGAGCCGCGCTCCCCGGCGGGGCCCCGCGCCCGGCGCTTGGCCGGCGTGGCCATGGCGCTGCGCAGGCGCGGCTCGGCGGAGGCGCTGTGGCCGGAGCGCGGCGAGTCCGGGATGTCGCCGAATGTCGCCGAATGTCGCGACAGCGAGGGGCGGGCAGCGCCGGGGGAGCGCGGAGGGGCGCGGGCAGCCGAGGAGGCTGAAGGGGGAGGCGCGTCCCGGACCGCCCCGGTCCCCACAAACCCGGATTTCCTCTTGGCGCTGTGGTGTCACTTCCTTCCAAGGGGAAGTCCTGCACGGGAATGGCTGTCAGGAGTTAAATCGGGCTGTCAGGAGTTAAATCGGGCTGTCAGGAGTTAAATCGGGCTGCCCAGGGAGGTCTGGAGTGCCCTTCCCTGCAGGTGTCCAAGGAAGCGCTGGACGTGGCACTCAGGGCTCGGGGCTGGGGACAGGGTGGGCATCGGGCACAGCTCGGGCTCGATGATCCTGGAGGGCTTTTCCACCCTCAGTGGTTCTGGGATTCTGTGCTTTCAAAGGAACAGAGTGTCCTGAGCATCTCCGACATTAGCAAAAATTCCTGTAAGTAAAAACTAGCGTTAGTAAAAATTGCCAGCTGAAACAGGAATCAGGCGCCCGCTGCTTGCTCTAAAAATTGTGTCCCGGCTTCCCGTGAACCAAATTCCCTGGATAATTCCAGACAAACCAGCAGAAAGGGGGGATAAAGAGAGCACAGTAAGCACAACGTGATTCTGGTCTTTGTAAAAAATGCCGATCGGGAAAATGCGTTGAAATATCCTAAGCGCTGGAGAAATGGTCATTAATGATCAAGCCTCAGTTGTGTGGAACGTGTTCCATTTAACACTTTGTGTCTAATTTATGAAGAAAGGTGCGTGTTAGTGAGGCCATGGAAAGAAGAGCATTGGCCAGCCAGAAGAAACGCAAGGCACAGAGCCTTGGGATGTAATTCCAGCTTTGTAAATACAATTCAAGTAGGTTTAAATTTTCATGTTCCCGTTAAAGTAAACATGCCAGTGTTTACTTTTTGTTTTTATTTTGAAAGCTGTGTTTGCTCTGGGAGCACTTAGGTCATTGCCAAAATTTGAATACTGATATCCAGGGGAAGAATTTAGAGGAAGATGAATTTTCCTATGTGTGTCATCTATCAGGAAAGTACCACACTGATAATCAGGGTCAATGTGCTCTAAGAAAGTGGATTTCTGTTTGTATTATTGGTGTATTTGCTTACGTTTTGTAACTCTGAATTTAGCCCCAAAGTCAGCTTCTAAGGAACTGAGAACTATCATCTCTCATTTTAATGGCAGAATAGATGTTTTCAATCCTGCCTTGTTTCCTAGAGTATCAGAGAAGGCATATGAATATTAGCTATGTTATTATAGATGTATAAATGTGTGCATATAGACACACATACATGGAATTTTTAAAAAACCTTTTTGAAAAGGGTGAGATCCCAAATGCATCTAATTAAATCAATGTCTTTGCGTACTCATTTTGATGAGCAGAGGGGGAAAGCAAGCATGGAAATTAACTTGGAATAAACATGGAATAAATAACTTTTTAATAGATAGGCGATGATTCCATTGCAGAACATGCTGCCGATTTAGGGCTTGTTACTGCTTTTACAAAATATTCTTTAAAATGTGTTCCCCTTGATGAGTTTCATTGGAGCCTCTTCCTCGAGCAGTGTTATCTAAAGGCAGCATATTATTTTCTGCCCTTATCAGGGTGGATGCTCCTGCCCAGAGAATGCACACTAAGTGCTTACTCATTGTGTAAGGAGCAGTACAACTGGTAGCAACTGAGTTCTTGGAGCGGTTAAAGTCACTGTTGGAGTAAAAAAGTCCTCTAGATCTAATGTAGATAAATTCCATTCCTGTATTTCAGGGTTCTGCTGTGTTTCCTTGGTAAACGATGAAGGTTCTGCTGCTGAAGGATCCCAAAGACAAAGATTCAGGACCAGATCCATATATTAAAGTGAGTAAACTTTAAGAAAACTAAAAAAATGTGTCACTTCTTTATTAAGTGTGAATGCAACTGTTTCAAGTGGGAAAAGGTCCTTAATATTAGGAGTGCATGTCTGAAATTATGCTAAAAGTACCCCAGAAAATGTGCCCTTCCTGCAAAAAATATTAATTTTGGGACATTTGTACTGAATTTCTTGTAAAGCTCTCAGTAAAGTGCTGATATTACAGCAGTTTCATTTGAATTAATTAATATTGATGATGTTCATATGGACAGAATTAAGTTTACAGAAATTCTTTGTATTTTTACTGGGACTGTGATGTGAAATAGAGGTTACATGATGCTGGGGTCCCTTCTGCTACTGCCTGTGGTCATGTGAGTAAATCTTACTCATAAGAGTAAGAATTCCTGCTATAGGAGGATTATTTCTTTAGAGGAAGCCTATTGACAGAATTACAGAGATGTAATGTACAGGGATATTTGCAGGACTGGGTGGGTACCTGGGGACTCCAGAGTTATGTGCTGGTGTCTCCTGTACCTCAGGAGGCCACAGTCCCACAGCTATTTGTTTAATAATATGTTGTAATATTAACTAACTAACTAAAAAATACTGTTTGGAACTTATTTCAAGAGCTGCAAACCTTTTCTTGATAGGAATTAGGATCACACAGCTTGGAAGCAACGTTGATCCCAGTTCTGTCATTTGAATTCATCTCTCTTGACAGCTTATTTGAGAAGGTAAGGTTGAAAGTCTTTCCCTTGTCTTATTTCCAACAGGACTTGGTTGCCAGGATCCCATTTAATCATCCTCTTTGTGGTACTTTGTGTTGTCACAAACCAGCTTTGTACAATAAAACTCCATGTACAACATCAGGGACTTTGCCCCTGCTCGTTAAAGAATTAATTTTGTCAGACAGAATTCACATCCGAGTTGTGTGACCATAAATTGTCACAAGTACTGGGGCATTTCAGACAGTTACTGAAGCTCTTCTGTTCATCACCAGGTTATAAATAATTGATCAACTTATTTTTTTAATTAATTTACTAATTATTTTTTTTTTACTTCTTAAATTTACTGTTTCTAAGTAGCTTTCTCATCCAGAGTGCTATGGAGGCCTGGTTTTTACCAGTCCAAGAGCATTAGAAGCCATCAAGATGTGTTTAAAAGAGAAGAGTAAAAAGGAAGGCAAGTACATATTGACGTTCCTTGGTCTTTTTCTTTCAGCATCTTGTGCAGTTTGGATTTTACTGAATTTTATTTCACCCACCAGTAGATATTTGGAGCATGGCTTTTATAAAGAAAACTGTATCTCACAGTTCTTTTGGTCTCATAAAGGGCTCATGCTACACTGAGCTTTTAAGGGTTGTGTTTTCCGTACTTCAAAATGAAAGGAAGGAGCTTTTGGTGCAAATTACTAATTAATGAAAGCTTTTTTAGCTCTGGTTCTTTCATGCATAAGGAATATTTTGCTGCAGTGCCTGGTTTGCTTGCTAACTGCTTCCCTCCCTTAAAGAGAAGATCATCTCATAAAATCTGGCCCTTACTTTTGTGCCTGTATAATTCGTATGAAATGCTGCAGAAAAAGGGATTTCTCTGGCTTGAATAAGAAATTTCTCAAGTGAATTAATTATTAGCTAGAAAATGCTGAGGAAGTGCTGATGCATGAAGTGCTGATGCATAAAAGCCAACAGTGAGGAAGAATCCTGCTAAATAGAAATACCCATCACAGTGAAATGTCAAGTCCTTGTAAACTCTTCCAAATTCTTATGCTGGGTGATTCTGGCATGGAATTTCTACTTTATCTGCTCACTTTTGGGCTGTGGACAAATCAATGTCCTGTGAGTAAGGTTACACCCTTGAGTAAGCAGTAAATGCAGAGACCCTCAGCTTTTTGTAGCATTTGCAGCAGCAGAGGACAATATATTAAGATTTTAGGTCAAAAGTAATCTCTTATTTAGTTTTCATCCCCCATCTTGATTAGGACCTTGGGGAAATACATATTTTAATAATAAAATGAGTCGGTAGCTCCTATTTGGGTTCCTTTCAAAGGCAATAAATCCTTGGTTTTTTCCTTCTGATTTTAATTTTTACTGTTGTAGTTTGTATTTCTTTTTTCTCCTCCAGGAGTACCAGAAAGAAATTCAGTGTCCTTTGATGCTCTGGTTTAAAACAAGATAATAAAAAAATTTGGTATAACTATTTTTGATCCATTAGGATTGGTACATCCAGATTACTGCATATGTAGTGGAGTTTTAGTTATTATTCTGTTGTGTTTGTAGATTAAACAGAAGTCCAAATAGTCATTTAGCATTCACATTCTGTTGCCTTGTGCTTAAATTTAATTTAATTTAGTACAATTTAATGTTTTTCAGCCTGGTCAAAATCTCTTAAACAAATGTGGAATATCAAACCAACATATGTGGTAGGAAAAGCTACAGCTTCTTTAGGTAAGCTGGGGTTTAAAAAAAAGAAATCTTGGCTAAATCTGGCTCGTAAGTACAATTTTTGGAGGAGCAGCTGCTGTTCATGGGTGCTCAGAAAAAAATTTAAGTTTTAGAACTGGATAATTTGGAAGAGAGGTAATTATATAAACAATAGAATTATCCATGCTCCAGCTAAGGATATCCATGGATATAATCCAGCCTCTGGATTTCTGCTCCTTTTGTTGTAATGTGATGGTCACTGCTTGAAAAATTGGGTCAAAACAGAAAAAAAACCCCTTTGTTCTTAATTTGCATGTGGTTTTGTCATTGCCTTTGGAAATGAAATTGGGTGAAAGGGATTCTAACCTGGTTGAGATTCTGCACAAATTATTTGTGTGCTTGGATCAAGCTGTGCCTCCCTTTTCATCCCAGGTTTCTATGACAGGAAATCTGAATTGTTGTCATTGCTTTCTGTATTTTTTCTTTGCTGCTTTTTGGTTCTAGTGGAAGAGATTGGCCTTTTTCCACAAGGAGAAAAGTCTGGAAATGCTGAGAAATTAGCTGAATATATTTGTTCAAGTAAGTGGCTAAAATGTTGTAGTTAAGGTAATAATGTCCCTTCCATCATTTCAGAATTCCCCAGAGGTAAAATCAGGTGCACAGTGAGGCAAAAATACTTCAAAATCCATATACAAGATATTAATTTACATGGAATCTTAGACCTTCTAGTTGATCAACAAATACTATATGAGCCAGCTGGCAAAAGTTTCTTTTTACTGGAAGATCAGAGCTGTAGTGATTGGAAATTGCTGCTAAATCAGATGGTTTAAATGCTGGTGGCTTTCCCCAAAATTACCCTGTGGTTTCAGGGGGATCTGGTTTTCAGCACCAAAGCAGAGTGGGTTTGGAGAAGTTAAAGTGATGCATTAAAGTTTGTTTAACCATTTTGTTATGGTTAAATCTGTAATGCTTCTCAACCTATTATCAGATTATTGGGGAATTTTTAAAGTCCATGAGTTGACTTCCTCTGCTTTTACTATAATTTGTTAAAATTTCCAGTAGCAATAAGGAAGATTTTTAGACTTAGGAGCTGTTTATTTTTTGAGTGGATGGCTCAGTAGAAGCTGTGAAAAGACAGGCTGAGGTTTTGTACAGATGTGAGAGAGCTGCTGAGCAAAGTCTGCACAGGAGCAGAGATTTACAGGGAAAAGTGGGATTGGAGCTGGCAAGGATTGTTTTTGCTGGGCACAGTGCTCTCTAATTCACTGACAAATACAATACTTCAACTCTAGGGAATATTTAAGGATAAAAATTATAGTTGCCAACACAAGATTAAATAATAAATTCTGAAAATTAAAAATACTTGCAACACAAATATATCAAAAGTAAAGAATTACCCATCTCCCCTGTTCAGCAGTATTAAAGCAAAGAATGGTTTCAGCTGATTTTTTAGTGCTGGACAATCTACTTCTTGTCATGAATTAGTATTTGCCAGGGATTTTTTTTTTTGAGCAGAAAGACAAGAGAGATACCTGTTTATTGTGTTGTGTGAAGGTGAAAAAAAATGAACCAAGCAGTGAATTTCAGTCACTGGAACCTGTTTGTTGTTGAGACATAGAAACATCCTCAAAGATTTATTGGGCTGTGCATATTTATATGCTCTCAGCTGATCAAGTGCTTTATAACAACCTTGGAAGTACAGATTAAATTACCTCATGTTCCCTGTTACGTATAAATTCATTTTTGTTTGTGCATAAAATAAGTAAATGAGAAGAACAGCTCTGAATTTCTTACATCATGAGAGGTTATGGTCAGAATAAAAATAAAAGCTGAAATAATGAGGTACTTTTTGTTGTCACCTTTTGTGCTTTGGTACCCACTTCAATTTAAGGGGTTGGGAAATAAAGGAATTTATACTCCAGAACTGGCTGGCTTTACTCTCCTCAAGGCAAATACTTGGTTACAGAAGCAGGAGATCCCAATCTTTGTTGTGTTGTTCAGGCATACCAAGGAATTTTTCTGTGCCAAAAGAATTAGTGCTTGTTTACAGGTATCACACTGATATTTCAGATGACTGACATGAATTTCAGGAGAATTGATGCTGAAGTATTTTGATTTTACCTTATTTTAAAATATTTTTTACATTCTGAGCCAAGTTCATTCTTCCTCTAATTTTTAATTTTAATTGAAGCATAGCTGTGGTTTCTAATAAAACCTCAATGTGCAGTCAGGACACTCAGGTGTGTCTGGGGTCTTTCCATTTGATTTTCACTCTGCTGCCCTTTGTTTTTTATCCCCAAGGAATCTCTGCTTACATAAAACAAGGATCTCCTTCCAGCACTTGAAAGCATTTTTCTCTAGTAATTGCCTCTTAAAAATGTATTAACAAATCTGAATTAGGAATAAAATAATGTCATTTTGAAAGCTGAATGCAAAGCTGTATCAGTCTGCGTAGAATTTCATCTTGAAGTTTTCTCTGTGTTTCTTATTTATAGAAAATGCCAAAACTGTGCAAAGCAAGTCCTCTGTTGAATTCCTCATTTGACAAAAGCAAGTGAGGATATCCACTCCCACCCCAGCAGTGCAACCAGAATCCTTTTTCCTTGGGGAATTAAGACAATGGAATTGCAGATAAGACTGAAACTTCTCAGCACAGTATTGTCCTTTTCTTTGTCTGCCTGAATAGTCTTTTATACAGAAAGAGCTCTGTCATTTATTGAGCGGGACAGATCTTAAATATAAAATTGAGGCAGGTTGTGTTGAGGAGGAGATAAACTGCATTTCTCTTCCCCTTGCCCTTCTACAAAGGAAGTTATCTTCTTTTTAGCCAATATTCATATTCTAGTTATGGAATATTTTTAATGTTCCTCCTAAGTAGCCTCTGTCCTCTGAATCGGGGCTGCAGCTGCACTGCAGATGTTTTCAGTCACCTTAGAGCTGTGTCTGGTGATAAATCAGCATTTGATACCTTTAAAATGTATTAAGTCACATTTACTCTTTATTAGAGGCCTGAGTTAATTAAAGTTCTTGTTTGTGTGTTTACAGGAGAGAAACCCAATTCCTCAGCTCTCCTATTTCCTTGTGGAGCCCTGAAAAGAGAAGTACTTCCTACAGTGCTTAGAGAAAAAGGTTGAACTTCCCCTGGAGACTCGTTTTAATTAGTCAGTGATGAGAAAAGTTGTATCTAAAGCTTGTGGACCAAATTGGGAGAAGTAAAAGTGGAACTTGCTGTGAAGTGAGAGGATGGGAATAAACACTGGGAGCTTGGATGGCTGCCCACAGCTCTGGGCGTGCAAATCCTTCACAGAGCTTTTATGTGTCTTTTTAGCCTAAAATAGTTACCCTTCAGTGCAATTAGGATGTTGTGAGTGCTGAATTGAAATAATAGAAATTAATGAATGAATTAATTATGACTGCATATCCTGATTGCAGGCATACCCCTGGAAAGCCTCACTGTTTATCAAACAACCCAACACCCTGATCTGCAGGAGTCTTTGAGCAGTTACTTCTCCCAGCAGGTACTGGACACTGATGTGGTTTGGGATTTTCCAAGGGAGATGACAGTGCCTCCCAGAATACTCCTTTTTTGGAAGTAGTGGAATTGAAATAGCACTGGGTATCTTAGCTGTGTATCTCAAACCAGAATCCAGCAGTAATCTGCCCTACATGGTTTGTGTAAAAGTAATCATTGTTTTTAATTTTTCAAGATTGGCTTTCTGAATTTTCCATTTGTAGGAGCCTCCATCATAGGATGATACAATTATAGAAACATGGAATGGCCTGGGTTGGAAGGGACCTTAAAGTCCATCCAGTGCCACCCCCTGCCATGGGCAGGGACACCTCCCACTGTCCCAGGCTGCTCCAAGCCCCAATGTCCAGCCTGGCCTTGGGCACTGCCAGGGATCCAGGGGCAGCCCCAGCTGCTCTGGGCACCCTGTGCCAGGGCCTGCCCACCCTCCCAGGGAACAATTCCTGCCCAATATCCCATCTATCCCTGCCCTCTGGCACTAGGACATCCTGTCCCCAGGTGCCAGGGCACTGACACTGCTGGAGGAGGGAGGGAGCTGTGCCAGTCTCTGCTTGCTTTCACCCAGGGGATCCCTGCAAGCATCGTGTTCTTCAGCCCGTCCGGTGTCAAATTCTGTCTCCAGCACATCCAGAAGCTTTCAGGGGATTTGATCAACCAAGTCAAGGTATCCTCTCTTGGAAATGGTGGAATACAAGAGGCAGTAAATTTTGGGTAGGCAAATGGGATAGAAGGGCTGTTACAACCACTGCAAACCTTGATTTTCTCTTTGGTTTGTGTTTATTTCTCTGAAGAAAACCCCAGTTTATAGCAAATACAGATGATGTTACATAGAATTATAGAATCCCAGTATGGTTTGGGTTGGAAAGGACCTTAAAACCCATCTTGGTTCCACCCCCTTGCCATGGCCAGGGACACCTTCCACTAGACCAGCTTGCTCCAACCTCATCCAACCTGGCCTGGGTTGGATTTTAAAACAGAAATTGTTTTCACCTGGAATGTTTTTCCCAACCAATTGCCCCCATCTCCATTGGGATAGACTTCATTTCCTCTTAGTGATGTGAAAGTGTGAGTAGTCGCTGCTTGCACCAGGCTGCAGCTGATTAAAATTCCTCTCACTTTCCCTGTTCCATGGGACTCAGAGCTTTCTGTGTTTGTAATGGCAAGATAAATAAATATTCATCTTCCCTAAGTCATTTCTAAGTAACTGCCATTGATGGGTGGCTTTTAATACTGCAACTGCTCAGCCTGAGCTGGTCAGGAAGCTGAGCTGTGAGGACACAGACCTGCCTGACCATTCACAGTGTAAATGTTGTCCCTGCAGTTTGCTGCCATCGGTCCCACCACGGCCCAGGCCCTGGAAGCCGCCGGGATCCCCGTGAGCTGCACTGCAGGGAGCCCCACGCCCCAGGACCTGGCTGCTGGCATCCACAGAGCCGTGCACCCACAGAACTGTTCTGTGCCCCAGTGAGAGCCCAGCCTGCCCAGCAAGGTGAATATGGTGCTCTCAGAGGGGTTTTCCAATTTGCAGAGCTGTTGTCCTGCAAGAAAGTGTTTTCTGGGAATATGCAGCACTGTCCTGGTCAGGGATGGGTGTGAGAAGGTTGCACCTAAATATCTAAGAAATCCAGGATCTGTCCAGCATCCTCAAAGCATCCAGCTATTCCCTCTCCTCGTGTGTGCACTGTGAGCATTTTATCCTTGAAAAGCAGCTATGAACACTGAGACACTGAAATCAGTCCCACACCTCACCTCAGGTATCCCCCAGCACACAGGCTGGCTTTGAATTGCTCTGTATGATCAGTTTAAATTGCACAGCTTCTTTTGTAGGAAAAACCCCCCTATGCCAGTGAAGTATTTTCTTTTGTAAACTTGGTTGTTGTTCTGCTTTTCAAGTAAGAATGGTAATTGTAGATTCTTAGTGGAGTAGGAGAATTCTTGCAGTGGAGTTGCACTGTGTGGGGCTAATTCAGGTCAGCTGCTGCCCCTTGTTACCCTGACAGTACAGTCTTAAAAATGAGGTTTTGGTTTCTGTTCCTGTAAAGAAGGAGGATTTATTAACAGGGAAATAAACTGGCTTAGCAGAGTTAATAATGGTGTTAGAGTTGTCTGTTTTGGATGTGGTTTATGCTTTAATTGTTTATCTCTGAAAGGAGAAAAATAATCCTATTTAGCACTAACGCTCCCTCCAGCTAATGCCAGCGGCTTCACAGGGGATTTGAATCATAATATACTCATTTATAATCCTCCTGAAAGTCATTTGTTTTGCTACCAGAGTGCTGAGGTTCCTGAATTAACAGAGAAACTCTCAGTTGCTGCACAGTTCAGTTAAAGTCTGAGGATGGGACCTGAATTTCCAACCAGGTGAGAGGCTCCACACCTGGAACAAGAGGGAACCTGAGGCCAGTTCTGTTCCTACAAACTTAATTCCAGAGTGCTTTCATCAGTCACATGGGGCACAGCAGGACAAGTGTTTGGCTTATGAAACACTTCCATTTCTCAGGATGAAATGGAATCTCAGAAGGATACAAACTGCTGGAAGATCACAGAATCCCAGGCTGGTTTGGGTTGGAAGGGACTTCAACACTCATCTAGTTCCATATGCATGCATGCAAAACCCATTTCTACCTTTACATGAAGTGGTTTATACTGTTACCATGCAATAATGAGCCACATTTATTTGTAGAAGAACATCAGGACTGCAGATGTTATACTCTGGAAAATGTTACCTTCAAATGATACACATTTACAAAAATCAGTCCTCAGGTGCTGAGGTAAAACCCCACTCAGTGTTAGAAAAAAATCTGTAAACTCCAACCTGTCTTTCAAATAGTTTTAATTCTGTTGAGCAGTTTGCTGCTCTGAGGAGGGTTATACCAAGAGGAACAAGGCAGACTGCTGAGTTTATATTTAATAAATAAACTTTTATTTAAAAATATCCTCTCCTTTATTCACAGTTTCAAGTCTGAAAAAGGTAATACTATTCTTGATCAATTCCAACACAGCTGAAACCATTCACTTTCCAAAACAAAATCCCAGAGATGGCTGATAAATTGCAAGAGTCACATCAAAGCTAGAAAGGCACAGGTTTTTGTGCAGGATCCTCCCTGGGATTAAGAAGTGCATCCACATATTCCACAGAAATCTCCTGGTACAGCTTGGGCTGCCTTTAGCAGGGAAAGTGTTCCAGTGCAGCCCTGCTTACAAAACACATTTCATTAAATACCAAAGCAGAGCAGCTGTGAGGTTACATCTTTATGCAAAACATGGGTATCACTGCAAGAGAAAAATCAGTAATTTCCCTATGGTGAAAAAGTTACATTTTTATCTCCAGAACTCCAAACTGGCATTTCAAACAAAGAAACGCTGGGAGCCAAACAAGGAGAGCTTTGTGGGGATAAAAAAGAATCCCTGTGCTTTCCCAGATTCCAATGGAACAACAGTGGTGAGAACTCACCCTCAATAAACACAAGCATCCCATGGGAACACCCCCAGTGCTCCCAGCAAGGCACTGGTGCTGCAGCTCCGCAGCGCTGCCCTCACTGCATTCCAGGATTGCCTTCAGTACTCCTTGGAGCCAGCTGCTCCAGCAAATTCAGGATGAGCTCTGTGCGCTCCAGCAGGGACAGCCCCTTGTTGGCAGTGGCACGAAGCAGCAGGGAATAAACCTGCTTGTTTGTTTTCAGAACTGCTTCTTCTTCGTTGGTGCCCCTACAAAGAGAGCAGAGAATCCCAACTCTTTATCTGAGCATGGCTCTTCATTCTGCAAATTATCAAGAGTATCATTAAATAATATTGATGAGGATCCCTGGCAATCCACCATTCGCTGCACTGCAGTCAGAGCATTCTGCTTATACTGCAGGCAGGAGCACAAAATATAAATAGAATAGAATATAAAGTGTACAAGCAGCAGTCAGGTTAATTGCAAGTGCTTCAGGAATGACTGAGAAAGGTTGAAGCAAATTAAATTCATCACACACTTGGCAGGAATCAGGCAGGTTCATTTATTTCAGAGAACAGGTAGTCAATAAAAAGCCACTGAAATGCAAAGTATTTCTGGGATAAGTTACAAGTATTCCCAGAACAAAGTATTACTTTCAATTACTTTTCCCCTCCGATTTGCACAGCCAAGTTCTGTTCTGCTCATGATTCCACTTTGGGAGGGTAACACTGACTTCATCCATTTTTACTGCCGGGCTGCAAGTTTTGCTATCAAACATTAATTTCCCCACATGTTCTCCTGTTCTCTGCCAAAGTGCACCTGAGACCCTGAAGCAGCATTTGAGCTCCAATTTCCTCCCTTTTTCAGCCCATTATTAAAGCAGGAGGCAGAACTTACCCTCTGCAGAGCAGAAGGGAGGAAATGCACACGGGATGTACAGAAGGCACAAGAAAGGTTAAATGAAAGGTAGTTTCAAGCTTGGCCTCAAAGTTTCGAGAAGTTTAAGACTCCCATTTCACAGCATTCAAACTGTAACAGGTTCCCTGTGTGGAATCTTCAGTGCAAAACCCCAAGGCAATGATGCCAAGGTAATGTGGGGGTAAAAACCCTTCAAAACAAAAAATGAGTTGCCTGTGTTATGAGACAGCAGAACTAAACCCATTTACTCAGTTAGCTGTGCCATCTGCTTGGTAACATATAAATTACCCTGTATTAATCCTCTGTGTTTCACATATTCAGATTGCCACCTTGTGGAAGCTCTTTTTCAGGAGGTGAAAGCTCCTAACGTTGCCTGAAAAACAGCTGAAAACACACCCGGGCTGTGTTCTCTTCTCATGTTTTTTATTTACCAGTCCACCACTATCAGCAGACAACTTCCTGGGTACAATGAACTCATTTCACAGTTTACTTTTAGCTGAACGGCTCTTGCATCAGCAGTGCTTCAATCCCCAAAACATTAACCCAACTTGCAAGCCTAAAAATATCCTTTAAAACTAATGGCACATTTTCAGAGCTTCACTTTATGTAACATTAACATCACACACTTGCTGCTGCGGGAGTAAAAGGTATTTTCTGCATCCCAAAAGGAACACCACACACATTCAAATCAAACCAACAGAAGGAGTGGGGTAAGGAATCTGCTGCCACACCAAATCCCAACATCTCTTCCAAGTCAACACAAAAAGAAGTCAGGTTTGTCCTGAATCCCAGCAGCAGGACAGAAGACTCCAGGAATTAGTAAATTAGGAATTAGTAAATTCTCTACACCAGTGCACATCTTCCCCATATCCATCCCTCTCTATTTGCAGCATTACTGATGTGCCTGAATTTCTTCTCAAGTGTTCTGCTTGCCAAACTCCACTGACATTTTATCAGCAAGACGGACAGAGAGACCAGCAGCACCCAGCAGCTTCTCCCCCAGGAACTCTGAAGTGCTCTGCCACACACCAATCCCACATCAGTCAGGATAAAGGACACCAAGCTTCAACTTACCCAATCTTTTTTTTGCTTGAAGTTAACAATTTAATGGATTGGAGGAGAAGGAAAGACATCCTGGACTCAAAAATCCCAAGCAGTTTCAAGACTTCCTCTTTGTTAAGGCCTGCAGGGGAATCATTCACTGACATGCTCTCAGCAGGACTTTTATCCTTGCTGATCTACAGGAGAGAAACAACCAAAAACCATTTCACTGAATTCCACCTTTTAAACACAGGGAATGAGCCAGGAAAGCCCTCCTGCAGGCGAGCTGACTTTTCCATGTGTTGCCCAAACTGCCAGCAAGGGACACACACACACATCAGCACATACTGCAAGTAACTGGTGATTGAGGCTCCAGGAACATTACTCACACTGGCTACAGATAACCCTCCACATTTTGGTATTTAAATATTAAATGTACCAGAGAGAGAAAGAGAGAGAGAGAAAACTTTTTTTATTATTCACAGATTCTGAAGATCTTATAGAAGACTTTTAGGGGATAATAAGGGCCCTTTTAAGGGACAGCAGAGTTGCACAGGAAAAAGCCCATTCACATAGTAAGGCAGTCCAGGTTAAAATATGTTTTAATCCATCTCTGGATCATGTTCTAAAGGAACCTTTTTTATCCACTTCCAGGCTAGGGGAGAACAGCAATAGATTCTAGCTCTGTCCACACTCTTTAAGCAATTAAATCTGCAGAGAAGTAACCAAGGAATATTTTAACTGCAAAATGACCATTTGTTTGTGAAGGCACAAGCCAGAAGGGAGCAGGTGTCACACCACCTGACATTCCTTTACCTGTTCACACTCTGCCACAAGATCCTTCCTGATGAGCTGAAATGCACCCCTGGTTTTGGTCATTATATCAAGGGCCCCAGACAGAGTCTTTAACTTCCCAGCACTGCTGTTCTGACCTAAAAAAACCCATAAAAATGAAGGACAAAAGGCTTAGGTTACAGACTAGATTTTTCTAACATTTAAAGATTTCAAGAGAGAGAAAAAAAGCACATACTGCCCTAGTCAGCTGAAAACCAGCAAGATAAAAATGCCCTGTCTCCTCTCTTGAGGAAAATTCCATTCTGAGCAGCAGATTGCTGCTGCTCTCACGTAAATTTAGTTATCTAAAAATGAAACTAAGTAGGTAGTGGTGGTTTGGAAAGCTGTTGTAGGCCGGAGCTACACTTACTGGCCATCTGGAACTCCGCAAAGGCCACTCTCTCCAGCTGCACACGCAGGAACTCACAGGGGGCATCCTTCAGGAGCTGGAAGAGCCGCACTGCTTTGCTGTAGTGGAGATCAGCAAGGACACGATGCTGCTTCCTCAGGTGTTCATCACCAACCTGCACTCAGAGGAGGGCACAGAGTGAATCCCCCACCCTCTGCATGTTCATGAGGAGCCACTGGAAAGGTTTACTTGGAGACTGTCTGTTGTGAGATAGCACTAATTTCTTTGGTTCAATAATTTAAATACACGTAGCCCAGCTACAGGTAGAAGGATAAATATCAAGCTCCACACATACTGAACATGTCAAGGATGGAATTTAGAAAACCAAAGCAGTCTGGAGCAATACCTGGTTCCTGAGGCAGCTGTGGTACATAGAAGCCAGCCTGTGGTGGATGGTGGCAGCCCGGTACTGGCACAGGGGCTGCCGTTCAGACACTGTATCAACATCACAGTACTTCAAGGACTTCATCATGGCTTCACTGACTTCCTTCTCTATCTACAACATAAATAAATACAAATTTAAGGGAAAAAATCCCTGAAGAGGGGCTTTTCACTAGAGCATGTAGTGTAGGACAAAGGGGAAAGAGCCTTAAGCTGAAGGAAGATTTAGAGTAGATACTGAGAAGAAATTGTTCCCTCTGAGGGTGGGGAAGCCCTGGCACAGGGTGCCCAGAGCAGCTGTGGCTGCCCCTGGATCCCTGGCAGTGTCCAAGGCCAAGATGGACAGGGCTTGGAACAACATGGGACAGTGTAAGGTGTCCCTGCCCATCTTGTTCCATGGTGGAACAAGATGAGCTTTAAGATCTTTTCCAACCCAAACCATTCCATGATTCTACAGTTCCAATACCCATTTTGCTCCCTGTTCAGTTTTTCAGGACAACAACAATGCATTTTTTTCAGATACAATGAATGCTCTCTGTTACCTGTTCCTGAGCCTTTCTGGATAAGGGAGCATAATCCTGCTGCAAAGTTGCCATCGTGAAATACGTCGTAGACAGCTCCCAGTTCACAGAATCCCAAACAGCTGGATGCACATCCCTCTTACCCAGAGACCTCAGAGCCTTCAGGTAGTAGTCAATAGCCTGCAAAGGACAGAGCCATGCACACAGTTTCTGCCTGCGTTTGTAACAACTAGAAATTAATTTCCCTTTACTCAAAATATCTCCCTGAGCCTTCTTCAGTATTTCCCATTTGATGATCTCTTTAATCCTGACCATGCAGTTCTTCTCCCTTGTGTGTGGCACTGCATTATGTTCAACACCATCATCTGAATGTCCCAGCAATCAAACCTCAACAACACCAGCAAAGCCTACACAGCAAGGATTAGGATAGTATGAAAGCAGGAGAGCTATCCCAGGTTATTCCACCCAAATTTAAACATATTTACCAAAGTAGTCACAAATACCTCACAGTAAAAGGCATTTTGGGGTCTGGGCCCTGCTTAAACCAGTGAGGAGTTACCTTATTGTAATAAAGGGCCTCTTCTGGGGAAAACTCCCTTTTGTAGTCCCCTTCAGCTGCACAGTGGGCCTGGGCACAGATCCTCATCAGCCTCCCCGTGTTGCACAGCAGAAGGGCAGCATTGGTGGCATCATCAATGGACTCAAAATTCTGAATTCCTTCTTCAAAGCAGGAGAAACTTTTCTTCCAGAGCTGCTGCTCAGTCGTGGAGACATTTTTACTCACTAGGGTGAAGCACAAGGCTTAGAGACTCACTCAAATTCCTCAGAGATACTGAATAAACACTTTTGTCTCTCTAATAAACCATCTTTTAAAATTTAAGGGTGGTAAATGATTCTGAAGATCCAATTCACAGAAAATACTCCTCAGACTTCCATATGGCTGAGGGTTTAATACCTGAAGAGCACTATTACACCTACTATACTTCCCAAAGAATTCCAGTGAATTTGGGAGAGTCTGCCCTGATGCCAAGGCCAGGAGACTCACAGGATACACCAGATTTTGTTTTCACAGTAATGATTCAGGGAATTGGAGTTACTTCTATAAATTTTCAGTATTAAGCAAATAAAATGTGACTTATACAGACAGATAGAATTCAGTATTTCAAAGCTTTGATTTCAATTAAATAACACCTGCAAAAACCCAGAGAGATTATGACAAATCACAAAATTGAAAGTCCAAGCCAAAATCCTTCAAATATTACTTGGACAAAGGTTACAGTAAACAGCTGATACTTGGGAAACTGGAGCTGTTGACACTGAACTACCAACACCTCACTTGTTCTAGTTTAGAGAACTCTTACTCCTAGACAAGACATTGGGTTTGCTTTCAAAAACAAAACCCTACTGAACACCTCACCCTACAAAGCTTTTCCTCAAAAAAAGCCCACCAAAAATAAACCAGAAGGAATGCTTCCAAGGATTTACTTACCAAAATTTCACAGGCTGACTTTACTGAAGCTATTCTTCTGTTTAAATTAAGCTGCTGCTTGTTCATGCTGGGCTAAACCCAACACATCAAGAATGCAACATGCCCTCCCTTTCACAACAGAGTTTAAAGTTTCCTTGATGGCTTTTTGAGAGCATTCTACACATTTTAAAGGAATTTCTCCAAATTACACATTCCATTACTCAGTTTAAGCTCAATTAACTACAGTGTACAAGCCACAGTGATGTGTTGTAAACAAATAATTACAGTGGACATTAAAAAACGACAGTCATTTAAATGTCCTCTTTATAATCAGAAATAGATTTCTCATACAATTAGTGAACTTGATGACTGCTGTAGCTCCATGAAATGGTCAGGAATGGAAAAAGGATACTTGCCCACTCTCTCAGTCTGCACTGCAGCTGCCTGGTTCATGTAGAACACTCCAATCTCATTCCTGATATTACCCATCCTCTTGAGCACCTGGATGTGCTGCTCTGGGTTTTGGCTTTTTAAATTACTGAAGAGTAGGATTTCATAAGCTGCTTCATAGCATTTGCAGCTGACAGAAAGCTGGTATTCCAAGTCTGTGGATAAATCTGTAGCCCAGGCAAACCCTGGAAAACAAAATGCAAAGCCTTCATGTCAAACAGTATTCCTCTAATTAAGTACAAGAGTTATGTCAGTTAGGTTTTATTTATTACTGAAAGAGTTACTGCCTTTAGTTGTTTCACAGCTTCAGGCCATGTCATAAAATACACTGACAATCCCCTTCTGTATGACAGGCAGGATGAGGTTTCTCTGAAGGAAACAGAAGTGAAGTGCAGTAACCCCTCTGCCACAAGTTCTCCTAGTGCATGGTTTTGAGGAAACCCAATGAGATTATTTATGTCTGTCATGTATCCACAGTCTGGCAGTTCTCCTGTGTCAGGATCATACCTTGGCACCTGGATTCTCTGTGAAGGCTGTGTAGTATCTCCTGATCTTCTTTAGTCTGGTAATTATATTCTTCCAGGTAAGCGGCTCTGTTGTTGGCATTCTGAGCCAGCATTAACTGGATATCTCCACAAAGGGTTAGGCACTGACACAGGAACACCAGCACCTCGGGAAGCATGCTGCCACACAGACAGCAGTAGGTATCTGGTGGGAAAAAAAACATGGATGAGGGAGGGGAAAGAAAAGAACTGCACATCAAAAGGCTTGACACAGACTGACAAGATAATTGGGTTTTAATGCTACCTGTCTGCATACAGAGAGTAAGTGTGACAACACATGTTCTCCTCAGAAGAAATAACCTATTTTAAAGTCACAGTTGCTCTACACAGCTGATAGTTTAAAGAGTCCCTGTGTTGTCCAAGATGAGCAGTCACTCTGGCAACTACAAATGCTAATCTCAAATTTGACTAAAGGAAAACTGACTTTCTGCAAATTAACGCAAGTGAGATACAGACTGAAAAGCTGAATTTCCAGAATTTGAAGTTGAGTCTCGAGTCTATAAAAGACTGAAAGCTGAAGAGTGCTCTGAGTTACTGAGAGGTCTATGGACACTTTGTGCTAAGATCAAGTGGGTTTGCTTTATAAACCTCCTCCTGCCCTAAGACAGGAGTCTTCCCTTTCCTTAGGGCAGGGAAATAGCAGCACTTTAGCACTAAGCTACTGGCATTTCCCAGTTGTTATTCTCATTATGGCAGTATTAGTCTAAACAGCCTGATTTTACTTCTTCCCTTTTCCTCAGTAATACTTCAAGATGCATTCTATTTTAGAGGAGCATCCGATTCAGATGATGAACAAGTCTGGTATTTCTCAGAGTCAAGGATATATTTCAATAACATGGGAACCACCAGGGAAAAAGTACCAGCTTGCAGCAGCATCACCTGGAGCACAGAACACTCTCCTGGCCTTGGCATCAGGGCAGACTCTCCCAAATTCAACTGCTCTGAAGCTCCCAATGTGCCCTCAAGTTCCCAATCTGTCAAAATGGGATCGTCTTTCTATCGATCAGTGACAAAAGTTATCCTCACTACAGACTTCTGTCCTGAATACTCAGCTGGACACTTAGTTTAAACACAGGCTTGTCAGACTCGTCACTGCCCACCACTGGGATAAATCAGGCACAGCAGTATCTGATATGGTGACAGGTATCTCCAGGCAGTGGCACAGGTGGCAAATCCATTCAAGGAACTTACCATGGCACTGCAAGGCCAGCTTGATGTATCGCAGTGCTCGCCCGTATTTCTGCAGGACCATAGCAGCATCAGATAGGACATAATAAGCTCTTGATGATTTCAGGATGAGCTGGAGTTTCATTTTATATTGCCATGATCCAGGAATCATTCCTGACTGGCTGGAATGCTTCCCCTTCTGGAAGGAGCCCACTGTAAGAGGAACAGAACCTCGTCAGTGATCTCCCCTTTGTAACAAATGCCTGAGGTCGGACACTACTCCATCAGCACAGGCAGAATGGGAATTGCCTGATTACAGCCCTGCACAAGCAGAGTTCTGCCAGCTTGTCTGCTACTTCATTTATCACCTGCAAAACAGACCCAACACATGGCACTTTTCCATGCACTCCACCTGATAGTAGGATACTGGAATCCAGTGGGACAGTGACAGTGCAGGTGACCTCTCTGACCTCAAACAGCTTGTGAAACACAGGGGCAAGGGCCAACATTACTCCCTCAGGGAGCAGAAGAAAAGAACAAGAAAGCCGCAGGCAGAATTAGTCATGTTCTCCACCACATCCTTAAGATAAATGCTCAGTTTCTGTATGAACAGTCCCAGTGAGAAAGCTTCCATTTGTGGGTTTAGCCTCCAGCACACAAGACCCTGGATAACCTGGTCCTTCCCACAAAGGAAACCAAGGACTTTCTCACACTCATTTCAAGATATCCTCTGCATAAGATTATGAAGCTTTTCTTTGATGCTGCAGTGGTTATGGAGCCCAAAGGAACAGGTCACTGTTCCTGGTTTAAGGCCTGTCCCTACCAAAGGACAGAGTTTTGCCCTGACCATATCTGCACACAGAAATGAGTCTCTTGCTTAAGGCAGACCTACAAGGCTTGAGTTGTAAACCCACTATCTTGTAATAATATACAAGTAGAAAATAAGCAGATACAGTAAATAAATTCTTAAGCACTACATGTTCTATTGGGACAAAAACAAACCCAGAACAGTAACACCCCACCCAGCTAAAGACACACACACTGCATCCATACACCAGTCCGGAGTAGTTCTCCTGAAGTTAGAAATTCCAGAGTTTAGAGCACTTAACCTTTCCATATGTATGTAAATATGTACATGTGGCAGAGAAAATACATAATGCACATCACAGGAAACAAACACGTGGACTGGAAAACAAAAGTGAACAAGCAGCACTGCTGCTACTGCAGGGATGGACAGAAGCACAGATCCAGGAATCTCTGTGAGTGTGAATAACTCCAGACTGAACTGGCTTCTTATTCAGAGATTCAAAGGGAGGAGAAAGGGAAAACTAAAGAATTGCCAAAGTAGGCAAGACAAATTTCTTTCTGAGCTATGCTTACAGGGCTCCTTGCCCTGCAGAGAGCTCTACTACTTTCAGAAGAAAAGTCTTTCCTGGAACTTTTTACATCACTCCAGAGCAAAATAAAATAGAGAGAGACTGTAGTCTGAAACTTCTGGATTTTGAGCATTTAAACAAACAAAACATCTTTTATTCGTCACTTCCTTTCACAGTTGTAGAGGTACAAGAAAGGAAACAAAATCCTAGTTAACATTTTATACACAATTCAAGCAGCAAGCATAACGGAGGAGCAAAACCTGCCAGAAGGGAGAAATTCTTCCAGAAAACATCCAGGTCACACACACACAAAGAAATTAAGCCTATTTTTAAAACAACCCACAAAACTTAAGGTGCTCCACATACCAAACCTCAAAATACCAAGTCCTTACAGAAGTCATCTGAAAGCCACATCTAAATAGGGTCCAGTAAAATCATGTGTTGACTAATAAGAGATTCTTTGCTATGCAAAATAACTCAAATGAGTGTCTCTTTTCATATTTAAAAAGGAACAGACTGTTCTCCAATTTTCAGGGCACTTTTCCTTAGGCAATGGTGTAATTAGTGATTTAAACACACTGTTTTGACAATCAAAATAAAGTAGCAGCAGTTTGTGCTGGCACTGGAAAGGTCTTATTTGCACAATAATACAACTTACTTTTGTCTAGAAACAAGGCCATCTGTTTTTCCAGAGACTCAGGACCACCACTGGTGGATTCATCCTCATATTTCAACGGGATTGGAGTGCTGGGGTCAGCTGCAGGAAGGTCACCCTCTTTTTTAACACTGCTGTCAACAGACTTCAAACCCTGCAAAAGGAAGAAATCATTTCATTCACCTAGACAGCAATATTTAGCAAACAGAGTAGATGAAGAATTGGATGGGAGGTGAAGTATCTTCAGGAAGCTGGCAGTGAACTCACCTCCAAGACGTGGTTGAGCACCAGCCTGCAGCGCTCCTCGGTGCCGTGGCAGACAGGGAATGCACAGCTGGGCTGCATTGAGGCACCAGGGAAGGAAGAGAAGAAATGTTCAACACAGAAAATACAAAAATTCCTGGCCAGAAGATGCCAATGAGAGGCAGCATCAAGACAAAGTGGAATATGGTAAGGAAAAATCTACATGAAGCCTGCTCTACCATAAAACACACACCTCAGATTTTGTGAGCAGCTCATGAACAGCTTCTCTGCCCACTTCAGTTAACCTGGAGACAAAAACTACCAGGAATTTCACTACCCAGTTTTGTCCCATGAACTGAATCATCCAAGAAGACCCTTAATAACACCACAGAGTCACTTACACGTATTCGATGCACAGACTTGTATTTTTCTGGTACTGACAACTCCCCAACAGATTTGATTATTGCCACTGCTTTATTGTCATCTGGGGGATCAGAACTGTTGCTGTAAGAACCATTTTCATCACTGTCTGGCATCTCTTCCTCTTCCTCACTGTAACTTTCATCAGAATTTCCATTTATAGGGAAGTCTGCATTGTCTTCTTTTTTAGGTTCATCCAGCTGAAAAAGCTCTGATAACATGTAGTTTGCTGAAGCAATAATCTTTATAGAGAAGAGAAAAAAATGATTCATTCTCAAGTTAAATTTTTTTTTAGAGGCAAGAACAATATAAATTATCTTAGAATAAGGAGTACAGATGACATGCAAAGAGGTGTTTGATAACCTGTAAACACAGCTTGAGCAAGTTCCCTGGAAGGGAAAAGGATCCAAGCTGATCAAGTTTAGAAGAGAATAAAAACCAACTGGTAAAGAACAAGTACTTCCTGTACTAACAGGCTGCAGATCACAGGAGACAACAAAAGGATCTTATGCTAGCAAAAAAAAAAAAAAAAAAAAAAAAATTGAAGGGATTCCATTGGGATTTTGAAAACCTTTCACAACTTTAGAAGGAATCTACATTCTTATTAGTTAATGTGTGCCATGTCTCCTCTTGGAATCCATTCTAAATATGATTCAGATTTTTCACATCACATCTTTGGGAATTTTCAGTTGAAAATAGCTTAAAGCTAAATTATTTAGAGACTCTCTAGCCCAACCCACTTATCCAGGCAGGTTGTTCAGAACTGCGTTCAGTTGGGCTTTGAGTATCTGAAAGGATGGAGACTGTAATTTCTCCGTTTAGCCTGTCCCAGTTTTCAGCCATCCTAAGAGTAAAAATGTTCATATATTCACATCTTACACTTTTTATCCACGATCTGCTCCCAGAGGGCTCTCTGGCAACAAGAACAAGAGAGAGAATGTAATTAGAAGTTCCTTTTTAGAGTAGCACAGAAGACTTGTGCAGCAATAAGGGGCAGCAAAAACTACTAATTAAAAAAAAATAGCGTGGGGATTCTTTTAAAAATCAATTTTTTAAGTTTATAAATAAATTGAAATTCTCTCCCCTGGGAGGAAGAAGGAGCACATTATTTATTACCAGGTTTATTATGATTACAGCATTTCTGTTATACGTACACAAAAGTGGAAGAAAACATTGAATTCTTACTTGAGGATGTCTGCCATTGTCCAACAACTTCAGACAATTCAAGAGCAACGTTCTGATTGTGCCATAGTGTTTCTTGTTCTGGTTTTTCTTCAGCATCATATTGCAAGCAACTCTAAAAGAAAGTTGAACAAAATAGTGAAACCCCTGGACAATTTCTTTGTGCTAGAAGAAAAATGTTAAACAATATTCTACAACTGTAGATCTTCCAAACTTTATGATGTGTCTACGAGACTTTGTCAGCAAAAAAGTTTACATTGAGAAACGGTGAAAAGGAAAGTCTGTTTTAATCTAGTGGGACTGAGATTTAGCCAGTTTGTGTATGATTGTCATTTGATCATGAATTTTGGTCTGTGTTCTGAATACAACTGCACCAAGAATTAAGTACTGCAACAAAAATGATAAAAACTCACTTGTACAGCAGAATTGCCACTGGCATTGTAAAAGGGTTTTGGTATTTGTCTTCAGTCTCTTCACAAAGCGTGGTGAGGTCATACAGCTTTACTATATCACTCCCACTTGCTGAAAAAGAAAATCTCTCATTAATCAACATCACATTACTGTCAATCTTTTCAAACTGATCTAAACCTTCTTACCTTTAAACAACCAATAGGTATGTCCTTCTTTGGTGCAATTTGATTTCAGAAAAGATAAGATATTTTGAGCAATATCTTTTATCACTTTGGTAGAAAAATTAGAGTTTTCCAAATTGGGAATATCTTCAGTCTTGATCATTTCATATTTCTGCAAAGAAAAGAAAATGAAAACTCAAGATTAAGAGGGGTTTCTGACACCAAAATTAATGTATCAGTCTATCAACAGCTAAAAGAAACAAAGGCTGCTATTATGATAAATTGAGTTAATTTCTATGATTCACCTTAAGCAAGCACATCTTGACTACACTACTCAATCAAAGCTTTAAGAAGGATCCATTTCTGTCACAAACATGGTAAATGGAGAACAAAGGATGAGGAAAAGAAAGGGGGAGAAGGCACAACATCTATTACTTCAATGAAACCTAGTCAGCCTAGGAAACAACTCCAGGCTACCAGGCAGAACAGAAACACAGACTGTCTACAGTAAAACAGCATAAACAAACATTCAAAAGCTTGCATCTGTCTGGGCAAGGGAACATTGCAGATTTCAAGATGTAAGAAACAGATTTCTGTTGTTGCATTTTTTATTTTTGCCTTCACGCAAACATCAGGGGAAGAAGGAATCTTGCATGCATGAAAGGAAGGGGAAGAAAGAACACACTATTTTTAGATGACTGCTGCAAGCTGTCTAAGATGCTTCTCATTCTGCAACACAGGATTTTTGTCATCTTTTCTCAGAGCAGTGTGAAGGATCTGTTATAACTGAGGCAATTTCAGAAGGTGAAGAATGAATTGTTATTTTAAGGCATAATGCAAAGAGTCAGACTTACCTGAACAATTCCATTGACATGAAAGCACATCACAAGCTCTGGTACATTGCATATTAAGTTGTCCAACCAATAGTCAATTCCTGTTAGCACATTTATTGGCTTGTTGTTATCCCTAAAACAAAATATTTCTAGTGTTAGTTAAATCTTTATCTACCCTTCAGGAAATATTAGGGATGTTTACTAATGGCGTTTAGGTTTAAGTCACCTGAGAGTGGATGAACACTAAAACAATTATTTGTGAATTCTTATGAGTTATAGCAAAATAGATGTGCTGCTCTCTCCAATGGAATATGCTCGAATTCCATCAGCAGTTTGGAATTTTTGCCCACATTTAACAGGCTTCAGATGTCACACCATTACCAAGATAATAAGAAGGAATAGCACTTTTAGCTGCAACTAATTATAGCACAAACCTTCTCCCAGACCGTCCAAAATTCACTGCAGAGCAAGGTACTGTTAATTCCTAGATGTGTCTTAAAAAGATGACAAATACACCAAGTGAGCTTCAAGTTTTTGCTCATTCTTTGCCTATGCAAAGGAACAGGAAGACTGGTAATGAAGGGATTAACATTAAATTGGGACTAGAATAGTTCTGTCTTACTGCTCAGTAACGTTTTAAAGTGCTTATGCCCAACAATTGAAATTCAGAATGCCAGGAGAAGAAATATTACTGGCCACTTTTATAAAAATAGCAAAAAATGCAGACAGCTAAACAGGAAGCAGAGTAACAAATCAGTCAAGGCTGGTATAAATAGTATCTTGTGAACTTCCAAGCTCACCTGAGACGCAGGCTCACAGCAGGGTATCTCCCACCTCCAAATATTGGCATATTTGATCCCACCAACATGTGGATATCTTCAAAGGTCCACAAGATATTACGAACAAAGTCATTTTTAAGTCCCTTCATTAAGAGAAAACAGAACTGTTCTGTAAATCAGTGGTATAACACTTGCTCTCCGTGACATTCTGTAGAATTATGAGACAGCAAGAAGCCAAAGCAGCAAACAAAAGCCAGCACGTGACGAACCCGGCTGCGCGTTCACAGGAGCTTAAAATTACAGATGCCACAAAAGCTACTTCTACAGGGGACTGAGGTTTGCCCTTAGTTCCAGTTTAGGCCCAGTTTGGAGGTGCTGGTTTAACCTGGGGGTTCAGCTCTCACATAAAGCATACCTGACTGTTCTCCCCGTCATTGAACAAAGGAGTCAGGTTTTGTTCTTTGGGCGCTGAGGCCACATGCCCCACTAGATATGAGGGTTCAAGAGGCACATTTCCCTGTGGAAAGCACAAGGATAAGGAGTGATTCTGCTGCTGAGGTCAAGTCAGGCCATTAAAAAAGATATGAACAACAAAAGCATGTAAGGGAAAAACCTTTACCTCCAACATCTTTTAATAAATATGCATTAAACTACAAAAAGCCCCTAGTCAGTGACTAAAATGCTTCTTTTTTACAGTTAGTGCCAAAATATTGTACTTTGTAATATTCTCAGAGGCTCTGGGAAGAAACCAGAAAATATTTATAGGAGCTCCTTATTAACCCAGGGTCAACACCAGATTATCAGTGCCCAGAAGCAAAACCTCTATCCTACTGGTTTATTTATAAACTGAAGAAAATGGCACTGTACAAATGCACAGCAGCTTCTTTATGATAAACAGTCTGCTGGATTCAGCACTAGTGCCTCAAGAGGGTGGAAGAGAGGAGTCCTTTTTCTAAAAGCTTTTCAAGCACTGAAGTGTTTCTCCACACAATACATGCAGTTACGATTTTATGGATAATGTAGGTTAGAAACTCCCTAAATTTGGCAGATCAGTTTTAATTCTGTGCAAGCATAACTGTAGCACCATTATTACATTAATGCAAACTGAAGACAACTGATCTTTTAACTCTCCAAAATTTAATCAATTCCTGTTTTATATTACTCACAAAAGCCACAGGAATTAAGTTTTCATAAAAATGTTTAGCCACAATACAAGCCCTGAACAAGAGCCTGATTCTAATCATAGTTTGTTGCATAACTGCTGTAAATATCTCCGCTTTCACTTGTGTAATCTCACAGCAAGTATTTTTAAGTGTTGCTTAACTGTTTTCCTTTTTCAGGAATTCTTCCTCTTCATCTAATAAATTCAGAGCCACCATCTTTTGATGGATTTTAATGGCAGCTTTAAAAAGAAAGGCCAGAACCATAAACTTCCAAACATCTTCTGAGTATCAGGATTTTCCTACTTTTAGGTAAAGGCACTGATGACTACTCTTAGCCAAAGGCTTTGTTTCTCAAAGATGCTGGGATAAATAACAATTTAACATTACAGTGATAGAACAAACATCTGAAATTTGCAGCTCTGACCCACTGGCAAAAGCAGGAACTGCACCTCCTGCCAATTCTCCTCATGCCTTAGCTCAGCCCTTTCAGCAAAGGGAGCTGCAGCAGCATCTTGAGAACCTTTCAACATCTGTGGCTCTACAAACACTGTGGTGCCACATAAAACATTGTCCACACCAACCTGGTTAGAGGCACCTGGGTCTTCAGATAGCGAGGAAGGCATTTCAAAAGGAGCTGGCCAGGAGGCCCTTCCTGCTTCATCACTCTCACCTGCAACAGGACCCCCCTGGTGCTGCTTGGAAGTGGAAGGAACAGGCTGAGCAGCTCCATCTCCATTAATGCTGACAAGGAAACATTTACAAGTTCAGCTGACAAGATGCAAACAGATCGATTTTTAGAGTTGTTATGCTTGATGCACTCTTGCCAACAAATGATTTGGCTGACATGCAGTTAATTAAGTCATGCTGTTTATTATATTCTTTAGTATTTCAATTTTAAAGTAAAATACTTCAATTTCTGTGAAAACATTTCATGTTATTTCCTGACCTCATTCCTCAATTCCCTCTGTATATGGAGAAAGCAGAAAATAAGACAGACCATAATGGAATTTTAACATTCACTTCAAGACCAAGAACCAGGCAGAAGTAAGTGGTGCAGAATTCAAGTTTCATGCACACAAAAGGTTACCTGTAATACAAAAATTTAGAAAGTATTGCCTTCTGGTACCAATGTTCTTTACTCTTCTTTTTTCTTTGCCACTTCTGATCAATCAGCCTTTGATAAAACTCTTTCAGCCATGTCCAGTCCCCTGTCTAGCCAACAGAAGAAATATGAAATTAATATCAAGAAGCATCTGCAAAGTAAACCACGTGCCTTATAAACTTACAAATACTCATCCACAACAAGAAACCCAGAAAATAACTTCAGAGCTGAAATCCTGAATTGGTCGTTTATTGAAAATACAGCTTTTAGGAAAGTTATGTTCTTACTGAAAATTTTACTTAATTAGAAAAATCAGATATATAAGAGGCTACATAGTAAGAAATACACATTGATAATAAAATCAATCAAATGGTATAGCAATAGTGAAGTAATTACACAAAAGTGAGACACAGAATATTAACCCGACAACACCATAAACACAGGACATCAGATGTAGTTTGTGGGTAAACTGCTGCAGAACACAGCAGCTTTGGTACCCATGCAACTCTCACTAATTTCCAGACATTTTCTTGCTGGCTACTCTATTCCTGAAATGATGCATTTTGACAACGTGTAACACTTATCAAGAACCAAGTGGTTCACCTGAGAGGATCTCATGAAGAGTTCCTGGATATCCAGCTCATCCAACAGGAGTGTCCTTCCAATTCTGTGCACTGCCATGCTCACGTGGGACTTGCTGTAAGGGATCTTCAGGAGTTTTTTAATGTTCTTGCAAAAGAAAAGTGAAAAGAGAGAACATTCAGTACAATTATGCTGCACTGAAAGACAGTTCTCAGGAAACTAAGGCCCCATCATGTGTAATGGTGACTTGGGGATACAAACTCCATCACTCCAAACATCCCCCCAGCCTTTGGTCAGTCAGGGTCACTTGTCCTGGGTGTGTCTCTTCTCAGTTTTCCAGGCACTCCCACCCCCTTGCCAGCATGGCTAGATGAGAAGCAGGAAAGGCCTTGGCTCTGTGTAAGCCCTGCTCAGCAACAACAAAAACACCTCTGTGTTATCAACCTGTGCTCAGGACAAACCCAAAACAGTCCCATACCAGCCACTGCGAAGAAAATTAACTCTATCCCAGCACATGTAGTCAAATGAAACCTGACAGCGCCAGGGATTTTAAGACCATTCCACAAGAAAATGCATTTGGTGAAGGCAGAGAACATGAATGACAGTGATAAAGAGGCCAAACCATCAGTAGAAAGCACACACATGGCTTAAACACATTCTCTGATTGGATCATCATGACCAGGTACCAACAAAAATGACAACAATATGGTTTGGATTTAAAACCTTTATTTTCACAGCAGGAATACCAATTCTTTGTCAGGGGTCCAGAGCAATCCAGACAGAGACCTAAGTCTGAATACAAATCTGAAAAATATTAACACAGTACATGAGTATGTTTCCTCTTCTGAGTAGCCTCATTTGAATTCTGCAGCTATTACCAGCACCAAAAGAGCTGACAAGCTGACAGAAATCAAAGGAAAGAAGAAGTTGGAGGGGAGCTCTCTTTTAGATAAAAACAGGGAAAAAACCATCTTAAGTGTAACAGTTTACATCAAAATAACCGATTTCAAACACACAAGACAACTACCTTGCAAGACTGATTTGCTGCATTCACTCAACTGCATATTTTAGCTGAAGATTATTTATAGACCTCCAGAGGAAATAAGATTTTCTCTCTACATTTCTTGTTCAGTGATCACAACTCCCTTACTTGGTGATCTGTGATTCATTAAGGGATCTTTCCTTGTCCCCAAAGGACACAAAGATGCCAGAAGCCATGACAGTATCTTAAAATAAAAGTTTATGCAGTGCAATAATTTGAATGAGAGAATTTAAGATGTGTCCATACCTCTGAATCAGACACAACATCCACATCATTTCCAACTGAGTCAATGAAGTCATAGGCCATCCCAAAGCTATTTAAAAAAATATTACAAGTTAAGACAGTTCCAGCATGACATTACAGACCCATCTTTTATATCTACTAAATCTTTGAAAGATTTCATAAAAAAAAACCCCACAGCTAAACATCACCAAGTGTAATGAGACCTAAAATTAACAAAGTAATTTCATCTTCATATTCTGCAAGTTTTTCAAATATATCTTTGACAGTGCCTAGGTCTAATTTCAGGACATTTAAAACACTTAAAAGTTTTGCTGAAATAAAAAAAAAAAAATCAGAGAAAATGAAGGATTCCTTTTAACACTGAAAATAAGAAGAGTTCTTCAACGAATTTCTCTTTAAGGTATTAAGCATGTTAAAGACTTTAATTTTAGTAGCTGTAATTTCATTTTACCTCTTATTCACATTTTCCAAAACTGCCCTACATGTTGTAACAGACCCATTGTCTCTTCCTCCACCCTCATTAAGGAAATTACAAAGTACTTAAGTTAGAATATTTCAATGTACAGATCATTCTTTAAAACAAATCCAGATACTACTATAATCCAAAACATAAATGATGTGCAAGTTATACTTTGGTTATCAGCTTTTTAATACTGACACTAGAGAAAGAGATTAAACTGCCAGCCTCTATTTGACAAGCACAGTATCTAAAATAAACATGAAAAATTCATAAATCCCTGAAAAACATGTTACTCTGCTCCAAAAAGTACAGCTCCTAAAAGAGATGATAAGGATGTAAACAGACACTTTGCACAAACTGTCAAATTTCACTGACTGGCTGATTTGGTGCGAATTTGCTTGTTCAGCACAGGATTTGAGCCTCCTGTTTATGAACACTCTGAACTCAACTTATTCAACAATTTAGCCAACATCCACACTGAAAGGGAACCCTGTTTTTTGGCTGTGGCCCTAATTTCATCTATAGTGTGTGTGACATAAATATGAAATTCTGACATAAATACGAAGCTTCATTTGCCATTTGCCAGGTCCAGTTTCTAAACATCCAGAAGAGCTATAAATTGGCTTCCAAGGGGAACCACATGTTCCATTTTCACCTGTTATCAAAGGCAGAAGGGCTGGCTGAACCAGTCTGGTTTGATTTGGGCCAACCGCGGAAGAACAAAAAGTCAGTTTGAGTGTCTGAGGCAAGGTGTCAACACACACGTGAACAGAGTAACAATCAACATCATTAATCATTTACAAAGGAGACGAGATCAGAGCATAGAGGCAAAAACTTAAGATGAAAAATAGAGGGGAAAATGGTTAAGACAAAGCAATATGCAGTTGCTAGGGTAAAACCTGTACTTTCTACTTTAAATGACACAGGATCCAAGTTCACAATCAGAATTATTCTTAAAGCCCTGGAAAAAAATATAGGGGCTGCTGTTATTTACCTTGAGAAGGGTTTACTTTTTTTGCTGTTGCCCAGAATGGTTGTCCCTGCTGGTCCCAGCTTGGCACTTTCCCGTAACCAGTTGGCAGGAGGCAGCTTCAGGTCTGTTTTCTCCTGCAGACGAGCAAAGGCTGCTTGTGGAGGGGCTGAGGAGTATTTCACCACAGCACTGCTCTTCACCTCATTGCCTCCGAGGAACAACACCGACCCCTGGTTTCCAGAGAGAAATTAGCCTTCTATTTATAAACTGCTGGCAATTAAAACTATCAGGCTTGCTCTATGGTAGGTTATTTTTAATGGTAAGCGAGCAAAATCCAGTCCTGCATTCCCTTATCTCTTTCCCCAGCACATACAGCTTTTCAGTTATCCCAACTCCAACCTGTGTCAAGCAGAAGCTCCACTTCAGGAATTATCACAGAATCATTTAGGTTGGAAAAGACCTCCAAGATTATCAAGTCCAACCTGTGATTGATCATCACATGGTCACCCAGATCAGAGGACTGAGCAACACGTCCAGTCTTTCCTTGAACACCTCCAGGGACAGGGACTCACCACTGTCCTCAACTGATTGTTCCAATGCTTGACAACCATTTCCATGTACGAATCCTTCCCAATGTCAAACCTGACCTTCCCCGGCACAACTTGAGGCCGTTCCCTCTCCTCCTGTCCCTGTTCCCTGGGAGCAGAGCCCGACCCCCCCGGCTGCCCCCTCCTGTCAGGGACTTGTGCAGAGCCACAAGGTCCCCCCTGAGCCTCCTTTGCTCCAGCCTGAGCCCCTTTCCCAGCTCCCTCAGCCACTCCTGGGGCTCCAACCCCTTCCCCAGCTCCGTTCCCTGCCCTGGACACGCTCCAGCCCCTTCATGCCTTTCTTGACCTAACAGCCCCAGAACCAGTCCCAGAATTTGAGGCTGGACCTCAGCAGTGCCCGGCACAGGGGACAACCACTGCCCTGGTCCTGTGGCCACACTGTGGCTCATCCAAGCAGGTGACGGTGATCTATCTTCTCGCCCCCCTGGGTACACTGAGGAACGAAAATGAAGTGCCACCAAGGTCAGCTGCCTACACAACACAAAATCACTCAGAAAGGCTAAAACGAACACGACTCCCACTGAAGTTTGGGAAAGTAGGCGTTTATTAACACCAAGTGTTCACTAACACCAACATTAAAACTAAACACGCTTCTGCCTTAACAAATAATAATAAATAAATAAGCCTCGTGTCTGCCTATTTCTTTCCAAACACAGCAAAACAGGCAGCTGTCACCCGTGTGCGAGGAGCTTTGAACGAACACATGTCGAGGGAAAAACAGCTCCACAGGACACCACTTACGTAAATGCCATGCACTTAAGCATAACAACAGCAGCACTACTCGCAATTAACGCTTAATCATAATTAGCATGTTCTCTACCGCACTCCGGCCCTGACAAACTGGAATAAGGATCAAAAACACCGCTTCAATTAAAACACCACTGAGGGCTGCGTCTGTAACCACGGCTCGACCCCCCCCACTCCGCCCCGCTACCTCACCTACCACGGCCCCCCTCAGCGCCGCTCACCTGCTTGGGCTCCTCGGCGTCCCCCCTCAGCGGGGCAGCGGCACCCGCGCAGCAGGGCTCCTCCATGGTCCGGGAATGGAGCGGGGCTGGAGCCGGGAAGGGGCAGCGGCAGCGGCGCCGCTTCCCGGGGGCGTCCGGCCGGGAACCGCCGCCTCTCGCGAGACTTTTCGAGAAGGCGCGGGAAGGGCGGGCTCTGAGGGCGGCGCCGTGAGGGGCGGGAGGCGGTGGCGGCTCCGTGAGGGGTGAGTGTGGCGCTCCCAGCGGGATCGCGGAGTTGCTGAGGTTCGAAAAACATATGGAAAGAAGATCGTCGAGGCCAAGCTGTGACCGATTTCCCCCTCGTCAATTACACCAAAGCCCCCTCGTTAATTACACCAAAGCACGGAGTGTCACGTCCAGTCGTTCCGGTAAACGCCTCCAGGTATGGGGACTCCACCACCTTCCTGGGCAGCCCCTTCCAATTCTTGACCACTCTTTCCATGAATAAATTTTCTCTAATATCCAGTCTAGACCTCCCCTAGCACAGCTTGAGGCTGTTCACAGCTGAGCCAGAAGATCCCCCCGAGCCTACTTTTCTCCAGGCTGGTTTGGTTTGCCTGGATCACTGGGACCTTGGTGAAACAAGCAAAAACTTGATGGGGTATATGTCAGCATGGGAGAGGATTGAAAATTGCAGTGTCCTGCCCTCTGCTTGTACTCTGAGTTCGACAAGAGCTAAGCTGTGATGGCCTCAGCAATCAAGTAATGCCTAAATAGTGCCCATGGGACTTTTAGTATCTATTCTTTTCCTTGTAGATGATATTCCTCAATCTCTAAACCACAAGAAGCAGTACAGTTCATGACTGGTCAGAGAGTACAAATGCTGACTGCCTCTTAAATTACATCTATATCTATCTATAGCCACATATATCTTTTTATATATATACACACACACACACATACACATACATATAGATCATGGAATCACAGAATGGTTTGGGCTGGAAGGGACCTTGAAGATCATCCAGTGCCATCCCCTGCCACAGGCAGGGACACCTTCCACTGTCCCAGGGTGCTCCAAGCCCTGTCCAACCTGGCCTTGGGCACTTCCAGGGATCCAGGGGCAGCCACAGCTGCTCTGGGCACCCTGTGCCCAGGTCTCAGCACCCTCACAGGGAACAGTTTCTTCCTAATACCTAATCTATACCTATTCTCTGTCAGTTTGAAGCCAAAAAGGACACAAGTGTCATCTTCTTTACAGTCTGTCAAGGCCAAGGAGGCAAAGTTTTGGTTTGTGCTACACTGGCCAAGTGTGCTGACAGTTACGGAGTTGGGATGTTTCCAAGTCAGTGCTCAAACTCAAAAGCAAAGAAACCCATTAAGACGCAGTCAGGTCTTCTGCAAATACTGGTTGTGTGTTCAATTAAGATGTGTGTATGTGTAAAACCATTTTCAAAAGAGAAGGAAGTTGCATCTTAAAAATTCTGGCCCTAACGTCCTTGGGGTTTTCCTCAAAAACAACTCTCTGCATGCATTCCTATTCAGGCTGTAAAGTGTCACTGAAGTGATTGTGCAGAACTGATTTGTTTTTAACATTCAATGCTTTTATGAGCTGTTATTTCCCCCTTCCCTGCAGCACATGGGCAAGAGCAGCGTTGCCCAGAGTTGCTTTTGGTTGTGTGGATCTCACTGAAACACCAGGGAGGCTCTGAGGTCACAGGGGAGGATTCTACACATGCCCCAGTGTGTGAGCAGGTCACCAAGGAGCCGCGGTGGCCCTGGCAGAGTGTCCAGGGGTGGCAGTGACACCGAGCCATGTCTGAGGAGGGGTGCGAGCAGGCCGGCAAGCGGCGCCCTGGTGACTGGGTAAGGGTCAGGCAGGAGTCCCCGTGTCCCCCACAGGCCTTCTTTATCCTTAAACTCTCAAAGAAGCACTAAGGGTGACTTTGTCCTTAAACCAGAAATGAATCTTCCCATTCCTGAGCTTTATAAGGGAACGGTGTCCTAGGTATTCAGAGGAAGTGTGCAAAAGTCCTGGCTTGCTAACTAAGCCTGGCTGGATTTTTTTTTCCAGTTTTCCAGCAATGCTGGAGGTCTCTTATTTGATAGTTAGCCCTGGCTGATTTTCCTTCTCTTCTGGAGGACTCCAGCCAAGGTTTGCCTTGGTTTTCGCCTCCAGGAGAACACTGTGATCCCATCGGAAGTGCTAGGCTGGGATGTCTTGGCATCCCAGGGCACTGTGACACTCCTGGCACAGGCTGTTCCTCACTCTCTGAACTCTTTGGCTTGATGTTTGGTTAAGCTGTTCCTGAAAATTTTGTGTTTTCAAACCTGTACAACAGTAGGAGTAGCATGGGGCGGGGGGGGGGGGGAGGAAGGTCGTTGTTTTCCTTGGTGGTTATTGCTGTATAAAGAGTTTCCAGAAAGTTCCTGGGCATTCTTGTCTTGAAGGTTCCTAAAATTCTTGTCTGGTTATTTTATCTACGTTCGAAGGTCTTTATGGTAGGGTTTAGCTTTGTGTGTGGGAGGCTCCTCATTTTTCCAGACGCCACTAGGTGCTGCTGCAATCCAAGTAATAAAAGATAAATGGGCAAATACCATTTTGCCCACATTTCTGATCATATTTATTTGTGGGGTTGTTTTTGTTTTGTTTGTTTGTTTAGTTGGATTTTATTTTAAAGGGTCATAATCTTCATTATTTTCTAGTTTGCTCACGCTGGAGATGGCCAGGGCGAGCTGGAATCAACAACAAGCGCTTCACTTAAACACGTCCTGAACTCAGCAGCCGCTCTGGGAACGGAATTTAGAATGCCGCTGGAATACAAAGCTCGGGAGCAGGTGAGTCAGTTCCTGTGGCAACACAGCCGATTTTCGGAGCTCTTTTGCAAGTTGTCACTCGCGAAGTTGTAAGTAAGAACAGCACTCAGGGTCGTTGGCGGAGCAGTCACAGCGGGCTGGCAGACTTAGTGCCTCAGGGGATGGAGTGATTGCTGCCTGTGCTGCGGAGGAAACATATTTCCCTGTTACTCACTTATCATTTTGGTTGCTCAAAGTCTTGCTGTATTATTGCTGATTTTCCCTTTTATTATTGAGACACCGAATACACTGTGATCAATCTCAGCCCACAGACTGTGTGTAAAGCCCTGTAAGGACGTTTAATGGAAATTTGATCCGCTGTTGGAAATTCAGTATATTCACACAAAGGGTTATTCTTTTGATCATTAAAAAGTTAGAAGCTTCTCATTTGAAGCATTTTTAAGGCTTGCTTTAAAAATTGTGAAAAATTTTAGGATGAAAAGAAATACATTATTTTTTAAATCACAAGTATTTAAAATGTTGCAGTGTTGTAAGCACGTTTTCATGTCCTTATTTTATCATCACACTGAGCTTTGCTTTACCCACCCACTTTGTGCACAGAACGTTTTCTATTTCCATTTCCTATAAGCACAGCAATTACAGTGGGTTCATTTCGCAGGTTTTGCTATAATGAAGCGCAGAAATGGACTTGGAAGGAATATTTAAAAGGGAAGCTTGGGGCTACTGAAAAGGAGAATATATTGTAACATGAGTATACACTGTTTTAATATTACATCTACCTTTCTGTGGAACATCTGGCCTTAGCTACTGCCTGAAAAGGAGAACCAGGGTGGAGGGACCTTTTATCAACACCAGTGTGACTGTTCACCTGGTGTTTCATGCCTTGTCTTTACCAGCCCTCCACTTTTAAATAGAATTAGGGAAATTCTTCTCTGTCATAAATTAAGAATTCATCTGAGATCAGTGACGAGAGCATGAAGATGCACTAAAGGCTAAAACGGAACAATCTGAGGAAGTTTGTTTAGGCACTGGTAATAAACACTATTCCTGAAATGTTGAGATTGACTTTTAATTGCAGTAGTATAATTTAGTAAGAAATTTTATACGCTCAGAAGGTGCTTATTTTTAAACACATGTATGAGCCCATTGAACTACAGTCTGGTTGAATCTGTATGAGACAAGTGAACATGTGAACATACCTAAAAAAAGGTAGAGAATCTGCCTAGTAAACCAAATATCCTGAGATCTGACCCTGCAGCTGACCCCATGCAGGCAGATTTTGTGTCTGGTGAATCTTCTTGCTGGATCAGGTCTCCAGTTGCATTTATCTTTAGAACTGATTCAGATTCCCCTCCTCTTGAAACACCTCTTTTAGACTGTGTTACATTAAAACTTGCTTTTTTTGTTTGGGGGGAATATCATAATTGGAATATTGCAATGATATATAACAAACATTTAAAAAGCCAAATATGTTCATTATTTCTAAAAGAGCTTTTTTGTTGTCCTTTTTTTCTTCTGAAACTCTAGTTTCATTTAGAGACTGGATGAACATCATGTTAAAGAATGAGATTATAAATTAGTTAAGCAATTAATACCTCCTCCACTTCCCCTGCAACAAGCAGTGTCCATGACATTCAGTTCGTAAATCACAGACTAATTCAGTTTTGAGGTCCCTTTTGTAGTTTATTTTAATTAGCTTTAGGCCTACTACTTAATCAAGCAAGGCAATCCTGACATATATCCAGCATTTTGCTGCAGACAGAATGTATCATTTCTTATTTGAAAATTCCCACTTTTATATTAATCATGTATATATTCAGCAAATCCTCCTGATGATTTTATTAAAAAAAAATACAAAGTCCACATTACCTCTAGAAAATAATGTGTAGTTGAATATTTAACAGAGGAATATGTGTTCTGTGCTAGAACAAAGGCAGCTGTAATTTCAGACTATAAGAACTAAGACTAATAGACTCCAAACAAGGTATAAGAAAATTCATAATTTTTTGCTGTCATTTCTTTTCTTTCAGAAAGCAGGAAACAACCATTTCCCATTCTCTTCTCATGACAACAGACACGACATATGCAATGCAGCAGAGTATTTTGACTTGGTAAGTACCCAGTACTGAGACAAATCAAGCAAGTTCAGATCTGTTGGTCTGCCAGAGATTAAATACAGCATCTTTTCAGTCCCCTGTATAAAAAAGAAAGAATAAATGCTAAGATTTGTGAGAAGACAAAAATGTAAATAGCACAGAAAAATACACTTTTTATTGGTATAGGCGTGGGACTTCTCTGGGACTGTCATGGGTGTGCAGCAGCTTACACAGTCACTGAGAGTGGCACAGTTCAAAGGGAAGAAAAAAGCCATGATTTGTGTCTCTGGCAGGCATTTTATTCCTGTTTTGGTTTTGTACCCAGTTACATGCCCTGTTAGTCTGCTAAAAGTGATTGGCCTTGCAATGAATTTTTGTAGAGATCTCAGCCACTTGTAATTCACAGTCCCAAATATTTTGTTCAGACTCATCTTTATCACAAATTTAACCAAAGGACCTTAAGATACCCACAGTACATCTCAAGAATGCATTCTCTTCCAATCCACATCTCTTTACAATACTCCTGTTTAACTGTATGCTGCAGAAGCCACAACTTTGACTAGAATTTAAATTGTTTTGGGCTTTTCTGTATGGGCAACAGTTTCATGTTCTTCCACTTGCCTTAGATTGTTGATATCATTCCAGGCAGCAAAAGAAATAGTGCAGTTCCCAGGATAATGAGTAAAGCAGTGAGTTGTGATATAGGGAGTTTGTCTGACTTTGGGCTCTGTCAGGCCTAGACTTTTTGGAATTCATTATTCACTGAGTAACCTCCATTTCTGTGCACTTTGTGCAGTGTCTCATAGTTTTAGAGATACTGATCAACCATAATTCCAGATAAATTTCCTGCAGGCTGTGGAGTGTGAAAATCAGGCTCTGTCTCTTTGTGTTTTGACACACAAGGGATAGCATTGAAGATTCAGATTTCATGGTCTGTCTCAGTTTCTTTATTGCAGTCCAAACCTAGAATTATTAACCTATTTCTCTGGGTGCCTCTGAAGATTAATTTAGCGAAGTGTAGCTAAATAGCCTTGAGTAGATGGTGTGCTACAGAAATGCAAAGTAAAAGTGGTTTATTAGCACTGAGAGGTGGAAGGTCAGCAGATTTCCCATTATATATGCAACCAAAAATGTTCATACAGGCAAGTCTGACAATATTATTTTTAACTTGCTAAAGATCGACCATGAGTTCTTGAAATCACTGTGGTAACAGCTTCGTTCACTTCCCAGTGGGGTAGTGACTGTTACAAGATTCATCTGTGAAGCTGTGACTGGAAGTCATATGTTTGCATGAATTTTTCTTTCCTTTTTTTTCCCTAGGGCATGGGCCTGAGGAAGTTGGATCCAGAGAAACAGAGACACACCTCCCATAACTTCTTTGAGTGGGCTCATGCACCAGACCAGAGCAACAGCAACAGCTTCTTAACCGTTTACCAGACCTCATTTGTGGCAGATCCGACCCCTGGAAACAACGAGGGCCGGGGTTGTAGGCGCTACCCGAAACACCACACCCAAAACCAGTGCAGCAACAAACCTGCTCCCGAAGATGAAAAAGCCGTGCAGCCATACAAGTCATCTTAATTAGCAAAACACTTCTGGAGCACTGACCTAGCAAACCTGAACTGTTCACTACTCAAACCAATGGTGAAGGAATAAACATTGGTGTAAAGCGCACGTGGCAGTACAGTTGAGAGTTCATTGTGATCAACAGCCTTACATTACTCTGAAAACATACAGTACTATAAAAACTTTAAAGAAGAGGAGCATTATAAGGAAAAGCAAGATTGTGCATATTTTTAGACATATCTCTATTAAGAGAACAGAGATAGGGATTGTGCTTGTGTCATCTGATTCTGGTTGACCCCCATCTTGATACCTAAGCTTATTCAGCTTCTGAATCAGTGGCAGGGCTGTACCTCAGGCAGCTGACAGCACCTGTATTGACACAGGAGCATAATGGAACTGGATCCTCGAGGGATTACCACAGCAGGGAGCCAAACCCGTGTGTGTTCAGGTAAGAGAGAAACATTTCTGAAAGGTTTCATGGCTGAGGAGGCAGGTGACCAGCCATTAGAGAAAGTAGGTAAAAAAAGAAGCTATGCATTAGATTGCTGTGCAAAATAAGTGTCCTGTTTGGTTCTAGCACAGCAGTTGTAGAAGTGAAAAAAGAAAGAGTGTTGTGAACAACATTTGTGCACCCACAAATTTGATTCATGGCTGTAAGGGGGGAAAAAAGCTTGACCTGAAGTGTTGCATGGAGGTTTGAGTTTGGGGTGGACTGGATCTTAAAATAATTCATGATTTTATACTTACATGTCCCCAAGGAAGATAATTCAAACCCAGTCCTCCAAGCGCTCTGCTCCCAGAATATTCACTGACGTTAGGATATGGCAGGCAGTAGAGTCAGACCTCCAGATGATGTGTTTTCCTCTTCTGGATCATTTCCATTAGTATCAATAAAAATAATAAGCCAAACTGTGTGTCTTAAAATATCCTACAAATAAGCTTGTTGCTATGTAAAATAATGTTGACTAAAAAAAAATAAATCATAAGTTTATGAGATAATTTCCTTTATTTACAAGATAAATGGGAAAATAAACCCTTGACCCTTAGAATTCCTTGCATTGTAAGAGCTTCCTTGAACATCAGCTCAGTTAAGAAATGACATTTCTGCCTTTCAGTGAAGAGATACATCTTTTGGTGTCAGCATGCAGTGGCTGATGGCCTTTTTGTGTGCCATCAAAATAGATGGGATTGGACTGCCCAAACATGTAGCAATTTTATTAGCACATGTTGAAATAATAAACTAATTTTTTAAATGAAGTTGCCCCTGTTAGAGTTCTTGGGGTGCTGCACAATACATCAAAATCCAAAACATCAATGAACAATGTAAAACCAAATAAAAAGCCAAGCAACATAGTGCTATTAAAATGAATTGCTTTTTCTCAAAGTAAAGACAGCCTCCCTGACAGCTCCAGAGTCAGAATTTCCAGAGCTTTAGCCAACAATTTCATCCCCAAACTGATTCAGAACTGAAGTGTGTGCCAATCACATGGTGAATGAAGTGCCCCATGCTGTTTGGCAAACTCCAAAAGGCAATCTTGGACCTCCATCAGAAGGAAGGAACACATTCTTGCTCCATTAGTAATGTTTATCTGTGGTTTAGCGTTACAACTGGATGTGGTGAAATAAATTTCTGTAGTTTGTTATGCCTTAAAACACCGACAGAAACATTCCAGATTTCTTTATTTTCACCTCTTTTTCTTTTTTTTTCTTCTCATTTTCGTTAAAATGTGATTAAAAAAAGAAAAAAGTACCTTTGGATTAATACATATTTCCAACTATATTGTAATAAAGATTCCAGAGAAGAAACTGAAGAGATCATGAAACCCTTATAAACTGAAATACAGTGTTCTGGGTTGAATAAAACAGGTGATTCTGACAGATCTCATGCTCTGCCAGTGCTTCTTGGGTAAATAACAGGAGACATGATACACTGAATTTGGAAATGAGTAATGAATTCCCCAGATAAATTTGTGTGCTTTGGCTAGAAACCATCAGTTTGTTTAATCTTGTGATGATAATGTCTCTGAGAAGAAGGTCCTATTGAGTTAAAACTTTTTTGAACATGGATTTTTTTGCTTCTTGGGGAATGGAAGAGACAAAAGTAAGGCTGGTAACTCCCCTAAAATTTTCTAGTCAGTGCAGGAAAGTGCTTCTGGTTAGGAGTTCATTGGGATCAGATGGGTGTAGGTAGGCTCAGCAGAGTGAGCGTACTGTGGGTTAAATCAGCCTAAGTGTTCTTAGTGGTGTTGATAAGGATGGACTTTTTTTGTGCCTTGTTTTATTAAAAAAACCCAAACACCCTCTTTACAGAAACAACAGACTTCCCCCTATAATCCTTTCCAAGGAGTATTGTTGCCCTCTGTTTTTCTCCTGAGCCTGCATCAGTGTAGAGACTGTCTATACAGCACTCTTAGGAAATCTTTTTTGTGTTAATTTACAAGTGTTTTCAGTGTGTTACTTAAATTCACAGAACTCAAAATCAAACAAAAAAAGTTAAACCAGAGGGCTGAACAGGCTCCCCAGGGAAGGGTCCTGGCCCCAAGGCTGCCAGAGCTGCAGGAGCGTTTGGACAATGCTCCCAGGGATGCACAGGGCAGGATTGTTGGGGTGTCTGTGTAGGGCCAGGGGTTTGACTGATGATCCCTGTGGATCCCTCCCAGCTCAGGATAATCTGTGATTCCGTGATTAATAGAGCTGAGCTGAAGAGTAGCAACTTAGCCACTGAAGTTTCCATGCCCTGGCTGAAGCCAGCTTGGCTCTCAGGTGGCTGGTGGAGCTGTACTGGGTACTGGGTAACAGTCTTGTGCCTGTGTCTGCAGTGTTACACCCACTTGTTTACAGTGTGCTTGGGGTTTTTTCCTTCTTTCTGCCCTGCTTGCTGATAACAAGATGTGAGGACATGGTCTCCACCTCCACCAAAGCTGCTGTCGCTCGGCCCATGATGCCCCTGGTAAGCTGGATGTCACCTCTTGTGGCTGTGTCATTTATGAAGTGTTGTGACCAATGAAATGCTGTTTACAGTCATTAGAGACCCTGATGTTGTATGAGTGCTGCTGCTTGTGGAGCTGGTAATTCAGTGGGGATGCAGCAGTTTGACTTCCAAGTCATCTGCTGTTAATCTGATCACTGTGTTCATAATGTAATCACTCCATGTAGCTGAAATGTTGTTCCTTAGCTTGTACTCTCAAGGTTAGAGTGAAGTAACTTGATGCGGATGTGGCACTGGAGATGAGACCTTTTCCTTCCCTGTGCCGCACAGTTACACAGTGGCAGCTGTGTCCCAGCTCTGTCTAAACCCAAAGTTGATGCTCATTTATTTACAGTGCTATAATTCATGTGTGGATAATATTAAGTTTCTTTAAATGCTCTTATCCTGGTTTAATGTTTCCCCAACTGAGGAAAATGTTGGTGTAACTGTGGTGGTGCTGAACCAAGGGTACAGGCCTATATCTAATGGAAATGTCTGTGTTGATACACTGACCATGCTGAATGAAGTTTCTGAAATTAAGTAGAAACTTCAGATTAGGCATCTCTATCTTTAAGTTATAGTACACAAACATTATTATTATTATTATTATTTTCCTTAAGACTTCCCTGCTGCTGCTACATTGTCTAATGAGCAGTAGATGGCAAGGACAGAGACCCATTCCACTCCGGAGTGGGAAAAAACTATGAAGAGCTGCCTCATCCCAAATTTCTTGGTTTATTCCTGCCTCCCCAACGAAGTAATAAAATAACAAGCTGTTAAAACATTATCTGTGGAATATCTAATTAAAGGGAAGGCCATTTAACAGGGAAGCAATCCTAACTGACCTTAAATTGGATGTTTAGCCATAGTGAGTGTGAGTGAACCAGTAAAACATCCAATTTATGATTTGGACAAGCAGCTGCTTTTATGGAAAGCATGTTAACTCTTGTCTGATCAAGCTTGTTATTCTTCACTATATTCACCTGAAAGTGAAGTATTTCAAATTTTCATTTTTTAATGTGGTGCACAGAAAAAAAAATGTAGTTTGAAACAGGTAAGTTTAATTCAAACAGAAGCAAAGAAATGCTTGGAGGCGACCTCTGGGACTGCAAGGACCGGAACTCAGGAATTCAGGAATGCCCGCTCACAGGTGAGTGCCCAGCCCCCTGAACCAGGGAAAATCCTGTGCCTTCTCACCAGGCCAGTGTTTAACTATTGCAAACAAAATGCAGCTGCTCTGGCAGACCAGGTAGAGGGTGATGGTTTTCCGGGTTGCCTGAACTGGTTCAGAAATTCAGAAGAATCTTAGGAATACCTATTCTTTTAATTCCTTGCTGTAGGATGTGTAGAAATAGTGGTCATAGAGCACTACTCTGATAGCAATGTGTATGTATTTTTGTGATCCTTTTCAATATTCTATGAAATGAAAGAAATTTTGTAACTCAAACCATGCTATGAAAATAAATTTAAAACTCACCCCACCACTCGCAAAAAGGAAGGTTGTGTTTAGACTGCCCAGTGTATTCCAAAATGGCAATGTTCATATGCAAACAGAGCAGCACAAGTGTCAAGTCCTGTGCCCAGATGTAAACTTCTGTGGGCTCAGGCCCTATAATACCAACCAGGCACTCATGCCTCAAATGGCATTGTAGGCATGCATTAATGACCCTAAGTGACAAACCTCCTCGTCTTGTTGCTCAATTAATCAATGGCCCAGTTGCACATTGGCAGGGCTCTTTTTCAAGCCGTGCCTCACCTCACAGGGTAATCAGATGTTATATGGCTCTGTCTACCTATGGGAAAGCCAAACCCACTAAATAAAGTTTAATTTCCTGATTCCCCTGGGATATAGTGATTCTTTTAAACAATGCTTCTTCAGTTGAGTTGAAATTAAAAACCAGCATGATCAACATATTGCAAATATTTAGTGGACCGAGTTAAGCACCCGGTTTAAAGACTTAAAAAAAAAAGAAGAGGGCTTGAGGGGAAGACTGTTGATACAGAAGCACAATATTATCCATAAAAAATGCCTAATCTTATCTTTGTTCCTGGTGTTAAACTCCACACTTCAGCTTTTCAGCATTGCTGTGCAGGTTTTCAGTGCATGTGGGATGTTAATTTTCATTCTGAATTAAACGTGCTATCATTTAGATGAGAATTAACATTTAATTTTCAGACTATTTTATGACATGCAATGCGGTTTGGTTCCATAGGAGGGCAGATGTGTTGAACGGCTTGATTTTTTAATGTGTTATATTAGTGTAAGAACTTCAGTTGGGAGTTGAATTATCAGATTTATACTGATATCAGTGAGCTCTCAAATTGTGTCAGAGAAATGCAACAACTTGATTCTGACATAAATAGAAATATTTCATGGGGTTTGATGCTGACAAAGTTCAAAGGTTTTTTCAATAGTAATTTATTTTATTTTGTCTCAGAGAGACTATAATCTGATTACAGTTACTTATTTAATCACTGACGGTATCCAGCAAATTCACAAAATCCATTTTTTGGTTTACTACTTGGATTTAAACCAACTTTTTATCTCTCTAGCATTGAGTTTTCAATATGTGCTAATTTATGCTACAGTTTTCTTTATGCTTCAAGCTAAATTCAGGCTTAAATATAAAACAGCTTTAGCCTCTGGGTTAAATAATTCCTTACAAAATTTGAAATTTCAGTCTATATTTGCCTTTTCAAGTGAGTTGAAAAATGAGTGAAACCTGTTTTTTTGGAGGCAGAAATGTGTGTGTCCCCTCATGGCTTAGCTGATCCCTTCTTGCAGAGCAACTGGGAAGGGCCCTGTGGCAGCAGTTCCTCTGCCCTGAGCTCCCCACTGAGGGAGGGCTGTGTTCAGAAAATAGCAGGGATCTCCCCATTCTTTCCTTGTGGCTCTGTTATTCCTGACTCTCAGTACCTCCAGAGGGGGATCCCTGCGGAGCCGTGAAGCAGAGGCTGCTCTGCAGCCTGGGAATGCTGCATTCCTGAGAACGCTGTCAAGCAAAGGCTTTCTGTGGGCAATACCATTTCTTCTGAAACTGGAGAAAAATTCCCAGCAGCTGGAGCTGGAAGAGCACGATGAACATTTCATCTATTTCATGTAACAGAGTCCCTGAAGTAGAAGAGGGTTTATTAACCAGTGAAGACATTAAGAGCCCAAATTTCCAAGAGAAATCAAGTCCTTCAGCTGCAGGAATGGTGGCATGGCAGCCTGACCCTTACTTGCTGTTCAGCTGACCCCTCCTCTTCCCTCTGAGCTTGGCTGGGTCTCTCTCCAAATACACAGGAGCACCTGGAGAAGGGGTTCAACCAGATTTCCTGCAGCATGAAGCAGCTCTGAACTGCTGTGGAAGCAAATATTCAGAGTCAGTGGAGGATGATGGGAGGGGAGGTGTTCTCTTGGTGTTCCATTGGTGTTCTCTTGGTGTTCTATTGTCCCCAGCCCCAACAGCCCACAGAACCTTTAAACCCCACTGTCCTTTAAAAAGAAGTTGTCACAGGGTCTCTTAGTAGATGGATCTGCCTTGCTTGCAGATGTGGACACTTTTGTTCCATATCCTTCTTCTACAGCACAGCTTTGGACTATCAAGTTGTCAAAAAAAATGTGTTTGGGAATTATATAACTTAGGGAGGAAGATTTTCCTCACCTCCAGTCCTTCACTTATTCACAGGTTGCTCTGATGTTCAAATTCTCTAGATGCTGATCTTGCTGCCAAAGTAGATATCAGAAGCCAATATGGCAGCTGTCAAACAGGCAGAGATCCTGCTGAGATTTGTGAGATAATTCATGTGTCAGAACACAGGCCAACTGATAGTTTTATTTATCTTGATGTGCAGATGTCTGGTTGGATAAATTCAGAATCATTTCAGTCCACTGCTCAGTGTATGGTCTAAATGCTGGTAACTAAAGACAGGAATAGAATCTGTCACAACTCTTGATGTCCTTAGGACATGACACATTGGGAGTCTGTCCTCACGTTTTCCTTGCACTCTGATAATGAGCATCTACAGCTGCTTTGTCTGATGGAAACCTCTCTCCCCCTTTCCAGACTGGAGGCAAACGTGCCAACATTGCTTTTCCAGAAATGCAAAAACTTTTCCAACCAGCTCTGGATTGTTTTTTCTTCCTCACTTCTCCCTACTCCCCTTGAACTTCCCCAACAGGATTTTTGAAATCCATTTCTAGAAATATTCCATTCACTCTGACACAAAACAATATCTTTGGCTGTGATAATAAATTAGGCGCAGTGGGAATTGAAGCTTGTTCTTTTGTCCAAGGTGATATAATGGGAGTCATTCATAATGAAGAAAAAAGTAATTGTTATGCAGCATTTTTGTATTAAACATGCCTCCCCAAATTATCCAGAGTATAAAAGAGAATGTTTGGAGAGCTTTGTTACAACCATGCTTGAGCAAAATGCATGTGAATGTGATCTTATTTGCATAAATAGGATTTCTTAAAACACAAACCATTCGTATTGCACTGAGCTCCCTCAAGCCCTTCTACCTTACAAGGCAGATCATAGTTTTATCATTAATCAAAACAAAGCCAAAATCAATAAACATGCATAATCAGGACTCTCTGATTCCAGTATGCAAATACACTACATATTGATGAAATGTTTCTGAATCTAAAATAGTTTTACTCTCTTCTTTCCCCCCAGAAGTCCCTAAGCCTTTTAATTTTAATATTTTATGCACTGCAATGCAAACAGTATAAGAATGAGTTTGTGTATCAGAGATAACAAGTTAAAAGATAAATGTTGGATGAATCTCCTAATAGTTTTTGCTTGCTCTGCTGACTTTAAAGGCAGTTTATGCTTCCGAAAGACTGGTAATTACTTGACCTTTAAAGTCCCAATCCTGCCAAAGCTGTTGCTCTGCCGTGCTCCTTCCAGCCGGTACCGGAGCACGGGCAGTCAGAGCCTGGGCCCTGTGCCAAGGCTGTTTGTTAATTAGTGAAAATCATTTGTTCCTTGTGTTTAGGGTGATGGAAGCGTTACCTTGCAGGGGGACAGAAATGGTTTCAGGCAGGACAAGTTTGTGTCCTTGGTGTATGACTGAGGTGGTGATCAGCACTTGCAGCTCCATGGATTCTCACGCTGGTCAGAGCTCAGCTCCCCTCACACACTGCAGATCATGCAGATATTTCCTGATACATATTTAGTGCTGCCTCCTGTAGTTATAAATTCCTTATCAGACATACCTACAGTATGATACAAGGCACAATATCACCTGAAGATGCATCCAAATGTAACCATTCCACCAAGAGTGTCAGTAATTTCATACATTTCAGAAGCACTGCACTACTGCTGTTAAGAACCTCTATCAGTGCATGGCTGAAATTAATGCTGCAAATTCCTTTAATCTGAATCACAAATTTCTAACAAATGAGCTATGATGAGGTGAATCTTATCAGCAACTACACTTACCTCATTCAGGAGCTGTGCATATCCATAGCAGGTACAAAACAGATCCAAGAAATGGGCACATCAACAACCAAAGAATTAAAATAAAAAAAAATTCTATGAAGGCTGTAGTTAAAGGAAAAGAAGGATGGAAAAGATCAGCATTAGAATAGCCAGGCTGCAATTAAGTTGAAAAAGTTCCTTGTTTGCTAGTTAAATAGTAAGCCATGTCAGAACTCAAGAATTGGCTATTCCAGCGTAATTGCATCTCTTGTGTATCTGTGGGACTCTGCTAACCACAAGCATGATCCTCTTGTGAGAGTCATCCCCTCTGAGCTGATTTATCAACCCTGGAAGAAGTTTAAAGGTGTGATGTTTATTTTATATCATCATAAACTAAATGTGGCAGCCATCATAGATTAGGAAGCCCAATTTCAAACAGTGAGAGTCTTTTAGGCTGATTAATTTGCTGTGGATGGGTTTCACAGTGGGGCTGTCTGTTTGCCAAGTTATGCTTATTTACGTTTGCTCAGTGCTTGCTTCCACAACCATGGAGTGTCTAAATAAATAAATAAATAAATAAATAAATTTCTATAGGTAGGAATAGGTGCTCACCTGAAAAGGTAGAACCTATGTGTAACTGCACTGCTTAGTTCTAGAAGCAAAGTCAAGAGTGTCGTGTGTGTGTTTATGGCATAGATATAGATAAATATATAGGATGAGAGGTGCAGTGAGTTCCTCAAAGTCAGTTACTGCTTGATTTTCATTTGCTATGCAGGTGGTTTCCAGGAAACTTTGTACTTTTGCTTTTTAAATTGATTCTTCAGTGATCTAAACTGAAACTTTTCTTTTAAAAGTAGGATTTTCATGGCAAATTCCTGCACTAAGGTACTTGCCAAAGGGAAGAGTAAAGGTTACTGCTGAAATGAGTTGATGATAGGAGGAACTGATATTCCTCAGCATCTCCCTCACTGCTCAATTTTCCAAACCAGCAAAAGGAGGGAGAACTGTTTATCTTTGTTTCAACCCATGCTTACACAGCCTGAATCAGAATTTAGCCTCTTGCCCTTTTCTTTGGAGATTTTGGTAGCTGTAGTCCATTCCTGCTGGACCATCACAATCTTACAGTGGCCGTGGCTGCTTTTGTTCCTTCACTGCATCCATGAGATGTAATGTTGAGTCTTCTACCTGTGCTGCCTGTTGATTTTAGCTGTGACTTGTCATTTTGGCAAGTCTAAGGCTAGTGAGTAACTGATATGAGCTGGTGTATCAAACCAAGTTCTACATTAAATCTTTTTGTACCCAGTTATTTTCAAAAAGGAGAAAGAAAAATCCATCAGCCAAACCAGGAGAAACAAACTATGAAATCTCTCTGCATTTGGCAGGGGTGGTAAAGGAAAATACAACTGTGGCCATTTCCTTATTGCTTGTGGAAGGTATTCAAATAAATAAGAAACTGGACAGAATGAGAGTAGTGATGCGAGGGATTAATATTTTTAAAGCTCTTCGGTTTCTTTGGCTCAACCTTTCTGCAGAAGGGTGGAGTGTTTACATTAACCACCAGCATCCATCTCCAGGGGTGGCAGCCTGGCACCTCATCTCAGTTTTGCATTTAAAAAGGACCAGGGGAAAAAATGAGCTGGTGATCTCGAAGGAACAATGAAGAGGGTAACAAGCTGGTGTGAAGGACAGCATGATCTTCTCCTCCAGGTCTGAGGGCTGTAAGTTTTAATGTCAGTGTGTACTGCAAGTCAAAGGCTGATCCTCCTTGGGTTATTAATCTCTGGCTCCACGGACTGCCATTTGCATTTAGAGCTTTGTGACGTTTTGTGTTTTCAAAATATTTTTCACATGAGACTTGTGAAGTGCACTGAAGAAAACAAATGGACCTCTCTCCACCCACGGGGTATAATTGACTGCTTGGCACAGATAGGACTGGAACGAAAGAAACCCCCTCGCCTTCATCTCCTTACCCTACTCTGAACATTTTCATGACCTTTTTTGGAGAAGTCTGGCAAAAGTAATATCAAATGGGACTTTTTTGCCGTGTCCTCCTCTGTTTTGTTGCACAGTGTGGTCTGTTTTAAATAAGCTCCACAGTGCAGTCATTTAAGGGAATGAAGATATTTCATAGCACTCTTAGCATTTGCATTTGAATATAGGCCACCCTGCTGTTTGATTAAACTGGAGTTTAAGAAAACTATAAGAATTGAGGTTCATGTGCAGTGCAGTACTTCACATTCGGATTGCAAAGGTTGTTGAAGGAAAAAAAAAATGATAATATCCTTGGAAGTACATGACTAATGAGCATATATATAGCACTTCTGAGGCAGCTCAAATATATAATTATTGTGAGGATTTCACAGACACATAAATATAATGATCTTCAGCTAAGTAAATTGCTACCTACCAATGAAATAAATATGGTCCCTTCAGAATTTGAAATAATTCAGTGCTGTAGGTGGTGGGAAATGATTCACCTTAGCTGTTATCTCTGGAACAGTAATATAGAAATATATCTGCCAGTACTGTTACATTTACATTGTTCTTCATATCCTGTGGAGTTTGTCAGAAGATCTGCAGTCCCTGCTGGTTTCCACCCCCTTATTTTGATAAGGTTCCTCACAGCATGGCTCAGCCATGGGTTGGAGCAGCTAATGTTGTTTACCACAGTAGGCATCCCAGCCATAATATTTTTCCAAGAAACACTGATGTGTTTAAAGGTCAGATTGATACTGATTTGACTGCTAAACATGAATTCATTTTTCTGGGAGTAAAAGGGTGTACATGCCTTGGGATAAAGGTTAAACTGTTGTTTATGCACTCGATAGGTGGAAAACACAAGGCTTTAATACACAAATCATAATAGCCTGGTCGGTCAGTCAGGGAGATGTGGTGCTTTACATGGAAATGGAAGCTTGGAATCCACAGGCTTTTCTGACTATTGCTGTAAAAAAAACCTTACTGGTAACTTCAGTGCTTGCCTGGAATTTGTAATGAGTTTAAACTCCTTTCTGGGCACAGCTGGCCAGAACTCATCTAGGTCTTTTGGCAGCACCGATAAAATTGATTTTTGCTGCCCCTGATGAGGTGTCAGGGACTGGATCCTCCTGCTACAGCAAAGGGAGTGAAAGGAAGGAAGGTGGGAGAGATGGACAGCCCTACACATTTGGATTTGCTGCTTTTGCCATCTTTGGTGGGGTGGGAGTGATGTGGTATTGTCTGCTTTTGCCAAAGGCAGCTCCTTCTCTCCTCTTTAGCTGCCCCCTGTCCTTCAAGTGCCTCTTTCCATGGCAGTGAAATCATGGCTAGGAGGGCTGGCTTAGCCTCAGACATGTCTAGCAGGCAGCTGAAGTAAACATCTGGATTTTAAGGAAGAATGTGATGTGTTCTTAGAGCTTTGCCTGGGCTGGCTGGGCTCCCCAGGGAGGCAAAGCTCAGCCAGGACGTGCTCAGCTCCTATTTCCTAGAGGTGACCTCAGATGGAAGTGTGAGCACTCGGAGCTGAGCCGAGCTCTCCTGCAGAGCCCTCTGCACTCCCCCTGTGGTGTCTCCAGGCCAGCTGAGATCCCATCACTGAGAGGAGCTCAGAGATCAAGGATATCTGAGCATTCTTACCTGGCTTCTGTCTGCCAGGAACTTGTTCTTATTTGAGTACCATTCCTTCCAGTCTCTCAAAAAATTATGCAGCTCCCAAGAGAGATTTTAATCAAACCCCACACTCAGTTTTGTGGGAAGTGGTTTTGTTTCCATCAAAGGGTGTTCTTTGCCAATACCCTCCTTACATTCTTGCACTTTGTCCTTGTCAGTCACCCCCTCTCTTCCCATTTCTCTCCTTTTCTTCCAGCCTCTCAGAGCCTGAGTCACCTCACTTACCCATCCTGTAAATACCTTTCCTTCCATCTTTCTTCTTTCTGTCTGTGATAAGGAAATCTTTATTGTCAGGTTGCAAAGAGGTGGCTGCAGCCATGTGGGATCACATTATATATGTCCTTAACTACACCTTTTGGTATTTTGGGGTAGAGCTTTTGAAACCCTCAAAGCCCATCCAGGGCTGTTCCCATCGAGTTATCTTATCAATGTTTTCTAGATTTGCTGTCTTATTTATTTCTACAGATTTTGTCTCTGCAAAGACTCCAGTCCTGGCATGGCAGCTCAGGTCACTCGTTTGATGTGGTTTTCAGTGGGATGTTCTGACACCTTGACCATCTTGGCATTTGCTTTGAGAACAGATGGAGGAAACAGTCCATAATACTCCTGTTGGCCTAAAAGCAGAGACTCCAGTAGTGCCGTGAGTGGCTGGCTGACATCAATAGCACAGGATGTGTGTTTGATTAGCTTTGCTCTCACAAGAAAGACCCACTGTATTGTTTTGAAGAATGTGTTCAGTTGTCTTAGCAAACTGAAAAATCCCCCGTGGCTCCAGAAATAGAACATTCAAGTGAAATGACTCCCATGGCAGGGATAAAAAGCCTTGCAAAATGTTTTGTCTACTGATCACCCTTAATCCTGAAGCTCTATCAGTTCAGAAAAACTTCTGGATTTCTTTTTTTCCCCCCCAGCTGCTGAAGATGGATAAATCTAGAAACCCTGCAGGAGGATTTCTGTCTTAGCAAACAGTGTTTGGCTGCATTTTGGGTTGGTATTTTAGCTCAACATTACAAATACTTGTGTCAAAGATCTTGGCTGGAATCCTGGAATTATTTCAGATGCGATGGTGTGATAATAAGAAAAAATCCTCCCTAGGCTTTCATGCCTGCCTCTTTATTTCTGCCAGGTTGCCATCGCTCTCTTACTGAAAAGGAGAAGCTGTAAAAATTACATTGTATTCCTGACGTTTCTTACAGGAAGATGATTTCTGTGGATGTTGTGTAAGAAAACTGTTTTGCTGTTTTTTCAGAGGAAAACATGGCACAGAATAAAAAAGGTTCACTTGAGGAAAATCCAGCACTGGACTGGAAAGGAGAATTCTCGTTTCCTCTCTGTTTTTCTTCTTCCACCCCCATTTCTCACACTCAGGAATCCCATGCCCTGTTTCCCAACCTTATTATTAAACATTCCCCTGCACTGATAACTTCTAATTGCTTTTGTGGAAAGCCACCTCTTTGACTTCCTGATCTACGGTGCCTTATCCCTTAAACATCAAGCAGGAGCTGCTCGTTAGCTTAATTCCATGTAGGTACTTTTACAGGGCTAAGTCCATATTCCTTTACTAGTTTAATAAGTATTTTTAAATACTACAAAGAATAGATATTGTATTTATTATCTATACTTGTTTGTACAAGGAATTTAAGTGAGTGTTTACACGTGACTGATATTTTAGAAATACAATCCAACAGATTTTTCTAGAAATCAGAAAATTGAATTAAAATTCCCAGTGTTTTTGCAAGAATAGCACTAACCAAACCTGTAACTATGAGATGTTGCTTGAGCAAGTTTAAGGCCTGTTTAAATGTAAAAGGAAAACAAACATCTCAGAATTTAAACCAAAAAAAAAAAGGGGGGGTTCTTGTTAATAGTAAAAGGCAAGCATTGTAGACACCTTCGGATTAGAAAAGGCAATTAATATTTATTTCATATCAAAGTAGATTGCTAATTAGGGCTGTGCTCTTCCCATCCCCCAGGGAAATAATCAGGCGAGCGAATCTCATCTGGAAAGTTCATGTATGGCAATGAGGAGCTCATCAAAAACCAGCACAAACCTGGCCGACCTGATGAAATGCTCAGGCTGCCTCACAGACTTTGCTCTCTAATGGGGTCTAAAAGACCTGGTATTAGTGAATTTATTTTACTGGTGTTCTAAAAGGCCATGATTATATATAGCTCAGTCACTTGTCAGTGTCCTTTCATTAACATGCCTAAGGAATCTTAATTGCTCAATCAGCATCACAGATTTTTGGTCTGCTGGTACAATTTAAGAGGTTATCCAAGCCAAACGGAGAAAATGGAAATCCTGCCCAAATGGATCCAACAGAAAGAACAAACATTACAGGGAAAAGTCAAGCAAGACTAAGAAGGGAATTTGAAGAGCAAACAACTGAAGATGGAAAGATAAACAAGAAATTACATCAAATATACCCAAATCAAGAGTGGCAGGTAATAAGGAACAAAGGCAAGGCTGGGTATTGGTGTGTCAAAAAATGGCAGAGCTGAAACAAACCAAAAAATTGAAAAACAACACGTAAGCTAAACTAGATGGAATTCAACATTCAAACCTTTAAACTATTAAGTAACACTTCCTTTTTGACAAAATCTTGTCTGTATCCAATGGAAAATGTCAGCTCTTGTCAGCCTTCCCAGTAGCATCATCAAGGTCCTCTCTGTTGAAAACGGAATGGATGGGGTTTGGATGAAGAGTTCATATTTCTGTCTTAATTTAAAAAAAAATAAAAGAAGTTTGTGGGGGGAATTCCTGTTTCCAACCAGATCTAATCATTACTGTGCTGTAAGGTTTTTTTGAAAATTATAGCTAATATGAAAATCATGCTTTTCTGGTCTAGTAGAATTTTTTTGTTATGGTTCACTGGTTCAGATAATAAATTTGGATTTTCAAATGTCTATTGTAATCTGGTAGAACAAGTAAATTGTCAGGAGAGAGCTAATTTTTCTTCAGTTTGGTAATTACTTTTTAACCTGGAAAAAAAACCCTCAAAACATCAGAACAGTCAACTTCTAATGTGACAAACAATTACAGAAATGTATCCCAAGAGTTATTATTGCATCTCATTCAGTCTTTTAACAGTGAGGATACAGAGTGAACAAAAAGATGTTAAAATTTGCAGATGAAACAAATGCTGGAGTGGGGTGCATGAAATGAGGGAACCAGTATATGTTGATGTTTGGCCATCATGAAAGAAGTGAAATTAGGTGTTAAAGTTGCATCAAAGCATGAAAGAATCATTGTAACTCCCCACATGGATATAACACAGATAGTTTCTAAATTCTTTCCAGACCCTTGGGAAAAAGATCCAGAAGTTCCTGTAAGAAGATAATGGATATAATTTCAGATGGATAACTTTCAGGAGTTAAATATAAGACTATTTTCAGAAATGCATAAAAGGGAACTATTTTAATGCCTTGTGTTGATTCTGTGCAGAGCAGCACCTGAATTGCTTTCCCTGAATCTGATCAAGCTGTATTAGAAAGGGTTTAGTGGGAATGGAAGAGCTAACACAAGTGATTACAGCAATTGGGAAAAACTTCCCCAAAGAATTTAAACAATGAATAATAAACTCAAGCAAAAAGCCTTCAAAATAGTTCAAATAAAACCTGGTAAATTTAGTAATAGATTCATGCAATTTTCATTATGTTTTCCTGTCTGGATGTGCATTTAAACTTCTTCAAATCAATTCTTTGATGTTTTGTAGATTGGGTGATGTGCTTTGAGGTATTTGTGTGAGGAAAGGTGAACAGCCGGAATTTCTCTGTCCCTTCTTTAAATGCCCTGTTTGCTATTTCAGGTTTAACTGAAAGGTAGAGGTTGTCTCCTGGAAGCTTAATGTTACTAAATCAGCAGCAAGATGTCTGACATGGTTTGCCATTATTCCTAAAAAAAATAATTAGCCAGTGTAGTGGAGTCAGCCCCAGTGGGGTACAGGTATATCTGCTTTATAACCTTTAAGACGTGAGCTTTAATTACACCTTGGCAGAGTCACTTTAGCTGGGTCCATTTTGCTGGATGTTGACATTACTAAATTATCTCATGTTCAAAATGCAAAGTAGCTGATTTTTTCCAAAATGCATTTCTTGGCAACCAAGAGATAAATTGGTCTGGTTTCATTTTTAAGAAGGGTTTTGTCCTTTAATGGACCTTAGGTTAATCCCGGTAATTCCACCTGAGAGGATGGCACTTCTAGAAAGCACAGAACAAAATTGTGCATTGTATTGCCAGCTTGCACTTACAAATATTCTGTAGTCTGTTCACACTGAAAAGAGATTTCTACAGTTATTTAAGAAGCGAGGTATAAATAGATGGATGTCATTAAAGATCAGCCTTCCTGCCTTTGAATTTAATGGCAGAGCTTTAGATGAAGTGAAGGACAGTTTGTCCTAGAAGATTGCAAGTTCCTTTTCAACAGAACTAAAGCCTTTAAATTAGGAGATGGGCACATGTTTATAGGTATACAGTATAAGAATTTTTAATACATCTCCTACATTCCTTAGTCCATCTAAATTGTTTGAGTGATCTTTAGAAAAAAGAGGCTGTTAGTAATTGTTTCATTTAATGAAGCTATCAGGATCAGTGTTTGGGAATCTACACCCTACTGCCTTTGCTCCTTCACAATAAGACATTATTTTAGGCACAGACTTTCAGTGTTTGTTCTGAGATTTTTTTTTTTTAAAAAGGGTGTTTAGGGGAGCCAGCGCAGAACCCAAGTCTTTCTCACGTTTCCAAGGTCTCTCCAGAGTTCTATTTTAAATCTATGATCTCGTAGTGCTTTACAAAGTATTGCTTTGAAGAGAAGTGGATCCTGTGTTTACCAGAAGGGAAACCACAGCACAAGAATCTAAAGAACCAAATCTGCGAGGTGCCGATGCCGAGAGCTGGGCTGGGTGCTCTCGCATCATCGGGTCCAGCCACGCTTTCTCCTGTCCTGCCATGGGTGCATGGACCCAGCTGAACAGACCCAGCGCCCTCAGCTGCTCCTCACACGGCCTCTCAAGGCCCTTCCCATCCTCAATGCCCTCCTTTGGACACTCTCTTATAGTTTAATATCTTTTTTACATTGTGGTGCCCGAACTGCCCCCAGGACTGGAGGTGAGGCCGCCCCAGTGCAGAGATCTGGCTCTTGAGGGCCCCTCTGAGCATCGCGTGTGGCTGTGGTCGGTGTCTGCCGCTTGAAAGTGTTGTCAGCGCTTCTCCTTCTCATTCGGAGTCCCTGGAAGAACACTCGGTGTGGCACGGAGCGAGGGGCTCTCCGGTAGATGGTGCTGCTGTAAACCTTTGAGGAACCACACACACCTCATTCCTCATCCCTCAGGGCATGCAGGGAGGGCAGCTTGTTCCTGTACACACAGTCTTTGGGCAGGGATGTTCATCACAAATGTCCCAAAGAGGCTTTTCCAGCTGAAAAGACTCCAGAAAAAATCTCTCCCTTTACTTAGCATAGCATAATGTGTTTTAAATACCCTAATTATAGCTACATATGCCAATTCATAAATAAAACAATGCAAAAAGTTATTCAGCCATGTACCAGCTCCATTATTTAAGACCAGGGAGACATCAGTCTTGGTGCCTTCAAAGAAAGAATTTCTTTACTGACTAAAAAAACAAAACACAAAATCAGTAGAAACAATTAATAAATCTGTAACAGTGTATCAGAAAAAAGACAGGACTCTGCTTGCTCCCTTTGGCTTGGTTCTGGTGCTGGAAAATCTGTATTGTGTGGTGTACAAAAAAAAAAAAAAAAAGTAGAGGACTTGAAGGGTCTCTGTATATACAATCCTTTTCTGTAAAAGCAGTTCTTTACAGTTCTGGATTCCAGGCAATGACAAACAGCTAAGGTTAACAATAGTAGTTCAAACCTTCTTCCAAATGCTTTTTGTCTGAAAATTCAAATAGCAAATTTCCATCTTGGCCACGCAAGTAATGAGGAAGCAAAAAGCTTTTTAAAAAGTTGAACTTTCGATTCAGTATCTGAACCTTTCTCTGAAAATCTAGGCCAGGCACTGGAGGTGTTAACGCTGTCTTTAATCAGCAGGATCCTGTTCCTTCAAGAGGCCTCAGAGAATTGGATTTGAAACAGGGAAGTATTTATCAGTTCAAAGATTAGTAGCAGATTAAAGTGTCACCTGTATCAGACTTTTGCAGCTACTGCAGATAAAGTTAGCATGATATGCTACTTTTGAATGGATACAGCCAAAGTCCCGCCATCCCTCGCTTTGAACAAACCCCCTGTCAGGAACAGAGCTGGACTTTCCCCTCTCTCCTGCCATGCCCATTGCAATGAGGGCAATTCAGTGAAAAGCAAAAGCCACAACATTCTTTCCACCTTTGTCTTCCTGATTTAAAGTTCTGCATTGGTTCCTTTGGAAATGAGAGATTTTGTATGGAGTGATACCAAGACCTGGGAGCAGAGACCTGCCCACCTGGAATAACACACAGAGACAGGCAGAGTGGATGCTCCAGAGAGAGAGTTTTGTGTGTGTGTGTGTCTTCCTACTTACCTTTGATAAGATCAGGGCAGTACCATGAAATAGTTATTTTGCAACTGAATTAAAATAGTTTAAGTCCACAATGCTGCCAAAAAGAGGGTCTGGACTTTCTCCTGGTTCTCAGACTCGTGGTCCTGGTGTGTCCCAGCACTGGCAGTGGTGCTTGAGGAATTTTGCAGTCACTCAGATCAGCAAGGTGATGCTGTCAAAAGCACACTCATTGGAGAAAGTTTAGTTTAGTTTAGTTTAGATTCTTGCATGGACCACTAAAGCTGAATCTGAAGAAGTAGAGGAGAAGCACTCAGGGTGGAGTAGTCAGGATCACCCCTCCAAGAGCTAATATGGTCTTAAGTGCACTTCAGCTGGCTGCTGCACTGTACCATGAATATTAAGTAAAATTTGCTGCCTAACCCAAAAATAGGGTTCCCAAAAGTTTTAACTTCCAGGCTACGTAGACCTGAAGATGTCCAAGTCCTTAAGTGCTCCTGTTCCTTACTTGTGTTTGCCAGCTGCCTGAGAATCCTCCTTGGGCTGAGTATCAGCTTTGACAAGACCAAGTGAAGAGCTCCAGGTAGAACTCAGAGCTGATCCCCAAAACAGTCAGAGCTGTAGCTGGGGAGGGATGGAAGGACAGAAGAAGGAGGGAAGTGAGCTGAGCACTAAAATGTCTTTTGAATAGCTGTGATCAGACAGCTATTGTAGTTACACAAGTAAATGTAATGTGTTGTATAAACAGATGTATGTTCCATCTCCTCCTTTGAATAATGAAATTCAAATCTCATCTCTCAGGTGCGTTGAGTTCTAGATGGATGGGGCAGGAGCCTTATTAGTTTTTCCTGTTGGTCTAGTGAACAGCAGTAGGAAAAGGAGCCAACAACCAACACATGGAGTACTCAGTTTGAAAGGGAAAGGGCTAAGTGGGATCTGTCTTGAGTCCAATGACTGTTTGCTTTGACATACAGGGGAGGGATGCTCTAAAGGAAGTCTGAAACCTATTGCATGTTGACTTGCAGCATCTCTGGGAAGCTATCAAATCCTATTAATCTTAAAATCAGGCCTTAATGTAATTTATTGAGGGACCAACTTGTGCATTTATCTGCTTGCTGAACTACGTACAGGAGTGAGCTCAGTCTTTTTATGACCCTCTGTGGTGGTATCATCTGACTAAGAATGTGATGAGCCCCTGGACAAAATGACTGCTGTAGGTGAAATCTCTGCTGGTGTGTGGGAGTGTTTATGCTGCAGATGAGTTCCCCACCTACCAGGACAGTGGAGCTCTGAAAATCTCAAATTTCAGGCAATCCATGTGAGAAGAGAGTGCAAATGGTTTTGGTTGATTCTGCTGAAAGATTATTCGAGTCAAACCGAACCGTGACTTTTTTTAAGACCAAACGTGCTTTGGAAGCATTGTCTCAGAGATTGAGGCTAGAGGGTGGTTGGTTTATTTATGTGGGGTAAAGACAGAGGAGATTTTGGAAGGCATGACAGTATGTGCATAATGACATTGATTTTAGTAAAAACAGACTCTGCATCTACTTTTGGAAGATAACAAAAAATGGGACTTTTCTCCCATAATCGTGATTAAATAACTGCCCTGTGGCTGCTTTTCTGGTGTCAAAATTAACTAAATATATTTTGCATTGCTTTTATTGCAACTGGCAAGTGAGCAAGTCACTAATAGTAGCAGAGCTGTTGTGTAATCAAGGCTAATCCTTACTCATGGTAAGAATCAGAGCCAAAAGCCTATAATCCTACTGAGGCCACATTCCTCTGTAGTTTTCCTCTTAATATCTCTTGCTTTTTGCTCCTTGAAAACTTATTTTTGGGTTAAGTTCTTGACTTAAATTTTTTATTATTTCTTTTGAGGGGTTTTTTTTCATAGGGAATGTGTTCATTGATTTTGCCTCGGTGCCCTCTTCACTGCACTGCAGCCTGCCTTGATGTCTCTGAAGACAGTAACAGCACTGCTGCATTGCTCACATTCCAGGTTTTTAGATTCCTGCTTTATTTCTGAGACTCACAGATTTTATATAATAAAAGAAGAGGAAATAAAGTCTGTGGAGACTGTGGAGAAAGGTCGACCATAAAGGCCTGTAACAGAGAGAAAAATAAAAGGCCTTCAAATTCAGTCCTGTGTTGTTGAAGATCTGACTCAGAAATTTTGAATAATTCCAGCTTAATATCCTGATGTTTGTTTTACACTGGGTTGTGGGTAAGAGGGACATTTGCACGTGCACACGTAGGTGTTTGCAAAGGCTTCTTTGCCATTGTTGAAGAAATTCGCTGGAGTCCTCTGCTCTAAACTGGTTCTGATAGCAGTTGCTGGAGATTAGTTATAACTCTGGTACCTGTATATGCCAATTTCCTGGTGTAGTGAGTTTATTGTAATTAATAACTAACAGCTGCTCTGTGGCTTCTTGCACAGAGTTATTTTATTGGAATAACTTAGATCAGCTGTTACCCCTAACTTTCATCTACAGCTTTGGTGCCTGTACTGCCATGGCCTGTGGATCCATCCAGGTTGCTAACAGCTAATATCCCAAACTGCAGGAAACTCCCAGGGTATTCCCCAGCTCTGTGGGAAAGTTCTGCTCTGAGACCTGTGGGTGATCATCTTACAACCTGGAGCATGGGAGTGAATACTCCCTTTTATCTGGGTTTGAATGGGCCCGAGCTCTATCAAAGGTGGGGGAGTCCCCCGCCCTCCCCTGCCTGTGTGCCTGGCCTGTGGCAGGAGGGCTCTCCTCAAAGGCAGGCTGTCTCTTTGGGAAACACGATCCCAGGAAACAGTGGAGAGCAGCCAGCCCAGGCAGGTCCCATCGCACTCTGCTGGGAGTGGATGCCTGCTGTGGCAGAGATGGGGGTGCTAAAGGGGAGAATTAGCCAGGAAAAGCACTGTCTAAACTGAAGTTGAAGATTTTCCACACCATTTTTTTCTTCTTCCTTTTTCTGTCTGTGCATCCCTGACTGATCCAGGTAATAGGAGAAACCCAATCCCGAAGTGGCAGCACATTAACAGCAGCAGAGTCACGTAGCAGCCGAGGCAGGAGGTGACTTTTGTGCCTTGGTGTATCCGATCCCATTCAGCCATCGGATCCCTTCTCCTGAGTCCCCGGAGTAGCCCCTGGAGGTTATGCTCCAAAGCACACTGATGAGCCTCTTCCAGCTCCTTCCAGCTGGGAGGGCGATCCCTGGAGAGGTCCCTTTGTACAGGGGTCACAGTTCCTGCCTCTGGAGGCATTTGCTGTTGTCATTTTTCCATTTGGGCTTGGTGTACCTTGTTCTGTGGGAAGGACCTGCGTGCCACTCAGGTTACCCCATGGCACTGGAAGTTCCCAGGTGAGCTTTGAGCTAGGACAGATGGATCATGGCTCTAGGCAATGCCTCAGCCCTTCTAAAATCACCAAAAATCAATTTATTGTTTTCCTCTCCTGACTTTCTCCCTTCTCCGTTTTCCCCATAAACTACTTAGAATTGCTCATTTTCAGGTATTTTTCCTCCCTGAAATTTCATATAATTCTTGTAAATATAATCCTGGGAACTGAAGGACAGTAAAAGGAATCACAAATCCCTTTCTAGCCGAAGAAGAGCCAGCACAGGAAACAAAGCTGTGTTAAGATCTTTTTTTCTGCCCAAGATAAAAATATGGTTTAAACTGAGGGGAGATTGCAATGTTAGCAATTATGAATTGAATGAGGAATTTTGTAGCTGGACATGTATTAGTCATTAATTCAATCAGAAAGCAAGATTTATGACCAGTCTGCAATGTACTCATCCTGGTTTAAACTGTATTGAAATGATGTAATTTTGTATTAAATTTATGTAATGCTGGTGGAACCAAGATCAATATCTGTTTCAAGTTTGTTGTTTTTCTTCTAGTTGTTTTAGGTGGAAGTGAAGACTAGAAAATAATTTATGAAGTTTTGTGCTTTTGTTCAGGCACCAAACTCCCCATTGGATACAGTGCCATACTCATTCCTTCACCTGCAACAATCAACACTTCATTATCACTTGCCTTATAATCTGGGAACTTAATTACAACCATTAATTACCACCACTGAACAACAGTTTCCCACCAATACATGTACTAAACTCCATGCTCAATGTAGAAGCTAGGTAGACATTTTCCATGGAGTCTCAGACAGGTATTTGGGATTTGTCTGGTCGTTAGAGGTGTCCTGGGATGCTGTGTGGTGTTATCTGTCACCTCTTCTGTTACCAAATAAACTGTGGTAGTGAAGTGTGAAACCAAAACCACTTGATCCTCTGCATCTTGAAGTCACAGGGAATTAAAACGAAAAGCTTTATTGTCTAGTGAAAAATTCCTGTTGCTTGTCATCAGCAGCGATGGATTTCTTCCTTGCTCTTGGAGTTTGGGAATCTCTGCCAATACACAGCCATGCATGAAGAGCTTTTACACAGACCAGATTCTTTTTTCCTTTTTCTTTTTTTATTAGTAGGAGTTTTGTCTGGTTTTGAATGCAAGACTTGAAGCTCTATTTTAAATCATCTTAAATCCAGACGGGTTTTACAGAGGTAGGCAAAGTATTGGAATTGCTCTTACAGACAGCTTGTAGCGTTGCCATCTGAGGAAGTGGGTTGGCCTCAGAAGTCATTGGGTATCATGATCCTGTTTGTGCCTTGGGATCAACCACATGACCTCAAAAAGTCCCTCAAAATTCTATTATTTTGTGATTAAGCAGGAACTTTCCAAAGTTTGCTCTCACATTTATCTTGTATAAACCCAGGCTCATACCACTCTGATGAGATTTATTCCAGGAAGTTTCAGAAGCAGATTAGGAAGCCCTGGAAGAATCCAATGGCAGTTGTCTCTTCTGGCACCACATTTGTTTTTTGACTCCACAGTCCTAAGAGGCAATGAAAAAAAAAAAAAAAAAAGACACAGAACTATAAATAGAAAGACATCAGAGGAAAAACTTGGTGGATGAGTATAATGAATGGTAAAAGATGGTTCACAGGGAGGAAATGTCAGCATGTTTTATACAGAGGGGACAAATAGCTTCCTAAAATCAACAATTTATTTTGCTGAACTTTCTTCATGGCAAATGTGGAAGTTGAAGGATCAAAAGGAGTTAGGATGCACTTCATTTCTGGGGGTGTCTGCTAATAAAGATTGAATTGGTGAATATCAGGGTGAGTCTCCACCAGTCCAACTCATTGCCTGTCCTTTCCCATACCTCCGTTTTCTAAAGTGTAGCAATTAACCCTTGTGATCCTGAGCAATCCCCTTCTCCTGAATTTTTGAAGTACTAACCAGTGTTACATATAATCCATCTTTCGTGCAAGGGAAGGTGCTTTGGAGAGCAGTAAACATCCTCTTCCTGCTATCAAGGCCCTGTGATCTGTCTTTGCCTTGTAGCTGCCTTGCTCTTGTGGGGCTGGAGATGGGAGCTGGTACTTGCCAACTTCTGGGGAGACACCAGTGGAAAACAAGAGCTCCACGGAGGCTCTGCAGCATTTTGCACACATTTGATGTTTTATTCTTTCCCAGAAGAGTAATTTTGTGTTTAAACTAAGCAGACATTTTAAACTGGCTAAACCACTTTTATCTGTCAACATTTGTGCTTCCTGTCCAACCTTGCCCTCCAACGGCCTTGCAATTTCCTTTAACTATCACACATTTGCAACAGGTAGATGGTCCATCTGCTACATCCACCAAGTCTTTCCCTAGATTTAAGCCAGAAAGAGTCATTCAATCTAGTTCAGTCCTGCAGGTAACATCTACTCCAGGATTTCACCTGGCTATCTTATTTTTGAGTGCAATCCTTTTTCGTTGAGCAGGAAGAATCTGAGTTTCATTTATTAAAAGAGTCTTTGTTCTCATGTAAGAGGAGAATGTAGTCAGAGATAATCTTTATCTCCCAGTCTCCTGATAATACAGAAAAGCAGCTATCTTGAGAGCTGGCTTTCAAGTAGAATGGAAAAACCAGGGTTTTTTCCTCATGAAATTTCATTTTTAATTTTTAAGTAATTGAAAAACGGGAACAAAAAAATAATTGGAAGAGTCCCAGCATTTGAGATTACTGCAAATATACTTTAAATAAATTACAGATGGCTGTTTTATTTACAAAATGCTCAAAATGCCTCAATTGACAAATATATTTAGCTGGAGTGTATGATAAAGTGATAAGCAAGTCAACAAAGCAAACCAAAAATAAGAAGTTACTTTCTTTTTCAAGGATGCCCACAAATGGCAAGTGTTGATAGAGAAGCACAGTCATCAGAACCAGGGGATTAATATGCACATAACGAGGACTGGGCTCAAGCAGGAGGAGAAGTTTCAATAACAACAATGGGAGCATTGTTGGGAAAAAAACTGCAGCAAACCCATCTGCTGGAGCCATGTGACTGAGTCCCACACAGAAAGGCAGAGGAGAGCTGAGCATCCCAGGGAAAATCTGGTGCTCAGCTGAGAGGAGATCCGAGCTGGAGACTGCCTGGACCTGCCTTCAGAACACCTTTCTGATGGGGACAGAAAAGAACAGGATACTGCAAAGAAATTTCTAATAAAAGGTTCCCACTCGCCCATCCAGTTGATGGAGTGACCTTTCCAGAAACTCTTACAAACTTCCAGCCTCTGAGTCCTAGGTTTGAAATATGAATTTAAAAGGGAGGGGGGTCGGTGAGAGGGGGAAGAGGTAGAAGGGTAGTGTGTCATTTCTTTTGGTATTTTGTTTCCAGCTCTATCCTTTGATCTCTGCAGCAGTGTAGTTCAGACAATCTGTAGAAATATTGCTAAACCAAGTTACTTTGTTATATTTTACCTCAGCCATTTGTCAGCATATGCCATAAAAATTTTGGTTTTCTCTCTTGATCTTTATCAGAGATTGCTGTTTCTCTTTGATGTCTCCCTCCTTATTTGACATTTGGATCTGGTTTCCCATTTAATTATCTAACTCTCTATTGCTATTTTAGTTTAAAAGTTCACTGCAATATTTTACTCCTCCTGTTTCTCGGTCCATTCCTCTGTGCTCCAGCTGAGACACAAGAAAATTATGAGGGTACTCTCTTTCTTAGGGGGGTTTGTGCCTGAACCCTCCTGTGAACAGAGGGGAGCACAGACCTGTGGTCAGTGAGTGTGGGCAGCAAACATGATGCTGGGACATGCTGGATCTCCTAAATCAAAATATCCAGAGGCCATTCTTTGATTAAATGGTAAATTTAGACTGTTTTCTGTAGGTTTGAAAGTCTGAAATGTAAACAGCAATGCAGTCAAAATAGCTGTAAAATGTCATTTAATACAGCCCCAGTTCCTACAAACCATCTTACGAAAACACCATCCTCACTGCTTAGCTGTGTCGGAAAACAGAAGGAATTCCTCACATTTTGTAGCCCAGAGAAGGAGATTTGTCTCCAGAGAGACAAGCTGAAGCACAGAAGACTTTTTACCTCCTTATTCCAGAAAGTTTCTCAAAATAGCTGGAAGCTCTTCAGGGCAGCTGGTTCTTGGGATGTTTGACAAGCCATAGGCCACTGGATGAGGTGGGGATGACCAAAAATGACCAGGGCCCTGTGTAGGCAGTTTATTGCTACAGCGTGTGGCCATGAGTGTAATGCAGGAAGGACTGTGTCTTCTGGCATGGCTGGAGAAGTGGGAACCAGTGAGGTAACTGTGCCACACCACTGATGGGATGTGATGAAGTCCTGGTGAACTCCTACACCAATAGAGAGATTTCAACGTCATCCAAAACACAACAAGCTGGAGGAGGAGAAGTCTGGGCACTATTTCTTGCTCTGGAGTTCAGGGCAGGTTAGAAGAACCTTCCTGTGGGTGCTCTGAGACAAAGGATCAAAATATTTCCATTGGTTGTTGTTAAGAGCAGAACTGGAGCCGTGCACAGTCGCGGGTGAGTCCTGGCATATGGCTGAGGGGCTTTAGAGGAGGGTGTGCAGCTCCATCTGGCAGGCCCAAGGGAGCAGATCCACTGGAAGCCACAGCAGACTGAACATATTGTGCTTCTGGCTGGGTGACCTCCTCCCCCAGCCCAAATTTGGCAGCCAGACTAAAACTGTGGAGGAAAATACAACATTTGATCAAACCATTCCTTTTTTTTTTTTTTTTTTTTTTTTTTGCTTTACCTCCACTTTTCAAATGAAATCTTTGAAAGCAAAGAAGAAACCAGGGAAGTGGTGATCCCAACCTGCCTACGTTCAAGGGTCAGATGCTTGTCTAGCATGAAGCAGACCTAGGTTCAACCCCCTCTTCTGCCTGGGAAGTCTGGAATTTGCATTTCCCACCACTAAGAAAAAAAACCCACCTGCTGAGATATTCAGAGATGTGTTTGGATATATGGAGACATTTCTGTGTCTTCTCTGTGAAGCCAGCTCCTCTTTGTAGGCAGTACTCAAATGTTGATGGAGCAGAAGAGAAGGACTGTGAGAGGGACTACCTGGCATAATGTTTCCAGCCAAAAATATGGAGGTAATTTGCTTCACTTTCTGCTCTTTGCACTGCAACAGCTTATTTTTGCCTGCCAGATAAGCACTTCCCAAAGGATGGTGCTTGGAAATACACTCCTTTGAAGACAGGCAGAAAATATTCTTTCACCTCTGGATTCCCTGGATGTGGCCAAGGTTTGAAACCCCCATGTACCACATTTGAAGACTGTTGCAAGTAAATTTGCTGCCTGCATGGAGATGAGGCTCTGAATTTACTTACCTTGCCCTGATTCACCTTATCTCCCAATGGGAACTGGGATTTAACAGTGAAACAAATAAAATGTTTGAAACCCAAACTAGTTTTTTGGCAACAAAATGTAAGTAAAATAAGGAATTGTATAGTCCTGCTCCATAATTGAGAGGAAGCTGTTCCCAAATCTTCCCTGTGTGTTTTCATGGATATTTCAGATGAGTTGATCTCCCTGGGTAGTACAAGAAACTTGATCCCAAGCCATTGGATTTGAAGGAGAGTCCTCTTGTCTTCCCATGAAGTTTTATTATAGCTGAAGTAATTCAAGATTTCTTGGGCAGTTTCCAGCTTATTCTTCAGTTCAGTGTTCAGGGGATGGGAAACAGAGGTGCCCCTGTTAATTAGGAAGAGGTCAGGATTTTATGAAGCATTTTTCTAAATACAGGAAGGAGTTTGAATACTGGGAGAGATGATTTGCAGTAACGTTTTTGGTTTTCTGTAGTATTTTCTTTTCCTTGGTATAATTCTGCTCAACTCAACTTTCAGCACATATAAAACCCCTCATCTCTGCTGGGCAAGGACAGTGATACACCAAGGACTTTGGAAAACACAGCCAGGTTCCTGGCTCTGCCTTTGGCAGTTCCCTCAGCATGCTCCAACAGCTGGCACAGAAAGAAACCACAGAATCACGGAATGGTTTGGGTGGGAAGAAACCTTAAAACTCATCTCATTCCACCCCCTGCCACGGGCAGGGACACCTTCCACTATCTCACATTGCTCCAAGCCCTGTCCAGCCTTGGACACTTCCAGGCATCCAGGGGCAGCCACAGCTTCTCTGGGCACCCTGTGCCAGGGCCTGCCCAACCTCACAGGGAACAATTTCCTCCCAGTATCCCATCCAACTCTATTCTCTTTGAGACACTTCAGCTTCAGGGTTGTATTTGCTTCCCTTGCATGTCCACATGGAGAAGGGAGTTTTGTTTGCTTTGTAGCCATGCAGTGATTTAAAAAGACCACTAATATGTTTCTAAGTTTCTTTTCAAAGTTTTACAGGGTGAAAAAGAGAGGCAAGGCATTAAGGGCTTTACATACTCAGAAGGACAGTGGCAGAAAAACAAAGACACTTAATCTGGGATACACAAAGCAGGAAGGGGGGCAGCGTGATGTAGCTGTAATGAGAGACGGCGAGATTGACGTGGAAAAGATGGGACAGGCAGCAGAGTATAAATAGAGCTGCAGTTTATTTGTAACTTTCATTTTTAGGTGGGGATGATTGACACATGGATGGGCTGGATGAAAGTAACCTCCCTGATCTTTAACTTGCAGGTCACATGGAGAAAACTTTGAGAAAATACTCCAACATGTAGATGTCAGGTTGAGTGACAGCTGCGTGTGAGGTGAATTGCATTTCCTGGCTTTTTTACATGCATCACTTCACAGAAATGATGGCTGCCATCGGAACAAAAAGACGTCCTTCCCAACCGGGGTCAACAAACTGACAGTGCCCACCCATTAATAGAAAACACTGTCATTTAAAATAAAATGCTATGGAGGAAACTTCAAAAATCTATTAGCCAACACAGCAGATAGTATCAGTTTCTGCCCATGAATTACTGTATACCATTCCAGTGTTAATGTACAGCGCAGTGTGTGGTACAATTTTCATCTGTAACAATATATATAGAATGCCATATGGCTGACAGCATGCACTACACATGTCAGGCTCTTCTGTTTTCTAGCTCTGTACATCTTATTTGCTTCTGTCTAATTATCTTGTTCTGTGAAGGGGAGGGAGAGAAAATAAGAAAAGCCAATGGGAATTCAAAAATCAGGGGTAACAAATAGTGCCAATTACTTAATTCCATTGTTAATGTGTTCTTATGTTTCTTAAAATGCAATGCTTTTTAAAAGATGCAGTTGGACATCATTGCTGGAGGTGGAATGTGGGGCTGTAATAAAGGCTCTGTATGTGGCATTTCAAAAAAAACCCCAAACAAACAAATCAGAAAGAACAGCCCTGCTTTATGCTGTCCACTTATATTGGTTAATTCTAGGCATAATTTTTCCAGCTGCTAGAATATGCCCATATTCCTTCCCTATTCCTGTCTGTGTAAAAGTAGTGCCTGTATTTTTTTTTTTCCTCAACAGAACCAAAATAGTGCTGAGAAGAATTGCTCTAAAAGTGGAACCCTGGATCTGAAGCAGTCTAAAGAGTTCCTCAGAAGTTTAAGCCTTGAATTTATTTTTTTTTTCTGAGGGATTTGGTATTGTTTAAAGGTCAGAGCCCCAAGATTTGTCTTCAGAGATGTAGTCCTGGCTTATCCGTCAGTCACTCACCCTTGTAAAGGCCAGAGGCAATTGCCAGCACTCCCCATGCTGTGCTCCCCTCTTCTTGAGCACTTGATCCACAGGGAAATATCTTGTCCTGGACTGGAAGGCAGCTGCCATCCCGTCTGTAATGGAAAGTAGAGAGAGAAGGGAAAATTGGTACTGCCACCTACATTCAATGGTCCTGAGTGGGGCAGAACTACTACGAGTGCTGCAGCCTTCAGACTTCATGTCCTCACAGGGCTGAGAGGCAAAACCCTTCACTCCATGGCTAGAAGGGATTGGTTGGCCCACCATGAGCTTAAAATAGTGTCATTTTTGGGTCATTAACTTTTCCCGGCTGCTGGTTTGGAAGTGAAGCTCAATGCCATGCTGAAAAGCCAATATAGTTAGAAAGGAATTGTGAAATTGAAAAGCAAATGGCACAAACGAGTGGCTTGGTGCAGCCATGGGCTGGCAGGGGCTACACAGGAGTGGTTAACGTTGGTCTGCCTTTATAACAGCTCATGACTGAGGGGCATAAAGTAAACTCTGGTTTTAACCTGCACTGCATGCTTCTCCAACAGGGAAAAATACTTAATCCATGAATGTGGTGTTCAGAACCACCTTGATGCGATACGTGTGTTCTCTGGGATTGGGATGTTCCAAAAGGGGGCATTCTTTGATCAGCAAGGTAATTTTTTCCTTAATGTTTGCAATGGCAAAATGGTTTTTATAGTAGAGATCTCACTGAAAATTCAGGAAGCAGCCAAAGTTAACAGCAGTCTGCTCTGTTGTGTGAGGACCCCTTGCCATATTTGCTCTTAAACCTAGTTAGACATGACCATCCATTTAGGAAAAGAACCTCTAGTATCATTTTCCTAAAAGTTTTCTTAATTCAATGCATTATCACTTTATACCATGACATTTTGCCCAGTGATGGGGCTATTTCTGCTAAAATTATGGCAAGATTGCAGCTGGAGTTTCCTGTGTGTTCTTCCTATGAGCTGTCATGATCTCCGTATGAATTCCAAATACATGATATTTCATTAACACACATGTCTTCTTCTTCATGTTTTTGTCGATTGTGTCAGATTCCTTCTGCACAAATTCCATAGTAATTATGAGGAAGAAGCATGTTCCCTGCTTCCTTTTTGGTGTGAAACATGTTCCAGCAAATGGCATATGATTCTTCTCTCCCAGTTAAAGTGGAGTTTTCATTTTCACACCAGAGGTGTCTGAAATTCCAAAACGGGGGCATAGTGCAGCAAGGCAGAAATAGAAAACTTTTAACAGGGGAAACACAAATTTAATACAATGAAAACCAAAAAACTGAAACTCTTAAAATACCAGTCTGGATAGTTTTTGAGTCGTTCTTGCAAAGCTGAGGAAGAGATTGCAACAGCATTGAAATACTTTGGGGGAAGGAATGGCCTTGGGCAGAAAAGTGAGGCCAGAGTGGCCCTGGAGCTGCAGAAAAGAGAAACAAGCTGTGCTCTCCCATGTGTGTATTCACTCCAGGACATGAACACAATTGGCTTTGCTCTACACTTCTATGTTTTCCCCCTAAAAAATAAGACTATTTAGAAAAATAAAGGTATTAGTACGTGTTTGAATCTCAGCATCTTACTGGAAAGCCACCTTGTTGTATACATACTTCTATAAATGTTACATACCATCAGTTAATTTCAGCTCTTTCACCCACAGTCATGGAGATTCAGCCTTTCCAAAAGGAATGGTTGACAAGATGTGGTATGAATGGAAAAAATAGCTCATTTATCCATGGCAAATTACGGGATCAAGTTCTCCTGTGTTTCATTAGTGCAATCCATAGTACTTCAGTTATTGGACCATCATTTGTCTGGCTTTCTACCGGGGCAGCTAAAGCCATGGAGCATCTAATGTCTGTCAGACTGATCAGACAGAGGCGTCTTTTGGTACTGAATAAATTATTTTTATGACATCTTGAAAATAGCACTGAGTTCAGTTCCCCTCCAGGCTCAGGCAAATGAGGCAGTTGCCGGGAGCAGGAGATGCAGTGGAATGGCCAAGGCCCTTTCCCAGTGCTACAGCAAAACCCCTGCATGGCCAGAGCAGCTCCTGCTGCTGAGCAAACCATCATCCTGGAGGGAAAACATGGCAGGTACGGCCACCAGGAATAGGGGCAGGGAGTCTGCTCAACAGCAACAGGAAATCTCTTCCTTTTCCATCCTGTGGCCAGCAGAGAGCCACACAGACTCCCCAGGGTCCTTGCTCCTCTTCCTACCCCAGTTCTCTGTTTCAAATACACCCTCTGCCCTTTTCCTTCTATCTTGCTCCTCTCAGCCATGGCTCAGCTAAGCTCTGGCCAAACCCGGTGCTCCTGTTCCCAGGATATAAACACCAGGCCTTTGCATCTGCCCTCTGCACCAGAAAAGGCATTCCTGCTTCCTCTCCTTTGTGACTATGGGAGCTATTCTGTGCACCTCACTTGTGCCAGAGTCTCCCTATTCCCTGCAGCCGAGTTCCAGGTGAGCAGTGGGCTCCATGCTGAGGCCTCTCACTATGTTGTCTCCTCTTGGCTTTGGTTGCATGTGAAAATTCAGTTCTCTCTGTTTTACTCACTCAGGAACTTGGGTCTGTTCTGGGACAGGAGGTGTATTTAATTCTCTTTTTCCAAATACTGCTGTGTTTCTTCTCTTTCTGTTAACTTTTAACCTGCTGTTGGATCTGCCTATCCTATGGTAATTTTTCCAGCCCCTTGTGCATGTATCTAGTTGGTGGGGAAGACTGTTCCCAGAGCAACTGCTGCAGTAAATGCTTTTTGGCATCCAGATGTGTATTCTGTCATTTCCCATGCTGTGCATGTGCTGTCTCTCGCATCCAAGGATCAACAAGTGCAGACAGGTCTGGAGGCATCTGGTGCTGTTATTTCACTGCTGACACTGAAGAGGTGCTTCCTCATAAGAAACAAACCCACTCCTGTGTGACACCTGCGTTGTTACAAAGGGACCTCTGCAAAGTCAGCACCAAATCTGCTTTTTCCTTCAACTTTGGCTGCCTTGCAAGTGGGCAACTCACTCTCCATTTCAGCTCCAGATACAGTTGGAAGTATCCCACCAAGAGATCGTGTGGATGCACTGTGCTGTTTAAGATTCCCAGACAGGTCCACCAGGCTGGGAAGCTGATCCTGACGTGACAAACCCAAGCTGGCACAAACATGCTGTCATGAATCCTGCTCTGTGTTGGATCTCTCTTCCAGACTGACCCCAGGTGACAGAAAGTGAATGCACAGGAGGTCTGGGATCCTTGGTGGTGCTTTATGCCTCACTCCTATAACTGCAGAAAATATTTAATCCATTTTATTCCAGCAAAATGAAATTTAGATACACAATTAAGAAAAATGCTTCTCATGGGATTTCCTCTAGCCCCAATAGCTGGATTTGCTTTCTGCCATTATGAAGAAATTGTACAAAGGATCTACAGATTCAGAAGCTATAATGGGGAACTTTCAGCTCTTTTAATTACTTTATTATTCTTCCTCTATCTGTACCATATGCTAAATAATGCTGTTACATTTGGCTGTGATTTTTATTGTTTTACAGTCTTGAAACATTCATAATCTTGGCTAATCCTAAGAGTGTTTGCTTGGGAGCCTTATTCATTATTTAGGCCAAAATATTAAAAAATGTCTCTTTGCTCTGGTGCCTTGCTTTTTTCTGAGTTTTATTGGGGTTTTCTGAACTTGTTTTTTGCAGCACTGCAGAACATCCCACTTCCACTAGTGAGAGCAGAAACTTCAGAGGAATGTTTCTGCTTCTTTTAGAGGAATATCTCTGTATTGCACTGAGTAGCAGGTGCATGATGGGGCTTTTCTGTAGGAGATGGGATTTCTTGTGGTTGCTGGACACTGGACTGGACTTTAATGAAAAAACTAAGCTGTAGGGATGTGGAGGGAAGGGGATGACACACAGGCAGGGCAAGTAGCACTGTGGCAGCAAACAGTGTGTCAGCTCCATGGCTGTGTGGCGCTCTGAGGGAGAGTGGGGCTGAACACCAAAGAAAAGAGACAGAGCAGAGGACAAGTGAGAGAAGGAGTGAGCTGAGCCTGGGTCTGCAGGAGGAGATTTGAAGTGAATCACAGGAAGCAGTAAGAGCCCTCTTGCCTGACTCACAGTGCCGCGGCAAGGAGAAGATGGTGCTGCTGGAGCTCTAGAGCTGCACGTGGAGGAGCAGGAGTGTTTCAGTGCTGGACATGCAGCAGTGCTGATCCTCACCTCTCCCGTGGTACCTGGTTCCTTTTGCCAGCACAGCTCTGCACCTGCAGCCCCTGATCTGAGGTTGCCATGTGCTTTCCTTCCCCTGCAGAACCTCCTGCTGAACATATCCCTGTGCAGCCACAACGTGAGGTGCTGCGATGTGTACCCAAGACTGTAGATTAATAACCTGAATAACCACAGCCTCTAATGACAGCAATCTGACCAATCAACCAGCCAGCTCTGGGAAGCAAGCTTCCCATCCTCAGCTCAAAGTGTAGCAGTGATCCTTGACATTAATTATACAGACTTTCACACAGCACATGTACTTGCAGAGAAAGGACATCTACTACAAAACTTGTTGTGCACAGCCAAGCCTTCCCATGCTGGTGATGAATATTTATGCCAAGAATGTAGAGTGCAAGGTGGCATCTTCCTTGATGAATTGGGGGCTAGATGCTATGACTACATTATTTAGACCACTTTATTATAAGGGTTACAGTTTTTATTGCCTGTTGCAATGCAGAGATAATGTAGATCTTCCCAAAGATCAAAGTGTGTCTCTAGGGCAGCCAGTAAATTAGTGGAGATTATAAATGAGTGCATAGTCATTGATGTCTTGAGAGCTCGGCTCAAGAGATCAGAGAGTATTCTTTCCCCCTTTCTGTTCATAAGTGTCTTTCCAGAATAGATTACTTTTTTTACACTTAAAAGCAATATTCATGGACTTCATAAGAACAAGTGTTTCAGTAGGACATGCTCTTGTTGGGGAAGATGAAACAGGAAAGCCTTGGAAATATGATTGCCTGACAAAAGATTTTGGGAATATGAAAACTACAGGCAACATCGAAATGAAAGCCACTTTTGAAATACCAGGTCTTAGTTACTGAACAACTAGAAAACAATGGTATGGCCACTGAAGTAATCCCCTCTTGATGGAACAATACCCTCTGCTTGCAAACAGGTCCAAGGGTCAGAGCAGACCCTACTAGCTCAGCAGAAGGGGTCCAAAGAGTAGTTTTTAGAAGTTAAGATGTAACACTCTATGGTAATATAAGAACTCTTATAGGCTGTATGTAAATGCTATAGGATTTGTATCTTGTATTAGATTGGTTAGTGACAATTAGAATATTCAGTACAGAAGATGATTTATTGTATTGTAACCAGGACTTCAGACACTTCTATTCATTCTTCCTCTCTTCCACTTCTACTCTTGCTCCTACTCTCTCTCTCTCTCTCTCTCACCCGTTCACTCTCTTGCTCTCTTGGGCCTGCTCAGAGCTGAGTCTGGCAGCTCTGAGCAGTGCCCCAATACCCACGCCCTTTACAATAAACCGGCTGTGTCCCAAGACCTGCCTATAGAGATCTCTCGTCTCCATCCGTCACCGTCTACGTCCGGCCGTCCTGACAGGACCCCCAGAACCCCGTAACCTACATGCTCTGATCACATCACTCCCTGTCGTATATGGACTTATTATGGACTGATGCTTCCCTGTAATACAGACTCCTGGAGGCTGATGTCAGGGATATGTGTTCGGAGAATCGTATCGTTTAACTAATGCCGTCATATTTTACAGCAAGTACAGCCTCTGTAGGAATTCTTTCAGCAGAGTGGGAGCTCTTCAAAGCTCTGTTATGAGGTGCAAAGAGTGTATGAAGCAAAATAAAAGCCAATTAGAGAACACTTCACTATCCTGAAAGGGGAAATTATAGCTATGGTGGGGAAAAGTAAATATAAACCAAATCACACTATGCCAAAAACTGCATATAAAAAACCCCAGAATAAACATCCATTTCATGGAGGGATTTGAAGTTAACTTTTAATATCCAAGCTGGGAGAGGAGTCAGAATTGTGTCTTTGTGCAGAAGATGGAACAGAGCTCTCATTTACTACTACAAATCTGGAGTCTGTATATTGTAAGAACAACCTCAATCTCAAACATTTTAAAACTTTTTTTTTTTTAATTTCTGTATATTCCGCAAAACAGAAAGACCAAATAAAAAAACCCCAAGACAGAGTTTCCTGTACCACTCAGCTTTAGAGAAATGCTTTGTGTGGAAATCACCACTGCAGAAATAAACGAGTAGGATCACACTATCGAGTTTTAAGGCAGTTATCTGGTGGTGTCAGTGGAGACACCGGCCTTAGGTTTTCAGGGATGGCTTTGATTAACTCCTTCATCCCATTGTCCTGTTACAGGAAGTTTCTGCTGCTGTCCCAGTGGGTGCTCTGGGCTGGTCAGTCTGAGAAGTTGAAGGCAGGTGAGATGTTCCTGGTGGAAGGAAAGACTCATAGTGCAGTATGGAAAGCAATGAGCAGATCAGTCCATAGTGCTTTTCCACCTGTCTGGCTGCTCCTGTAGTAAAGTGAAGGTCTCAGACATCATTGCAATTGTTCATTTTTCTGCCCTTGGGCAGCTCAGTCAGTTTTTGTTAGGAATGTGCTACTTTTTCCTTCAGGTGTGTTCTGAACCTTGAACCAAGTTCCTCTGGGTTCAATAAAACAGATGTTTTGCCATTGCAATGCTGGGAGGGTCAGTGTCATTTGTTTTATTGCTTGTTTAAATGAGGATTCACCGTCATGAAAATACCATGCAAAGGCTCAGGTAAAGTAAACACAGTTTTCATAGGTTTGGCAATCAGAGTAGTCTGAATATCTGGTTAAGTGGAGAGTTTGTTATTGATCTTCTAGTCTTGGCTTTGCTTGGTGGGGCCAGGTCCTGTGCAAACAGTGGGAGGATGTTTTACATGAACTGTAGCATTTTGTGACTGGCCGCTGAAGCCCGTGTGGTCCCAGGGTGAGATGTTACCAGCCCTCAGCACCATTTCCAGGTGAACTGTAGATTCTCTTTTCTAACTTCATCCATGCCAATTACTCAAAGGAAGCCAAAGATGTAACAAAGATGCCATAAGACCCAATTTGACTGAAAAGAACGAGATGAAATGCCATGGCAGACGTAGCTTCTTGCCAAGGACAGGTTTGCCAAGATGAAATGTGTCATTGTGGTGCAGTGCTGAAATGATTCACTCCTCACTGGAGAGACTTTGGATGTGCCTTTGCCTTTAATCTCCTCTTCCCGTGACTGGTAGGACTGATGAGGACTGGCAGCAAGCACCAGCAGAGCAGTGGATTTTGTTCTGAAGATCAGCGTGTCTTGGATTGGCTCCAAGTCACAAATTCCGTTAGCTGAAGCAATACTGCAAATTGTAGACGTCCCTTGGCCACTGTAGCTGCCACAGGAAAATTGGATGTGGAAGTTTAGAAAAAAACACTCTCTCTTTGAAGATGGTACCATTTTGATGAGGAAATCCAGTCTGTAAGACACCTCTGATGAAACCTGTGACTGTGGTAAATGGCATAAAACAAATCTCCAGCTGTAAATAAAATTGTGTGGGCTGTGTTTGCTGTGTTTTTACTGGAACCGACCTTGATGAGTGACAAACCACGGAGTGACACGGACCGTGCTGTCTCCGGTGCAGAGCTGGTGCAACTCAGTTCCTGAGGGCTTAGCTTTGAAGGCTCCGTTTCGGTGAGCAGCATAAGCTGTAAAACATCTGCTCAGAACTGTAGCAAAAATGATGGTATTAGTTCTTACAGAAGGAAATTCCTACTCCCCAGGTGAATTCCTTTGGAATTTATTTCCCTCTGGACACAGAGGATTTGATGAGTGACAAAATGCCATGTCAGGAACAGGTCTGATTATTGATGCTTTTTCCTACGGAGAGGAGTTGGTTCGTTGGGGAATTTCTTCGCTTGAAATGTGGATCCTGTTTTCTAAGATGATCCCAGAGGGATTTAATTTTTGTCATTATGGTCTTGTGCTTTTCCACCTACCCTTACAAAATACTTACAGCATTTTTTGAGACTTGACGTAATACCTTCTTAAATGTCAGTTTGTACCAACTTTGATGACATCTTTTGCTGCTTTCACAGAAACCCCAAACCCTCTAATTCCCTGTCTTTGTTCAGAGGCCTTGATTACCCACTTTGGTTGTTACACAGTGTAGCTGTTTGCTTTATTGTTAAGATCCATCTGAGGACAAGCGAGGTTGAATGGCCAATGCAATGTAAACATGTGTGACTAATCCCTTGAAATGGTGCTGTTTGGGCTTTAATATTCCAGGCTGAAAGATAATGTCCTGTCAGAAGGGCTGAGAAAGGGGCAAGAAGCAGCTTCCTTTGGATTTGATGAATAGTCTTGCGAGGCTATAAGGTGGTAGATTGAGATTTGGACTAATGATTAAAATATGTTTAATTGCTGGGCTTTTTTGGGCATGACGAGTGTCTGAGTCAACCTTTCATTCAGGTTTGAGTGTTCTAGATATACTTAAATAGGTAAATTACCCCTTTCATGCTTCTGGACAGAAGGAAAAATACACTTAAAACATTGTAGCTTTGAAAATACACGCGAAAAAATTCTGTCCCTGTCTGCTGTGGTGGAAATGTGTGGGAATCTGACCGGAATTATCTGGGATGACATGTTTTCTCCCTGACACTGGATTGTTACTCTGCTTTTCAGTTCCTTCTCGGTGAGGAAACTTCTACACGAATCACAGATTGCACACCAATGTTTTTCTTCTGAAAACAGGGGAACTGACTCAGTAGAAAAGCATTTGGCCTCAGAAATTTAAGTGCTACTCTAGTGTAGTAAATGCTGCGAAAAGCGATGGGAAATTCAGATACGTTTGAGTCAAGCATGAACAAATCCTTTTCCTCTGGTGAATGTAGTATTGACCAAGTTTGGACAACACCCTCAGGCACAGGGTGGGATTCTTGGGATGTCCTGCACAGGGCCAGGAGTTGGATCTGCTTGTCTCGATGGGTCCCTTTCAACTCAGCATAATCTGTGATTCCACGATTCCAGGTTTCTCCTGGAACCGGAGGGAAGTGATCCACTTCACAGGATATGGAACGCTGTGTTTGCAAAACAGTGAGAGAACAGACAGAGCGAAAAACAACGTGTTTATCTCCGTGCAGAGCGCTGCTCCTCGGACAGGTCCCGTGTCCTGAGCCCTGCCGAGCAGGCAGAGCCGGCTCGGGCGCACCTGCCCGGCCGCGGCTGATGGGCCGTGAGCCGATTCCCATTGATCGGAATGCTGCTGACACCCGCTCCAAGCGCCCGCTCCATCGCCATGGCAACCAAGAGCCCGAATACTTGTCCACATACTTCAGGAACCTCATTAAATCAGGCAGCAGGACAGCAGCTGTGGGCTCAATGTGTTACGGTGACAGCCAGGGATTCAGTTTATGATGCTCAGGTGATTTTTGGCCCTCTCTAGGCCAAACTGTTGAGAATGTGGAGCTGGTGGGACAGATGGCAGAATAAATAAATATTGCCAATATGTTTAACGTGCACACATCTTCTGAGAGGTGCAAAGCAACCTCGCTCAGTCTTATCAACTCTGGTAATTTTAAACAAAGCATAAATAAAGGATAAAGGAGCTGAGCTGAGCTGAGGGTTTTCTTAAAAATTTATTTAATAAGCTGATTTTAAGAGCAAATGGATTGAACTGCAGGCTCGTAGCAGATCTCATAGCTACAGGCTTGAAGCAGATCTCATAAAATGTTGCATAGATATAAGCAATTAGAGTTTTCTATCTTGATATATAATCATGGAAATTCAGCTATGCAAGGCCCAGATTTTGAGAGGTTGATTCCATTTTCACCACTTCCATGAGGCTCTGCCAGAGGTAACGTCAATGGAGTAATATCCAAGATTTCATAGTCAGAGGAATTTCTCATGCACCAGAGGAATTAAATACTCCAGACACCCCCCAAATTTGGCTTTCATCAAGCTCTGTTGCACTCCCCTGAACTGCGGTTTGGAATTATTAGCACAAATGGGACTTCATACCATGGGGCTAAGCTAAAGATAGATTTAGCCCAAAACCACTCTAAAATCATGTACAGTGCATTTTATGTGATACTGATTGCAATTATTTCATGTTCTTCATAGTTCACCTACTTTGACTTAAGGTGATAGCAGTAAAGTCAGAATGTAATTAGATGCTTCATGTCCTGGTATTTTGCATAATTCTGAGTTGGTCTGGGCTTTCACATTATTGCACAAATAAAGTGGAAAAATGGTGGTGTGGAGTTCTCCTTCTCCTTTTTAATGCAGATAAAACTGGTTGTATTGCTGAGCAGTGATTCCCTTTGGTCAAAGGTTGTCATCCAGAGGATATTCATGGTTCTAGTCATTTCCAAAGGACCAAAGAAACAAGGAGAACACCAAACCATATAAAATAAACATGTTATAAACTCCAAGATCTCAAAACTGTTATGCTCAACAAGAGCTGAAAAACAGTGATACTGTCATCCAGGTGCTTTAATTTTTTGTGAAATGGAATGGCAGATGCCCCAGACCCTAAATTATAACTCGTAGATTCTAAACAAAGAACCTCAATTAGTAAAGCAATTATTAATATTGGCTGGAATCCATTCTGCCCAGGGTCTCAGACTGAACCCAGTCCAGTTGGCTGCCCAGGACTGTCTGACCTGGAAGGAACCTAAATTAATTTGATAATTTCTTACATCTTTTGAAATTGCTCTGGGTCCTTAACCATAGAGCCAGGACTGGGTCCTTTGTTTTGCATTTGGTTTTTTTGGTAGCCATCAATGGTGTCATTTTAAATGGTCACGGATCTTAGGGCACAGGCACCAAAACGTGAGGGTCTCCACCTGCTTGGCTGGCACGCAGCGTTCAACGGGGAGGAGATTTTGTCTGGGCTCATGAGCTGTGGAGGCTCACCTGCAGTGCTGGGACCAAAGACAGAGTCCTCTCAAGCTGAGCATCTCTTGGAGAGGATATTTTCTTGTGGAGTCAGTTTGACTGTCCTCAGTGCCTCCATCACAGGGCCACCTCTTTTGTCCCTGGACTTGTTTGCAAAAGCAGAGACTTGCTGTTGCTAATCTGATGGACAAGCACTCTCGGAGATGAAGGGACCTAGAAAACCTGGAAGAGGAATTGGTGGAGTCATCATCCCTGGAAGTGTTTAAAAAACGTGTGGATATGGCTCTTAAGGACATGGTTTAGTGGTGACCATGGTGGCGGTGCTGGATTGACTGTTGGCCTTGATGATCCTAAAGGTCTTTTCCAACCTGAATGATTCTGATTTTAAGACCTGGATCTAAGGTGGAGAATGGCACCTGAAGGTTCATATTGCTTCCCATAGCCTCAAAGAGGCAGAAGTGCATCTTCTCATGGAAAGGAAACCCAGTGAGGGATTAGTAAATACATAAAACCAACCTCTTGTTCAAGAAATCCTTCATTTCCAAATGTTTACTGGAACACTGGTCTGGCCACTCTAGAAGAGATGACTCTGCCTGAGATGAACTTCTGGTCTCACCTGAAGCATGACCATCCTTACATTTAACTTTCGTGGATTGGATTTCTGTCTAGAGGCACAGCTATACTTTGGATATCGCTGTCGGGAAGATGGGAATGCAGACAGGGGACAGAGTGAATTGTCTCTGTGGTGCTGCAGGGTTTCCATTAACTGCATTAAAGATTAAGCAGTTCCATGAGATGAACCCACCTGGCCTTGCTCACTGACTCCAGTGCAGGTACCTAAAATCTCAGTCAGGCAACAATTAAGGTACATCTGTCAGGGGGACTGTCAGGGTACATCCCTTAGAATAACATTTTCAGACTGCTCCAGCCATTTTAGGAATATAATCTGTAGTATGCATGGTAAATTGGATCCTTTCTTCTTTTGGCAGGTGTATTTTCTCATTCACCGTCTTTACATCTTTTATGTATTTGGAATTCCAAATAAATGCATCGCTTTATATAATTCATGATCAAGGACACTTGTTATGCAGCTAATTTTATTCCATCCATTGAAAAGCAAAATGATACAAGTACCTTTTTTTGACTGTGTGAATAAGATGAGAGAAAAGAATCTAAATTTAATGACCAAATCTGGGTTGCTTTTCTCCTGCAGTAAACTCCAGGGAATCTGCTTAAGTAACCAACATGTGCAGAATCAGGGTTTAAATGTGGCTGTTTTACCTGGGACAGCTGAAGGACTGACTTAACAGCATTTTCCATGAGTCCTGCACAGGAGAGGAATAATGCCATGGTATCTGCAGATAATATGTGATCGTCAGCTGCAGGCACTGGATGATAAAAAAGGCTTTTGGTCTCCAGCACAACCCATAAGAACTTGAGGAAAGCTACTGGGGCATTCCCTGGCCAGCGCTGCACAGCATCACTGATAAACAGCCTCTCTTGGGCCAAGCTGTGCTCTGCCAAGTGCAGCACAAAATGTTTGGGACACGGCCCTGTCAGCACTGCTCACCTCCACTCCACAGGGCATTGGAGACTGTGTAGGTGTTGACCCTGGAAAAGTACATTGTAGTCCTGACTTTGAGAGAATAAAATTACACTGCGAGTCATACATGAAGTGCTTTAATGGTTAGTCCCTACAAAAAATATCCAAAATAATGTCATACAACAGAAGGGAAAATCTTATTTATAATGGCCAACCATTAGTAACTGACAGAGAGTATCTCCATTCCATCACTTGTAGTGGCACCTTTATTCATTTCCTGTATTCATTTTACGGGTCCTCACTTAACAGATAAATATTTGCACTGTATAATTAAAATCAATTAATTTAAAAAATGACTAATTTAAAATGGCTTTTAGTAAAACCAATTAAACAGCAAGTATTTGTTTTGCTTTATATCAGTAGTTTTTAAATAGCTTTTTAAGCTAAGCAGTGAAATACAGCACAGTGAATGCACCTGTATTTCTAATTAAGCAATCCACATTGAAAAAAAATAACAAGAACACTTTCAAATGATAGCAAGTAAAAGCCAATTCAGCTTCCATTTTAGTATTTATTGTGCCCAAAGATAATGCTGAAATCTCATCAACTCCTGAGACTTCAGCAAAGTTATTAAATTTCTGTTTTTACTCCTGGACATTGCTGAAGAGTTGGCTTAAATTAAGATCCATGACAAGCAGGAGTCCCGTGAGAGTCACCAGAGTTATATTAGCATGGGAGAAAATCAGCTGTCCTGGTAATCTCTAATTTCTTTTCCCAAATCCTGTAACAAATTCCATTTCATTATGCACTGTTAACGCAGTTCCATGATGTGACTGATAGGTTTCCTTCTCCGTATTTCAGTGGAGCAGCTGGAGACACGACAGAGTCCACAGACCATTCGTTTAGAAGAATTACCTAAAATTTCTTGGTCTTTTTGTCTCAGAAAGGTCCAACTTACACTGTAGAGGAAACGCACCATCAGATAAAGGGCATCCAGTTGGGAAGAACCATTTCCCAGGTTTTTCTGGAAGCATGTGAATTTGTGCATGCTGCAAACAGACACCTCACTTGTTCTCGAGTAGAAATGACCATTTCTTCAGCAACAAATTATTCATTAAAAAAAAAAAAAGTCAGTTTCTGTAAGACCAACCCAAATTTTACATAAAAATGACGCTTCATTCTGTATTTACAAAGCTCTGGTCTGTTTTTCTTCTCCCATGCTGACCCCATGATGATGGCAATGAACCATAGAAGATTCTGGTTCCTGCTGGTGTGACTAATTCAAACACCCAGGACAACCCAACAACTCCCTGCAAAGTATTTTAAGGTGAAACTCCATAACTCCTTTGGAAATAGCAGAGGATAGGGGCTGGAAAAGAAGTATGCTGTGGAGGGGGTCTGCACCATGGGGAATGTGCTGGATTGAGCATCTGGTCCCTTGAGATCAGGATCATCCCACCACGACTTTGTCTTGGAGATGCTGCCTGCGAGGGGATGTGTCCTCATGTGCAGGAAGGGATGAAAAGCAGATTCAGGTTAAATTTATTCTTTCCAGAGCTTGTATGACTGGCAAGATGACGTGTTTGGCTCTCTGCTGGCCCAAGGCTAGTTTGCACATCCTATGGGAAGGGGGTTGGCCACTTGGCAAAGTCCCTTTGTGAGCCGGTAGATTATCAAACAGGCTCTCCAAACCTCATTAGCAGCAGCACGTGGACTGATCTGTCCATAAATACTGGGGAATTAAGAGGTGGAGGTATTTTTCAGCAGCTGTATCATTTTACAGATTAGTTTTCAAGCACTGCCATACTTTGAAAATTAATCTCTTTTAAATGAAATGTTCATTTTAAAATGATGTTTAATGATATCTAATGCATCCTGAGATGCTGGCAGGAGAAGGTTTGTTCTGCAGCTGACAAAGGAGGGCGGGAGCTAATTAACAAAGACAATCAAACTTTCATTAGTATTACTAAGGCCTGCACGTTAAAATGTTTTGATGCAAACAACTGCTATTTATGTTTCCAAAGGCCATCCTTTTCTATCAGTGCTTCTTTTAAAGATGCTTTATTGTGTGGGTTTCTAGGTGACACCACATGTAATAGATTTCTTGGAAATAGGGTTTAACCATTAACCATGAGGATGTGTGTCATTATTTTCTTCAGCTAATGCCTGAAGGTGAAGCTGAGTGAATTTAATGCATTAAGAAAGGTAATTATCAGATAATCTTGATTGCCAAGGTTCTTCCTTCTCCAGCAAAAACTGATGGGGGCATAGTCTGTGTACACGAGCGTCTCATTTTTCCTTTCTGACTTTGATTTAGGTCTGACAGCATTATACAGCATTATTTTTGTATTTTTCTTCTAGTATTTCTTCCATATATCTCATCTGTTTCCTTGTTCACCCACATAAATTACGCTTCTTTTACCAACTCCTTTCCTTTAAGTAATAATTATATGGTCAAATGGATTGCTGTGCATTAAGGGCTAGAGGGAAAAAATTGGCAAATTTTCCAGTAACAGATTTTTTTCTCTTTTTCTGAAAGCTGAGGTGTAAGTTTGTCACAGCTTTCACAAATCTTCTTTCTCAGCAGTCATGCATCAAAGGCTTAGAACTGCAAATGAATTATTTTGATTACTGCTGCCCTGGGAAGATCTCCAGGGATGGGAGGTGGTGGGCTTAGCTACTGTCCATCCCTGCCGGGCCAAATCCTGCTCCCAGGGGAGTAAGGCATTAGGAATTTTGCCACTGACTTCTGTGGGGCTAGGATTTAACATGGAGAGCACGTTTTTCTTTGGGAAAAATAAATTCAAAAATCAGGCTCAGGCTCCTGTGAGGTTGACTCCCCAAATTTGGTGGAATTCAATATTTTGCTTCCCTGTATTAGGCTAATATTCAGGTAAATGAGGGAAAAGAAGACAGAATGAAGGACACTTGAGGAGTGAAGAAGTGAAATGTAAAAAAAATTTCTTTCCAGTTATATTTCCATCATCAAAGGAAGAAACAGCTTCTCCTTCCCTGAGTTTTTGCTTTTGTCTGATATATCCTTGCAAATCTGATTTTGCCACCTCACTGTAGGAAAAATTAGAGATGAATCTATGATAAAACTAATGAGGATCTAGAGAAAATAGTCACACGCAAATAGATTCAATATTTTCTGCAGAATATTTTAATCAGTTCACGAACCCCTGCGCTACAAGGCATGTAAGGTTGTTTTCATTACATTTTTTTTTTTCTCCCCTTTGTAACTGAAAAGGGAGAAAGCTGGGACAGGAGGAGTTTCCAGAGCCTGTATCCTCATGTCTCCTCCCCCTTTCCTTTGTCGCCCACCCCTTGGGGCAAGCAAACCTGACAGGAGGGGGCAGCCAGGGGAGGGTCGGGCTCTGCTCCCAAGTAACAAGGGACAGGACAAGAGGGAGCGGCCTCAAGCTGTGCCAGGGGAGGTTTAGGTTGGATATTTGGGAAGAGTTGCTTCACCCAAAGGTTTGTCCAGCCCTGGCACAGCTGCCCAGGGCAGTGGTGGGGTCCCCATCCCTGGAGGGATTTAAAAGCCCTGTGGATGTGGCCCTTGGGGACGTGGGTTAGTGGTGGCCTGGGCAGTGCTGGCACAGTTGGACTCGATGGTCTTACAGGGCTTTTCCAACCTAAATGGTTTTGTCATTCCACGTTTCCCTCTCCTTTTTCAGTTTGGCTGCCCCTGCCTTACTCCCTGTGCAAGGAGCTCCGCTGTCCCCAGGCTTGTCTCGGCCATGGAACCAGTCCCTTGTCCATCACTGAGCCAGCCCAGCTCTGCTTTACTGGCTGCTCCTCCCTGTGTGACCTGGGGATGCTCAGGCAAAGTCCGGGAGCTGGGAATCCCCAGGGGAAATTGCATCTTAAATCACAAAAAATCCATGGAAACGATAAAGGACCAGTAAGTATTTACATGATGGCAGTAGTGGATTTGCCAGGTACAATGAGGAAAAGTTCTTGACTAGGAGAGCAGATAAAATACTCTCTTATTTTAATTAAAGTAATTATTCATGGGACTCCAGATGTTTAAAAAAAAGAAAAAGAACAAACCCCTTTGCCTAACAGTGAATAGTAACATAAATCGCCTGAGTTCTCTGTGCCAGAACAGAATGGATCCACTAATCAATATATCTCTCCAGTTTTATGAAATAACGTTAATTGCTATTGCTGTCAATACTTCTATGGGAAATAATTTAATAGAAGATTATTGTCGATCTATTACTTTTTTTTTTTTAAATCCTATTCATTAGAATTATATCCTTCTGCGAGTTGTCTGGAAAAAAAGGGCTCTGAAAAGGACTCCCTGCTGTACTAAATTCTATAGGCCTTCAGAGGAAATTCCATAGAGCTGTATGACATTTCTATAGATTTAATTCCTGGTGCTTTCTGTGGGAGTTTTTCCCCAGGAGGACACATGTGAGAGATCTAATGCTCTATTTGTATGTGCTTCAGACCTCAGTGGTTTTCATCCTTTTTTTGTTTGTGGGCTACCAAAATATTTTCCACTAGAACATGCGGGCTCTTGTGTATTGAATTTGCGCTCAGTGACCGTAGACTTCACTGCTTTATGTGGGAATTACTCCAGTGAATCTCTGGACAACAAATTGGGAACCGCTGCTTTATTTATTTCCTTTATGCTGACCATGGAGTAGAAAATGTAACCACCACTCCATGTGTCTGGAAGCAGCTGAGAATAGCTCGTAACACATTACTGTAATCATCACTATTGTCATTTATTAATTTACACAGATTCACATCTGCTTTTCCGGAGTGAAGATCAGGCTGGAAATACCCCTGAAGTAAGAAAACAGGAGCAGTTTGAAACCATAAGCACTATTGCTGCCATGGTTTCGGTTGTCAGAGAAGCAGCATTAGGGGAATGGAGGGGGTACCTGAGGAAAAAAATATACCCAGACTGCTGGGAAACTCAAAATATGAGAGTGTGCAGAAAATAAAAAATCTACAACCATCACAGAGAAATTCAGTTTGTGTTTGAATGTGTCCAGTGGTTGGTTCTCACCGATACTCATTAAAATATGAGGATCAGTGGCCTATTCTTTCCAACACCAGCATTTTGCTGCCATTTAGGTATTGAAAGACAAAAGCAGAGCCCTTATAATATTAGATAATTAGATTTTCTTGACTTCTAGGCAGGGAGTGTTTGCTGTTGTATCCCTCTCAGTGCGTAAGGCAGACAAATCAGCTGTGAAAGTGTTTCTTTCTGGCTTGGAGAAATCACACAGATGAAGGAGCAGAAGTTTTAAATTATCCTCATGTAAAACAATTCTTGAGTTGGGGTAGACTTTTTTAAATGTTGCAGGACCTTTACAAATCCCCATGAATCAGTGCATTTGGAATCTTATGGACCAGGTTCAAAAACTGTCAAAAAGGTCTATTCAATATTGAATATGCTTGCACTGTGAATAGCAGAGAGGAAAATCCAATGTCTGCCAAAGGAATGTAAAAAGAACTGATAAAACAAGCAGAAATCGGTTCTTTCAACTCCACAAGGTTTTGTTTCTTTTTTCTTTTTCTTTTTTTATTTTAAGTAAAAAAGACATAAACACAAAAGCTGCAGTTGACAGTGTCTCTTTGACAGCACTTTTGTAGCCATTTAAGCAAAACAATGCAAAGCAGCTTTCTGGAGACCACTGGCAGAACATACTGTAGCTTTCAAACTTCACACAGGCTGCTGAGAAATGAAATGTTTGACTGAGAAGCTGATGTGGGTTTGGCAACATTGCTTAATTGATAGTGTGAAAAGAAAGAGGATTCTGCTTCCACCATCTGCAACAGTAACGGGGACCAGCTCTTTGTCTGACAGCATCTGTAGCCTTTCTCCCACCTCTGCCTCACCAAAACAGGGGAATTGCAAGGAAGGAGTGCAGCACGTGCACCTGGGAGGATCAAAGAGTGTGGATTTCCTTTCAGGTTTAATTACCGATGTGAGGCTCCTCTTTGGTCTTGCCTTATTCCTGTTGGCAGAAAGGTTCTTTGGAACTGGAGTTGGCTGTGCTGCGTTGGCCCTGCTGAGGCTCACAGGTCGGTGTAAACCCCAGCTGAGAGGGGTGAGGGGCTTTAAGGTAGGACTTCTGAATGTAGGACTTCCAGGGCCACTTGTGCATTTGGGAATGCGATTGGGATCTCCTCTATTTACAAATTAAAAATCTTTTCCAAGCCACTCATGGCTCTCATACCAATCCTTGCTCCTCTGCTCTCTCCTTCTCCTTTGAGAGAGAGGAATTTCTTGACTTTCCTTGATGGACTAGAGCGTGGCCTGTTTATTCCAATAGCCTGTCTCTGGCAATGGCCACTGCAGGGAGAATGCACGAAGTATCACCATGGCCAGCTAATGGGCAAGCCAGACCAGTGCAGAACACTTCTGCCTAGTACTCATAAATCGTGAGCTAAATTAAGCCCTATGACAGAAAGTTTTCAATCACTCAGAAAAAAACCCAGCATTTATTTTCAGGTAACAAGAGTGGTCTCTTGTGCAATTTTCCACACTTTTTTATCTCCTTTCTTGTTTTCCTTTTTCATATGGAAAGGGTCCCATCTAGCCCTGATGTGCCAGAGCTTAAGCGAAGACCAAGTTTCCCAATTAAATTACTTGAGTACCTGTCAGACTTAGGAATAAAGTGCTTGGTTGTCAAATTTTTATATGAAAGAGACTTGCAGAAAGTCTCTGGTAAGCATAAAAGTTTTATCACACCAGCATTTCAGTTTCTGTAATGTTTAAGAGAGGAACTGTCAGGCAGTTCCTGCTATAGTATAAACATCATCTGTGAAAATAATTTCATGTGATGAGAGTGTTTGTGACTAAGAAGTTGCACCATGCCTTGCCATTATTGGCTTAATCCTCCTCTGTGTCCATCCATCTGAATTCCATTCCCAATCTGCCTTCAGGCATGTTATGTACAATTAATAAATCATCCTGACTAACACTGTTTTTTTCCATATATGTAATTTTGGCTGAATTGTTTTCACAAAGGAGGACAGTATGATGCTTGATATCCAAAGCCTGTATTTGTAATCTCTCCTTTATTTAGTAGCATATATCATGTTGCTCAGACAAAACTGGAATCCTAATAAATCTGTACCCAAAAGTAGGGAACCATGTGTTGGTCTAGAAAGCCAATGACAGATCAAGTAAGGAATATGCTGGAGGTGGCAGTGAATAGTTCAAACGCAGGAGAAAATGAGTGAAATGTATTGAAAATCTATTTTCAGGAAATTTATACCCAGCTCTTATTTGGATCCCTGAGCACAAATCTTGTCCCGCTTGCTCTTGACAGCATTCCCAGCAAAGATTCCTTGACTTTCTCCCAGTGCTGCCCTCACTTGGACTGCAGTCCAACCTCAGTGCTAAAGTGGTTATTCCCATTTTTCATAGAATGGTTTGAGTTGGAAGGCACCTTTAAAGCTCATGTATTTCAATCCCCCTGCAATAAGCAGGAGCACTTCCACTCTTCCACTAGAGCAGGCTGCTCAGAGCCCCATCCAATCTGATCTCAGGTGTTTCCAGGAATGGGGCATCCACCACCTCTCTGGGCAGCCTGTGCTGGTGTTTTATCACCCTCAGAGTATAAAAACCTTTTTCCTTACATCTAATCAAAATCAACCCTCCTTCAGTTTAAAACCATTCCCCCTTGTCCTATCACAACAAACCCTGCCAAAAAGTTTGTCCCCATCTTTCTTACAGGTTCCTTTAAGTACTGAAAGGCTGCAATAAGGTGTCCTTGGAGCCTTCTCTTCTCCAGGGAGAAAAACCCTATTTTAGGAGTTACAGCTCAGAGAATGACCAGGCTAAAAGCTGGTGAAGTGCTCTGAGTCCATCAGCAATGCTGGGAATGTAGGTTCTCTTTGGAAATGGGATGGGATTGTGGAAGGAGAGAATCCCAGCAAGGCTTTCACTCAGCCCACCCTGCAGCTCTCCGTGGGAAAGAACGGAGTCTGCTGGACATGGCCAAAGCCAGGTGGCCATTCCCTGTAGGAGCATCAGCACTCATGTCAACAGCAGTGAGGAAGTGACACTGTTTTATAGGTAGCTCTTCAAGGTGTAGTCCTTAAATGCTAGTAAGCATCTCTGCATTTTTACACAGACTAGCTGCAATTCAGACTTTTCCTAAAATGTTAACACCAAAGTTTGTAACTTTCAAAATTCATACCTTGAAAAACCTATTTGCAGACTCAATTTATTTATTTTTCTGAAGTTCTAAATAGACAAATACATTTTCTTGTAATGGTGTAACCCAGAGGGAGGCATTCAAATGTCCTGGCCTCAGAGGAGATGACCCCTACTCTTGTGACTTGTAATTAAGAGCCTCTCATTGAAACTGCCAGGAGTGTCTGCTCATTCTGGCTGTCACTTGTTTTAACTCCAGCTGGCTAACAAGAAAAAAAACAGTTTTCTTGCAGGTTTTTATCTGCAAAAATCACAGCAACCTGTTGCGACTGGTATAGATATGTGAGAGAAATTATAGCAATGTTTTGATGTGTAGTGGTAATACTTCTGTCATCGACATCCGATGCTGAAGGCAGAGATAACTTCAGCAGGAGAAGGATTAGATAAAGAAATCTGCAATAAATAAATTTGGTCTGGGTTGTAAATCACTTCAGAATTTTTCACAGTGTTTTGTCTTCCTCACTGGCCTTCAGAAATCTGGTGTCTTCACTGAACCTGACAAATGTTTGTGTCTCTTCCTTAACGAGGTATTTGAGTAGGACAGCAGTTGGGAAGGTTCTGAAATACAAGTTTAGGTTTTTACAATTGAAATTTTAGGGGTTTATTTTTCCTCCCCAGGAAAAACCTAAGAAATGTTTTGGGGGTTACTTTATAATCAGTAAGGCTGAAAGAAAAGACTGCAGGGACAGCAGAGTGTGATTCAATTGAAAGTTTTCTGAATACTTGGAAAGTTGATTTTAGTTTAATGAAACAAATCTTAAGTTTTGAAAAAAAATCCACTGAAGATAAAACTAGATTTTCTTTCCTTTTAGTTGACAAAGTGCTGTCTTTTAGTGGACAAAATTCTGCTGCTATCACTGCTTATGTACTGTACATCTGTGTTACTTCTTCCAAGTTCTGTACACTATTTAAAGTCGTGCATCACCTTTCTTACCACTTCTTAATAGAAGGAGAAGACAGTTCACCACATTTTAGAGTGTCTTTTTTTCCTTCCATGGGACACAGCAATGTTTCTGTAGAAGAGGTTTGTGTGTTCATGGTACCCAAGAGCTCATGAGGGGCTAAGTGAGCACCAGAAGCAGCCTGAGGAGCCTGGACCAAGCCAAGCTGTGCTGTTTGAAATCGCCTGGCTCTGCCTGGCACAGGCAGCACTGTTACCACCTCCTGCAGTGATGTGCTGCTGGGGAGGCCTCCCAGGGGCCACCCTGGAGACAGCAGCCCAGGAGACCTTTCCCAGCCGGGCTCCTCCGTGCCTGGAGCCCTTCTGCAGCTCCTGAGCCAAGCGGCACCTGCCCCTGCTTCCTGGGACACCCCATGGCCCCAGCTGGGCTTCCTTCCCCTTCCCCTTCCCCTTCCCCTTCCCCTTCCCCTTCCCTTTCCCCTTACTCTTCCCCTTCCCCTTCCCTTTCCCTTTCCCCTTCCCCTTCCCCTTTCCCCTTCCCCTTCCCCTTCCCCTTCCCCTTCCCCTTCCCCTTCCCCTTCCCCTTCCCCTTCCCCTTCCCCTTCCCCTTCCCCTTCCCCTTCCCCTTCCCCTTCCCTTCCCTCGGTGTTTGCTCCTCCCGAGATGTGTTTTCTACTTCACACTTGGCTAAACCTCCCCTGGATACGAGCATGTCGCCGTACATTTCCCCACTCCTCGTGTGGCAAGCCTTGCAGTTAGCTCATTCTTTCTGCTGGATAGAACCTCAATGCATTAAGAAAAGGATTAGTATGTGCAAAGCACAAAAAAAATCAGAATGCTGGAGAGCACTTAATTGGCCAACTGCCGTCAACCATTTCAGCACTTGCATCTTCCGAGCTACTTGTACCGTATTGTTAGGGGAGAATAAATCATTTGACACAACTAGGTTTTCGAAAAATATGTGAAAACCATTCAGGCAAAAAATCAGTTGAAATGTATGAAATTTTCCATCTGAGTGCTCTCTGCTAAGAGAAAATATTTCAGTGAGGCACAATATTTAATCTTGTTTTAAAATAAATAGTTTACTATATAAAATCACTTGGGGTGTGATTTTTTAAAACGCAGTGTAATTTTATTTTAGTTTTAAGGTTTGTGCTGAGGAATGCTGGAACATAACAGATCAGGTCCAGGCAAAGTTGTGTGTTAGAAATAATCCTGCTGCAGTGGGGTTGTGCGAGGCACATGCACAGATTCAAATATTTGAAACACTTAAACTGATAGAAATCTGTGAACATGGCTAACACAGAGCACAGCCCACCCTTGCTTTGTACAAAGTGGGATTTTTGCATCTCTACAATGCATGACCTGAGTGAGGAGTTTTTCCTTATCTGTTGCATTATCCTATACTGTTGGAAATGGTGCATTTCACAGAACCACAGAATCGTTTGGGAGGGAAAGGAACTTAAAGCTCATCTCATTCCACTCAGCTTCCACTAGCCCAGGTTTCTTCAAGCCCCATCCAGTCTGGCCTTGGACACTGCCAGGGATCCAGGGACAGCCACAGCTTTTCTGGGCACCCTGTGCCGGGGCCTGCTCACCCTCACAGGGAAGAATTTCTTCCTAATATCCAATCTAAACCTACTCTCTTTCAGCCTAAAGTCATTCCCCTTGTCCTGTCACTCCATGCTCTTGTCCAAAGTCCCCCTCCAGCCTTTTTGGAAGCTCCCTTTGGGTATTGGAAAGCTGATATAAGGTGCCCCCGAGCCTTCTCTTCTCCAAGCAGAACAGCTAAGAGAAGGAAGCAGAGCAAGTAAATGACAGACTGGAGGTCTGAGCCCAGGAGGCTGTTCCCATGTTTTGCCAAATCCTGGATGGTGCTCACTGATGTTTGGGGCCTCTGACCCATGCTTAGAACATGGCCTAAAAGGACAAAGCTTGTGCAAGATCACTTTGTACAAAGGTTTTATTACAAACTCTATTTTTTGGACTGAGATTTAAGTATAGAAAAGAGTGTGTCATACCTGAAGTACTGCATTGAAAATGTCCACTATGGAACATTTAGCTAATTAAGTAGGTTATTAAAACTACAGGGGTTTTGCAACACATGCATGGGTATGAGCCAGTCATGGCTCATTAAAGTCCTAATCCTGAAAGCTGCTGAGAACAGGAGACATTTCTCTGAACTGTGCAATCTTTTGCTCTGAAGTTTTATGATCTACGGGAAAACAGCCCCGTATCCGCCGTCAATACACGGCCGATACAATCAAACACTAAGTGGCTCCACATGCATTCTCTTAATTGTTAGCTGTCGTATTGAGATTAAATTGGGCATTAAATTAAAGAGAGATTAAATTGTGACCTGAGGTGTAGGATTCATATACGCACTTAAGTATAAAACCCGTTGTTTATTAGGAACAAAAGAACTCATGTTGCTTTGTTTGTAGTGTTCGGTTTATTCTTCTTAATATAGAATAAGGAAATTTAAAAATAACTCCTGACTGCGTAAGTCTGTGTTTACTCTCTCAAAGGAAGAGAAAAGGAAAAGCTTCACCCTGCAGCTGCTTCTGCAACACTCTCCCATCCTCACAGGTAGTGATCACAGGAACCTGTGTGCAGAAATCCTCTGCACACAGCTGGGCATCTTCAGTTTCGTGGATCTTAGAAAATGAATTTTATTCTTTCTTTCTGAACATGTAGGGGAATATGTATTTTGTTTGACTTTGTTGTTGGAGGTTTTTTTCTTGTTGTTTTTATCATTGCTTTGGTGGTTTGATCATCAAATCTTCTTTTTGGCCCTTTAGCAGGAGGGTTGGCAACCTACAGAGCAGGTGCTGAGAGGGGCGTGGTGGCAGCAGGTCCACATAGGCTGAGGTTTGGGAGCTGCAGCATCTGGGGGGGCTGCAGATCACAGCCCCCATTCCCTACTGAATTTGGGACAGAAGTGGCACAGGCAGCCCTTCTGCCCTACAGCAGCAAGGCATTGCCAAGCAGCTCCTGGGCAGCACCTTGTTTCTTTGGGAGGGCCTGTCTTCCAGCTCCCACCAAATCCCACCAGTGCAAGTAATCTCTAACTGAGAGGAGAGAGATGCAGTCTGGCACATGGCTCCTGAAAGCTGCTGATCTTCACATTAACAACCTCATCCCCAGGTTTATTTTGTTCCTGCTTGTGCTCTGCTTGCTGTGTTCCCCCTCTCTGTATTTTGTTATTTCCCCATGGTTCTTTGTGTACATCAATCGCTGCCCAGCTGAGATTTCCAGTGGTGACTGGGAAGATGGTAATGTACATTCATTCAAAGCACTTAGGGCTTTTTGGGAACCTTGTCCCTGAATGACTGTCTGTGAGTGGCAAGCCTTGGTGCAGGAGATAGACCTGGCACAATTTATCTCCAACACCAGTGTGGCATTGCCCTGCATGGATGAGATAGTTCTGTCCATGAGGCTTGGTGTTCCTTAGTGAATGTACAAGCAGGATGATCCCAGACATGGGAACAGGAGAACTGGGTCATGCTCAGACTGTGCTTGGGTGAAAGGGGCGACTGAAGATCCAACCTATTATCTTTTCTGTTCTTTTGAGGCTGAGAATAGTGCTGATGTGAAATGGGGCATAAAGTTAAAGGAAAAAAACACATCGCAAATTTGGGTCTTTTAAGCACTGTCAGACAGAGAACTCAACAACCTCAGATGAGATTGATAACTTGCTTGAGACAGCAATCTCAAGCTGGGTCTAATCTGGACTATCTATTGAAGGTTTCTGGTTTCCTGTCCAGTGGTCTGCTCATCAGATCACACTTCTCAGCACTTCAAATAAGCAGTTCTACAGCTTGCTCATTTAAAACCCTTTTGTTCCTACTGCTCCATTTCTTATTTATAAGAATGTTAAATTAAGCATCTACCTTAAATTAAATCCTGTAAGTCTATTATATACTTTTCCTTTCATGAAATATTATGATGTAAACCATGTCATATAAACAATTAAATCAAAGAGCAAATTCAGACACATTCTTGACTTTGAGCTGTCAGTGAATGACTGAAATGACATGCAATGAAATGCAATTTTATTCACAGAAAAATAAATGATGAAATTACATAATAAAACCCCTTACCCAAACAGACCCATAACACATGAGTTGATCTATCAGAGCTCCATGAGATCAGTTCTCAAACTGTAGATCCAAAGAGAAGATGATACAATGGCTCTCATAGCAAAAACCTCCCACAAAATGGCACAATCTACAGGCATGAATTACTGTAATTACAATTCATTTAGCAAAATTAAGCTGTATATTACTCATAGATTTGAAAGTAGTATGGGTGTTAAAGAGAAAAGGTGATGATCCCATGCTCAGGGGAAAGTAGAATGTTCTTGGAGTCAGTGGGATCCCCAGGACAGCTCCTGGCCATCAGAGCTTGCCAAGGGCTCCAGCATGAGAGCCTGGCTTTGACTGACATGAGGTTATTTGAGATTTAGATCATTTCTGTCAGCTTCTGAGCCAGATCCTGGGCTAATCTGTGCTTTGTGCAAATCCATGAGCTTGTAGTGTTGAAAATTAGAGCCAAATTGGATCAATTTATGCTAAAAAATACCACAGTAGTGGGTGATGTGTACTTGTTCCCTTCACTTCTGTTGATCATGTTTTTGTGGGATCTAAATTTGTTTACTCCATCCTCCACTTAATTGCACATGTACAGCATGTAGATTATCTTGCTCCCAGTTGGTTTCTATAGACTTCACGAAAGGTGTTTTTTTCCTTTCCACCTGAAGACTGAATTTCATGCTGTTTTCATAGAGGTTTTGAGGTTAAATACTCCAATATTTCTATTGCTATTCCTGGGCTTGGAGTAAAGTTTTTCTCTGCTATTTCCTCACTGACCTTTTTAGAAATTGAAATTACTTTGAGCTCCCTGTTATGTTTGCAAAAGACTTCTGCATTCTCCCCCTCTGCAGTGGCATATTATAAATATTTCCTTTGATGTGTCTTTACTCCATTCCCTCCCACCCTCTCCTTTTCCAGAATGGTGTACTGTTCCCTTTCTTTTTCTTCCCCACCACGGCTGCTTATCTGCAGCCCAAAGCGAGGAGGTGGTTCCCTTTAGCATGTAAATAAAGCAACATTTTTTTTTCCAGCAAGCAGCTCAGGCTGGAATTCCATGCCAGAAACTCTCCTCTACACAATGATGAGTTCAAGTTCTGCATTGTGCCAAGGGTTTTTTCTTTCACAGTAGGAAAGGTGATCAGTCTGCAATTAGTCCTCTCCTTCCCCAATCTTTTGTAACTCCATCTTTGTTAATTTCTCATCTCCCAAGACCAAAGCCAAAGGTAACTTTTGGGAATCCATTTAATGTGACAGTCCTCCCATCATCCAGTTCTGCATAAAATTAGCCTGTCCTCCAGCTGATGGTAAATGATGTGGCGTTAGAGCAATATTTGGAAAGATGTGCCTCGAGTTCTCTATTCTGGTCAGATGAGAGGGGAACATGCTTTTGCATTTTAATTTGAAATTCAGTGAATATTTTGAATGCCACAGCATGTCTATAACATTATTTAAAAGATCCTGTGCACTCAGGCATGTAATGATTGACATTGGCTGTAACTTGATGCAATGTTGCACTGTTTTAATTCTTTTGGGGGCAGTGTTATCTTTGATCACTTCGTATTCACTGGAAAAATCCCACAATTGCAATCCCACATTATGTTTCAGCGAGGATGCCAAGTTCTCTATGGTGCGTAGCTATTCAAGGCACTTTGTCCACCCTCAGGCTGCTCATTAAAGTGATGGCAGTTTCTATTTTAATGAATAAGGTAGAGTGCAAATTCCCAACTTCATTCATAGACCTTGAATGGTCAAAAGGAGAGGGTTCTTTTTTCAGTTCCCGACTTCTTTGTTTTCTTGGAAATTGTGTAAATGTGTTCATAACCATGGCCACAACTCCATGTGCATGCAAAACCCATCAAATTACAAGTTTTTATCTTGTGCCCAGGGCTTTTATTATTAAAACCTCCGTTTGTGACCAACATCCCCCATCCCAGATTTCATCTCTAGACACAGTTACATGTCCATATTGCAAGAGGCAAGAAAGGGAGATGCCTGACAAGAGTGACTTAGTTCCCTCTTTTCATTCTCTGTTATTCCCTCGCTAATCATCAGTACCATGCCAGAAAGCCTTTCCATACAACTCAACATTCCTTGCTTTCAGAGGCTGCCATTTCAAAGGCTGCACTTGCCCACAGTTACACAGCAGGGGCATGAAAGCTGCTGCACGTTTCCTCTCCAGTTAAAATGCAGCACTTTAAGGTAAAGCATGAACTAAGTGCAGCGCTGAAGTGCTGCACAAACACGAACAGTCGGTGTCAGGGAAGGAGGCAGAGTTCCCTGCTTGCTCTCCTGCCTATTATCCACGTGCCATTCAAGCCTAACAGCCTGGATGCCTTCTTTTGACTGCTCTCACTCTTGGTTTGCTGTGAAAAACCCTTTTCTCCTGCCCATTACCCAACGGTTGGGAATAGCCCTGGCTGCCAAGGAGAGGTTTTTTGAAGGCGGTGCCGAGTTGCTCCTTGAAACTGGGTTAAGGAGCACATGTATTTTTTGCTGTGCCCACGTTTATTCTGAACCCCCTGCCAGCCAGAGGGAAAGGCGTTTGGAGGTGCCTGTAGCTGCCCTGGTGGATAAGAACATCCAGCGGGGGGAGGCACCAATGCGGAGATTTAGAGCGCTGGGCTCACCCTTGGGTGTCAGCCTGATGGGGCAGCTTTGACTTTGGGCTCCGTTCAGCTTGTGCTCAAACTCAAGGAATAGCAGCAAAAGCTGCTGAAGGGCCTTTGCAATCCCCCAGCACTCTGGTGCAGTGCTCTTTGTGCTTCCCAGAGCTCAGCAATCCCAAAAAGTGCATGTTCTTTCACAAGGCCAAGCTGTGGGGCAGTTGGAGACCCACCAAGAGAACTCTGCCTCCATCTTCCCCTGCCCACAGCTCCTTGGACCAGATCCATGTTTTCTGCAGAGTCTTTGGCTTTAGCTGGAAGGTACAAGTTTCTTTGCTTAGTGCACAATAATTTTACTCAGTCGTATAAAATCAGAGAATCAAGTACAGGCGCCTTTTAATATTTTTCCTTGAGAAAAACTGAAGATAAATATTGAAATGAAAAAAGGGTTTGCTATTTAATAGTATTAAATCACTGCACACGGTTGCAGGAGACTAAGGAATTATTTTAATATTATTTCCATTTGCATATGTTCCTCCAAAATCCTCTTGCTGAAGCACACAGTTTCAGGGGAGAAGCTGAAACATTTAATCATTTAATAAAAGCAGCTCTTGCCGTGTATTTTTATAGTCATGGATTTCGCACACTGGAGGATCTTTGTGGTACACAAAGAACATGATCCAGAAGGGAAAAGTCCTACCTCTTTTTAGCAACACTAAAATAAGTTTACTCCTTAAAAATCTTCCCCTTCTTTATCCATGAGGCTTAGGGCTGCCCAGATGAGGAGTTCATGCCAGCGAAGGCTCACCCCATCATTGTGTTGCAATAGAAACTATGTTTGACTGGAAAATGTGATTTAAGGTAGTAGAATTTGTTATACTTGGGCCATGGAATGATGACATCCCTCATCCCAGACTCCTCCACTGGGCAAGTCAGCCCCAAGGGGAAGAATCAAATAAAGGGGCTCTTTCCCTCCTCCTTCCCTCTCCCTTTCTGTAGAGCCTGGGGTTTCCCTTCCAAGGCTCCCAGCTGTGCAGAAGAGAGTTTTTTACTAAAGCTTGCAGTTTTGGTAAGGTTGGTGACTGTTCCCAGGGAGGGAGCACTGTCACCACTGAGCAGTGGTGCTGCCTGGCAGGCAGGAGATGCGTCCCAAGGGAGCCGGGCTCACTGCAGGGCCTGCATGGGAAGATTTGGCTCGCCTTGGAGAGATTCCATGGGATGAATGGAATTACTTCAAATGGGATTACTTCAAATCTGCTGAAATTAAAATTTAAATAAAAGGTTGGCTTGGGGTTTTTGGTTTTTTTTCCCTTAACTGGTAGCTCTGTCAATTCAACAGAGAAAGCCACTCAGTGGCCTTTTTGCCTTGAGCATCCTCAGCACAAAGATTTAGTGTTCGGAATTTTAAATTATGATCTGATGATTTTCCATGTGCCACAACAGATATCACTCACTCTCCTAGAGCTGCAGGAGCTGAAAAAAAACAACCCAGAGAAAAAGCAGGAAGGCTAAACAAACAAACCTCGGCATATAGAACTTGAGCTTTTTAAGGAGCAGACACCTAATGCCAAGGACTTTGGTCTTAGCAGTGTGTGACCCCTAACAAGCAAAAGGAGTAGATCATTGAATTAAAAAAGAGCCATTTTCCAGAATGTAATTGCACCTTAAGGGCAAATAAATACCTTCTTGCTGCTTAGATTGGTAGCGTTTCTTCCCACAACTGAAGCATCAGGAATAATTATGCTAAAAGACACTTAAGCTTGTAGAGAAAATACATATTGCATTTTATGATGCTCTTGCTGGGCTTCTTGTGTAACATGAGAGAGATTATATTAACACTGGTGCTACATCGGTGTAGAATTACACTCCCGTGTTGGTCTGAACTGCATTGTGCAGCTTTCCTCACTTTTTATAGCTCTATTAATGGTTTGCAAAAACTGTGGGCTAAAGGAGTATTAAAATGTCTTGGCAATGTACAGTTGCTCAATCTTTTTACTGTGGGATTACAGATACCTTGTTTCTATTTGATTTTGATTGCTTGCTTGGCCTAGATTCCCTGCAAGCATTTGGTATGACTGAATAATTTTTAGTTGTACTTTCTTGCCATGCTTTATGCTAATCTGCTGATGTTTTGCAGCCGCAGCAGTGCCAGTCAGTGCTGCAGCCTACAGTCTTTATCCTTTACTGGATTTTTAAAAGGGTATTTTATTGCCTGTCATTACCATTCATTGTGGCTTTATGGACTGTGCTCTGTGCTCCCGCTCTCCCGGCGCTGCGGCTGCCGCTCGCTCCCCACCGCAGCTCCCGCGCCTTTGTTCTGCCCAGCACAAGTTTTCTGTGGGCCCTTCTGCCTCCCAGCCCTCCAGAGTGCCTCAGATATAACTCCCTTTCCAGGGGGTAAATGGAAGAGTGTAATTTCAGCTCCATGAATTAAAGGGAATTGTTTTTTTTCCCAAATATCGCTGGGTAAATGTTAAATACAGGATGCATAATACGCTGTGCTACAGGAGTTTTGGTACCTCTCAAGCAGCTTTTTATTATGCTAATGCACACTTGAAGGAAACACCAGTGTTTCATCTGAATGACATAATTAAATTAATAATTATTTATAAAGAGCACATAAAATTTCTCATGCCTTGCTTATGGATATTTTTCAGCTTTATTTAATAACATACGGGTGTAGGCCAGAATCAGACCCATAGCTGCAAACTGCAAACCCATTGCCTCAAAACTGCTGGTTCACATAAAGCAGAACTCAACTCTAAATAAAATTACTGCACCTTGAGGGTATTCTTCCAACTCAGTGCTCACCTTCTTTCATCTTTAGTAGGGATACAATTTTGAATACTTCATTTTAGTTGAAGCTGCTTTTGGGACAGTTAAGTCATTAGGAAAATATTGAAGTTGTATGAAAATAGAGCTTTGTCAGTTTAACTCTGAAAAAAAACCACAAATGCAATGAATCAGAATAATTTTTTTAAGTGGATTGGACCTCATGCCATGCTCAGCCCAGAGACCCATTGGGAAATGTGCATCGACATCTCTCTGGTCACAGGAGATGGGGCAGAGGGGGCTGAGGCTGCCAGGCAGGTCTGATGTTGTTTGTGTGCATCACTTTTTCAGTGCTGTTGTCCTGTGAAGGTCTGAGATCATGGAAAGGAGGGAAGGCTGGAGATTTACTGGTTTAGAGTTAGTTAGACTTGAACAGAGGAATTTATATATGAATGCAAATATGCATAAATTGTTGCCTGACTAAGCCAAAGGAAAATGGATAGTTTCCTGTAGCAACACTTAATGTTTTGATTGGTGTCTTTAAAGTAAATGAATCATTCACTCTGTACTTTTTCATGAAGTGATTTATGTCCCTAAGATGCAGAGTTCTCTCAAAGCAGGCTGATGTGCTAGACAGGGAGAGCAGGAGCTGTGCTGTGCAAGCCCTGCTTCCCTGCTCGAGGATCTGCAGTGGCTGTTAACCAACAAGGTACCCCCCTGAGCTGCAGACACACTCTGGGAAATGCCTGGAACGCTGACTTCAGTGAGAGCTGAGTGCTCCACACCTCCCAGGATTGGACCTCAAATACTTATCTGTAGGAGCTTTCCATTATTCATTCCACAAATGAAACTGGTTGTAATGTAAATTATAGAATGAATCTTTCTACGGCTTAAGATCCTGTAACTTAAACCTCCTAGGCTGCTTATCTGCCTTCTGCCACCTACCTACAGTTTATCCAGTGCACTTGGCATTCTTGATTGTTCTGTGCATATAAATTTCAATCATACCCACAGGGTCCCTCTATTCTATAATAGCTTGCATTGTGAGCAATTTAGCAGAGAACCGCTCTGCCCAAACACTGAGTGAGACATTTGCTATTGAGAAAAGCAAAACCCTTGGGAAGTACCATGCATATTCCTCACATAATGCTGTAATAAGGCAATTGTATTGAAATTAAAAAAAGAGATTGAGAGATTTATCTCCCCTTTCAGTCACACGGTATCATGGAGCTGTCCGGGCACCTCTAAGCAAGGCAATCCCACGTCTGCAAAATCAGCCGGCTCGGGAAGTCGGGCTGATTGGCTAACGATGGCTTGATACCTTCTACCAAAGTCATTAAAATTCCTCCTTATCTCAACAGAATAACTTCTCACTGTAATAATCTCATTACACCCCAGTTGTTCTCTTGCAGGTTACACACAACGCCTGCCTCTGTGATGCCGTGCCTGCCTCTCATCCCACTTGGTGTACAGCCCCAAGCCAGCCCTTTCCAGGAGTTTCTCCAAAACACCACAGATGTTGTTGCACAAACTCCTTTGCCACAGGAAGGAGTGAAAAATGGTCTCTGGCTGTGGATGCACAAACACAGTGTGCCTCTCAAACCCCAGCATGGAGACCTGAGTAGCAGGGAGAGTGTAAAGGAAGTCTCTGTGGGAGCAGTGCTTTCCAAGAGAGGCAGCAGGGAACTTCATCCTCTCCCCGCCCTCACTGTCTGTCCTTGGCATATGGGGATAAGAAAAAACACGGAGGAGATTATGATGCATCAGGGAAAAGAGGTTTCTGTCTGTAGGATGAAAGTGGAATGAGTCTTAAAGCCCGGTGGTCTATGAGAAAGCCTAAGGAGATGGAAAAGGTGCCATTTGTATGGTCACAGAATGACAGAATGGCTTGGGTTAGAAGGGACCTTAAAGAACATCTCATTCCAACCCCCTGCCATGGGCAGGGACACCTTCCACTATCCCAGGCTGCTCCAGGCTCTGGACACTTCCAGGGATCCAGGGGCAGCCACAGCTTCTCTGGGCACCCTGTGCCAGGGCCTCCCCACCCTCACTGGGAAAAATTTCCTCCTATTATGTAATCTAAACCTACTCTCTTTGTAAACCTACTCTCTGGTTTAAAGCCATTTCCCCTTGTCCTGTCACTACATGCCAGGACAGTGATTTGGAGCACTCCTTAAAGTCTCCCAGACAGACATGTCCTTTTTAAGTGATTCCAGAGAAGTTTTGACATTTTTGATTGCATGATTACAACAATTTCTGTGTAGTTTTTAACTAAAAAATAAGGAAACCCCCCACTTATAAGTAACAAAATGATTGCCCATGTGATTTATCATCTTGTGGTACCTTGTAACAGCACGGTCAGAACAGAGCAATTTGTTTGGAGATGCCACAGGGGATCCACAGCGGGAACAGTTTCAGGGCACTGTAGAAAAAGAAGTCCATGAAAGTCTTCAAGGGAACCTAAAAGATATATTTAGTGGTTCCTACCAATATTAAAAAACATCAAGAAGGATTATTCTTAAATCTATTGCAAGTGATTTCCTTCAATAAAGTTAAGGAGATTTCTCTCCGTAATACTCATCACGTTCCTCCTGAAGTTCATTTTATTATCATCCTCGCTGGTAGTTCCATGAAGCCTCCCTAATATGTATGAGATGAGAGAGTTCTGGCATCAGGTAAGGAGGGGTGCATTTTAGGGAGGAAAGCAAATTTGTCTAGGGATGCAATCCCATGGCAGAGTGCTGGTGTGTCCTGCTGGCAGAACCACAGGAAGAGTGTGAAAAATGTGTTTGCCAGTTCAACAAACAAATAAAAATGCAGTTAGCTTTTTTAATGGTCCTTTCCAATCTGAACTGAAAGTATTTTCTCACTGAAATAAAAAACAAAAACCATCTGAAATACTTTTTTTGGGTCAAAAGTGGAAGTGGTTGAGAAGGTTGAGAAGATGTCTCAGAAAGTCTGTGCTCTCCCCTCATCCCTTCTCCTGTCAGCCCTCCCACCCACGATGCTTGAGTTCAGCAAGAAGAATCAATCTGCAGAAACAGAGAGACTTTGGGGATTTTTACTGTGGCCCTCAATTTATGAACTTTATGAAATAATTCTCTTCTTTGGCTTCACTTCACCATCTGTAGAAAAGTAGGGAATACCCTTTATCCTGACCTATCCTTTTAGACACAGACTATTTTTGCCTGCATTTAAGAGAGAAGCTTTTTGAATAAAATTGTAAGGAATGATCAACTTGTTATGTTTTAGCTGTCATTTGCAGTAATCCCTGGACACACCCGATAGTCTGGAGTCCCAGTGTGAGACATTTTACAATCAAGTAGTAAGAGAAAGTGCTTAGCTGAAGAAGCTAATGGTCTAGAAATTAAAGAAAAAGCGAAAGCAAGCTGTTTATTCCACATGGTCACATTGGGATTTCAGGCCCACGTTGAGCAACTGATCCTGGGTGACTGCTGGAGTCTCTGGTAATCTCAGTATACAAAGCCAGAACTTCCACCTTTAAGTGCTCCATGCCTGCTCATTTCTTTCTCTAACAGGTAGAATGATCAGCGTTTCTGGAGCACTGCCCTTACCCAGCTCTAAGCTGCTTCTGTGGAATTCAGAGGGCGACCTCCTGGCTTCACGTGGAGCACCAGCACAGTGAAACACAGCAAACACAAGGGGGTAGTAATTACACCTATTTCTTTGCTGCACATCTGTGTAGAACTTTCCTCTGTCTTTGTCCCATGAGCTACAATATGTCTTAAAATCAATAAAGTCAATACCTTTAAAAAAGATTTGTCGATGTTGGGACTACACATAAAATTAGATCCTCTGATTAATGCCACAACAACGTGACAGCATCATTGCATTATGGTTAGTGAAGCCCTTCGTCGTTCACCTACTAACAAATAACTGTATCTTGGGATAATAAAGACTAAAAATTACAGCTAAAAGAATAGTTATTGACTCACAGAAATAAACTGCAAACTACTCCCATTGTGCTCCCTTCCATATGCATTTTATTGTCATTTATTCACGTCCTTCCTCACCCTGGATGTCAGAGCACTTAACAAAGGAACACTTAACAAACAAACAATGCAGTCCCACCATGGGGTTTATGTGGCAACTGCTCTGCTGTAAATATCAGCCCATCATAACCAGCCCCTTGGTTCAGCAGCTCCTTGGAAAAACAGTGATGGACACACTTTGGAGTGAGGAGCCCTCTGCTCCTCTGGGGCTGGTGACTATGTGAAGCTCCAAAAATTTAACTCTCTGCTTGTAAATATTGGACTTGAGGATTTGTTTGTCTTTTAAAAGATTTATCTCAGTGGTAGGTACTTTTTCCAAATTTTTCCTGGTTTCAGCTTCCTCCCCAAACTCTCCTAGACTGTCTTCACAAAAAGGAAAAAAAAAAAGACAAAACCATGAAAAGTGGAGAAGGATTTTTGATAGGGACATGGAGTGATGGGACAAGAAGGAATGGCTTTAAGCTGAAAGATTGTATTTTGTGTAGATTGATACTAGAAAGAATTTCTTTACTGTAAGGGTGATTTTTACACACTGATACCTTCAGAGACATTGTCCCTGTTTTGTGTTAACATCAGAAATTGGCTTTGAGTTCTCCATCATTTCCCTCCCTACTGCTGTAGGTGTGCCACAACCCGAGGAATTTCTTCTCCAGTGTCTTTGGGCTCTGGGGGTGTTTCTGGGACCAAGCAACTGGGAATGGTTTGCATTCAGATTGGGTTGTCTGCACTGCTTAGGTTAATTAGATCTATGTCTCCTCTTATAAACTTCTGCACCATGTTACTGCAGTTCTGTAGATTCACCTCTCAGTAGACTGGGTTTAATTGCTGTGCAGTCTCTCTGAGTTTTGTTATTACCAAATGTTCTTCTTCATATTTTAATTGCAGTTACAAACCTGTAGTCCCTATAAACTCAGTCTTGATGATATTTTCCTGCTGGAGTAGCCCATGTTTCTCTTGTGTCTATGTAAAGAGAGACTGTGTTCCGTTCCTTCTGAAAATAATTATTTCTGTCCCCCTGACTTTTGAATCTTAAATAACCATGTCAAAGTATATTATTTTTTAAAGCCTTGATAAGAAGCTATTTTATTATTCTTCTGAAAAGCAATCAAAGTCATTGGAGACTGCTGAAACAGAAGGAAATAACAGGCTGGAATGCAGCCTTTTTGAAGAGAACAAAGCAGCTGATAGGTGGCTGCATTGTCCGAATTTGGCTGTTTGGTGGGAGGAGCTGCCAGGCGCAGGGATGCTGGGGGAGGCACCCAGCAAGGGTGGTGGTGTAAACTGGAGTAGGGACAGGCTCATGGTGTGTCCAGTGGGAAACCAGGAAAAGGAAGGAAGGAGAAGAAAATCTGAAAGAGGTTGGAAATTTCAGAACATGGCCTTTGCAATAAATTGTAGGAAGAGAGCATGAATGGCCTAAAAAGCCTCACATTGCAAGTTGCACTCAGTTTTACAGGAGAACACAGTGCCAGAACTGACAGTAAACCTGGGATCTCAATGCCAGCTCCAAAACCAATCTTGGGTGAGCAGCAGCAGTGGGTGCTGTCCCGGGCAGGGAAGGTGGGCACGGAAAGGGGATTGCTCAAGGACCCTCCAGAAGTGCTTCCTACTTCAGTGATTTGCTTTTCAGCAAGAGACCTTGTGCTTGTTTTGTTTGTTTCTTCCTCTCTCTTCTAAATAAAAATGGAAGATTCTTATCACAACCTCATAGCTTGAATTAGGGGTCAGCATGGCCACGTGAAACACTTGTTAAGATGGCTTTGAGCATACTCACACAATTAAAAGACTGACCTGGAGCAGTCCTCTTGTTTTGAAGGGGCTAAGTGTTTGTCTCTGAAGTGTGCAACATTTAATTTCATTTCATCACAGCATTGAGTGCAAAAAATAAAAGAAAAAAGACAATTGCATTTGCTTCCATTCAGTATAAAAATGAATAGAATGTATGAAAATTGAGGTTTTGAAAAAAATTAAAAAATTGAAATTTTTTTTTTAATTAAGGTCTATAACATCAGGAGAAACAAATATGTCTGTGAAATGTGTGCTGGCCCTGAGTGGATAAATCCAGTTCTGTGAGATATTGTGTGTGCACAAATACCAATATTTGTGTGTCTTTATGTACACTCAGACTCTCACCCTTGTGCATGTTTTCTGCTAAATACTGCCCTTCCCAAGCACGTCTCTGCCAAGGAGCCCCACACAGACCTGGGTGCTGGAGATGATATTTGCATAGAGAAGAAGTCATTTGAATGGGCATTCCCTGTGTTGTTGGCAGGAACCACGTTTGGAGCAAGCTGCTGCTGTTTGATCACGAGAAGTCTGAATCACAGTGAGAGTCACCTGCACCTGGGATGCTGGAAGAAGGAGAGGGACCAATTCTGCCCTCATTTGTGTGCAGCTGCACGGGGTTATGCTGCTGCAAGGAACAGCCCAGGTCTGTGGGCTCCTGAGGGTGCTCTGAGCACTTGGGTGATCCCATTCAGAGGGCTGGGCAGAACAATTCAGATAAAAATAAGAGCTGACTCAAAGCTTTGTCTGCATGGTCAGTTGTCCTTGATTTTGCACGTTCCTGAAGATCAGCAGACTCAGCAAGGTTTCAGGTAGAAGCGGAGACAGACTGAAAAATTTACTGCAGCAGAACTTCACATCAACCTTTGTAGAGGGCTGTCTCTGGTATTGACTCAACTGATCCTCATTATACTTAGGAATACTTGTATTTGCAGTAAAATTCTTGCTGCGCTTGGTAATAGGAAGATGGCTGTTAGGGGACTGTCCACTCATTTAATTATCCTACATGTGTGTCAGTAAGGATGGGAATACTTAAGAGTATTTAACAAAACTCAGAGATACTCAGCTAGGTGTTTTTGTCTTGTTAAACACTTATTCCCTCCTTTTTCCCTGTGAGCTGCACAGGAAGGCTCAGAGAGTTCACTTTTCTTACAGTTCAGGTGACAACTGAATCCCTCCTCTTGTTCCATCCAGGCTTAATTATCATTTTCGTGTGCGTTTCCTTGTTCTTGCTGAAAAGCCTGAGATGAGAGTGAAGATGTTCAGATAATAAAGTAATTATGAAATACCCACCTCTTTCTTTGACTACCCCAGGGAAATTTGCCAACTCACTAACCTGTACTGCTTTGTAAGGTCCCCATTCAAGAAGAGAAGGTTCCAGGGAGACCTTACAGAAACACAGAATCATAGAATAGCTTGGGTTGGAAGGGAGCCTAAAGATCATCTATTTCCAACCCCTTGCCATGGGAAGGGCCATTTTCCCCCAGAAGTGTCCAAGGCCAGGTTGGACAGTGCTTGGAGCAACCTGGGCTAGTGGAAGATGTCCCTGCCCGTGGCAGGGCGTGGGATGAGATGATCTTTAAAGGTCCTTTCCAACCCAAACCATTCCGTGGTTCTGTGGAGTTTCAAAGGCCAGGCTGGTTCTTGGTACAGGCAGATTGGTGAGGAGATGTGTGGGAGTGTTTCCTGCCAGCTTGGCATGAGACCTCGGGGGAATTGCCACTGCGTTAACAGGACGAAAGGCAGCCCCTGTACCAGGCTGGAGCACGGCCAGGGAGCGGATTTGTGCAGGGTGTTCCATTGCCCATCAGGCACTGGATGGGTCACCAGTGGATCCTCAGCCTAGGGACTCCAGGGGGGTGTTGCTATGGCTGAGAGGGGCAGCAGAAGCACATCAGTGATCCATGTTGGACTGGACAGTTTGGCTTTTGCTGCCCTTCCCCTGTGATTGGCAGCCTGGGTACATTTATGGCACTTTTCATACCTCCCTCCAAACACTGAAATTATAGCTTTAGCTGAAAGACAGCCAAAACGTCTGAAAGGCTCATTGTTTCCCAAGTAATATTTTCAATACAAATTGAGCTGAATGGTTCTTGAAAACAATTGTATATTAAACTCCAGCAAATATCCGTGCTGTTCAGGCCCACACAGGCTAATATAAACGCCAGCATGACTTGATAAAAGCACAATGAAAGGTTCTATTTTTGTTAGTGTCAGTGACCTTGCGTGGCTGTTTAAGGACTGTTCAATCTCCTGTTCAGGATGTATAAAATTAATATACCTAAGGGGGAGGATGTTATTAGGAGTTAGCTCGGAAATGCTACAGGAAATGCTGCAGATAGATGGCTGAAATTACCCTGTAGACATTGTTCAAACAGATCTGTGTTTAAAATTAAACTTACAAGAAAATCCTTTTACTAGTTAGTTACCAACATAATAAGTATCTATTGATTGCATCTCCATTTGTCACATCTTAATAAAAGAAAGAGTTTTAAAACTACATAAAAGAACAAGGGGGGGAAGAGTGTTAGAAGTGTTATTAACATATTAAAAGATAACCACAATGGATATAATAAAATACATTATTCACGAGGCATGATAGCAAAACTCGGTGAGAGTGTCTTTGCCCCTGCACGTTCTTAACATCATTGAAAAGAATTATTTCTCTTCATCTATTTTCTGCTGCCTCTGCTTTACCTCAAAAGCCATACATTATTCCCCCAATCTATTTCATTGAGCAAGATAATTATCTATGCATGGATGCTTTAGCATTAAAGACATCTCCCAGGAAGTACAACTTTCCCATTTATTTATTTCATTTTATATTTTTTTAACAAAAGGGCTAAAAGAAAGGTGTGTGGGAGAAGGAAATAAGGATCAGTGTTTAAAACATAGCTAATGACATGCTAATGTGCCCAAATGAATATTGAAAGAACTCAAACATTGCTTTGAAATTAATTATAGCACTCCCTTTGTCCTGTAGAAATGGGAGATTAAAACCTGTACGGAGATGTTTACTATGTTTAATTTTCAATTGTTTCTTTGATGTAACAGATAGAAAGGTTTGCACCTGCAAAGTAAAAAGGCTGTGAACAGATTGCAAACATTCTGCAAACACTTCATCAAGAATTTTAGTTGTCAGCCTCCCCAAGCACAAGGGAGCCTTGATGATATCTTTGTGTGCCTTTGACTCCTTTTGATTAATAAATGCAAACAAATTTCGCTCAGTAACCTCTGGTTGCAATCCATGCATGTCAATTAGGGACAACCTCTGGTGAAGGGAGGCACTGAAGTCTGTTCTCCCTCCTTCTCCTACACAATAAATAGTTGATCTTTAATGCTTTTTGACAATTAGAGAATGAAATCTTTTGTAGTTGTGCAATCCTGGCTACTCTTCATTATTTTGCTCTCAGCAGTGACAGATCAGTGTTTGCTGTAGTATTACAGTGTTTGGGTGGATGAGCTAACTCTTTTTCTCCTTCCTTTTCTTTTCCTAATTCTACTTCATCCCAGTATTGAAACTTATAGTGCAAATACTGCTTGTTTTTTACTGAACAGCCTTGTGAATTTCATCAATACAATGGATTTCAGGAAGAGCTGTTCAGAACTTGCATAATACCCAAGTAAATTACTGTCTGACTCGGTGGATCCACCTCAAAAATAGTACTAAAACTGTCTTTAAAATGGTAGGGAAAGTCCCTGACAACTCGGGCAAGCAGCAGAACCTGTGTTAGGGCTGTGGTCCTGTTCCTGCACCCCTTATTCCTGTTTAGTTGTGTGATAACGGGCACAGAGGCCAATTCAACCCCCCCTTGTACGTGACAGGGGCTTATCAGATGAGGCAGATGGTTTTAGAAATGAATGAACTGAGCTGCTTTGTAGATGGGAACAGATGCAGAGACAGAGGCTGCATAACTTGGGGGTTTTTTTATAAACATTAGGTCGTGCAATATAGTTAGGTGCTTGAAGGAATTCAGGAAATGTAAGGATAAAGTAAGTGAAAAAACATCAGCCAAAATAGACTTTGCAAGGAACATTATAAGAGATACCAAGGATTTCAAGGGGTAAGAAGAAAGAATCACAGAATCACAGAATCCCAGACTCACAGAATAGTCTGAGTTGGAAGGAACTCAGAAGCATCATCGAGTCACAAGAAATCAAGACTATACAGAGAGGTTTGTGTAGAAATAATCAAGGTATGACCCCAAAAATGAGTGTCTGTGTCTTGGTTTTCAAGAAGAGTGTGGGACAGTGGCTGGATGTCTGTGGGAATCAAGCTGTAAGAATTTATCTGGTCTCAAGTAGAAACAAGATTCAAGGTGCTCGGTGGGCTCAGATGAGGAAGGGTTAATACATCTGTCCAGCTGGAGACAGGAATGGGGGGACAAGGGGATAGACAACATTCTCAGCAGCCAAAACCTCATTTTCTGATCTCAACACTATACAGGCTTCAGATGATATTTGGAGGAAAACCAGCATGTAAAACTTTAATTAAATAATTTGCAAAAGAGGAAATAAATGGAAAATAGAATAACACACTTCTTTTTTGTCCAATGCTATCACATGCCACGCTAGCCTGATCTCTTTCTGTGGTAGGATAACTGATTTTTTTGACAAAGAAAATGCACTAGGTCTCATCTTTATGGACTTCAGCGAAGCGTTTGATATAGCACCACATGGGAAATTACCAGGGAACGTGGAGGCAGTGGAGATTAGTAGAAAACCAGGAAGGTTGATAAGGAACGAGCCACAGGTTGAAATGAAAACAGATTGCATTAACAGGGAAGACATCGTGTTAGAAGGAGGTTACCAGGAGCATTCCCCAAAGACTGGTCCTGACACTATCTTGTGCAATATTCCAGGGAATGGCCTTGGGGAGGAGGATTGTGCTAACGGAGTTCGGAGATAGCACAAAATTAAAAACACCATCAGGACAAGAACTTGCTATGCTGCCTGCATGGAATTTGGGACTGGAATAGCAGAAGAGGATAAGATGGAGCATCTGCCCGTTGGGACAAGCAGGAATGATTTCTGGGATAAGATGAGGCTCACAGGTTAGGGGTATGTGGGTGGAAGAACAACTGAGCCGTGCTCAGCAGTCCCACAGGATTTTGAGCTACGATGTGATGCTGGGAAGGTATTTGGAGTAGTTCTAGTGATATATTCCTGTGTGTGGCCATCCTGCTGCATCTGCTGGACTGCCAGCTGTGACTCTGATCCTGCTCAAGAGGATTCAAGAACCTGGATCATTTAAGTCAGCAAAATAAATGCTGAGATATGATCTGATCATTTGCTGATAAATGCTGAGGGAATGCACACAAGCGAGGGAAAAAGAACTCATGGACAATTTTGACACAAAACCAAATGGATGTAAAGTGAACGTTTATAAATTTCCTGATCACAATTGGATTCCCAGCCCTCAGAGTCCTGATGGGCCTTTCAGAAAGAAAAGCAGGAGGGAAAAATATAACGGTTTAAAAGATGTTGCTTTATCAGATTATTTGGTGTTAAGTAGAGACTTAACAGCTTCATCCCATCCCAATGTTCCTGTTACTCTGAGTAGTGGATTTTGACCCCTTTCTGTGCTGCAAACACCCATCACTTGCTGGCAGTGCTGCAGGAACATGTAGGGAATGAATGGGAACATTCCCCAGGTCTCAGAGGTATCGGTCTGAGGTGACTGTGGAGAGGTGACTGATTACAGGACTGGTCATTCAATCCCAAAAGCAGAGAGGAGGCAGCAAGGCCACCTACATTAGGGCAGCATAGGGAATATGCACCTTCCAGGGCTTTTCCTCAACCCCAAAAAATACCTCCTGCATCCAGACCATTCCCAAGGCTGCAGTGCTGGAGATGCAGACATTCCTGCACATCCTGAGACAGGACAGGTCCTGGTCCCACACTAACACCACGTGTAGTCTGCTCTCAAAACCTCCCTCTTTTCTCTTTTCTTTCCTTATTTTTAAGCCTAAATTAGGAGTGGTGCCTGCAACATTTACCAGACATCAGAGGGAAGCAGTAACACATGCTGAGAGCCTTGTGTATCTCACAGATGTATAAAATATCTCCATCTCTAGTAAGTCCAAATATTTCCCTACCTTCCAGGTGACAATAGCTCTGTTCCACAGATCTCAGTAGGGATTAGGGATTTAAATGAGCTTGATAGTTTATATCAAGTCAATTTTAATTTACAAATTGGCTAAAAAAGAAAAGGTAATTTTCTAAAGGTGAAGCATCAACAGTTTTCCCAAGTTCCACAGATCTGTAATGATGAGTCACTGGGAATTCAAGCATATAAAGCAGTTGTTTACTAGGCAGAACTGAAAATTTAGCTGGGAAAGGTTTTCCAGAATACTGGAGGCAATGAGGTGGAAGACTGGTCATCCACTGGGACCAGTTTGTCAGCATCAGTCTTGCAGGAACAGCTCCTGAATCCTTAAGTCACCATTAAACAGCGATACTGCAACAACCATTCCTCACCCTATTGCCTCAAAACGATGCCAGTATCTCAGTGTAGTTCTCTCTCTTTTTTTTTTTTTTTTTTGTTTTGTTTTGTTTTGTTTTGTTTTGTTTTGTTTTTTGTTTTTGGAAAATCCTGAGATAAGAAAGATCTACAGTGGGTGTGAAATGTTTATGTAAGCAGTGAAAAAGATTCAAAAAATAATTAAATGAAAAATTTCCTTCACATTTGCTTAGTTGTCTCCCTAACTGTTGTTGGTGTCCTCCATCTCCATTTTTGTCCCCTGTGTTATGGCCTCTCCCAGGACACCAGTTCCCAACAGGAAGGTGCTAAAAGAGACTCTGGTCCATGTGTACTGATAGTTATGGAGAAGGGACCTGGAGATGGTGCCCAGAAATGTTCCTGGGTGATGTACACTTAGGATAGGGGTTTTCTTCATGCATACAGTTCATGTATACAGTCCTTTACATCCAACTCTTAATAATGCCCAGGTTAGTAGTGTTGGGGCAGAGGTATTTATTCCCTGTTATTTAATACCCAGGTAACGACTGCTGGGCCATCTAATGAGTTCTTAAAAAACAAATCCAGTGAGCCACACATTCCCACACACCTCCAGCCTTATTTCAAGTGCTTAATGGACTCCAGCCTCTGCTCTGGTAGTTAAAAATCTTCCATTTCTATCACTGCAGCGTTTTTACTGCTTTTTTTTATTTGCTCAATCATTTCACAGTCCAGTTGTTCGGTTTTGGTCAGGTGGGCTATAAAATATTCCTGTAACAAGTTTAATCTCTGCAACATCTCTGGCCTCCATCTGTAACGACTTTGTACCAATGGTAGTTTCTCCCAAATCACCTTTTTCAAGAACTAACAAATCTTCTTTGCAGACCAACACACATCCCAAAAACACACACCACCTTCCCAGCAGCTCCCAAACAGCAGCAGTGTTTAATACACTTGGTTACTCTGTCCCCATTGGGAAGACGTAATTTTAAATTATCTGGATTTGAATAAAAGAAAACTTTTAGTGGCTGAGCACCAATTCTACATCCCCATGCTGTTAGGCTGCTCTTGGGACTGCTGTTCCATAACCCTGTTTTGGCCTTTGTGTGTGTTTATTGCATCCAGACCAACCCCGGTGTCCCTGAGTCAATCAATGCCACCAAGTTCCAAACCAGATTCAGGCCCTTTCTGGGGATTCTTCTTGGCTGTGCAGGCTCTGAACCTTTTAATGGGCACAGATTCCTGGGTATTCACATGTGAAATAAAAAATGGGAGATTTAGTAAAGGATATATTAGGAATTTGTGGTGAAGTTGTGACACTGTGTTGCTCCCCTGTGATGGGAGGAGGATGTTTGTGTGGCTTGGACATACCTGGCACTCACTCCTGCCCTGCGGCACCATTTGCATGCTCACAAGAAGGAAGATTTCAGCACCCTTCTCAAACATGCTGCAGTTCTGCTCTTGCTGAGGAGGGGCAGTGGAAAGGCTCAGCCTCTAAGCCTGCAGAAATGTTAGACACGGAAAGTTCCTTGGCTCCGTGTCTTGCATTCCAATAGTGGCATGTTCCCATGAGCCAGACCTGCATCCCCAGCCTGTCGAGCTGGCAGCTCCTGCTGGATGGGCTCATTGATTTACTCCGTGTTGTAACTCGTTGGAGTGGTTACAATACCGAGGGGGGCTAATGCTGCAATCTTCCTCTGCCTTGCTCTGCCTGCCTGGCCCCAACTACCTCCCTCCCTGTCTATAGCACCAGTCAAAATCACTTCCCAGTCCTTTCCCACAGGTAAACATCATCTCCAGCCCGTGATGCATTTTGTATCTCTCCAGAAAGTAATACCTATAGAAGTCAGCACTTCAGTGATTTATGTAATTAAAATATGATGGATCAAGTCGTTAAAATTCACTAGCGCTGGTACGCGTGTTCACAAGTGCACAACTTGTCTCCAACTGTGCCTGCCCCATCAGCCCACCATGACCTTGTCTTATTATTTAAGCTTTTACTCTGTATCAGAAAATTATGAATAGCAGAACAAACTGAAGAGTGGAATTAAAAACAAGAGCGCCTGGTATATTTTTCTGCTTGTGTTTACTTTGTCACTTCAGAATGACAGGCTTGAAATTCCTGCATGATCTTCAGCATGTTCTAAAAATGACAGCTACTATAATTCAAATTTACTGCTGTATTTTTTTTACTAGTAATGAAGTTGTAAATGCAGCATTTCTTTCATTACCTATTCATTAAAGATATGACATGAAAACAGAGTTACCATGGAAATGGCTCTGTGAATTCTGAGTACATAATAAGAATTTCATTGTTTACACTACAGCATAGATAACTGATGGGTGTTGTTGTTGCTGGTAAAGTCTTATTTAGCCTCGGGAATGCTTGTAAGGGGAAAAAGGTTGTGCAATTGGTCTTCCACTAAGTGCCTGCATACAAGCAAAGCTCCGTAAAATCATCACTGTAAAAGAGTTTTATGATGAAAAGCACTGAATATGTTTTGAGCTTTAAATTTTTGAGCATCATTCGGAACTGAATATTTAAACATTCAAAGTAGAGATAGCCTAGTTGGTGTGTTACTAATAGTCTCATTGCAGGGCTAATGCGTACACAGCTCATATAAATAAATTAGCATAAAGAGAATTTAGGAGTTTTTATACTTCAGCTGAAAACAGTAGGTTTTAGTAGCAGGAAAGTGTCAGATTTAACAAATAACAGCGTCAACAGCTTTGCCAAAAGGTAAAGGTGTTAGAAGCCTTATTTTTGCAGCAATTGCAGCTTCAAATAAAATCAGGAGCTGCATCCTCTAACTGTGTAATATATATATTATATATTCTATTATATACAGTATAATAGAGCACTTTTGTGTTTCATTGCACCTCTGAAATGGGTCTGATTTTATACATAATAGAACCAGGAAGGTTCTTAAATACCCAAATACCAGGGTAACCCTTTTTGGCATCTGAAGTGACAGTGACCGTCAGCAGCACTTCTTCAAGTGAAAAGGTTTTAATCTGATTCTGCACCGCTCTACAAAACCCATGGAAAAGGCTAGAGCTCAGCTGAGAATCAATGAGTCAGGATTGTCATTTGTGCCCAAACCCCTGAATGTCTGTTTCTCATTTGCAAACCAGTTCATTCCAGGGAATGAGCCATAAAGAGAAGCATTATGGATACTGTGTTATAAAACAGAGTGATAATGAGATCTCTTTTGTGCCTTAAATAAACATTTAACTGTTCCTAGTCTTAAGTAATAAAATATGTACATCTGCACAAAGATGAGCAGTCTGAATGTGACTGGGCACGTCCTGAGCCCTCTGATGACAAGACTCCTCTGATGATAAAGGCACTGAATTGGGGTGTTTGATGTACATCGGTGCCCTCCTGTTCCAGAGTCATTTGCACCAGGCAGAACTAATCACTCCTAATTGCAATTGACTGGCAGAATAACTGTAATGGCATCCCTGAAGCAGCCTCTGCCTTCATCTTCCCAGGTCTTTTGCAGAGGGACTCGTTCCTCCCAAATCTTCCGCTTGGTGAGATCATGGGAAGGGACTGTCCCAGTGACCCTCACAACAGTGACAAACCAAGTGTTCCCATTCCCAGCCCTGAGCCAGGAGCTCACATTGACTCTCATTTTAGTAGAATTTGGCAAGTTTGGGGAAAAATTAGATATGGCAACAGTCAGACTTCACAGGGTAAAACAGTAACACTTCAAAGACCATCAGCTGGGTCACCTCCATGCAAAGAGCAGTTGGTGCTTTCTCCCATGAGCTTGTCTGCCACAGTGCAGTGAGAACCATATTAACCCTGTCTTTATGAATAATTTGATACTTCCAGGATTCTGAGGGACAGCCACAGACTGCAGTTATTATTCATAGCGTGAATAATAATTTTGTGGGAAAGGATTAGAGTGTTATTCCTCAACACAGCTGAAGCTGCTTTAGAGGAAGAGATTTAGGCAGTGGGGGGAATAAGTGCTACTGCCACACATTCACCAGTAACTTATTGTCTGCTTTGGGTGGGAACAGACAGTTAAAATCTGGTGTCTCACCTGCTCCAGGTCAGAAATATTTTCCACCTTCAGGGATGCTGCTGTCCACACACTCACCTGGTGAATATCCTGCATCCCCCTTGCCTGTGTTCTGCTGGCACATCGGGATGTGCTTTGGCTTTGGCTCAGCTGGGTGAAGTCACAGCACAGCTGACGGGCGGCCAACAGCGTGCAGCACGAGAGGGAGAAGGATTTCACATCTTGCTGTTGATTACCAAATGAAACGTAACTCAGATTACTGGAGCTGCTCAGATTAATGATCTGGTGGTGTTTTAACTTTGCAGAGCATCTGCGCCGTATGTGATCCCACCAGTGTTTGGTGGGTTGAATCACTGCTGTGACAGAGCAAAGAAAAAATGTTGAAATCATATTTTCTGTTTGAACCAGTAGGCAATGTTTTGTTTTTGGGAAAATTTGTCAGGCACAAAGAGAATAATAAAGGGAAAAAGGAGATCTACTTGAATAATGAGCACACTGACCATCACATGAAATATAAAGTCCTACACAGTAGGTTACATTTTGGATCTAAATTATTTGTTTGAGTCTGTTTTGGCTTAATTTTTTTCTTTTCTTTTGCAGTCTCATGAACTATTTTTACTAACTTTTTATTTATGGTCAAATTTTTCTGATTAAATAGAAAAGCACAAAGACAAAAATGTTCTTCATCTGCCTCCTAAATGGACTGATGTGCCACAGCCCAAAATCTATAGGAGCCATGTCTTGGTCTGAAGAGTTTACCTGGCTCCTTGCACAGTTTTCCTCAGCATGGTACCAGAGGGAGAGAATGAGCAGGAATGTCAGCCCTCTCTAAAGCCTCTTAGAGGCTTTGGGAGTCCCAGCTGCTGCTGCTGTCCTGTTGCTGAAGGCTGCAGAGGCATTTGTGCTACATCCTTTATTGCCCTGGATCCCTGGCAGTGTCCAAGGCCAGGCTGGACGGGAGCAACCTGAGCTAGTGGAAGGTGTCCCTGCCCATGGCAGGGGGTGGAACACGATGAGATTTGGGGTTCCTTCCAACCCAAACCCTTCTGGGACTCTATGATTCTATGATCCAGCATCAGCTCAGCCCACATTTAGCTGTTGCATGGGATCCACATTAGTCTCTGGGGCCTCTACATGCTCCTCATCACAGAGAACTTGCTGCAGGATGTATAGATGAGACTGGAGGTATATAAACAACACAGGTATTGCACATTTTAATGTATTTTTCAGCTTGTGGTTCTCCGGGCTTATTTCCTACGCAGCAGGGGCAATTTGCACATAATATCTTTGCTGCTGGACTGTGAACATTTATGCTACATGAAGTTAAGCAGCTGGTAGAAAGCCCTCAGAAATCGAGTTTTCTAAGAAGTGCTGACACACTTTTAATTGGAGTGCTGGATGCCGTGGGAGCACTGTGCCATAAGCCTGGGTAGTTAGTTAGTGTATCTTATTTTGCAGCTTGCCATGTCCAAGCTATAGGGCACGACTGGCTTTATTTTTAATGCAAATTATAGCTGATTTCCAACTGTTGAATTGCAGGTACTGGGAGCCTTTCGTGCTCTTAAAACTATGTATTAGTAATTTGAAGGAACTGGTTATCTGAAGAGTAGGCAGATCCTTGCAGGCAGGGGATAAACACAATTGTTGGCTTTCTGGGTGGTTAGTTTCTTTCAAACATTTATTAAAAGTGCTAGAAACCATGCAGGCTAAAAGTGTACTTTGCAATTTTCTGAGTGCTGTATGTCTCTCTCTCAGAATAATTCATTATAATAACAGAGTCACTGGGCTGGCTCTATTTGTGTAAAACAACAGACTCTCTGGAGATACTGGAGGGGTAACAAAACAAATGTACAGTGTCCTGATAGAAATACAAGTATTGATCTGATGAATATTGCAGCCTAAAGACTACACGTTATTAGGGTGTAATGAAATCTTGTTCCGGCTTCAGAGCTGTAGCTCTGCTGCTGGTCACTACAGCACTGAATTATTCAGAAATCACATCTCAGAGGCTTTAGAAGATGCCATCAGCCTCCTTGTTTCTTTTTGTTCTTCTCTCCCATCCAAATGTTCTTTCTTGTCTCTAAATATTTCATAGATGCTTGAAATAAAGCCTTTCCCTCTTGGTTTTGCTCAGTTGGACAGAAGCTGAGGTTGTGGTTCATCAATACAGTAAATCTGGCACTAAGACTCTTGATATTGGATCCAAAATGCCATAGGCAAGTGATGCAAAGTGCTGATTCAATCCAAACTGCATCTCAGAGTTCAGATTTATCTGAGAATTTGTGATAGATTCTCGCATAGGGCTTTCTGCTGAGTCAGGTGGTGTCTGTACTCCCACTGCTGCAATAAAGTTGGCACGAAACCAGCGTGAACTTCATCTCATCTGCTTTGGCTCCTTCCACAGGAACAGGACCATGTGCCTGCTCCTGTCACGGATCAGATGTGTGTGCTGGGAAGGCCGGGGCTGTGCAGGTTGGGGTCACCAGCAGCAGAGCCTCTGCCTGAAGTGAAACCTCTTCTGTCACAGGGAACAGAGCAGGGAGAGGTGTTTGAGGTGCCATATCCCATGTCACAACTTGTCCATGGGGCAGCCACTCTGCTAGAGCTCCCTAAGACACAGGTGGTATCAGATAAGCTGTGAGTTGAGCTTTTTGGGTGATCAGCCCTTCCCAGCACCCTCAGTCATTTCCCCAGAGTGCAGCTGATCCCTCAGAGGGTTTGCTGCTGGCAAAGCACTGTTTCTGTTGGTCCAGTGTGGTGGACACAGCAGGCAGTGCTCCATCCCTTTTCCCTCAGCTGTGCTGCAGTGGAATTCCTGGCACTGAGAGCACTTCCCAACTCCGCATTGACTCAGGATATTCGCACCCTTGCTGCTCACAGACACCTACTCACGGAGGAGTGCACATCCCCAGTAGTCCAAGCAGCAGCCCCTCCATGGACTTCCCTCCCTTGCACCTAGTCATGAAGTTGGGCTCATATCCAGCTCTATCCACAGCTGTGCCCAATTCCATGTCTCAGAAATAGCTGAAAGACCACCTGAAAGTTTCAGAGGGAAACAGCCCATCCAGTGCTGCACGCGATGTCTCCCTACCCTTCCAGCCTTGCTTTATTAACACAAGTGTCCTTCACTGCTCTTTCACTCGAAATCAATCTCTCCAGCACTGATTGCTCTGTCACATTCCCTCTGTAGGCAGGCTGGCTGAACACTTTTATCGTGCTGCCCGCAGGCAAAGTGGTCCCACAAAGAGCCCTCTAGACTGAGCTCAAGGTCACAGGTCCTAATAGCTTCCTTAGGATGGCTGCATACTGTGCCACAAATTCACTTTCACCCTGATCTTCCTGTGGAATTAAATCCCACTCAGCTTTAGCACTGGTGAAAGACGTTGTCCAGAACAGACTGTTGCTTATAAATGACTTTCCTGCAGGTTTCTCTGGAGCTCTGGTTCTTCCCTACAGGGAGTAGCTTCTGGCATCAGGAAAACTCTGCTTCTCGAAAACAAACACACAAACTCCGTGGTGAAGTGTTCCCAATTCAACATTTAAGTACACATTTCTATTCCTGAGTGGTCTGTTTGATCCCTCTCACCACTGCAGGCAGTGATGGATCCCCTGCAGCTCACGCTGCTGCTGCTGCACCTCACTTGGCCTCAGTTCAGCTGCAAATACGTAAATCTTGGTTGCTAATTACATCAAACCTTCATTTAGGGCTTCATTTAGGAACAATACACAGGGTGCTATTCCCTCAGCAGTGGTGTGGAGGAGAGGTCCACCCTATCCCAAAGCCAGCAACTTGTGTGCAGGGGATGAGGGATGTACATCTCCTCACTGAGAGGACTTGCAACAACTTTGGGCCAAACTTCCAGCAAAAGACAACAAAATAAAACTTCATGAAGAATCTGTTGAAGATATATGCCGTGTTGACGATATCAGAGTGGCATCTGTGTCTCTAAGGCAGGGATTTGTTTGTCTGTCCACCTAAGATGCAGGTATTAATGCAGCCTTTGGGACCTGACTTCCCAAGACAGTGTTTTGGAGTTGGTGGTCCTGGCAGCCAGGCAGTCTGGCCTCTCTCCTCCATTCCAGGCCCCCCTGAACATTGGTTAAGGGGGTTCACACACGTCCTATAGGGTAGTCACTACATAATTGTGAATTAATGCTGTGCTCCTTGCGTTCGTTGCATTTGATTGACTTTGGGTCAATGAATCCACTTCTCGAGAATCTATCTTTCTTTGGGGAAACATGCTGAGTTTTAAAAATAGGAGGCATTTAAACATATTGTACATCCTGGAGTGGATAAAAAGGTCGGGCTGGTCACTGAACTACATAAGGATGAAGTAATGGGTAGAAGCTGGACTTTCTACGCTGTCCCTTAGAGCACCTGTGTAGCATCACAGGGAGCAGATCTGCTCTAGAAGACCCAGCAAGTTCTGGGCTTGCATGTGCAAGGAGATCAATAGCACACCAGGATATTCCCCCATTATGATTCTTTCCCCCTCTGCTAATTTGGTGTAATTTGTCCCTTTGTCTTAGCTGCCTGTGTCCAGTCCCACTCGTGGTTATCTCCCAGTACACAACAGCTTGTCAGTCTGTTTTATCACACATCTTTGTTATTGCTTTTGTTTTTGTGTGTAACTGTCAGATAAAGGAAAATAGCTCCCATTTATCTCTGGAGGACTTTAGGATATTATTGTTTTATCATACATATAGCATTATCTTCTTGTTGTTTGGGGTCATTTTATGATACAGTGCACTTCACCTTTCTGTTCCTCACATTCCGAGCATTTGTGTGTGACCTTTCAACACCAATACAGAGAGAGGCTTCAGGAACAGATCCACTTGTGCTGTGCATTGTTCACCTAGAGCCAGGCTCCTCCCGTTTATGACATGATAATTTGCACAGGAGGCACTTTTCAAACAGCACAATGCAAGTAAACGTGGCACTGCAGCATCCCCGTACCACTCACACAAAGTTAAGTAGTTGCTTTAATGGAAATGTTGCAGCAAGAAGGTGTGAGGGAGAGACAACAGGAAAAAATTTGATAAGCAGTAGGTATTGTATGTCGAGGTAGAAGAATGACTGATATAGGATGGCAACATGGAAAACAAACAGGGAGCAGAACCTTTGAATATTGGATTTTTCTGGTTTGGTGACCAAGGTACAGGAAACACTTTATTAGTTTAAGTAATTATCAAATAATTTAATATTAGATTTTTGTCAAAATGAGAACAAACAGAAACAAATAGCTGAGATTAACCAAATGTTTTGGTCAAGCTGCAGGAAAGAGGTTATATATTTTCCAAATTTAATGTAAATGCAGTTTGGGGTCCCTTTCCACTGTGCCAGATGTAATGTCATTCTCCTAGAAATTTTTCTTTTAAAGAAAATATTAATTCACTGAAGCTAAGGAAGGTGGGTTAAAATGTTGAATGTACAGTGGAGACTGAACTTATTGCAACCTAGATCTTCTAGTTAGGAGAAGGAAAGGAACTAATGTTGCCACCATGAGCACTTACAGACACAAAAGTCCATGAGAAAACTCCCAGTACCTTCCATTATATTTTGATTTAAGTCTTGGAGAACTATTTGGAGAGAGACTATTTACAAGACCATGTAATGACAGGACAAGGGAGAATGGATAATAGAAAAAAATTCTAGACTGTGAGGGTGGGCAGGCCCTGGCACAGGGTGCCCAGAGAAGCTGTGGCTGCCCCTGGATCCCTGGAAGTGTCCAAGGCCGGGTTGGATGGGGCTTGGAGAACCCTGGGACAGTGGAAGGTGTCCCTGCCCAGGAGGTAGAATGGGATGGAATTTAATGTCCCTTTCATCCCAAACCATGCAGTGATTCTATGACCCTGTGAACTGCTACAGGATGTTAACATCCATGGTAAGAATACTCACAGAGCAAAACATATCAGACAATGAACAGACCCATGTGTAAAAATCTATGTTAAAAAATGCCAGGTAAATACAGCCACTGCCAGTGCAGCCATTTCACATTGACTTCACAGCTATTGTTGTAGCCAGATTATTTTCCTGTGTTAGATGCTTTATATATTAAGCAAAGATGCTAAATGCTTTCCTGGGCACACTGTAATCTTGCTTTTTAAGTTGGAAGCTAATTTACTGTTATAAAACCATAAATGTTTAAAAATTGCATTGCTTGAAAAATTTAGCTTTTCATGTTCACTCTGAATTACGAGAAGAGAATAATTGACTTATTTTTCATAACACACTGGAATACCCTTAATATTTCTTCTGGAGTTGCCTAAATTGGAAAATCTGAGGTGGCCTCAATCTTTCTCCATCAAAGACAAGAAAGAACCTGTAGACATGCAGGTTCCTTAGCCAAGATACCTCCCTAAAGTACCTGCAGCCTGAGGATGGCTCAGGATAACAGCAAAAGGAATTTTCTCTGGCACATCCCTGAGCCTGGGGTACCTGCATTTGTAGTCTCTCTCCATCTATGTCCTTTGCAAGGAAGTGTGTTGCTGCAGGTGAGGGTAAAACCAGAGAGGGTGAAGTTAATGCCAGTGATGGTGTGTTTCCTGTGCACACAGACCAGCTGATGGATGGTAACTTACTCACCTGATGTAATTTGTGGTTTGTGAGCTGCAGCCCTCATAGTCTACAGTAATGAGGTTTTAAAAAGACAGATGCTCCCTCTGCTCCAAGGTCTCTTGGAAATGTTGTGTGTTTGTGATGTCTCTTTTCACAGCAGAGCCGATGTTTCCTGACGAGTTATTATCACTGCTCACCAGGTCCCGCTTGACTGTGTCTGGCTAGTGCATAGCGGCCACCCTTTTATTTGCTAATTAATTCTCTGATGCATTTTGGGGGAGAAATCCATTTCTTGGGAATCTGAGTGTTATAATGCTTTTATTTATGCTGGGTTTGCATGTTTAGTTGACACACAAAGTGTACTGCTATAAAAGGGCAGACAGCTGTTTGTGTCCTCACAGCAGGACAGGCCTGAGCACCTTTCCCCCTGTCAGGAGTGGTTGGGTCTCTTGTGACACCAGGACCAACCTTGAGGTTGGATATTGAGTGTACATCTCAATACTCAGCAACTTCTCAACCCTGGGGGTTAGAAAACACACATCTTTTGGGTTGGGGGATCCAAGGCTGGAGCAACCTCAGCTCCCCTCCTCCACAAAGGAGTATTACCCAGTGTAATTCCTTGCTGGGTTACATGGGACACCAAGTTACTGACTTGAATCCTGGCAGCAGTACCCCCACAAGGCTCCTTGGAAGGAGAGCTTGCTGACATGTCCATGTATTTGTTATCTGCTGGATCAAAACTGTTTAGAGACAACCACAACCACCAGCTCTGCCTCACACAGAGTACAGCCCTTCTGCAGGCCTTTCACCACCTGGGCAGATGGAAGGTGATGGCCCCACCTTCATCAGTGAAGATGGAGATGATGAAGCTCCTCCTGGAGCTCTGGCAGCCTTAGGGCCATGCCCATTCTCTGGGGAGCCTGTTCAGTGCCCATCACCCTCTGGGAGAAGAGCCTTTTCCTGATAGCCAGCCTAACCCCCGCCCCCGGCACAGCTCCGTGCAACTTCTTGGGAGCAGTCCCACCTTCCAAATCTGTTGTGCTGTACCTGGAATCAGAGGACATGGAAAGACTCCTCAAGGAGGACAGAGACATCCAAACAACTCCTCCTCATCCTTCACTGAAAACATTTCAAGTTCAAGAGGCATCAGTATTGTCTGGAATGTCCTCCTTCAGTATGGACATGCAACACCCACTCACAGACTGAAAGGCAGAGGTCTAACCCAGTATATTTGGCAAGTTTCTCTTGCTGAAATGTGTAGTTACAATGGATAGACTTCCATGATTTATTTAGTAGTGGTTTGTTTGTCATTCTTTTTCTAAACTCAACCCTGTTGCTTCCGTAGTACAAAGGAAGAGTCAAAGTGACTACTTAACCAACTGAATACATCACTTGGGATGTTTAATTCTCTGAAAACCTGGGTGGGTTTTTTTTCAAATTATTTACACTTCAGAATGGAAAAATAGCAACATTACTATAGCATTAGATTAAATTTCCCCAGGTTAATGGGCTCAGTGTCAGGAGTGAATAATCACAAGTGCATTGCCAATGGAGAGACCATAAAGGCACATTCCTTTCACAATATATTCTACTCCATGAATATATTAAAGTATTTTTCCCAGTATGAAAAGAACAGAAATAGCCTTTTGTTTTCCTCCTTCCATAGCAAATGCTCCTGTCATCCGCAGCACAAGTTCCTTGAATCTGTACCAGTCAGTTTTTATCCTTCCTTCAAGACCCAGAAGCCACTGGAAAAATCCTTCACATGGCTAAACTTTGCTGAATGTATTTAACCAGTAAATTATTTGTCTTCTGAACTAGAAGAACCAATACCCATTTATGTTCTCAAAATGGTTTGTTTTACTTACTTTATGAGTAGGAACTGCAACAGTAGCAAAGCCAAAGGACGTTTAATTAAGTTATATTTACTTTTTCATGATCTTTTAGCTTTAGATTATAAATCATGAATCAATGAGTACTTAATTTCCTCATATAGCATTAAAAGTAATTGCTTCATAAATTTGTTTTAGTAATCCAAATATTTGCACAGAGAGCAGCACAAAGAAGTTGTTTCATTGATGAGAGTTCTCACTTCCCTTTCCGCTGTTGGAGGAAAATGGTTTTTTGCTCCTTTGGGGTCCAGTCCTTTACGGTGCAGAAGTATCTGAACCTCAGGGGTGGTATTGCTATGAAATATTGATGTCACACTGATTTTTTTGGTCATTGGTTTCCTCGGCACTTGAATTACAGTGACCTTCTCCTGAATCTCCAGTCTGGCAATCAGAAGACTGTGAGTGGGTCAACAACCCTGTGCAGGGCCCTCAAGCAATCTTTAGCTACAGATATTTCTGTTTTCTCCCCAAAATCCAAGCCCAGATGTGGGGAGATGCTTCAGTCCTTCGATATTAGATATGGCATCTTGGAATTCAATTTCTGCTTAGTAACATGAGGCAGAGAAATCCTTCCTGCACCCTCACCACGGTGATGAACCATTTGTATACAGAAACAGGTGCTTGAGAAGCTGCTCCCTTCCAAACTGGTGGCCGGACCCAGGGAACGGCTGCAGCTGTGCCAGGGGAGGTTTAGGTTGGATATCAGGGAAAGGTTCTTCCCCCAGAGGGTGCTGGGCACTGCCCAGGCTCCCCAGGGAATGGTCCCGGCCCTGAGGCTGCCAGAGCTCCAGGAGCATTGGGACAGCGCTGCCAGGGATGCCCAGGGTGGGATTGTTGGGGTGTCTGTGCAGGGCCAGGAGCTGGAATGGATGATCCCTGGGGGTCCCTTCCAGCTCAGGACATTCTGTGATTTGTGTTTCTATGATACATTGCATGTATGTGTTGGGTCCTGCTTGACTCTCATGATTTGTTTTCAGTCATTGTTGGGTTCCCCAAGTGTAGGATTATTTTATTGACTTGTGGACAGTGTGCTGAAAATCAGGGTGTTTCAAAAAACAAAATCATAGAACCACAGAATATTCTGAGTTGGAAGGGCCCAACAAGAATCTTCAAGTCCAAATTTTAAGGGAATGGACCATACAGGGATCAAACCCACAACTTTGGTGTTATCAGCACTGTATCACAGTAGTGCCATGATCCACATCAGATGCAGCTCCATGAGAGTAATTTTTCAATAAAAGGCTTCATTTGAATTGGAAAGCTTTTCATGAATTGTTTTTTGGTGGAAAGAATAGGAAAAAATCTCCAGTAGCTGCCATATGGAAAAGGGTCGGCTGTCCCAGGACCTAAAGTCTTGACCGATGCTTGATGCCATACCTTTAACCCCTTTCAAATGTGTTTTGGTGGGCTTTGCATTTCTTGTCAGCCACAAAGGTGGAAGCAGTGAGCTGATACAGTGTTCCATGCAGGAGCAGAGTTTGTGAAAAGCAGCTGAGCTCCAGCATCATCTGCTGTGTGGTGCTCCTTGGCACGGGAATAGGGAGGGCAGCCTAAAAAGCAGCTGTGGAGCGTGAAACGCACCTGAGGTCTGGCTGGTGGGGTCCAATGCCCTTGCTCCAGCTGGAGCTGATGCCATTTCCTTCATTCCTCATGCACACCCACTCTGTAATTCCAAGTGGGATATGCCCAACATGAAGAGTTTCCCCAGCTGGACTTCCAAGACTTCCCTCAGCTATCCCTGTGCAGCCATAAATCAGGCAAAATCTCCAGGGGAGTGGGCAGTAATCTGGGCAAAGCAGAGGGGAAGGGAGGCGGAGGAGGTAAAGCAGGAGCTGCCGTGGCCTTAATTCCCCAGTGTCTGGTAAAGGTTTTGAGAAGGAAGTGTTTTATTTCTTCAATGGAGGTGTGGGTGGCAGGGAAAGGTCAGAAAAAGAGGCCTGGGGTTAGAAGCAACTGTTATATTGGACGAAAATCTCTACTGGATTGCAATGGAATAATCAAGATTTATTTATAAAATATTGCTATTAAATAAACATTACAGAAACTTTCGAATATCAAGCTTATTTATAGCTTTAGGCGTGAAAACCCACATTAGTATGTTGAATTATATGAGTTCACTGCTGCCTGCTAGCTGACAGCACGTCAAATTATTTGCAAATATTTTCTGGAACAGTAACCTTGAAGGATGCCAGCACCATTCAGTGTAACCTTATCACGAGACAGGAACCAAGTGATGAGATGAGGACTGAGGATACAGAGTTTTTAGCAGCAAGTGACCTCTGACTCGCTGCCTAAAAACAGAGTTCACGTGGTACCTCCCTCAGCACAGAAAGATGCTTTTTTGTCACTGACATTTACATTGATTCTGTGCAGGGGTTTTGGAAGATGGTGTGAGTGATGTCGAGATGAGAAACTGCTCAGGGCAGGAATTTGGGAGTACGTTGGTCACATTTAAGTGGGTTTATCTCCTCCAGCTTGCAATACCAAGCTTCTGCAAAAATTATATAATCATTTTAACAAAGTGTTCCATAATTGACATGAAAAAGGCAAAGTAAAATAAAAATGAATTACTCTGTAAGCAGAAAGGTTCATTCATTTTAACTGCGATCTGTAAGAGGGAAAAGGGGAAAAAAATCCCAAATGCAGGCTTTTTATGGAAATTGTGGCCTCGTTGAAATTATAAGCTTTCTGCTATTTAAATGAATAATGTTCCCTAACACAGACTATTTTCTCATTTAAAAGTCTGTTGGGGTATAATTTCATCCTTTTACTGTCTGCTGTGTTTTAACTTACAGCAGTCTGACTAAATATTGTATTTTCTATCCATCAAAAATCATCAGTACAGTTTGTGCAACAAGCATTTGTTGCTCAATTAGAAGGCTCTGACTTAAAAATGTAACATTTTGCGTGGAGGTTTTCAGGGTCCTTGTCACATGGGAAACAGGTGGCACTAAAAGTCGTGTTCTGTTCCCTGGCAGTGGCCAGCGGGGATGATGGCGATGACGCTTGGGCGCACAAAATGTGGGAGGACAGAGAAGTCCAAGTGGTTGCTCATCACCTCTGGGCAAGATGCAGAGAGTCAGAATGTCCTCCCTGTGAGGGAGGGACGGAGGGGACAGGCAGGATGAGTGACCAGCTCTAACATTGGGCAGAAGAGCCAATCTGAGCAGTTGTGGCTTTGGCACATGCAGGGCTCCCTTGGGTGCCGAGTGCTTCTTCACACCAGATTCAGTCCAGCATGGGTAGCCAAGTGTCTTGTAGCCAAAACCAATGATTTGCATATCCCACATGCTCCCAAATCTGAAGTCAGGGCTCCCAAACCTCACCTAAAAATGAGACAGTAGTAAAGACAGGCACTTGCATTTGACCTTCGGTTTTTCAGGCCATTTTCTATTGACCCAGGCCACATCCCATGGTTTTATCCCTCGCTGTGATATTGAGTCACTTCAATGTTAAAACAAATGCTGAGGTTCTCCTGGACTCACTTGGCTGGGAGTTGGGGCTTTTAAAGGCACACCGTGGGGCTCATGATGAGAGCAAGCAACTCGCAGCATAAATTACCTTCCGTCTTTGGAGGGCATCTTTGTTTAGCAGAAGGACACAGCAGTGAAAGTTATTTAATGACAACAAAAATGCCTTGCCTCAAAGATGCAATTAACCTTGACAAATAAGTATGAATCCTCTAAGGAGCCATAAAAGTGCTCCCCTGGTTTATGTCTGTCAGTCTGTCGTTTGGATGCTCTATCAATTCTCACAGTACTTTCAGTAGCGAGGCCAAGTGGCTTATAAAGTTTTACGTGCTGTTTGTTTGCTGAGAGAATTACAGCCATGGCACCCCTGCTGCAGCAGGGAAGGAGTTCCCAGGGGCTGCAGGTGAAGCCTGGGCTGTTCAAGGCAGGTGTTGGAACCCACATGGAAACCAGGATACCCAGAGTGGGCACTGCCTGCCATCGGCAGTGGGAGCCCCACCAGAGAGCCTCCAGCAGGAGGGCCATGGCCTAAACCGAAGTTTAGTGGCAGCTTCCAGGAGCCTCCTCTGCTTATTTTCCAGTGGGAAACACCTTCTGGATACCTACCCATAGTTTAATAATGCTGAACTCCTTATCCCACCCACAGGAACAACCCCAGCCAAGGACAGAGCTCTTACAGGCTTGATAATAAAAATTAGGACCTCTGAGAAGCCACTGTCATCGTCAGAAGCACCAACAGAATGGTTTGGGTAGGAAGGGACCTTCCAGATCCTTGAGCTCAGGTCCTCTGACCCTGACTTCTGCAGGGGGATCTCCGTTTGCGAGTGGACTCAGTGGGTGATTTATGTTTTAGCTTAATATTTGTCTAATTGTTTATATTTTGTCTCAGCCCAGCAGTCCCAACACTTCTCTGGCCACACATCCATCTTGCTCATGCACTTTTTGTGACTCTTGCTCTTCAGAGCCCCAGACATGCAGTGAGAGGTGGGAATGAGCTTGCCTTTCAATTGCCACAACATGTTGCTTTATGGTATTTACTTAGTTTCTGCTTGAAATCTTATTCTTCTCTTGCTTATTGTCACTAGTCCCAGCAGTTTGTTTCTCCTCTTATCTCACCAACATGAAGTTTGCATAAAGAGACAGCCCAAGTATGTGAGAAACAGCAGCCGTAGGAGGCCACAGCCAACGAATTTCAATTCTTGCCTTTTGCATTTCCTATTGTTTTTATCTACAGATACATTTTAGACTTCACGGGCCAAATTCATCCTTTTCCAATGAAGTTACCTCAGAGACACACTTGGCTCTGTTGCTTTAAAAAAAATAGATAATCCCAAACAGCAGGATAATTTTATGACCGCTAATTACATTTGTTGCTATGCAAGCTAAGATAATGATAAGAGTAATCGTATCTCATGCTTCAGGGCATACGCTCATCACCTGTGGACATCAGGAAGGAATTTTTCTCCCCATGTGCAGCACTGTTCAATTAACTAGATGGATTGTGGTGGGTTTGTTTTCTCTGTGTTTTCTTCCTCTGAAGGATCATTTATTAGCTGCAGCCGGAATAGGTATAGCAGATTGAATTAACCAACAGTCTGATCCAATATGGGGATTCCTAAATCCCCACCCTGGGAAGTAAAATCAGCTGAGGAAAAACAATGTGTAATCTTTTGCAATTCAGAAACTGTCTGTTTTTCAAATGCCTGAATATCCTGTCCATAACCAAAGTTGCGAATGCAGCAGAGCTGAGCTTTGGGCTACTGTGTTGCACAAAATCTGGCTCTGAGAGTGTCCCAGTTTGAGGAAAGTTGGAGGATTGCTCCTCTCTTTTGACTCTGTGAGTAGCATCTGCATTTGAGCACCACTGGGTCCTATGGATTATGTTTGTGGCTACCCGTCACGTTGCATTAGAATAGCCAGCCTCAGCCAGAAAAGCAATTGAAAGCCATTGGAAATCTGCCTCGCTGCCCACATCCAGGGAATAAGCTCTCTGATAATCCTAATAGAGAAGATCAAATTTGCCAAGAAAATAGAAGCGATTGCTTGTATTTTGCTTCATTCTCCTCAACTATCTTTCTGCTCCTCGCAAGACTTAATCAACAGCTAATAAACCTGAGCTTTTCGGTGCACAACAGAGTATTGTCTTTCTAGTACTTGTGTTGGGACTGGGATTTATCTGTTATTGACTTCATCCCTTTCCTATCCTTTCCTTTTGTTTGGTCCCCATTCCCCTTTTCTCACTAGCGCTTGCTTTATTTTTATCTCTGGCAAAGCAGGTCTGCCATTTAATTAGCAAACTGGCCTCTACCTAAAGCCAAATGAAATGTAATCTCCTGCCGACCTGAATGCAAGGTAGAAATTCCATGTCTGAAAGATATCAACATTTGTCTTGGCTTATTTCTGGAGAAAAGCAGAAAATTTCCTGGTCTGTTTCTGGGAGAAAATTCTGAACACAAAACAGTGTGAATTTGTCAATACTTGTTGGGCATTTGTTTCATGTTAATAAACCAGCTGAAAAGGAGCTATTTCACAGCAAAACAGGAGCAACTCTTCATTGATTCTACTGGCGTGGGTAGCAAAGACCTTTATAGTATCATGCTCAGCTGCAGCTTTGGGTGGTAGATAAGACAAGGACTCACAGAACTATTAGGATTGGAAGGCACCTCTGGAGATCATCCACAATTCCCCTGTCAAAGCAGCATGACCTACAGCAGGTGACACAGGAACACATCCCGGTGGGTTTGGGTGATGACTCCCTGCCCTCCCTGGGCAGCTGTAAAGATCAGACTCCTCAGAGATCAAACCCGACCTGCCCTTTGCTCTTAGGCTGGTGTGCTGTGCAGCCCCCTCCTGACCCGGATGGCTGGGAAGAGCGGGCAGTGCTGGATGGCTGGGATCAGTGTCCTCATGCCATGCCGTGGCTCTGCCCCTGCCTGTGCCAGTTCCTGGTGTTCCCGCTGCTCCCCGGCAGTCTCCTGCCCGACTCTGGCAGCAATTATGGGGAATCATGAGCTGTGGCTCTTCTTAACCTCTAGACACACCTCTGTTATTAACCATCCATAAAACTCTACGGCCCTTTTAAAACAGCCAGCTACTGTTATTTAATTCTCTTGACTTAATAAAAACGAGATGGGAGAGGATGGCCAACACCTCCCCAGGATTCAGCCCCACAAATACGGATCTTGCAGGGCACCTGAGCTCCTGTGGTGCTCAGCATCGCTGAGCATTGAACTAACATCACCCCAATAAACCCTCCTGATTGCCTCAAAGAAGAAAAGTGTCATACAGGAATCAAATAGCTCAGGTCAGCGTGAGCAGGAACAGCTTATTTTCATTGCTGAGCTGCACTGCACAAACACCTATCTGTCAGCACTCCACTGGTTTAGTTCCAGGCAAAATGACTTGCTTGCTCTCCAATCTGGCGTGCTGGCAGTGCGGGAATGCAAACAGCCAGCCCTTTGTGTTCACCTGCAGCTTTATTCCCTTCATCAATAATTGCTAAAGAGACAAATGAAATTTTTCATACATTGGTTCTGGAATTATATCACAGCAGTGCTTTTGTTTGATCAAAATTGCTAAATGTTTTCTGTAACTTGGAACAGCATAAAAATTGCAGGCTTGAAAATTACACATATGCCTCATCCTATCTCGAGGATTTCCAAAAGCTACTTGTGAGACAAGAAATGCTCACCATATTCATTAGGAGTTGTCCAAAAATAGTGGACCAGTCTATTCTGATTCTATCCAAAGCGATGGCATAATGGTCAGTGCAGTTGGGAACACACTGCTGCGATGCAAAATTCTCCTTTGAATTTTGAATTTAAACTCCAAGACCTAACATTTGCAAAAATTAAAAAGACCATTCAGATGCATTAACAGGCCAGAGCATTGACCTGTCAGTTTTATCCTGTATCCTTAAATGCACAGGACAAGAAATGCTGCTGTTCCCAGAGGCTTTGAAATGAGAAGATGCTATCAGTCACAGAATTATAGAATAGTTTGGGTCGGAAGAGACCTTAAATTCCATCCAGTCCCACCCCCTGCCATGGGCAGGGACACCTTCCACTATTCCAGGGTGCTCCAAGCCCTGTCCAACCTGGCCTTGGGCACTTCCGGGGATCCAGGGGCAGCCCCAGCTTCTCTGGGTTATTCCTACCTCAAACAGAGGCTGCCGAAGCTGAGGGCAGTTGATACCAAAGGGGAATGCTCAGTATTTTGCAGGTTGCCTCCAAGGGATGAGTTGCCTATTTCTTTGGGTTTTTCTCAAAGCTCAAAAACATCAGAGCTCCGTGCAGTTCCCTTAACCTTTTTCAAGAATTCAGAACCAAAACTTGTTTCTGGCTCAGCTCGAGTTTTTCAGAGAGTTTTGCTAGTAGAGAGTGGGGAGAGAGTTGTGGCACTTGGAGAAAGAGGAATTATTGGAGGACTACTAGAAAAGAAGAGTAAATCTGGAGCTGGAAGAGAGGTGGCACAAAAGAAAACTAAGTTACCTCTGGAACATCACAGGTCCAGAAGGACTTCAAGGAAGCAGTTCATGTGATCAGAATAACAGGGGGACACAACTTCAGCAGTAGAATTTCAGCAAGATTTCAGAAAAAGGGTGGATGGAAAGTAAAAAGGAGACAGTTCATGGGCTTTGGCTTCAAAGGGTAAGGGAAAAGGATGGAATTAGCATTAGAAAGAGGAGAAAAACCTACAAAGTGGGAGCTCCTCAGTGCAGAGGGAGCAGAAGAGCCAGGACTAAAGCTAAATAAACCCCAATCTGTTTGCGTGTGGTGACAAACAAATATCTGAACAGGAGCTGGGAAATTCAGTTCTCCTCTCCTTATCCATGGGAAGTGACAATGCCCAGACTGAGACACCGTGACAGAGGCTGAACTGCCAAATGGGAATTGTTGGGTGCTGGGTTCCTGCATGCAGCCACGTTTATTGCATCCCAATGTTTAATGTTCACAAACCATTAGATACATGTATATTTATGGTTTGATAATCAGCTGTCATTAACAGATGAGTAAACAACATAATGTTCATATTTAGGAGGAATATGCAAACTAAAGAGAAACTGCCAACTCCTAAGAACATTTATTTTCTCTACACTTAATGGGGGGAAAGGAGGCGGAAATACTCTGTCAGTAAATTAATTATGGGATATTGGCAATGCCTCCGCTACTGTACAACTGTAATTATCCCATCTCTGTGCGTGGGACTGTAGTTGTGCAACCCCAGCTATTCTCATCCATGGGAGTTAGGGATATACCCATCGTGCACATTTCCCAAGTTAAATCCTTTTTACTGTCTCTTTGAACTCAGAAGAGCAGGCAAAGCATGATCTTTTCAACCAGTGTCATGCCAAGATGGTGAGGCCTTCTGCCACGCTCCCTTCATGCAAATCAATCATGTTTCAAACTTCAGGAGAGGATGGAAACTCTTCTTTCCTATGGGAAATGCCAGTTCAAGTAGAGCTGCTTGATTTGAGCGAGGTTTTCAGGCAGTTTTGCAGACCTCCTTGATTTTCTTGCAGATTTGCTGTTTTCCATCAACTGCAAGCAGGGAAGAGCATGAAAACACATTTTTGACCCCTCCACAAATACCCCTGAGCTAAATGTGATCCAATGTATTTGTGACTCCCTGGTTATATCTTTAATCATCCCTGACACTGTTTTGCATCCAAAGACACTTTCTTAAATGTATTCTTATCCTATTTTTATGGGTTAGGGAAACGGAGGCCCAAAGCAGGACAGGATTAACCCAGGGAGGAGGCAAAAGAAGGAGAGCATTATAAGGAAAGGTCAGATCTGGAAAGGATTAATTTACAGCGATGAGAAGATGCTTCATTAGTCTTGGCTGGGTGAGCTGAAGAAATCAAGTGTCCAGCCAGGGATGAGGCTGGGAACAGAGGCCAGCATCCTGACTGTCATCTCCCCACTCTCCCACCGGTTAGACCACGTGCTTGAAAACTGATCCCTGTATTTATAACCATGGATATTTGACAAAAAGCAAATGAATATCAACAGGAGTTTCCTGGACTATATAACCAACTTTCCCCCTTAGCTGATCCTTCCTCTGCCCTATAAAATGAGAAAATTTTGCAATCCATTTTGTAGATGGAAACAGATCGTGTACAGATGCAACAATTTGGCAGGTTATCACACCAGGATTTTCAGCCTGGGATAGCACAGCCTCTCCAGCTGCTAAGGATCAGTCCCTTCAGCAAACCAAATTCACTAATCTGGTGCTTCCTCCTGCCTATAGCCAGGCTTATTGGGGAGGATTAGCTCGTTGTCCAGGGGTAATTTTCTCAAATAAATGGGTCAAAGCCTGTGCTGGCTCCCCTCCTGCAGCCTGCTGAGTTCAATGGCTTTGCTCAGAGCACAGCCTGGTTCCTCATTTCCATCGAGATCCTTGGGCCGTGGCTGAATAACGAGAAGTGGCAGGTGAAGCCGAAGGTTTTGGCTTTGTTTTTTGTAAAGAAGAGAGGAGTGCAGCAGAACAACATATGGTACAGTGCCTGGCTAAAAATGATTTAGTGGGAAACTGGTGCTTCATTTCTGTCTCTCTGCAACCACATACACTAATGTAGTGGTGTAACTATTCATCTAATAAACTGCTAATATTTATTATTAATTGAACCATTTAATCTAACGGTGGATTAGGGGAAGGCAAATGTAGGACTTAATGACTCTGCTGATTGGTATAAATTTTAGCAGTGAGCTCAGGCTGTATAATACAAATTGTGTTGCTGCTGCTGATAAATACCTTGTAACTGGAAGAAACTGTGCCCAAGCAAAACTTGCACTGGCTACCAAGAGGTTGGAGTTTTTTAATCTTTTAGTGAAAGCTGTAGGACTTAACTCCGAAAGAGCTGGTCACTGTCACCAGCAGTTTATTATATTAATGGCAAAGAAAGTGGTTATTAGTAATGTCTGCTTAACTTTAGAGTCCATCTTCCATCCCAAACAGCCCCTCAATGGATGGTTTAGTGCTGCTGCGATAACTGAAGTGCCAGATAATAAACTGTAATTATCTTGCATTTCTAACCAAATCCTCTGTGTTGTCTGGAAATCCATCATTGCCAGGGCTCTCTCCAGCCCACCCACTGCTCCGAATTCCTGGTTTTCTGGAGCTGGAAGCAAGGATGCACCCACATCTTGTGGAAGACAAATTTCTGCTTACTGCTAAATCTCATTTCCCAGGCACTGCTGGATGGGAGTTTAGGGATATTCCAGTTGGGACTGGAAAGATGCTTCAGCTCTTTACCTTTCAAGCCTATGTAGTCAAAAGCAATGTCTGTATCCCGGGGAGAAATTAATGGAAAAGCCCAAACTTCCTAATGGGATGAATCTTGCTCTAAGCTCTTGGAGGACCTGAGATCTTAGACTTTATCATTGTGACATTAAGGGCTTTAGACAAGCTATTTTTAGAAGTTTCTTTAAAATTTGATCAGTTATAATTTTCCCTTTATGGTTATAATTTTCCCTTTCATGGGAGCTCTGTAGCTGAGACAGTAACTCTTGGAAACACAGCAGGACCCTTTCTAAGTGGGGTATAAAAGCCCTCCTAATTGGAAATATTCTTTCAAGCATTTGCACTTTTTTTTTTTTTTTTTTTTTTTTACACATAGGACATATGGTGATGTTGTGTGGCTCTCAGGCATTTGAACTTGCATGAGTTATTGCAGCAGTTCCAAATTTCATGCTGAGGAAATTCGGATGCCACCTTCCAGGTCTGATGAGAATTAAGGGCATGTTGTCATCCTTGGCTATCCTACCTTAGATCTCCGTGAGGCTTGATGCTATCAGAGAGTCTGGTTCAGTCTACAACTTCTAGAGCAGAGACCAAAACACAAGAGGTCACCTTCCATTTGGTGTATCCCCTGCCCTGCTTTGCTCTCCATTCTCTACAGCTGAAGGAAACACGCCCTGTGCTTCTGCTATGAAAGCAAGGATGTGTTAAGAGAATCTGGGAAACACATCTATTTTTTTTTTCTTCTATTTGTGGTAAGTGAGCTGGGACAAGAGATGTTTCTTACCCTCATGGCCTCTGGGAATCATAGGAAAGGGAAATGGAAAGGAAAAAAAGCTGAGGGATGAATTAGAAGAAAAAAAAGAATTGCTGAAAAGATTGAATCAGGGAGGAAAGAAAGGGGAACATCTCCAAGAAAGAGATGAACTCGCAGCTTGCTTACCTGTTTGAGATAGAAATGTGCCAGGAGTTTTGGCAGAAGTCTCTTTATAAACTTTCCTTTCTTAGGGGCTCTCTTGATCGCCCTGCAGTCACCCTACTGACACAGCTACACCAGCTCACATTTCCCACTGTTATCCCACACCCTCTGCCCCCACACTCCCAAATCAGCTGAATCTGGAAGGAGATGCAGCTAAGAGATGGGAACCAATGGGAATTTGACAATGGCTTTTACGAATGGGAAAAGTGAAGGGAGGAGTTCAGCAGGACAAACACACTAGAAAGATGTTGCAGGGAGAGAACTAAAGCAGAAGAAACTGTTACAAAAAAATAATCAGCGCTTGAATGTGGAAATCTGAAAAAGGAAAGACTCAGCAAAGTGTCCTCAGTAGCGAGTAGCAGCTGCCAAATTGTGTTTCCTGGGTGAGTTCAGAAAAAGCCAAGGGGTGCAACACGTTAGTGAAGGTGTGGGTGTTCAGGCAGGATGAATGCTGAGAGTCGAGGTCAATGCTGCTCTGGCACAGCCCCAGCTCTGCACTGGGCATCTCAAAGTCCATCCTAAGTGTGACTCCACACTCTCCAAACCAGCCCAGAGTCCATCTCTCGCTCAGCCAGGGCTGCAGTCCTGCCACGAGCAGCAGTTCCTTGGTGCAGAGGGAAGTAGCTCTGAGGGTGAAATTTCTCACCTGCAAAATCTGAACTACAAACCAGTTTTAGGAACTGGTGAAGTTATAATTTTTTAACTTGTGAGGGAAACCATAGCTCTTGGTGGGACCAACACAAGAAAGAAGCTCAGCAGGTTTGCTAAATGCAGATGGAGTTATCAGGATACCGGTCAGAGTCTGCAGCTCTTTCACCCACAAAAATTGCCCAAAATTTCCTGACCTCCATGGAAGCACTCTGGTTTGCACTGTGCCTCCCTCTCAACCAGTTTTGTTCTTCCTTCTCTTAGTGCTGGGTGGTGTTTTACAGGTGTTCTTTAGCTCCTAATGCTCATTTAGGTTGCCAGGTTGCTTCAGCTCTCAGTTATTCTCCTGCCCGGCAACAGAATGGGGCCATAAAAATTTACTTTCTTGTTTACATTCACTCAGCAATTTATAAGAAGAAAAGTAGGGAAAACCATAAGCAAAGAATCAATGCTGCATTTAATAGTTAAGCATAAAAGTCATTCTTAAACAATATTTTTATTTCAGTTTTAATGAGAGACCAGAAATACCACTACTGGGTTTTTAAGGCCCATAAGGTGTTGGGGTCCCTCTCCTGCCGTGTAGCCCTGGGAGAGGGGCCCTGAGGGCACAGGCACGGGGTTTCCTGTCCCTGCTCAGCCTCGTTCCCATTGGTTGGTTTGTGTTCCCTGCGCGGGCAGAAGGACCCTTGGTCCCGTGACTGGAACAGTTCCTCGGCAGAGCTCCGGCCATGCGGCTGGAGAAATAAACATCTCTGAAACAGCTATCAAGAATCTGTCTGTCCATATATATTTCCTTTCCACGGGACTCCTGGTTTGATATATGCGTGTTGCAGGATCCCCACTGCAACAAATGGTGGAGATTTGTGAGCAGAACGATCCCCGATCCCTAAGCGACTGATTTGTGTGAGTAAACCCTGGAAACTTTGGATTCCTCTTCTTGGTTTTGCTTTGCTATTCCATATCTAAACTATGGAGGAACGGTGGGAAGACTCTTGGCTCTCAGAGCCGCATATGGACATTTATCTTAAACTTAAAATGATTCTTGAACAACGATTTGTGAATTTTAGCTTGATTCAAGCTCAAAAAGAACTGAAACACTTCCTGGCATGGTTGTTTAAGAACTTTTTCTATGTTTCTTGGGATTTAATTCTTACCAAGGGCTTTTGGAAAACCGTTTGGACACAGTTAATACTAGAGTCAAAATATATGCCGATGGAAGAATATTTTCGTGAATATTATTTAGTTACTGAGACTGTTGAGCAATGTCGGCTGTGTCCTGGCGAAGGGAAGCGTGGCGCAGGGACCGTGCGGCCCAGGCCACGTGCACCGAGCGCTCTGAGAGCAGCAGCGAGGCAGTTCCCGCGCGCGGGCGGAGCCACGCGAGCCGCAGTGTCGGTGGCGGAGCGGGGAGCGGTGGGACCCGGCGGTGCCTGCCCGGTCCTGTGCAGCGCGTGGTGGAGCGAGCCCCGTGAACGCCCGGCCGAGAGGGGCGGCACGCGGGCGGCGGCTGGCGGCGATGGCGGTGGAGCGGAGCCGCGCCCGGCCGAGACGCGCGCTGGAGCGGGGCGCGGGGGAGTCATCGCTCGGGGGCCCGGCCGAGACGTGGGTGCAGCGCCCGGCAGCGGCAGCGAAGCTGCGACCAGAGGAGGCGACGCACGGAGAACTGAGCGGCGTGGCCCGGCCCGGCCCGCACAGCCCCGAACGCGACCCCGGGAAGAGCGCGCAGGCACCAGCAGCCCCGACAATTCCAACACGGGAGCGACCGAAAGAGACAGCAAAGACGCAGCGAGACAGAAAACAGCAGCCACTCGGAAAAAGGAAAAGATCATAGCAACTAAGACCTTAGGGATAGTAAAATGGTATAATGTTAAGCAAAATTATGGTTTTATAACAAGGTGTGACAACCAGCAAGACATATTCGTGCATAGAACTGCTATTAAAAAGAATAACCCTGAAAAATGCATCCCAAGCTTGGGAGATGGAGAGGTGGTGGAATTTAATATTGTAGTAGGGAGAAAAGGGTTACAAGCATCACAGGTCACTGGGCCTGATGGTGTTCCTGTAAAAGGCAGTATATATGCAAAAAATCGTAGTCATGTTAGACAGTATCTCCATTGTAAGCCCCCCCTACAGTTTCCCTTTCCTAATCCCACCTTTCCCTTTTACCCTATGTCCTATTACCCCCAGTATATTCCCAATCCGTTTTTTCATCCATGGTTTCCCTCACAAAACCATGCTTTTGCCAATTGTTTCCCCAAAAATCCCTTTCCAATGCCGAGTGGGGGATGAAAAGGGGGAGGGAAGAAGTTAAACCCTCTCCTGCCTCAGTTTCCCCACAAAGCATGCTCAGAGTTCTGTCTCCCTTCTGTCAGCCCTAAGATGTTCCACAGAATCTGTTTGGACATTTAAAGACTCAGGAGGGTGGCTTGTTTTGTTTTGAAACTGTTCTTGTTATGTTTATCCAGTTGTTTTCATTCTCCTTTTATTAAAATAAAACGGGTGAGGTGTTGGGGTCCCTCCCCTGCCGTGTAGCCCTGGGAGAGGGGGCCCTGAGGGCACAGACACGGGGTTTCCCTGCCCCTGCTCAGCCTCGTTCCCATTGGTTGGTTTGTGTTCCCTGCGCGGGCAGAAGGACCCTTGGTCCCGTGACTGGAACAGTTCCTCGGCAGAGCTCCGGCCATGCGGCTGGAGAAATAAACATCTCTGAAACAGCTATCAAGAATCTGTCTGTCCGTATATATTTCCTTTCCACGGGACTCCTGGTTTGATATATGCGTGTTGCAGGATCCCCACTGCAACAATAAGGTGTTAGTACTCTTGTTATCTCTGATGTTCATGGTCTCTCGCACACCATTTATGCTGGGCATTATTTTTGACAATGCAGTATGGCAAATGCCTGGCCTGGGATTCCTTGGAATGAATAAAAGATTTATAGTGGAAATTCTACAAGTAATATCTTGTTATAATACATTTTTGTGCTAACTGCAAGTGACAAGTGATTGCTCAAACTTGTTCCTGCAGCTACCAGGTTTTCCTCTTTAATCCTGTATTAGTTCTGCAGAAAAAAATTTGAAATACAAGGAAAGCTGTCTTTTCATTTATTTTATCTTGCCTCTATAGGAATATTTTCATGGTAAATTCAATATACTTTGTCTGAAATGTAAATGGAATGTTCAATATATTTTTAACTCAAGCACTGTTTAAACATTAAAATCCTCTTTTGCAAATGCCATTGTGATAGAGGTTCAAGATTTCGCAGGGGCTTAATAACTTCCTGGGGGGAAAAGAGGCCAGTTTGGTAGTCAGGACTTGACTTTAGAGGCTTCACTTCCTTTCAGCTCTGCAGGATTCCCATAGGACTGGGGCTAAATTAGGAATTTCTCTGTGTGGCATTTCCCCATCCATGAAGTGGCCACTGTGCAATGGGTGCTCTGCAGTCTGTGGGACAGGGAAACAAAAGGAAACACCAAAAAAGACAAAGTTAGGAGAACTGCAAGTGGGCATTGATGCAAATCAAGATAATATAATTTGAAATCTTTTATGTTTGTAATGTGACCGCCATATCTTGAGGTCATGAACGCAGAGCTTGGGAGCTTTGTGTAAATTAGTGCTGGGATCATCTACGTGAAGTTACCAGGCACCATTTGAAAATCTTTACACGAAAGAGGAGAGCGCCAGTGAAGTTGGGACTGGTGACATGGTGATGTGTCACTGCACACAAACCATGCAGACACACTGCCCCACCAAACTGTGTTGAATACCCAGTATTTCACTTCAGGTAGAGCTCACTTCCAAATTCCAGGCAATGCTCAAGAACCTCCTCAAGTGTCAATTAACAGCAAACTCTACGCCAACTACATTTTCATCCCAGTTCTCAGGCTGTTTTGGCAGTTTATGTCCTCGAGGTTGATTATGCATCCCTTCCATCCCTTTTTCCTCTCTAATCTAAACACAGGATGTTATCTTTATTACCTCTTTTCAAAACTTGCACGGGATTTTATTTAGCTCCTGTGTGAGAAGAAAATGAAGAGAGAAACTGGCTTGGGGTTTTGGGGAGTGAAAGCAAACTTGAGAGGCACTTTTGGGAAAGATGTGAAATGGTCTCATGTGCTGTAGGTGGTCACTCAAGGAGCCGTGAGCAGCAGCTCAGTAATACCTGGCTCCATACTCTGTTGCCCTCAACAACCCTCTGTGTTCTGGGCTAGGAAAACACTTCCAATTCAATAGCCAGATTCGTTTCTGAGGTTGCCAAAGGTGCCCATTTGGGTCCTGGTAATGCTCTGTGGATGGATGGCTGCTTCCAAAAAACCTCTTTGATAACACCTGCTGTGTCTGTCAGCTTTTATTTCTACCAGATGTAATTGGATTTAAGTGGTAACACAGGAGTGTGAGACAATCTGCCCCTTCACATGGGATCTTCTGGACACAATAAAAACAACACAATAGAACCTTGGTCTATCCTTTTGTTAATCACCCATGTCAAGATTCCTGTCTTTCTTTTGGATTTCTCACTCTGGTTTATTCCCAGCCAAGCCTGTTTTGCCAAGCATACACCTCACATCTCCATTTGCTTCTGTTTTCTCTTTTACATTTTCCTTGTTGTACTTGGTACCAAAATTTTCTTCCAGCAGAAGTATTTCAAGAGCCATTGGCTTTTCCTTGCTGGCCTGAGTGTTGCAGGAGCAGGTCGTATCCTAATTGTGTCCTCGTGCTTACAACTAAAAGCTGGGCTCTTTGGTTGTACGGATTTCTTGGTTTGTAGCCAAAATCAATCTGTGCATATGTTTGTCGTGCTGTGACACAGTTCCTGGTTTTTTAAAGCAGTAGTTTCTCTGACAGCTTGGCTCAGTGTCCTCTGGATAATATTAACCTGCTGTAGGTAGAACTTCCTATGGAGTCCAAATGCTTCCAACTCACCGCAGTCAGGGCTGCACCGGCCCGCCATTGGTGGGGCTCTATCTGTTGCACTTTCCTACTCTCAGGTCTCTTCCCAGAGCCCAGTCTGCAGTTCAGACACAGAAATGGTGGCCCAGATTTCTCCCTCCCCACGTTGTTTCTGCTCTCTCGTTGCCATCTCACGCCTGCCTTTGTGCACAGCCAAACAGTGCAAGCAAAGCAATGTTTCACCTCACTCCCCCAGGGGCTGCACAGCAGCTGCTTCCCGAAGCAGCAAATGCCATTGTGCTGTCCTGGACCTTGGTTTCATCCCTTTTGTGTATCCATGGCTTTGTCAATACCATACATTGGGAAAACCATCATAGCTTTACTTCCAGGCGAGTTTTAGTGAGTACAACAAGAGCCACTCTGCAGAGAAGCCCCTGCCATGGGGCCATCTCCACTGAAAGATAATTCCATGCAGGGCTTGGTCAGCTCTGTCTTGGCTTCTCAGAGATTCTCCACTGGATATCAACCTCCTTCCTCAGGCAAGTGGTTCTGAACACCTCACAATATCCTTGTGGTGGATATTTCTCTATTTGTTTGGCTTCAGATCAAGACTAAAAGCACTGCTGGAAATACACTTTAGCCAACGATTGTTTAGGTCAATTGTTCCTTCTGGTATTAAAGTTATGAATCATCTTGGCATCAAGGTGTGACCTTTCCTCTTTACACTATTATGTCACCAAAAAGGAGGCAGAAATGGAAATAGGAAGATGATTGCAATAAATTTCTCACCACTGATATAATGTCTCATGTGCACCAGGAGTACTGGACTTGTAAACCTCATCTTCCTTGGCATGGATCCACACTAAACTTTGTTTCTACTAACAAAATCCAACATTCCTTTTTTTCCACTACATCTTTCTCTGCATCATAAACCACCTGCTGGACTGAGTTCTCTGAAGCGACAGTGCAGAGATTTCCATCCAAAACTGATCCAGGCAGTCTGAAAAGCTGCACTCCTGCAGTGCAGAGTCCCCACAGGAATGATCTTTCCAAACATAATGTTTTGATGTTGCTGGTCCAAAGGCGATAGTGAATAAAAACGTTTGAAAAAATCTAAAGTGTAGGTAACAGTAAGGGAATAAATGTCAATTCTTGGTCTATATCTGCCTTGGAAACAGTTACATTTGCAGAGCAGAAACTCAGTGCTGGTTATTTACTACAATTCTAATCCCTCACTAAAGGAAAAAAAAAAGATTTTGTCCTACACTAAAAACTCTTGAAATTAAATTTGACACTTCAGAGTCCGAAATAAACTCTATTTCGAATAAAATTGTATCTTTGGAACAATATACATCAAAATACAGAGGAAAATTGCAGGGAGATTATGACAGGATTAAGCTATTTCCTGCGCAGAGCACTAGCACTGCAGCCCTGTCAGGAGCTCTCCTCCAGGATAATGCAGGTGTTCTCCATAAAGCAGAGCTCCTGGAAGATGCTATTCCCTCTCCAACCTGCCAACAGGAGTGGTGTTAAAAAATATTATGCTACCAGGAATTTGTCACTTCATTTTCAGTTTATTTTAGTTTCCCTGAGTTCAGGTGGACTGTGTTACCCCAGGCTGGCTCTCCCAGCTGGAGTCACCTCCAGGGACCCAACACTGGGTTCTGGTGCTCATGGGGCTTTCAGGAGAGGGAAAGGTGCTTTGGGTGAATCTGCACTGACTGAGCACTTTGCTCAGTCTGAAGGGCAAGGAGGGTGAGAAGGGAGGGCTGGCAGATGAAAGGGCTGCATAGCTGTGCCAGAACATCTGGATGCAGTTGGTTGACCCTCGGTATGGGAGAGCAAGAGTTCCCTGGCACCTTCCTCCCATACTCCTCAGACACTTCCTACAGAGCTGGTGCATTACCAGGATTTAATCTGTGCAAAACCCTCCTCTGTCTTGCAAACCACTTCTCCCATTCACCCAGAAGACTTTACAGCATCTCTCTCTCAGTGTCAATCAATCTTCAAACCAGATGTGTAAAACAGTAACAGACTGCTTGATTTGAAAAGAAACTTGTGGATTTCCTCTGCTGCGGTGAGAACTGCTGGGAGCATAGGAAACAACCAGCTTTGTACGACAGCAATCCTGTTGTCAGTGCTCCCAGACCTCAGCATCATTTCCCACTAACATTTTAAAGAAACATAAGTCATGTAATTCTTTGTGTGGGAGGAGGGAGTGCCTGCATGTTGGGACTGGGCAGATGAGCCATTCCTGATGGCTGCAGCAGTGCTGACAACGTGGCCACATCTCCTGAGCTGGCTCTGGTGGGCAGGGGATGGTTTTCCTGGAAAGGGCAGGAGGAACCATGCAGGACACTGTGCTGGGGAGCATTCCTGCACCAGCCTGCCTTGCAATTGGTAACGAGAATTGGACTTTCTTCTCAAACTGGGGAAATGTTAAATCCCCCTTCTGTCTCTGCTCCCCAAATATTTTGTGGTGTTTTATTATTTGAGAGCATTATACATACGGCTCACCAGTCCAGTGTGATAAAAATCTGAGAATTAGATCATTCTGATAAAAGAAAAAGAGCCAAAACAGGCTTCCTCTAATTTCTATTTAACTGTTAGTAGGGGGCTAATTACTGTGAACTTTTGTATAATGGTTTCAATAACTTGTTTAAAAAAATATAGTTATCATCTGATTCCTCTATTCTGACTAACCAAATCATTTGCAGTAATTAATTTTCAGGATTAATAAAAGTAAAAGGAAGAAACAATGGGAGACTAGCTCCATATTTTAAGCATACATCAGGAATTGCTCCCATTTGCATTTAACTTTCTATTCAGTTTGTAGCTGTTTGTTGTGGATGTCTTATCCCTGGAAGTGTCCAAGGCCAGGTTGGACAGGGCTTGGAGCAACCTGGTCTAGTGGAATGTGTCCCTGTCCAGGGCAGGGCGTGGAATGAGATTATTTTTAATCACCTTCCAACCCAGGCGTTTTATGATTCTGTGATTCCTGGGGTAAAATTAACACAAAGCAATGTTAATAATATCTTGAATTTACAGAACATTTTGATACACCCAAATCCTCCCTGGCTTTTTCCTACTCCAATAGAATTGGATTTCTGCTCTGCCATCCCATGAGAGCTCCACCTTGTAAACCATTACATTGTCTCGCAAATCAAAATTTCCCCTCTCCAGATCATGTGAGTGGGATCACTCAGCTGCACCTCAATTCTGAGGCCTTGCTTTTAATTGTTTCAGAATTTATTTCCAAAATATTTGATTTGATTTGATTTGATTTGAGCAGGCAAGTGGTTCTGTTGAAATCAGCTGGTACAGTCGGGGTTTCATCCTCTGATAAAAAGAAATTGCTGAATTCTATCTGTGTTCAATAACTGACATTCTAGATCCCTGTTTGCTATTGATGAGGTCAATATGTTTTGTGTAACACTAAACATAGAGATCCCATCTATCCCTGCCCCAAGGAATTTACTTTCTAAGCAACAGTTGTTAGTGGATTCAGCATTTGCTGAATTAATTAAAACCCTCGTTAGGTTTGATCAAATAATCTTCCAGTTGTGGTACATCTGTGGAAATAATAGTTTGTGGTTCCTTAGGGTCACCTAAAGTGGATGCTGAGGTAGAGGTGTGGGACTTCAGCCCAAGTTTTCAATGAATATGTACAGAGAATCATCACAAGGATGGTTTGGATTGGAAGGGTCCCTAAAAGTCATCTCATTCCAACCTCCCCTCCCAGCCCTTCCAGATTGTTATTGCAGCCATCAAAAGGTCACGTGTCGACGTCACAGAGTGACAATTGTTTTGTGAGGAAATACATTTAACACTTCTAAAGTAAGATCATCTTATTCCACTCCAACATCTGAACCACTACAAATATTTATCAACTCAGTAGAGCTGGAGGAAAGAACATCCAAATAGTTGAAATAAAAGAGCAGGAGTGGCTGGCCCTGATCATAAGGATAGATTTACCCTTCTGAGTGCTTTCACCTGGTACACTGAAATCCTCCTTGCAGAGGAGAGAGGCCTCCTGAAAATGCCACCAGCCGTCCTTTGTACATGGTTCCTGTGTTTGTCAGTGGACATTGACATGACAAGGCCACTGCTTATCCCACGTCCAACACGTGGGTTTCCTAATGAAGCCAACAGGAGTTACACCATAAAGATATAAGATTTGTCATGTCACTTCAGACCAAAGATTCCCACAGCCCCATATCCTCATATCTGCTCGGTAACTGTGGCCAGCACACAATGTTTGGTGAACAAGAATAAGTAGAATAAGAATGAGCAGCAGTGAGTCATCTTTCCATTGGAATATGCTCCCAGCTCCTAGGGAGTTTTTGGGACTTCCACAGTCCTACTACTAAAAATTATAGTCCTAAATCAATTATTTTCTTGTCCTACAGGCAAAAAAATCATCTGTTTTCCATTTCATTATTATGTTCCCCTAGAGAGAGCAGAGCAATTATTATTATTTTAGCAGAGTCTTGCAGATAGAAGGTGCTATTGAACTGCAAAGCTTTTCCTACCAGCTGGTGCACATTCAGTGGCAGCTTTGCTCCTAAGAAACAAGAGCTGCACTCTTTGCAGGGCAGTAAATGTTTATTGGCTCCATTTCTCCAAAGAAATGGAGCATAGCTGGCCACCAGCATTTGCCCCAAGCCTTGCATGACTCGTGAGGCTGTGTCATTTCTTGTGCCACCCTCACACCGTGCATTGATGCACTTCAGAGCAGTGTATTAAAGGAGATGAGTAACATCCTTCAGATGCTTTCTTTCTCCTGTCCTCCCCTGTGGAAGCAGCCTGGTGTTTTATTTGGAAAGGGTTTGTTTCTGTTCCTGAGGTACATGCTTCTGAGCCTTGATGACTGAGGAGGCAAGTTCAGGAGTACATCTTGTACTTTCACTGGAAGGTGGTCGGATTTCTGATTGCTGCTATTTCCTGCAGGAGCTGGCTGTCAGAATTATCTGCCACAGCACAGTGCAGTGACTTGCAAAGATGGGGATGTTACCAGCCCTGCTGGAACATTGGTGTTTTAGCAGAAATAGCTGGGTAAAGATCATGTCTGAACACCGGGGCACAAATCAGAGCCAGCCCCTCATCCCCTTCCATACCAATCACTTCTCCTTAATTAGGTATAACTTCTCATCCATTAAGCTCCATAAATTCCAGGAACAGGTCAGGAATTAGTATGCCAGATTTACATATGGAAATCCAAACCCATAGAGAATCCATTACCCAACATGATACAGGAAATAGAATACAGATTTCCTGACATCCACGAGGGTGTCCTCTCAGCCAGTTATACAACCCTGGGTTATGTGAGCATTTAATAGAGACAGTGACAGAATAGGACTGACAGCAAAGTTGCCAGTTCATATAGTAGAAGATTGCCATAAATATGCAAAGGAGTATCCAGCTCCTTGTGTCCCACCCTGGGCAATGCCTGCCCCAGCAAAGCCAGGAGGTTTCAGGCAATAGTGAATGACTGGGAGCAGAACCTCACCTTAAGGACAGACATTTATTTCAGCAGTTATTAACTGATCAATTCCAATTGTCATCTCTGTTCCCACTGCACTGATTTGTACAGATTCACATTGCAAGGACTACACAAGGTACCAGAGGATTTTGCACTCCTAGGCAGAGGAAAGCAGGAGCTGTTGACTGAGTGTCAGCCTCTACAGGCTGATGTGGCCAAGTGGAGAAAAGAGGTTGTAACAGCAAAAAGCAGGATATCAGAGCAGGGGTTTTAATCCCAGCTGAAATACATGGAGTGATCCTCTGTTCATTTAATAGGCCCAGCAGTTTGATGAAAGTGAGACAAACCAGAAGAACAGCAATGATAAAAACCATCAGTCTTGATAAGGAAATAAAACCCCTCACAGCCAGTGAAGTGCTTTCCCCTACTCTGTGCTGTGCGAGGAGGAGCAGAGCGGGAGAGAGCGATCACCTCAAGGAGCAGAGCTGATTAAAAGTACAGTTCCCTTGTCACACTGGGTGATATTGTTAGCACATTTCCTCAAACCCTTGTGCCCTGGCTTGAGGCTGGAAGGCTGCTCACTGAAATCTCTGTGTGCCGCTTGTAACGGAGCCAGCTTGGTAATAGAGAGATCCGTAAGCGTTGGCACCCTCCCTCCATTTTCTAGTGGAGAGATAGCTACAGCCTAAAATCCATGCTAGGTCTGTGACTGGCACTGAACTGGGCAAAGAGACTGATTTTGGAGCTGCAGCAGAGGCAGTGCCCCCATCCCAGCCCTGGTCTGGCTGCTCCCGGGCTGGAGTCACCGTGACGGGGCAATGGGAGGAAGCATTTGTCCTACTGAATAATTACCTGCTTGTAACAACAGGCTTTGGTCTCCTGAGCTATCAATCTGCAGCCTTTCAGCAGCATTAAATTAACTGGGGAAGGATCTGCGAGAGTGTCTGGAGAATATATAGGAAAAGTTCAAAAGTTTATTGTGCTGTAGAGGCTGCGTGTTCCCTCCACATAGAGAGAAGGAGTCACAGAATGCTTTAGGTTGGAGAAGAGCTCTGAGATCATGGAGTCCAACCATTCCCCAGCACTGCCAAGCCCACCACTGACCCATGTCCCCATGTGCCACAGCCACACAGCTTTTAAATCCCTCCAGAGATGGTGATTTCACCACTGCCCTGGGCTGCACAACCCTCTTGGTGAAGAAATTTTTGTTAATGCCCAACCCAAACCTCCCCTGCCACAACTTGAGGCCGTTTCCTCTCATCCTGTCACTTGTTACCTGAGAAAAGAGACTGACTTGCACCTCTCTACAACCCACTTAGCTCATGGAGAAAGGCTTCTCTAGAAATGAGGCATTCCTGGGCCACCTGTTGGAAAGAAAAAAGGCAAAGGAAGGAGAATGGTGATGCTCCTTCTGGAGCCAGCCCTCAGGTTTGCATCCAGATACTGCTGTGGAACTGTGCAGTCTAAGTGGCATTGCAACAGTTGTCTGATTTCTACTTTTTGTCATCCATGTCCAACTATAAAGGGGAAAAACTTTATATCAGAATTTTTAATAGTTATTGGAGCAGAAAGGAGTAAGGAAAGATGAAGAAATGTCAACAGAATCCTTGTTCTCAATGTGGTGTGTCAGAATAGATTCTTACATTGGCTACGTATAGATTTCTCTAAAAACATATTTTTAATAAGAAATGAAATCTATTTCTTTATGGGAGATCAAGTGGTAAGATTTTTGCAAAGCTTCTGCAAGTTTTTTGTGAAAAATCATGTGAAATATGGAGTCTGATTGCTGACAACTGAAACACCAGCAACAACTGGAGCCCAATAACCCCACAGTACTTACACAAAACTCCAACAGAAATCAGACCTCAAAAATAAGCCTGGTAAACTTAATTTTACACCAATTTCTTTATCTAGAAAATTATTCATTCTTAATTAAAGATAACGTGGGTGTACACTGTACACACAGAGAAAGTACACATCCTTATTTTTTGTAGAAATTCACTTTGAAAGGTGCATTATACTTTGTCATGCTACAGATGCTCATTCTGGACATCAGGGTATAGTAAAAAAATTCACAGTCCCTATTTTACAAACCTGATGATGCCTTGAAGATCCTGCAGGGTAGACAATGACTTGAAGAGGATGTCAAACCCATGTAGGGTAAAGAGACCTTGCTGTGGTCATGCAGTGGATTTGTGGAGTAAGGAATAGGTGCAAGGTTCTACTCCCTGCTCCAGACAGCACATGTTAGACCATATGAGGCAGTCCTTGGGACAGACACCTTTCTTTTGACTTTTTACTTGGTACATTGGCTCTTTGTACATTTTGGGTCCTGCAGCTGCTCTTAGATGTGAGTTTTGCAATAGCAGGAAAAGCCCTAGAACTCTTCTTCCATTTTAACATTGCTGCTGATAAATGTATTCTGATAGACTACTCGGTTTCTCATTCATGGAGATATTTAGTTCATTCCTTTAATGGTTGGTGATGCACAAATCGGTTTTAATATCAATAATGAACAATTTGGATGACATTCAGATTCAAGATCTGCCAAAAAAACTTGCTACATGTCAGGATTTATTGAGTACAATACATTGAGGTTGCCAAAGAGGCTGGAGTTCCTTCAGCAGAAAAGCAAACAGATGGTCCCAGGAAAGTGAGCACATTCTTAAACCCTGGATTGCATTTGGACAGAATGGAGCCACATCTGCCAAAGCCTGCTGGCCAGAAGTATGGCGGAAGGGAGCCATCAGAAACTAATGTGACATTCTTCAAGCTCTTTCACTTAATTTTGATATTAGTAATCTAACAGGAATGTTCCAGAATTGCCAGGTGTCCTTCGAGTTGGCCAATTTAGGGGAAGGAGATATGATTAACAGTTAGTAACTGGATACACACATGCACCCTGGTCTGAAGTGTTCCCTGCTAAATATATCCTCTAGGTCATCTATGTCCACCTGGCCTGGAGATAAAATGGTAGGAGCTGCTTATTTCCAATAATCTGTTTCTGATTTCTGCTGCCACAAGCCAAAAGATAATCTTGCAAATGTGCCTGTCCCTCCAAACAACTGGCTGTGAGAGAAGATGCCAGACCTGGAAGTGCAGAGCAGCATTATCCCAGAGATCTTCTCAGGCTTAGCATGGCCCTGGGTTCAGGATCGGAGTTCAGGAGGTAAAAAGGGCAGGATATGTCAGGAAACATATAGATGGGATGAATCCTAATGGATTTGTGCTTGTGTAGTACTTTGTAAAAATAAACTGCAGCATAAGGGAAAAGACTGACTTGTTCTTCAGCTGCATTTAAACAGCAGAGTGGGAAATCCCCCAGGGTGGTTCTGTATGGGAGGGAGACACATCCTCTGGTCTTAACAAACCCTTCAGAGATGCAAGGTGAGCTTCTAGCTCGTGGTCTAGCTTTGCAAAGAGTAAAAATGTCACTAAGTCTGCTCCATGGCTCAGCTTCCCGTCATAATTTAGGGATCATATAACACCTCACAGGACTTTTACAGAACTTAATTTATCCATAAAGAAGAAATGTGAGGTCCTTGTGCGAAATGGTCAGCAGGAATGCACTGACTGGGCATCACTGTGGATCACAGGGAGAAATCACATCACTGATGTGATGGAAGGGGTTGTCTGGAGAGCAAGGAGCTCTCCATGGTTGAGGTAAGATACCAACACACTCAGGGGGTTATAGATGGTAAAATATTAGAGAAATGTTAGGGTTCAGTTTGAGACTGGCACCTCCAAAGACGTACAGAGGAGGCATTGCAGTACACTCACTCAAACAGAGTTTATTCCTTCTTGCATACAACAAACCAAAAAATGAATTTCACTGTTTCCTACCCCAGAGCTGGCACACAGCAATGGTTCAGTGAATCTCACACAGAGCTGAGTGTCAGCACTCATGGTTAATCTGTTCTTGTGCCTCGGCTGTCATACAGGTGTTATTCCTTGGGGCCAAGTGGTTTTTAGGACGGCAATGCTAACCACTGCCAGGTCCTTTCTCTACCTCTGCACAAGCCTTTCATGTCTAGAACAGGTGAATTCATGCTCCAGTCTGCTCTCAGGACTTCCCACCTCAGCCTGTGTTCACCTCACTGCAGAGAGGAGCAGCACATCTGTCACAGGCACAAACCCTCCGAGGGGAAGTGCTCCCAAACTGGGTGCAATGAGGCCTTTCAGCCTCCATCTCCAGCCCCTACAGAGCCAAATGCAGCATGAACTGAGTGAGCAAAGCCTCCCACTGCCATCGGGGGTGAGGGGAGGATGCTCAGCACTTCCAAGGTACACAGAGCATCTTCCCACAGCGGTTCCAAACACCTCCCCTGCCAAGAATGAAATCTTTCAGTCCATCAGCTGGGTGTGATGGGGAAATGGGTGAAACCTTCTCACCCTGTTTCTGCAGGAAGTCAGATGATATGATCCTAACAGTCCCTTCTGGCTGCTAAACCTATGAACATCCCTCTGAGCTTACTGGGGTGTTTCACGTACATGTGGTGAGCCTATTTCATCTCTGGGTTAACCCTGCTGACATCAGTGAGTTACACCAAGGATAAATCTAGCCTTGCCACTGTGTTTTGTACTGTAATTCAGTTCCTCCTTTGTTTGAAACTTTTGGCGGTTTCATATAAGTGCCATGTACATATAAAATGCATTTCTTTGAGCAAAGAAAAATATGCTAATATGCATATTCCTACTTTGTCTCTTTCTTGTTACCAGTTAATCAATCACACAGAATGTTTGTGACACTTATTAAAGGGAATGAGTAGATAAAAGCACATGGCTTTCATTTATGAGACCCTGATAAGTTGGAAATACAAAGGATCTTACCAAAGGGAGTCAGTGTATACTAATGGGTAGAACAAAGAGCTGATAATGAAAAAGATGTTGAATGTGGATCCCAGTTCTATTAACTCCCTTTGTGATCTTGAGTAACTCAGCTATTCCCCACACTTTATACATGTGACCAGCTCCAATCTGGAGGCCATGCTTCCGTTGAATACAATTAGGCCAATCATTCTTTTAAATAAAATACTTCTGTGCAGTCAGCTTTTAATTGCTATCAGCCAGAAATCCAGATTAAAATCCTGGAGCCTGGATCTGGGAAGATTATGTTTTTAGTCTGTGTTCAGATGCAGCTTCAAAAGGAAAGCAAATCCCAAATGCAGTGAATATTACTTATCTCTTTTCCTCTGTCTTCATTTTCATGTGTATTCAGACTGAGTGGCAGATCTGCAAATCTCTATTCACCTGGTTGCAGGGTATAAACTGAGGAATCTGCTCTTCAGATGAGAGCTCTGAGGCTGTAGATAAATAACCCCCTGGAAATACCAACTTGAGGAGCAGAATGGGTATTGATCCAACATGCAGTGTTTCTCAGAACACATTCCTTTCTTTTTCTGAGGAGAGCAGGTCTTTCCAACAGCAGGAATGCTGTTCCCATGGCAGATGCTCCAGCACAGGCAGTGAGCTGGGGTGAGGGATGTGCCCTGCCTCTGCAAGGCTGGGAGGAAAGCCAGAACTCCAGCCAGGGGTTGTCCAGGGGATGGTCATTCCACTGCATCTCAGCACAAGGAACCCCAGGAACTCTCATGGACTAATTGTTAACTTATTCATGTTTCTCCCTACAAATCCCAACTTCTAATGTCCCTGTCACAGGGTGGGGAGAGAGGTGGAAGCTGTGTCAGTCTCTAGTGTGGGAGTGGGCAGATCTTGGCCATGGGATTGGCCCTGAGACACAGTCCCATTCCTGGGGATGAGTAAATTCACAGAATCACAGAACCATTCCAGGTTGGAAAAAAACCCCTGAGATCATCCAGTCCAAGCTGTGCCCAATCCCCACCTTGTCAACCACCCCACATTCAGTCATTCCTTAAACACCTCCAGGGATGGGGACCCCACCACCTCCCTGGCAGCCCCTTCCAGTGCTGCTCTTTTAGCACCAGGAAAGTAATTTTTCCCCTCTCTCTCTTCCCCATCTGCAAAGCTGGGATTATGACGATGTTCTGCCCTGTTTCATACTGCTCTTTGAGATTTGCAAATGAGCAGGGATAGCATTATTAATGAACATGTAAATCTAATAATTCAATGTTGTAGCAGCACAATAGCACACAATACCTTAAATATGGTCCTTAGGTGGCTCTATGAAACATATGCTGTTGTTATTTTGACTTCTTTGTATATTTTCTAAATTCCTCCCTTTTGGTAAGAACAATTATGTTGCGAAGTTTGGAAACTGAGAAGAAGCATGCAGTGTAAATGACTAATTTGGAGAGTTTTTTACAACAAAGAAGTTCAAAAAGCAGTTAAAGGCTTGACTGTTAACAAATGAAGAAAGTAATTTGGATACTACCGGCAGTGCAGGAGGTACTTTTATGAGGTAAAGCAATGCATAAGTTTGGCATGGGTTCAGTAATAATAAAAGAGCAACTATAAAGAGTTAATTATCTCTGATCCCTGAAGGAAGTATATCTTTCCTATCATCATTGAGGCCCTTTGTAGTGCAGTGTTGGGAAAAACAGAGCATTTTGGCTGAGAGCCCAACACCTGGCCTGGGAATCATGTTTTACAGTGGCCAAAGATCATCAGCTTCTCCTAGATAGAGTGCTAATAATGTGAAATTGGGGCTGAAGTTACCTCATTAGGGGCACCACTAGTAAACTCCATAGCATTCTTTTATGGGGAAAAAAAGGAATAGATTTGGAGTCATGGTGTTTTCCTTGCTTTGATCTTTAAATAAAAGTGTCAGTGTTGTTTCCCAAATAAGAAAAAAAGGTAAGGCTGTTGTTGGCCTAACCCTTCCTTGTCAAGTCCCCCTCACTGCAAAAAATGGGACATAAAACCATACAGGCTCATTGTGTTATAAAAGGGAAATGAGGAAGGAAAAAAACCCTGTAGAGTTATTTGGAAAATGCTCCCTCTTCTACCATTCACTCCACTGAATATTTCTAATGGTTTTTGCCAGAAAACCAGATATTGGTGGAATATTTTGATTCACATAGAGCCAGTCCCAGTGGTGCTGCGAGAGCAGACTGGCTCCACACTCCTTGGCAGCCTGGTTGGGGACAGGCTTGGTGCTTTCTGCTCCCCAGGGATTTGGAGAAAAAACTTCATGTGCATGGATATGTGCATGGGTGAAGCAAAGGAGTTTTGAGAGAGCAAATAGCACCAAAAAAAAAATTTCCCCTGACAGCTGTAGAGCAGGCACACAACTCCTGCCCCATCCCTGGAAGTGTCCAAGGCCAGGCTGGAGAGGGTTTGGAGCAACCTGGGATAGTGGAAGATGTCCCTGCCCACAGCTAGGGCTGGAATGGGATGAGCTTTAAAAGTCCCTTCAAACCCAAACCAGTCCGGGATTCTGGGATTCCAACTGCATGTGGAATCTCTAACAGGTTTAAGCATTATAAAAATATAGATAATAAAAATAAACATTATAGAAATATATGTCTAATGGACACTTTTTACATACTACAAGGTGTTACAGCCTGGGGATTTCACAGGCTTTCTCCAGCCCAGAAGGGCTGAAACCTCTTGGCTGAGAACAAAAAGCAGCATAGAAAGGAAAGCTGCACAGTCCTTTACAAAGAAATGGTCTTTTTTCCCCCTGGTTTTCCAGCTGAATGGTCGCATCTTGCTCATATTACCAGGGAAGTGATTAACCTGCAGCCTTCTCTTAAACCTCTCCTGTGTTGTGGCACTGCTGGGAGGCCCTGGGAGGCCAGAACAGCCAAGGAAGGTTTAGCAAGGCTGAGTATCTCAGTGAGGGTCACACATCTCCAGTGGAAAGGGACCCAGCTCCCTCCCTTTGCCTGCTCCTGCCCCGCAGGGATCCCTTGGCAAAAATGGAGTTCCCCATCCACAGCAGCTCCTGGGAGAGAGGGGAGAAGGGAGGCCCCCAACAGCAAATCCAGGGCTGTTTCATCCTGAACCAGGACTCACCAGTTTCATGGGAGTAAAATTAAAAAACAGAAGTAAAATAAAATAAAATAAGCAATGTTTCTTAAAAAAAAAAAAAAAAGCAACAAATGTGGAAAACAATTTCTGTAGTCATTTGCTTTGCTGAAAAATAATTCTTTCTTTCAAATCAAATGAATAAATGCCAAAACTTATATTACAAACCTAGAACAAATCCTTCCCAAAACAGTGTGAAATATTTCTGTTTGGTAAAGTTTTCGCTTATTCTGCCCCTGTTTAGAAATTCGAGTTGGAAAGCAAGGCCTTCCTTTATTATGCATGCCAGCCACCGAGTCCTTCCATCCTTTAGTAACTGTGTCACAACACCTTTTTCAGATGCTTGATGGTGTAACGCAGAGGTTAATTGCTTATGGAAATGGCTGCTAATGTTAGAAGGATGAGGGTAATTTGTTCCCCCGAGCGGGAAGAAGATGTGGCAGCAGCACATGAGCCATTGCAGCCCCCTCCAAAGGCTGCTGTCCCTGCTGTCCCCACCACTGTGGTCATGGGATGGTCTCCTGGTGACCGCCCCCCTGCCCCGGGGTGCCCAGCACTGCCACACCAGAGGAGGATTCGTATCCATGCTGCTCAGTGCCTTCCAAACCTCCCGAGAGGAGCCAGTGAGCCAGTCTTGCATGGGCCCCCATCCCTAAGGAATTCCATGTGGGTGCATCCCTCCTGCCCAAAATCAGCCCAGTGCCCACGCTCTGGGGATGGCTGCGCTGCTTGCACCGCATCTGCCATGGACGTGCATTCAGGATCTGCTCTGCACTGCTTTCACAGCCAAGTTTCCCATAGGGAAAGTCCTCCTAATAGGCATGAACAGCAGTCAGGTACAACCTGGAAGGGTTTGGATGCTGTTCTGCTTCCTTGGTATTTGTATTTCCTAAGGGATGTCCTCCCTGTGCTGGTATTTTCAGGTGTCCATGTGTGTATCAGGTTCACAGAACACTCTGGGTTGGAAGGGGCCATGAAGATCATCTTGTTCCAACCCCTGCCATGGACAGGGACACCTTTCACTATCCCACGTTGCTCCAAGCCCTGTCCAGCCTGGCCTTGGACACTGCCAGGGATCCAGGGGCAGCCCCAGCTGCTCTGGGCACCCTGTGCCAGGGCCTCAGCACCCTCCCAGGGAACAATTCCTTCCCAATATCCCATCCATCCCTGCCCTCTGGCACTGGGAAACCATTCCCCCTTGTCCTGTCACTCCATGCCCTTGTCCCAAGTCCCTCTCCAGCTCTCTTGGAGCCCCTTTAGGCACTGGAAGAGGCTCTGAGGTTTCCCTGGAGCCTTCTCTTCTCCAAGCTGGACAGCCCCAACTCTCCCAGCTTCTGTTCCAATTGAGCAGTGCCCAGTCTGGCTCTTCAGGGACAGTGTACCCTGTACTGGGCAGATCTGGTACACCTTAAAATCCATGCTTGGTTTTGGTCGCTCTCCCTGGCCCAGAGCCCTGGGATCAGTGACTCCCAGTTCTCCATGAGGGAGGTGCCCAGTTCCTGGTCTGGGGGGGGCTTCTCACCCCCACAGCAGAGGCTCACTGGGTGTTGATGGGAAGCGTGGCATGATACACGATGGACTGGGCAGCAGAGGGGTTTGGAGGGGCTGTCTGGGTGGCCTGGACAGATCCTGGCAGGCACTGGCACCTCCACCAAGCTGCTGCTGCCCCAGGATTCACCAGGGCTGCTGGTGGGGCTAACACCATGCTGGAACAGCAACTGCTTCCTTGGGAAGGAGCACATACCTGACCCACCACCCTGTGCTGTACTCCCCCATGATTTAAATCAGCATCCAAAGTGCCAGGAGTGCCAGTACACTAACATGGCTGTACTGCATTCCACAGCCTTCCCTTGCTCAGGAATAGAAATGTTACCTTGGCAAAGGGAGAGTTAACAATCCCCACAGACATACTTATGTTTATAACATACTCGTCCAAAGCTTTTAACCCAGAATAACATTTACACGGAGGCTGCAGAGCTCCATCATGCTGCTAATGCTTACAAGATTTCCCTAAATACTTTTCCGGAAGCTCTTCTTATGGAGAGAGCCCAGAGGGAATAAGTGAGCTGGAATCAGGAACGCTACTCCTGCATGTGTCCTTCCCAGAGAGACCCTGGCTGGTCCAGCCCATTTGGATCTGTTCACGTGCAGCCCTCAGTGGGTGGGGAGCTGTGGGGGTCCCATGCTCCAGCACAGGCTGCTCTGGGGCAGTGGGAGAGGCACTTGTAGCTGATTCAAGGGGACAGTGACAAATCAGCTCATGGGATCCGTGCAGAGATGAGGAGGGGACAGGGAAGAGGGAGATGCTTGAGACTTCACCAGCAAGACAAAGAGCTCGGGGAAGTGCCACCCTTCCAGGGAGGGACAGGACTTGCAGTGTGAAGCTGCATGTATTTTTCTTCCTTTAGACCTCCAGTGAAAAAATTGAAGGCTCCTGCCATTTTATTCATCCCTTTCAAAATGACTGAATAAGGCTCCTCTGTCCTCCAGCTTCCTCATTCCCCAGTCCAGTAAATAATGAGCCACTTAAATGTCCGCCTTCCCCTTGATGACAATTTATTGCAACAGAAATGCTGTGAATTTGGCTGCCTGGCTCCCAGGTGGGGCTGTGCTGGGGCAGCCTGTCCTGCCAAAATCCCTCTCTCCCCAGCTCCAAGGAGATGAGCTGGCACCCAGTGAGCCACCACATCCCTCCTGAGGAGCAGCATCCAGCCAAAAGTCTCAGCTGCTGAGGGTGGGGTTTTTAATGTCTAAATTCTTTGTGCCTTGGAGTACCCTGGACATTAGGTGGCAAGGCTGGATCTCTGAATCCAAAACACAGCGAGGTTGAATCGCTGCAATAAAAGCAGCGGAGCCAGCAGGATTTACATTAACTGAGGATCCAGCCCCCAGCGTGTACTCCAGACCACGGTAAATTCTTACCTGGAGGCACCAGCATATTTAGTCCTGACATCATGGGAACATTACCTACCTGTAGCAGCTTAATTTACACACTCCCCAACACCTTTAAGATGCTTTATAACCTTGAAAATCCCCTGACAACAAATACACTCTGCTAGCATATGCCAGCAAGGAAACAGTGCAGTGTGGCCATATTAATTAAGCCCAAACATTTCATGCGTCCATGGTATTTTTTTATTGAGGTACTGTCTATCTTTTTAACTAGGTTTGTTTTTATTGAAGCAAAAACCTGCCCTTTCAGATGAGCAGGCTAGTCTATCAGAGCTGACATTTAGTGGAAAACAAAGTGCAGGCATGAGAAGGTTACAAGAGCTGGCACATGCTTTTGCCCAGATTAGCCCATAACAGAACAGGACTCGTTTAGTTTTGCTTTCAAAGAAATCCTTCTGTCCATAAATTTTGTTCTGCTTGTGAGCCGAGTAGGAGGCCAGAACAGCAACAGTACTCAACAGCTGATGAAAATAAGGGTTTGGATTTACTCTGTTACACACAAGGCAGAATTGATAGAGGTCGGGATTGGCTACAGTTTTAAGCTCGGTGGGTAAATCAGTGGTGCCCTCATGGTTTTGCACCAAGTGGGAACAGGTTTGGAGTCAACGAGGGGAGCACAGTCGCCTCTCCAGGACAGAGAATTATTCCCTGTGTCATCCCCGCTGTCCCACACCCCATCACCCCTATCACCCCCAGAGCAGTGCATTAGCCCTGCAACCTCTGCTCCCAGCAGGACTGGGGCCCAGGGAGCTGAGCAGCTCCTGTCATTAGGCCTGGCAGGATGTGGTGTTGCTGGGTCCTGATTACAGCAAATTTGGCCACAAAACCATGATCTGCTCCTCGCTCTCTCCGTGCAGCTGCCATTGGGATTGGCAGGAACTTTAAGCTTTCTTAACTGTGGGTTCCTAATGGCCTTTTTGGACTGCTGTAGGTAAGCAGGTTTTATTATCCATGTCCAAATAACACTGAATTAATTATGCAACCTAAACTAGTGCAGTAGATATCCAATTGTATCCTGACGTTTACTAACCACCGGGGAAGACTTTTCATGGCGAGTTCTCTGCATCATACGATCAGATATTGGCCCCCAGCTGAAGGGCAAAGCTCTTTTCTGTTCAGCACTGCCCAAAGATGAAGAGCCTGTCCTGACCCCAGCAAGCTGAAGTGTGGCTTTGTGTGGAGATAAACCAGCTAGGAGAAAAACTGGATTAATGGCAGGAGCGTGGGTCTGAAAGCCGCAGACTGAGTTTTGCACGGGGGCCTGCAGGAGAACTGGGAGAGGAGTGTTGTCTTCCCAGGTGTCGGTAGGAAGTTTTTCTGCAAGTGAAGGAGTTCTAATCCCCAGGTTTTGGAGCCATCATCACTAAGCAGCGTAGTATTTTTGTGTTTGAGAGGGCTTGGCAGCAACACTCAGCTGCTCAGTCCCACGCAGGGTGAGATGTAGGCTCAGCACATTCACACCTTCCTCTCAATGGAACACAACGGGCCAGTGGCTGCTGGGCTGAATCCTGTTCCCCAACGACCTGGGCTGCTCAGAAACTCATCAGATCCACAGAATAACGATTTTTAGGAAAACATTTGCTTGCCTAAAACTTCAAGTCTGAGTGTATTTGCTTTTCCCTACAATTGTCATTATTTGCTGGTAAATATTAATAGCAGGGATATTGAAGCTGAATGTTTGGAAGCAAAGCTTTGCCTCTGCAGTTCAGTGCTTTTATCTCCCTATTCATAGACCCAACTTAAAATTCTTTACTCTTAACATCACCATCATCTGTTGTCATAGAAACTATTGCAATACATAAGTGCTCTAAATGACTGCAACTTGGTTGAATGGCAAGGGATCAAGATGGACTGTGATGGGGGAACACTTAAAACAGGTACATCTACAGACAACAGTTGATGATGAGAAGAGTTGTTCAGTCTCTCAACCAAAAAAAAATGTACCACACTCATTTTCAGGCCAGCAAATCATAGAATGGTATTTATTGAATCTTTTTGTTTATTTTGTGTATTCTTTCCTTTGAGACATATAAACCAGGAGCTCTCTGTTTTCTTTAAATAAATCTGTGTAGTCCAGTTCTGAACTAATTTTATTGGGCTTTCTCAGTGAAATTTCTTACGGAGAGTCAGGATTTACATTCCTGATTTCTTAAGTTCGTGTTTATTTGTACCTTGCTAACAAAGAAATAATACATCTGCTTGGTTTCCTGCGGCTGAGAAAACCAGCACTGAGCTTTGCATTTCTACACCCATATTCCCTTCAAATGACTGGTGAAAATACAGCCACCAGAACCAGTTAGGCTTTAATTCTACAGCAATTTATATACCTCCAGTACAACTGCAATCCTCTAAGTCCCATCCATCCCTCTGAAGCGTGTGCTGTTCCCAAGGAGCAGAACAGAAGGTCAGTTACAAGCTACCATTTTTTTCCCCCTTGCTATAGCTGCAAAATGCCAGAAGAGCTTCAATTTGAAGCCTGAAGAAACTGTTATTCCTGCATCATCTCGGTGGAATGCAAAGCTCAGACAGGTCCTTAGAATGTGTAAATGTCACAGAGATTCAGTTTTGCAGGGAAGTCATTGACACTCCAGTGACAGCACAGCAGTATTTTGCTTCTGGTTCAGTACAAATTACAGACAACTTGACATTAGAGACCTTCGAATGCAAAAGCAGCCTGAAATCCTACATGATCAACTGACTTTCCCTATTTACAACAACACAACTTTCCTTTAGACATCTCTTTGGGGACAAATTGATGGAATGGAAATGGAACAGGGAGAAAAGCCGGGGAAGTTTCTGATTTGTGTGGTACTGCTTGCTCCACGCTGAACCCTCTGAAGTCTGGCTGTGCCTCTGCTTTGCAAAATGCCACATGTGAGTGTTAGTGGCACGTTCTCGAGCTCTGCTCTCTGAACTCCCCCTGCACAAAAGGCAGTGAGCCAACCAGCTAAATAAGAAAAAGACCTTGGCAGCCCTTCCACTCTTTGCTAGTACTGTTTATTCCAGATATTTATCTGTGTTCATATATGTTGTTTGGTGAGTTTGCAATTATCCTCTTATCTTTCCTTTTACACATAATAACAGCCCCATGACCATTCTGTTAAGGTGGTTGAATGCAGCCTGATTATGCATTTTAAAGAAGTCATTTGCTGAAAATAAGACAAGGGAGATCAAACTGGGCCATGAGCCCCTGGAGGCCATGGGTTAAAATAATGCTTTGGGCTCTGAGACAAACTAAAGACCCCAAATGAAGAGAGTTGTGTGTGTAGAGGGCCAAGATATTGGGTGAATGGCAAAAGGACTGGAGCAATGGCTTTAACTCCCTATGGAGTGAAGATATCATGACATTCACCCAGCTGAATCTCATGGAGATCAAAAGACCAAATATTGATTCAAACAGCACAGGAGGAAAAGGGTTAACAAAAAAATAAAAGTGCCAGAACAAGGGAAGGGTGCTCTTGTCCTAAAGAGCAGCTCTATGACTTCAGTTCATTTCGATTCCCATGTTCAGGACCACCTGAGCAGGTCCAGGGACACCAAATTCCTAACCAGGGATGCAACTTAGTGAAGAAAGTCATCACAAGTCATGGTGCCTGCCTAGCAAAGCTCAGACCAATCAGGAAGCAGAGTTTATACTGCCTAATTAATTCAACTGTCAGGAAATTAAACTATCATGTACTTTGATATCTGTCTGTTTTCTCAGGTGCAGTTATACTTGAAGAGACCCCACGCCTGTTTAGCTGTGATCCCTTTTGGAAATAATTGGCATGGTTTTGATTGATAATGTGTATTCCTCTTTAAAGGAAAACACACTATTTTTCATAATCAGAGGCTGAATGCATAATGAGTGCTCTGCTGCTGCCTTTAGCATCAGGTCTGTCAAACTGCACAGTTATTTCCATATTGATGCAAACTAAGATATTACACTCCCTCATTACATTGACATGGCACATCTTTCAACAGTCAGCTTCCAATCATACGTTCCTTGCAAACAAAATTACCTTCATTTTCTCTTTTGCTACAGAAGGAACTAGCAGTGGAAATGTGCCCTAACAAGCTAATCAACTAATTTTTAGAATATGTTTGAACCATTTAATATTCTAAAAGAAAACAAGAAAAAGTTGCTAATGGGTATGCTGGCATAAACAGAAATAAATAGACAACTGGTTGACTGAACATTAGCATACTTAAGTTTTATCGAAGTCACAGTGGAATTCATTTTGCAAGTCAAAAAAGCAAGATCTATTTGTATCTATAAGCTGAACCACCTCATTTACTCTCTACATTCTTGAGCAGATAACCTTGGTTATGAAGGTAAAAGGAAAAAAAAGGAAACTACCCTTTTATGAGCCAAATACTCCAGGCGATAAATTGATTTTAGTGGGACCGGTGTGGAGGGCTACTGATAATGGGTTGTGTGATACTAATGGCCCTGCTGCTAGGAGAGAGCAGTCGGGCTCTGGGTTATGGGCTGCCATTCACAGGGTTGGCAGGGAGTGAGGGTGTTTCCAAAGCAACATCCAGGGATGGGAAGAAGGGAGAGGCAGCTTTGCATCCTTAAATCCTGACTCCCGTCCCAAACAGGCAACCAACAGTAGGGAGAGTTGGTGTTTTAAGTGACCCAGTTCAGTGGAAGGGGAAGGGTTGTGGTGAGCAGACTGAGAGGGACCAAAGGGGAAGGATGCTGACTATAGAAAGCATTGCTGAGGCAGTGACACCATGCAGGGTATCAGTGACAGGTGGGCTGAGGTCTCAGAGAGCCTCATCAGCCCCCCAGCCACCCCTGGGAGCTTCCCAGGGACCTTTCCATTCTGTCAGGAACACATCACTTGTTTTGCTGCAGGTGATTTACAAACCCTGTGCAGAGATCCTCATTCTGCCTTGCGTTGTAAGGTCTGTTTTCAAAACAGAGATGGGTTTCATTCCCTATCAAGATCTAGCTCTGCATTCGTTACATATGTTAATTTGCTTTGGAAAAGTCACAGAAAAGCAAATTATTGTCCTGATACAGTGTTTAGGCAAACCTCCAGTGTCTGCCCCAGGTCTGAGTGTGGAATCAGTGACAGTCCTCCCCCGTGCCATTGTATGATTAGGGCCACAGTGGTCACCGGGGCTGGCTGTGCCTGAGGACAGCTCTGGGCAGCACCTTCTCCTGAGGCAGTGCAGGAAGCAGCCGAGCCCTCCTCACCTGAGGCAGAGATGTGCCTGGTGCAGCTGCGTGTCCTGTGGGTGCACAACATCCTCAGGCTGAGCATGGCCACTTCCTACAACAGCTCCCCTCTTCCCAGACCCACACACTGCACAGGACATGGGGACCACAACTCCCATCCCAGCCTGGACGAGGGATTTGCTTCTGCACTGCTGATCACACCCAGATTTCAATCCAATCATGTGGACTTTGAAGCTTGTGAATTGATCCTGAATATTTCCATGTCCAAATTAGAGTTGCTCCATGCACAGGTCGCTGTTAAGACTATATGGGGTGATTTACACATCTGAAACCATAACCTGGTAGCAGATCCCAGTCATCCCAACTCTATGTCTAAAGTTTGGGCACTATATTTTCCTTTTTTTATCCCTATGCAACATTTCAGCATCCAACCCTGAAGGCCATTAAGCCAGAGTTGCTGTAAAGCCTTAACACTATTATCAGCTGCATTTCCTTACAGAGCCAGGGCAAAATACCTTCCAAAGCTGACAGCTGCATGGGAATGCACCAGACTGTTCCCTGACATGGGATTAAACAACATACTGTGTAGCAAGAGCAACATCTGTTTGTTCTTGAGCTAAGCAGCAACCGGCTCGGGTGAGGGTCTGGAAGAGAAGGAGGATGGCTCAAGATGAAAGCTTGCACTTCAGCTGTTGGGGGAAGGAATACATCCCTGGTCCTGTAGAATATTTCCGCTCTGTCATAAAAAATCAAGGCAGTGCTATTCCAGCAAATACCCCGTCACCACTGCAGCATGACAGCCAGCAAGTGGAACTGGAATCATTTCCATCATAAAAGCACATCCTACGAGTCAGCAGGGCGGGCTAGAGAACAGATGTCCCAAGATCTGTGAGTGTTCCCTATCCGTTCGGGATGCCTCTTGGTCTGGAAAACAAAAGTGGTTTCTGATGAGGAAAGAAGGGTGGGAGAAGCTCTGTATCCCACCAGTCCCAGCAGGCTGATGTGGAAGGGAATGGCCCGTAAATCTGAGGCTGTGGGCAGCGAGCTGAGGAGGGCGTTCCATGGATAATGTGGGATTGTGCGTTTGGAGCAGCCAGGCTGCTGTGGGGCATGGAGCAGCTTCCCTCCCGCCCATCCTGCTTAAGATGTTCCCAACACGCTCCTCAGTTTGCAGATTTAGATACAAATTTGTACAAAGAAGTGTGATAACTCTCCCTGAAACCTGATTTGATTTTCTCCCTTTGCTATCTTATCTGGCACAGAGGAGATTTAAGTCATACCAGATTATGAAGTGTTATCCTCTCTACTCAGCCACAGTATCTGCAGACAGTCAGGCTGCCAGGGCTGAGCTTCAGGTTGCCTCTGACTGCAAGTTTCAGTTCTGAAGGTACTTTTTACCCGATTGCTGGCTCAAAAGATAGAAATACCAAGTCCTACAGCTGGTAATTCCTTTACATAAATAACAATTCTGCAAAAGATCCCTTTAATGACATCAATTACACGTAACTAAGTGCACTTTAAAGACTGATTTCTTTTTTTAGGGGGTTGTTTTGAAGCATCTTTGAATTCATTAGGAGTCATTTTCCCTTTATAAACTGAAAAGCAAGTTTCCCATAGACACCAACCCCCCTGACAAGTACATTGTTCCACTTTCATGTCTATTTATTTACTTGCCAAATGCATCAGATACAGAGCCTGAGATCAGCCACACAGACATAAAAATACACAAATTAACCTTGCTCTTTTTCCCAGCAGGAGGTTGTGGAACTGTGGGCAGTAGATGGAAAGGGGATGTGCCACTTGGGGTGTTCTGGGACCGGCTTTCCCCTCCAGGGGCTCCCCTGGTGCTGCTGGCTGTATTTAGCCCAAGCTGCCCAAACAGCGAAAGGAGAGAAAAAACTGAGAGTAGAAATTGCAGCCTTTAAAGGTTAAAAATCAGGAAAGGTGCAAAGGTTAAAGGCTTTGTGCTGTCCCTAAGGCAGTCACTGCCCAGGCTCAGGTACCAGACCCTTGGTGGTACATCCTTTCATGGAGGTCGTGTTGCCCAGAAACATCAAGATCACCTGAAAACGCAGCAAATTGAGTTTTAGCTCCTCATAGTTTTCCACACTCTGCTTGGAGCTTCCTGCATCTCCTGACAGCAACAGGAGGTCCTGTCCAGACAAAGGGCTCTTTCCCTTGGCAGAGCGAAGGAAACCTTTCCCTTGAATTAGGAGTGCAAAGCTTCATTCTTGGCCAAAGATCTAAACCTCCACTGTTACTGCTACATTGTGAGAGGTTGTTTTATATTGTCCCAATTCACATTCCCTCTGTGCAGGGAATGGGGACAGTCCTCTGTGCCAGCTCACACAGGCATTGCAGGAGTAACAGCACTAAAGGCAGGAGGCACTCAGAGCTTATGGACATCTGGATATCTGCAGCAGAAAGGGAAGACCCCAACCAGAGCATTCCCTCTGCCATGTGAACTACTGTTTCTACTTAAAATTTCACTGGCAATCTAGAAAAATGCCATTCAGGCAGAGCAAGATGCCTGTGCATGGAGGATTGCTGGAGAGTATAAAGTAACAGCCAGCCAGCAGCTGATAATCTGCTTGTAAACTCCTGTTTGGAAATAAAGACAATCCCCTTTTACAGTAACCAGATGTTTTAACAGAATATTAGTATTTACAAGGGCCTCAGGCTATTGTTTTATACAGGTCTGAAGAGGGCTTACAAAAACGGCAAATCACAAGCAAGTGTGCAGTTCAAAGGCTCCTCAAAGCTGTGACATTTGGTGTGATGTGGGATAGCTCCCCTTTTGTTTGTGCCTGGGATGTTGGGTGGGATATATTGCCAAGTATTCTTCCATAACTTACCTAACCAAGTTCCTCTCTGCTCCGATATTTCCCTGTTCTTTATTATCCATAATTGGATAACTTCTCAATTTTTCTCCTTGGAACACTGAAGATAAGGTTTCTGTTTAATCATCCCACTTTAAGTACTTGCAATCAGACAGGATATTGCTGCTTTTAAAATAAGACAATGACATTTAATGACTTTCATTTCTTCCTATACAAAAGATTAATTTATATGCTGGAGTCATCTTTTTCATTGCAAAATTCTCCCCACTCTGTTTGAAATTATTCAATCTGCTTAACAACTTAATTCTCATTTTATGTTTCTGATTTTGTGGCTTTTGCTGCCAGCATTCGCTTGTCATCTCTTTACCAACTCTAATTCAGCTTTTGTTTCTGAATTAGTCTGAAGTTAAGAAGCCAGACAAGTTGTGAGGTGTGTGAGTGCAGACGTGCTGCCCCTGTAGTGTGTGGTGTGAGGCAGGAGCTGGGAAAGACAGCTCTGTGCCGAGCTGATGGAGCAGCACCACACGTGGAAACACGGCACCAAAATCTGTAGGAAAACAGGAGGATTCTCCCAGCGGCCCTTAGAGGCTCTAAGAACTCTGGGTGAAGGACTGTGGGGTCAGTGTGTGCATCCCTGGGAAACCAAAGGGCAGAAGCAGCACCGGGGAAGCAGAAAACTCCTCACTGCTGTTTTCCAGGCTCTTGGGAAAAGCCGTGTCAGGAAGCTCAGCAGGGAGGACAGAGGTAGGAGCCAAGAGCTGACAGGGAAAAATACCATGTTCTAGAATACACCCTACCTGGCTGTTTCCAACTGCAAACCCACAGATTTATCCTGCCAGTTTTAAACTGTCTCCTTGTAGTGTTCAGTATTCTTCTGGAGTGCTGGTGGAGAGAAAAGTTTCGTGCAGGTGCTATGAGCACATCCTTGGGATGGTTCTTCAAATACAGCCATGAAAGCTGTTCAGAGCTTTGACTTTCTGCATCATTTTTAGTAATTTGATGGTTAATAACATAAATTGCAATGCAATCTTTACCTTCCAACAGATGAGTGTTTGCCTTTAGCAAGGTCAACACAATTTTTAGGAATTTGGTTTGGTTTTCTGCTAATATGCTTTAAAGGAATTATCATTCTCTTTATTCTGCTGACCATCATTTTCTTTTTGGACCTTTTCCAACTTTTACTTTGCTTTACTTAGCATCTATAACTTCCTGATTTATAAGATTTTACTTTTGTGGTGTTTATATGTGTTCTCTTAGCTTCAGAAACATCTTCTTTTTCTCTTTCAAATCGAGCTGTTTCTTTAAGCCAGGAAGGCCTTCTCCTGTGGCTGTGGGATCAGGATTTTCCATCATAAAGGAAGATGTACTTGAGCATAACTATAATAACTTTTTAAATTATTTTCATTCTGACAAAACTCTTACGTACACCCAACAGATTTAGCCCCCAGTTGTTTTCTGGACTGTAAAACCAGTCTTTCTAACAGATCAAACGTATAAATACAACATTGAAGGAGGTTAGCAGAAGCCACTTGTGTCAAAAGCTCTAATGGCTTTTTCTACACTTTTCTGCCTTTATATGAGACCAGTGGCGAGCCCAGATGCTTTTCTTTCTCCCAGTCCAGTCTCTGTCCATGCATGGGATGCCCTTCCTGTGTGTATAACAAATGCAATGTGGTTTGCATGGAGTTTGAGCTATAGTATCACATTTCCATGCTTGTTTTAGTGCCACTAAATTTTCAATTTTCCTTTGTGTCGAGATCCTACTCCCTTTCTCTGCCATTGCTAGCAAGTGGCCATTCCTTCTCAGTGAAGTGGCATCTCAGTTTTTGGAGCTGTCACTTTGTTTCCAGCTCGTGTGTTATAAATAAAACCTTCAGGGGCCTCCTGATGCACATAGCCCCAGAGCAGCTGGAATGTCAGGTGGGATGTTCCTGCCCTGCCCCACACGTGGTCACACGCTGGGGCTGGCCCAGGGAAGCCCTACACGTGGTCTGCAGCCCTCTGCCTTGCGTGGGAATTCCTTGGGAAAGGTGGATATGCGTGTGCAGAGTGCCATAAGCAGATGATAATGGTACTTCCCATCTGAGCACTGTGAAGTATTGTAATGATGCTTTAACACAGCTCAGCAATCAAACCCCGGAGTGTAATGAAAACAGGAATACGTGTTCAACAGAGTAGAAAAGCATGCAGAGAGCAGAATGAAAATGATTCCTCACTTAAGGGCACACACATGTAAATACATGTACGTGTCACTCAACTAATCTGCAACACTTAAACCCAAACACAAACCCCATTGCAGCCACGGATGGCGGTAATATGGAAAGCTAGATTAGATCCACTTTCCAGATTAAGATCCTAATCTTGCAAATAACTTCAGGCTGCTGAAATCTGACAGCCACGTGATGCCCTCCATGTGGTATCTTCCACACCCTGTGGGGGATCAGCTCTGCCCCAGTGTCTGCCCTGTGCCCCTTTCCACAGGGATTACAGTGGGATGAAGCAGCACACTGGGAATACCAGAGTGCTGGGCAGGACCCAAGCAAAATGCTTAAGGCATCAAAGATGATGGCAAATAATGAAAAGCTAGACCAGGGGAGAAAAAGGTCTGTCTCCAGCCTTTTCACCCAGGGCATTGCCTCTCCCGTTGAATTGGCTTTGCTGGCTGGAGAGGCAGCTTTGATGCTGTTGGTACCCTGAGAGTAGTTTTGGCATGGTCATCTTCTATGGAAATACATAACTGAAGTGAATGAGAGTTGACATGACAGATTATATCTGCTGTGCCACGTGTCCCCAAAGGCAGTCATTTGAGGTTTAAAATTCAGTAATTATGGATGTACACAAATGTTTCTAATGGGCCCCAAACAGTCAGAAACACAGGCACCATCCTAGAGCGCTGCACAGCAGACTGAAATTAAATAAACACGTGAGGAACGTGAGGTTCACTGGCATGGAGAGAAATCTCAGACTGAGGAGCAGCCACAGGTTGTCCCATCATGAAGAAGATCACTTGGAAAATTCTGGCTGTGATGAAAGAACAAAACCCGCATGGAGCTTTAGAAGGCTTCTAGTGGGAGGTGTCCCTGCCCATGGCATGGGGTTGGAACCAGGTTGTCTTTAAGTCCCCTTCCAACCCAAACCATTCCATGATCCTCTGGCTCCATGAGGTCTTGTGGGCTCTGCTGGAGGAAAGCCCATCTCCCCCACCAACAGGGCTGCGCAGGCAGGGAGCTGTTAAACACACAACCGAGCCCTTTGTGTGCCTTAATCTGCATCCTGACTGCACTGGAGGTGTGGACTGGATCCAGTATGGACTTTTATTCCATTTTGAGAGGTTGGTTCCTCTTGTAAAGCCCAGCAGAGACCGTTGACCGGGCAGGATGGGCTGTGAGGGCATGCCTGGTTAATGAACCACCATGGCACCTTTGTTTCTCTGGCTGCCTGGTGCCCTGCTCTCTCCCGTACAATTATTACAAAAATCAGACAGAACGTTGCCTTGAGATATGATTTTCATTGTGGGATAGATTTTATTATACCAGCCATACAATACCCGCTATTATCATTTTGATTATATGCTCCTCTCATTTGCACTATTGGAACATTATCTGTAGTACATTCATTATTACTTTATAAGAAACTGAAACTACATCCTTAAGATGAATTGTAAGGAAGGATTTCTATTTCCTCAGATAGATACTTTGGCTGAGATCATTAAGTGGCAAACGTTATTTGTAAAAGTTTATTTTATTTTATTTACGTAAACTCTAAAAGAAAGAAATAACGTAGATATTTCTAACAGACAGAAAAGCCTGCGGCTAGTGGCAACAAATGACTGCAATTTAGAATTCATGTACTATTAAGAAGTTCTGATTAAATTGTAAGTTCCTTTGGAGGAAGGAAGTTGAATAAATGAGAATCTGGCCCAGTGAGCTGTGATGGGCTCACAGGGGCTGAGGGGTCAACAGCGACTCACAGGTTCCTTCTGCCCCACAACCCCAGGCCTCTGAAGGTCAGATCCATCATGAACCTGAGGGGAGAGGGCAGAAGACCAGGAAGGGCTGCGTTAAATAGGCCAGCTGGGTTTAAGGAGATGCTGGGTCTCCTGTATGGCTGGTGAGCATCCCTCACTGGAGCCCGTGGGGGAGCCACCCTGGGCTCTGCGTCCACAAACAGGGACGGAGGAGTTGGCTCCCCACCTTCTCCCTGTGTCGTCCTCACCGTGCAGGACACCTTGTCCTTCTGCACACATGGGGAGGGAGAACCCCCAGCCACAGGGACCTTACCCAGCTCTCTTGTGCAGATCCATCCCTGCCTCCAAATCAAACTGCCCCGTTTCTGCTCAAACTGCCTGGGCACCAATCCTGACCTTGTTCAAGGTCTAAGTCTTCCCACAACTACAATGCAATCAGATTTTCACGGTTCCTCTGACTGAGCAGTGGCAGGAGCACCTGACTCCTGAGGCATTCCATATTTCTGTGAAGATGTCCCTGCTCAGTGCAGGGATGTTGGACTAGATGACCTTTAAAGGTGCCTTCCAGCCCTGTGACTCTGTGATTCGAGGACTTGGCAGAGCTGCTCAACTCCCATGGCCAAGTCAGATTTGTCACTCATATTTAATGGACATCTCTTGTTTCAGCTGCAACAGAGTAGTTAAACCCCAAATTGTGGGTGCAGCTGGACCATCCCAAGGAGCCTGCTGATACGTGAAGCCCACTGAATCTTTAAGAAAGGTAATTTGTGTCTTCACTGGAAGAGATCACACTTTGCTGTGTAGATAAGAACGTTTTCAGGTTGATTGCAAATCATAAATATTTGATGTACTGTAATTACTAGTTCTTAAGTACCATTTTCCAAATTATTATTTCTATTAAATGCATAGAAACTTGGGATGGAAGAGTGAGTTAATGCAGAAACACTTCAACACTGCAGATCTGGGATTAGGGAAGGTCATAAGTGAACTTGTCTTTTGTTTCTTCCCACCTACCTGTCTCAGAGACCACAGCAAAAAAAAGCAGAATCAGGTTGGACTAGATGGTCTTTAAGGTCACTTCCAACCTAAACCATCCTGTGATTCTATGAACTAGGAGCTGAAAACATCAGTAATTCCTATGAAAATAAAGGTTGCTATGATTTTATGTTCCCCTTTACTCCACCTGGCTGCACCATCATGTCTTTGGACAAATGGTTTAACCTCTGTCTTTGCTCAGAGCCATCAGTTAAATGGAAACAACAATTCCTCTGTCCCAGCTCTGTGACAAGGTTTGGCTGATGTTTGCAAAGCACACTGAGATCTCTGAGAGGAGACATCCTGCTCTGTGTGTTCACCTTCAGGCTGTTCCAAGCAGGCCACAGAGGTGTTGCTGGGCAATGAATCACCAGGGGTTCTCAAGGTCCAGTCCTTCTTCACTCCACCAAATCCAGTCTTGACACCCTGTGAGGCCACTCGTAGCCAGATCTCTAAATCCAAGTTATTTTTTCCGTGTACCCCATTTACCCAACACCAAAATTTCCCACTTGGTGATGTTGTGCTTGAGCTGCTGGTGGTGATCCACAGGCTGCAGCTCTTTCCAGGGCAATAAATAATGTCCTGCAGCCACCACCCCAGACCTGGGCATGGCAGTTGCAGGTCCCTAGTGGTGGCAGAGGTGGGCGGCTGCAGTCCCCTCTCTGGCCAGTGGATGTGGATTCCTGGTGTTTGGCTGTTTCTGTCTGACCCCTAGTGCTACCCGAGTGTACCTATGCTGCAGCTCAATCATTGCTTACAAGTTGGCAAACAGAAAGAAAATATTCCAACTAATCTGGAATAAGTCAGATATACTTTTTTTCACCTCTGGGGAGATTTTCAACTATAACAATGTAGCTTTGAGCTTCTGACAGATGCTAATGAATTGTTGTTTACATGTTTGATTTACTGCCTAAACAAAGATAAGACATGCTCTTGAAAACACATTGAATGCACAATCCAAACACATCCATTAAATCTGTCACAATAAACATGACAGCTTTCTTCTAACCTAACAACTGGCATGCCTCATTTACATATTAATGAGAAAACTGGGATCAGTCTGCACAAATTGCTTCTATCTTGCGAAGGGGAAGCACTGACTGACAGTGCAGCTCTCCATGGTGTAAATACAAGAAGTAAATACCTCTGCCATCTTAATGGATTTTATTTTTATTTGCCTATTTGGTTCCATGGTTATTGATTAGTTGTCTCTCGTGAACTGCAGTGACAGACTTTACAACTACAGGGACAGACATTAAAAGAGTTCCTTCAGCTTCCCTAGTGCCTGAGGTGTCTGCTGGGCTTTGGGGTTGGTTAAAGGCTGGATCTACCTCGAAGTTCCCACTGGTCTCCATTGCCACGGGGTGCATGGCCCAGTGCTGCCAAGTGCCCTGTTGTCCCTAAAACACAACATATTCTTCTTAAACCTCTGGAGGATGAGCATTCTGCAGGGGGGAATACAAAGCACAGAGGGGAAACTACTAAAAAGCCAGCCCTGTGCTATTTCAAGTGTGAACTGGGAGCTAAATTCCTAGAGTTACTTGGATTCCTAATTGTGCAGAGGTTGTACCTGTGCTGTTAGGATAACAGTGGCATCTCAACTGCAGCTGAGCTTGAGGCACAGCAGAGACCTATAAAAGAGTTTTTCTCGGACCCTGGAACTTTGAAGTCACATCAGCAGGGAGTTACACACCATCTAACGTGGTTTTTTCAGTATCTGTGCCCTGCATTACATTTTAGAATATGTAAACCCCTAATTTATGTATCGCTAATTGTCTACAAGTTGGATATCTGTCCCATATGGATGCCTGGGCTCTGCCTGTGCCAGGGGAGAAGGCTCAGTGCCTACACAGGGCAGACTATGTCACCTACATCTGTCACCAGCCTCAGGAACCTTGCTCTCTGCTGCCTGTGAGGAATCCCAGGAAGCCTGGAATGACTTTTGGACAGCTAAGGGAGATAAGATGAATTGCTCCTTCAATGTCACTGACTTTCAATCAGGTTTACATTCTGAAGTGCTCAAATTACCTTCCAGAATGGCAGTCAGCTTTTGAAGTCACCAGCTACTTCTGGCAAATGGACTGGGAACGTGTATTGACACAGCACTACATGGCCTTGTGCCTGGGAGAGGTTCCTACGGCACCATCCATGCTCAGGTTCAGCAGAGGATGCTCAGGATGCTCAGAAGCAGATCCCAAAGCATGACACGGACCCTAGATGTGGTGCCATAAAATATTGAACACCACAGAGAGCCTGAATTTTCCAGAGATGAAGGTTCTTGGAGCAGGGACATGGGAAGTTGCCTACTCCAGGTGAAACCAACACAAATCCAAGGTGCAATCCTCAAATCCAGCCAAAACCTGACTAGAACAGGAGGAATGCTACACATTTCCAACAGAAGCATTCAGAGGCAGAAGTTGTGGCCATCATGTGTCTGTCTGAGGGCACTGGGGAGCTCTTTGATCAATTTTGATCTGCCTCTCATTGTACACTTAAGACATAGCTTGGGCTTTGGGTATAGGGAAGTTTCCTCTTGTAATAGTTCACTGTAAAAGGCTGTGTGAATAACACTAGAAATGATCCAAACTGTTCCAAAGGACTCCAGGGAAATTAATGCACTCCCATGCTTTTGTTTTGAAGTTAAATTTTTTTTTGGTCTCCATGAACTATTCCCTCTCTACAAAATTGTGCATACTGCTTTATTCTTCTGAGGCCCACAGAACCAAACATTTCAGAAGACTAATTTATCTCCTGGAATTTATAGTTCTATTTCTAGACTAAAAGGGCTGTGTTCAGTTACTCTTGGATATAGATTCCTCCTCCTCCTCCTCTCCAAGACTCCGTTATCTGACTCATGTCTCCAGACATTAGTGGTTTGCCCCTGAAGTAGTCTTTCATCTGTTTATGGTTGAACAGTTTGTGTGCTACTGGGGCATGGCATAATAACTGAATTTATATTAAATAATTAACATCAAATAAAACAGATTTTTGCTGTAAATGTTATTCCAGTCCAGTTTTACGGAACTACATTCAAACAGCTGAACAGACCCAGAGAAACCTGGACAACCTCCCCAAAATAAAACAAGCCCCTGGCCCCCAAACTTTCTCTGGTGACAAAGACCTTCCTTCAGATGCAGAGGCAGAGCCCCAGCCTCGTTCAGGATGAGCCCTCCCTCGCCGGGAGAGGCTCTGGGGAAGTCCATGGGGTGGCTCACAGAATGAGCTATTGCTCAACCATGCTGAGCACAATTAGTCGTGTACAACATACAAGCAATGAACTGATTTAATTTCCCTGTCAATCAGCAGGGAAAAAGGGCCAGCACAACGCAGAGAGTCGCTTCTCTTCAATCTGAGAAGAGCTTTGGGGGAAATATTGTAAATGTCATAATACAATATGTTAAATATAGTAGTTAAAATACTGTTCTGCAGCCAAATTCTCTTCTTAGACACACACACAACTCCCACTGGCAGGAACGGGAGTTGTGCAGGGTAGCCCCAAATGAGGAAAAGCTGTTCTGGGGAGGGAAGGAGGCTGATCAGTGTGTGTGTGTGTGTGTGTGTGTGTGTGTGTGTGTGTGTTTGTGTGTGTGTGTGCCCTCTGACAGCAACAGGGATAGATATGTAGATATGAAAATATTCTGGGTAACTTTACAGGCTATGGAGGAACAATTTTGGAAGAGATTTCTAATCCCATGCTCCTGGACACTGGACTAAATCCTAGGTTAAAGCCAGCATTACGTCCCTCCGTACTAATGAACCGTGGACTAAGGAAGTGCAGGAGTGAAGCCAAGAAGTCCCCAGCCCTAATCTTGACTTCAACACTCCCTGTTTGTGGTTGCATGCAGACAACTTAAAGCTGTTTATCCCACACTGTGTGAAACTTAAACGTGATAATGCTGATAAGGGCAGCAGCTGTGCAGAGGCTGAGCGCAAGGACTGTGCTTCCCATGTTCTGCAGTGACTCCTCCTCGTCTCAAAGTACAGCAGCTGCACCGGCAGAGGTTTGCTCCAGCTAAAGCCATTCCTAACCAGGGAGCAGGGACACTGCCAGGCCCCTGGCTCCAGCACAGGGCAAAGCTTTTCTGGGTGGGTAGTTAATAAACGCCAATATAATCACAGAAACATGGAACGGTCAGGGTTGGCAGGGATGTTAAAGATCATCCAGTTCCACTGCCTGCCATGGGCAGGGACACCTTCCACTGTCCCAAGCTGCTCCCAGCCCCAATGTCCAGCCTGGCCTTGGACACTGCCAGGGATCCAGGGGCAGCCACAGCTGCTCTGGGCACCCTGTGCCAGGGCCTGCCCACCCTCACAGGGATCAATTCCTTCCCAACATCCCATCTAACCCTGCCCTCTGGCAGTTTTAAGCCATTAAATACAAAAAGCCATTTATTTCAGGTAAAAGCCATTACCTACAAATAGATAAATATTGTTTCCCTAGCAGTGATGGTTCCAGGTTGTAGCTTAGTCTTTGTAACCACCTTAATCTTTGTAACCACAAAGAGGTGACGGAACCTCCATTCCTGGAGGTGTCCAAGGAATGGCTGGATGTGGCACTCAGTGCTCTGGTCTGGGTGACAAGGTGCTGATCAGTCACAGGTTGTATTCAATAAGCTTGGAAGTATTTTCCATCCTAAATGATTCTGTGTGATTCTGTGAGGTTATGGGAAAACTATCATTTTGGGACACCAAATGTGCCCTGATCCATACTTTCCCTTCCTTACACCTGCTCCCCCTAAGGAGCTACAGGCATGCTAAGGCCATATTTTGATATATTCTCCATATTTGATCATATTCTTTCCCGACCAGCAGGAAGCCACATAAAGCAGAAGCTGCACAGTAATTAAAGAGCCCAGAGCTATCGCCAGGTGTGGAGACTGAAGGAGGTGAGAGACCACTCAAGAAGGAATGACTCAGAACAGCTCAGTATGAACAGAGGAGTGGAAAGAGGAAGAAAGAGGCACAATCCATCCTTTGGGCTTTTCCCCATGTAAATTTTTCTTATCCCTTTAAAATCCATTATTTTTTTAATAGAGTTGACACACAGAGGCAAATTAATTCCACAATTTAAGTAGGTTTTACGTGGGGAAAAAAAAAAAGGAGTTCCTGCTATTTGCTTTAACTGCTCAGAAGTTTCATGTGGCAAACACTTATTCTTAAATTGAGTACCACATAATCGCTCCCATTACACCTCCTCCATGCCACTCAGGCTATTACAGATCTTTATCATATTTCCCCTTCAATCATCTCGTTTTCCAAGCTGAGGGGGATACGGGGGAACGGCACACAATATTCAAGAGGTGAGCACACATGAATTTATCTAGTGGCATAATGATGCTGTCTGGTTTAGTGGCATTTTGCTGCAGTTGTGATGGTGGAAGGATACAGATGGATCAGAGCTCATGGACAGATGTAGCACCTTTTATTGCACCAGCTATACAGCTGGAAAAATTAAATGAGCTTTCAGGCACACATGCCTATAGATTCTAGTTGCCTTTCTGGCTGCCTAGGAGCTTTGACTGATGTTTCTTCAAACTATCAGCGGTGGCTCTCAGATCTCTTTTCTAAGTGGTGAGAGCTGAAGAGGAGCTCATCAGTGAGTACACACAGACAAGGCTTGGGGCTTCCCTTTGAGCCTGGCAGAATTGAATTCAATCTGCAGTTTTGCCACAGAGTCCTTTGGCACTGTGGGACCCTCTGCAGCTCTCTGATGGCTTTGCCTTTGCCTTTTGCACCATTTTGTAACATCATTTCATTATTCCTCTGTTTTCTGGAGGAGATTTGTAAAAGCGGGTGAGTAAAATGCAGGGGTAGAAATAGTCTGTGTGTTTCTTCTGCAGTAGGGAACAGGTATTGATGGGCTCAATAGCTATTCAGAATGAACAATCTCTCCAACATAAGAGTTTTTACTGAGGCATCGCTGGCTCTTTCAAACCCCAGTTCACATGGACTTTTCCCTGCTGGGTCCCGATCATTACAGTTCCCAGCTGAGCAGCTGTCAATTTGGGATTACCTCGCTTCCAGGTTCCCAGTTGGGAAAGCCTTGTTAAACTCTCGCATTGCAAAGCAATCAAACATGTTTGTTTGATTGTTTGTCTGTTTGTTTGTGATGATTTATGCTGTGATTAGGCTTTTGATATTACAGTGGTTGGGGTAAGGTGCAAGCAAGCTCTTGAAACAGTGCCAGCACTAAGTCAATATTTCATTAAGACTCATTTATGAGAGAGCTGATGAAGGACTAGAGTGAGGTCTCTACACATTTCATATTCATCTATTTGGGTAAGGCAGCTGATTATTTAAAATATATTTAGATACTTGGTGTAGTTGTAACTGGTACAATTCCTAATGTGGGAAGAGTCAAAATGATAAAAAGTGTCTTTTATGAACAAAATTTAATCTGCTTCCCTATAAAAATTAAAAGTGATTGTAAATATGTGAGTGTAAAGACACTTCTATGGCTGTGTCTGCATGGCTGTACAGACACAGCTCTGCAGAGCAGGGGGAAAGTTTGAAAGAAGAGCCTGGGCATTATTGAGACCAGGCTGTGCTGCCTGTGGCAGGAATTATTTATAGTATTTTTGGCAAGAGCATATATTTCCTCCCTGGATTTTCACTTCTTCTCAATCTCTTTGCTCTCCCTGTCACACTCAGCTAATCCACACCATGGGACACTCACTTGCCAAGGCCCCTCCGTGCCCCCCACTCAGCCCAGGCACCAAGAGAGTTTTTCTCCACCTCAGCAGCACCATAAGATGCCATATGAGTGAGAAGCACTCAACTCAGCTGTTGGCCATCTGAGGAAGCATCCACACAATGAGCTCCTCAGCCAGTGCCCACTGACAGGGAAGGCTTGAACACCACAGAAAGCCTCGTGTCAAAGTGAGGGAATGAAGTGAAATGTTACTCCAGCCCTGACAAACAGCTGGCACGGGTACCACCAGGGAAGATTAATGCCTCCCTTCTCCTCACCTGCACCGACATGATGTTCTCTGACACTCAGATCTAATTGTAGGAGCCGAGGTGTAGGAAGCGTCACCCTCGCTTAAAATGTTATCAGGTAACGGGTCTGTGATGATGTGGAGACAAACAGGAGGTTAACAGACAGGTCTTTATCTCCTGCATGCGGAAGGAGGGCTGCGTGTCTGCCGCACCGATAGCGATCGCTGTGGGATGTGCTTTCCTGTGCTGCGAGGGAAATTATACACAGAGGTCAACACACTCAATGAGATGCTGCCAAAATATGTATTTCCTTTCTGCAGACCTTTTTTGAAGAAAGGTCTCATGCTGGAGACTGTAATTAATAAAGGAAATATTTATACAGTGTCACAGAATTTACCAGTCACTCTATAAACATAGATGATCCATGTTCCCTGTCCCAAAGCACTTACGGGCTAAAAAAGGCAAGAGACACGGAGCAGTTTAGATGAGGGAGAGAGCAGGGATTATTAATGGTGAGAAGAAAGAGGATGGGTTGCAGGGAAGGCTTTGGGAGCAGGGAAAGCTTCATCATGGAAATCGAGGCGATTGTAAGGCCAGGATGGAAAAGTTGAAGATTGAGGCAAAAGTGTTTGAAGGGGCAGATGCAGATGTGGGCACATCTGGGAGCAGAGGTTCCACAGCGATGCTGGTGGAGTGACTGGTGGGAAAACCGCAGAGGAGCTCAACAGAAGGTGTGGAGTAAAGGCCCTTCAGAATGTGGGCTGTCATTGCCTCAGCAGAAAGGGTGAGTGCCCAGTGAGCTGGGAAAGCTGCTGGAGCAAGGGGAGCTCAGGGAAAGGTGGAGAGCCAGCGATGGAGAAGGGAGGAAAAGCATTGCAGAAAACGCTGAATGAATGTGTGGTGGAGACAGGAGAAGTAGGAACATGCCGCTGCAGAGAGGAGAGGAAGTGAGATAAAGGACAGGAAGTTCAGGCAGCAAGAGTTAAGAACTTTGCCATTGATTTTGGGGACAAAGGAGGAAAATAAACGATAGAGAAGTGAGTGGGATTAGGGGAAGTGCTCGAAGATAAGCATGGCAAGAAGGTAGAAAGTGAAAGACAAAGGTGAGCAGGCAGCACGGGCAAAGAATTAATCAGGGTCAGAGAAGTGGAGGGGACAGTTAAGCAATCAAGGAGCCTGAGCCGCTTCTGACATTGTCATTTTTCTCCTCTGGTGGGGAAAAAAAAGGAATTAAGATGATTTTCAAATATTCGAGCGATAAAAGTCAGGCATTGCAACTCCCCCCAGCTTGTAACTGCCTGATTCAGCCCCACTGGTGCTTTGGCTGGGGGCAGCACTGGGGTGGGGTTGTAGTGAGCCCTGGGAGAGGCGATGCTGCAGCTCTGCTGCACGTGGTGAAACTGGTCCTCATCCAAAAACCGCAGAGTTCAGGCAATTCAGATATTCAGTAGTTTCCAGTATTCCCTTGGAAAGATAAAGTCTACGTATGCCTGAGTTTTGAAGTAGTAAAATGCCACAGTATTTTTAGTCTTTGTTTGATCAAAGAAAAATGAACCAGAGAGACAAGTGAAAAATTACCCAGGAGCTGAAGTCACCAGTGATGTCTTTTATTGCTCTATCATACAAATAGGAAGGATGTTCTTTTCATCTGACATAATGAAAAATGTATACCCTTTTCAAACTCACTGGTATTCATTCTGAAGTTAGCCCTCCCAAAAAAAAAACCCAACCAAACCCTTGACATTACCTAGAACTTGACAAGTTCTGATTAATTTAATAAGAAAAAAATCTCTTGATATCAAATACCAGCTACTGTTCAGGAGAAGGTGAAGGGAATATGAATTTTATTTTAAACTCATCTATTACCTACAAGTAATAATAAAGAGCAATTTTCAGACTTTTCTCATACTAATATTTTTTGTTCATATTAGATTAATCAAGACAGAAATATTCTCCTAAGAGTTAGGGACGGTTCATTCCTGAGTAGTTACAGCTCCAAGCATTATCCAATCAGGTAGGCAAAATAAGGTTTTTATGCCATGTGAAAAATGTGTTCTGCTCCAAAATTCCAGTGCCTTTGCATCGCAGAGGTGTCAGCCAACACTGGGGCCATGTTGTGCAAAGTATGGGGGGCACTTTAGCACGACTTCCTCCATCCTCCCTTGCTAAAAGTCCAGCTTGGGACCAGAAATGAAGTGGTGGTGGTGGTGGTGTGTGACTGGGGACAGACACCCACAGTTAAGCGGTATTCCCAAGGTCACATGGGAAGTCCAGGGCAGAAATAAACCCTGAAATCAGATCTCTTGGGTCTCATCCAGTTCCTTAACCAGAAAACACTCTTACCACATCCTGTGCAAGTGAAGTCAAGACAGTTGTAGCTGCCCCTGCTAAGGTAACAGCAGCTGTGGGTCTCCTTTGGGGTCTGACTCCACACTTTCTAAAGCTGATGGCAAAAGTCACACTGAATTGAAGGGCCAACAGTCAAGCCCTGAGGTGCTTTCGTTCCTGTCATGTCTTTCATTTGATTTTGCACAATGCCAGTGAAAGTGCACTCCCAGCACACAGCCCTTTGTGGGTTGGAGCCAGCAATGGCCACGTCCAGCCCAGGTTTGTAGCCTCACCTTTGCACCTGATCAATGCACCTTTACACCTCCATGACGAGAAGCACTTGCCTTCCCTCCCAGATTTTATGGCAACTCATAAAGGCTGCTTTTGAGCTGCTGTTTATCATAAAGCACGTTGGGAGTTAGTGGGATTCTGAGCTGAAACTGGGGGGCAAAAGAAGATCTTTCCCAAAATATAGTTTAGGGATATATTACTGCATCCAGCAAGTACTCCCAAATAAATGGGACAGTTCCTGGCTGTGCCACTGGGTGGTTTGTGATGGAGGTGCAGCCAGAGAGGTCCTGAGGAAACTCTTCTGGCTCTGGGAGCACTTCTGTGTGCTCGAATGACTGTTCTCCTGCTGATTTGTAAGACTAAAAGGTCTGTCTGTTGAAGCTTCTTTTGTCAGAAGAATCTTATTCCACGCTTTTCCTCTCCACCAGAACGAGGGAGGTGATGGGAGAGCTTTCTGGGAATTACACTGCGTGACCCTTTCCTGTCCACAGGCAGTTTGACCAGCAGATCCTTATCCCAGCCTCTGGAGTGGAGGTTTCCTGCAGGTAGCTGCAGAAACATAATATTTGTGTATTTCAAAGACAAGGGATTTTAAAAATTTTCTATCAGTTTTCGTGCGTAATAATAATCCCCACCACTTCGCAGGATCCTCGTCATAAAAGACTTCTGGGATGGATTAAACTCCTTGGCACCTCCTCAGTGATTAATCAATCTCAACAGGCATTTATTGCTTTGTTCACTACAGCACAGGAGAGATTATCCCTTAAATATACTTGACTCTTTTGGTACCATTCAATTACACCAAAAAGAGCCCCAACACATATACAATTATTTTGAACTAGTTCTCCAGCGAGGAGCAATTGATCTTTGAGAGTCTCTTCCTCTTCTTGTTATGCTGATTAATAGCCTTGGAGTTAGTCCCTGAGAGGAAAACATTTCCCAAAATAGATGGCAGTTTCCATCTTCATATTTTAATCCCTCAAGGGCCCTTTGCATCCACAACAAAGCCTGGAGGAATATTCCCATTTCTCCCCATCTTTTTTAACCTTGCCACCTCCGTGATGGAGCCACCCAGCTCCCAGTGCAGGGAATGGAAACGGGAATTCTTGGTGCCACTTAGGACCACCCCGTGTGTGCCTGTGTCCCACGACAGGCTGTCAGTGTCCTCGTGGGGATGCACCACGTCAGGGAGTGCCTCAGAAACCACTGGCTGTGTCAGTGGGAGAGCCCAGTGCTTCCTCAGCAACTCTCCTCCAGTGCTGAGGGAAGAGGAGCATCCTCCTTCCCTACTGAGGTGGAAATTCCGGAGTAAATAATGACAGAAATCCTGGGAAGGGGAGAGGGTGGATGGTAAACAGGAGGAGGACAGTGCCATGACTGCAGCACGTGGCCTGGGGAGCCCACCTTCCTGCTGGTGACAGGTTCATGCATTTTCCTTCTTTGAAACACGAGTCTCATGGCTGGAGGTGCATTTATAGCTGCTCTCGTGGCGAGCACATGAGCCTGCAGTCATTTGGAGATTGCACACTGCACTCTTATCCTTGGGAATGCTTTTAATACTATCCCCTACCAGTGAGGATAGGGAAGAGGTGACCGTAAACCTCAGACCCCTCCCATCAAGTTGGACTCGATGATCTTAGAGGGCTTTTCCAACCTAAAGGATTCCATGATTCTGTGGAACACTGGGAGAGGAGCAGGGCTCTTTGCTGCCTGTGCCTGGGCTCGGGTGCGTGATCCTGGTGCTGGAGCTCCACATGGTTCCCCTTTAAAGGAATAACACGGGGTTGGTTTGCAAACAAAATAATGATCTTTTCTTACTTTTCAGGAAATGGTTTTTAATATAGTTTATTGAAGCAAGGGAAAAACAATTTAATTGTGAGAGCTGCTGTGAACCATATTTAACCCCCAATGTACTAAAAAGAGGGTTTTCAGATAAGTTATGGTTTTTAATCTAAGTTAAACCATTATATACATAAGCACTATGTTTTTACTATTCTAATAACTGCCAGCTTGGACTTAACAATTCTTTTTTTATCATCTTTTTTGTCTTCCAAGACAGACCGCTGTATTTGAACTTTAGGAAAAATTTTACATTTTATTTTTCTTCATTTCTTTTCTACAATGCGTGGTGCAATACTGAATCCTTAAATCTGAGCATGATTTCCCTCAGCATATCTGTAACTTACTGGCTTTCCTAAGTGATTTGAAATGGCTGGATAAAATTCCTGCTTTTAAGAAGTGCATGCAAGTGGTCACATCTCATATGTCCTGGATGGCATCCAGTGATCTGTTGTTAGTTCAACCCTCTGATTAATAATTTACATAAACATTACTAGCACTTGAAATGAAGTTTCTTGCCTGCAATGATTAATTACTGAATGAACAGTATTGAAAACATATTATTCTCATCATTCATTTGGGGAGATAATCTTGATAAAACATGAAATTAATTACGTGACAGCCATGGAGAGGTTTTAAGATTTACACTGACTTTCTGCCCCTTGAATAGCTGTCATTAGGCTGCAACAAAACCCTTCACAACAGCAATTCCATATGTGAAATTCTTAGGCAAAAAAAGAGAACGTTTTAAGAAAGAAAACTTGACTTCTTGAGTTCTTCTGTACACAAACATCACATCATTGTGCTCCTTCCCAGTACTTCATGTACCCGTTGTGCCTTTCCTGCCAAGCCCTAGCAATGCTTTACAACCATTAATTAATCAAAGTTTCCCAACAGCCCTGGCCATAGGTCAGGTCGCAGTGCCCCAGCTGCAGCAGAGCCAGGTCGGGCACAATTGGGTTAAGACAAGGAGGGAAAGGGCAAAGACAAGACAAGAGCCCTGGAGATCTTTGCAGCTTCACCCCACTCCCAGCCAGGGCATCCTGCAAGGATATATTAATAACTCCTGTTTATTCCCACATCCAGCAACCTTTGTTATTAAAAAATCCATCAGAATCACTCTGTTCCCAGCAAACAATAATCCACAGACTGTAATTTTAGCAAAACTTTTTTTTCTTAAGCATTTGGTCCACCTTTCTAGAGAAATGAACATTTCTTCCCACTCTAACCACTTTTCTAACCACTTGTGAAGTGCTCTCCAGGGATGACCATCATGCTTAGTCCCTGTCCCATAGCAGCACCAGCAGCTCCTGGCATAGCCCAATAAATGACAAAAAACCCCTGTGACATCATTTCCAAGCTTTCCTCTCTCTGTGGGATGTTGAGCCAACTTCAGCCTCCAAGGTCCCACCCCTCTGTGCAGTTCTGTCCTATCAGTGGCAGATAGACAGTGTTTTTCTTTAGGATGCATTTTCACCTGCGTCAGTTCTCTCCCAAACACATTTTAAGTATTCTTAGTCCCCAAAAGATCTCAGATTTTTTTATTATTATTATTCTGGGCCTTTCAGTGTCCTTCAAGAATGTTGTTGTAGTCACTGACGGTTTGGTTTGAGTTGAAAGGGTCCTGTAAGCAAGAAAGGATAACAGGATGTGCCCCCTAGAAAAATTGCTGCTGCCTAAAAAGATTGCTGCCCACACACGGGTTTATCTCTGGGACACAATCAGTAAAAAATATATGATAAAAAAATACTCTCTTTGGGACTAAACCCGTAAGCTTCCAGACTTCTCAGGAGTCTGGAGCCCAGGGACACAATCCAAGGGAAGAGAAGTCAGCGCTGCAATCATGTTTCTACTCTGTGAGCCAAACAGGCTTTGTCTTATACAGCCTTTTTCCACCCTAAGGCAGCTTATGACAACAGTTTCTACCAACACCAGCCGTGTCCTGGCAGACTCCCTGTCTCTTGCTTGAAGATAAAGATTACAATAGCATCTGGGCGGAGGCCTGGGCGAGGAAACACTTCCCACAGCATCCCTGGGGATGTTTTCCGGAGCCCTGGCAGGCATGCCTGCAGTGCCCGGGGGCCAGTGCTCCTGCCAGGATGTGCAGCGAGCACAGCAGCTCCCCTGGCTCAGGGAAGGGCAGAGCCCATCCAGGGGCAGGTGGGTGACTCCAGGGGCAGGTGGGTGATTCCAGGGGCAGATGGGTGACTGCAGAGGCAGGTGGATGGTTCCAAGGGCAGGTGGGTGATTCCAGAGGCAGGTGGGTGATTCCAGGGGCAGGTGGGTGACTCCAGAGGCAGGTGGATGGTTCCAAGGGCAGGTGGATGGTTCCAGGGGCAGGTGGGTGATTCCAGGGGCAGGTGGGTGACTCCAGAGGCAGGTGGATGGTTCCAAGGGCAGGTGGATGGTTCCAGGGGCAGGTGGGTGATTCCAGGGGCAGGTGGGTGACTCCAGGGGCAGGTGGATGGTTCCAAGGGCAGGTGGATGGTTCCAGGGGCAGGTGGGTGATTCCAGGGGCAGGTGGGTGACTCCAGAGGCAGGTGGGTGGCTGCAGGGCTCTGCCACCATACCAGTTGGCACAGGAGCAGCGAGGGAACTGTTGTCTTGTCGCTGCCATTTACAGCTGGAAAAATGGAGATGCTGAAAGAGTGCAAGGTCATGCCCAGCCATGGAGGACTTGCTCCTGCTTCGTGCTGAGCACTTTTTCCAAATCGACCAGTCCTTAAGTGTGTGAGCAGCCCCAAGGAAACCAGCAGGGTTATTCCTGTCCTTACAGTTAAACCGCACAGAAGTGCTTCGCTGGCCTGGAGCCAGGAGGCTCCGTCCTGTGGGACCTGGGGAGAAGATGCTGAGCCACATTCTGACATCCCGAGGGGCTCCCCACCCCTGAGCCCCTGGCGTGGCCGTGGGTGTCCCAGCAGGCAAAGCAGTGCCTTCCTCAGGCTCCTCTGTCTGAAAACCCTGCCAAAGTTTGGGAAGTGCCTGGCTGGAGGAGCCACAGGTCCCTGCAGTGCCTCCCCCCAAAATCCATGGCAGCACCATGGGCAGACAGCACACACCTGTCCTGGGCAGGGGAGTGCCACCCCACACAGGAACTCTTCATGCACTGCTTGTCAGTCCCGCTGTCACACATGCTCGCAGTGCACTGTAGTCACATTTTTCCCTCCCTGACCCTCAACATCTCAATTTTCTGTCTGCCTTTGAAATCTTGGCTAATTAGGAGGCTACATGTTCCCTGTGAGACTGGCCTTTTGTGCAGAGTTTGTAATTAGAGTGACTGTGCAGTGCTCTATTAATTGCAAGAATTGTGATTTTTAGATTAATGAGTTAATTGCTAATATCTGCATACGACATTCCCTCAAGATGTATTACATTACAGTAAATAAACCTTGTGCCTGGAATGGCAGGCATTAAAGGAAACTGCCATGATTAGTTTGAATACTTTAGATAGCTAAAATAATATTTACTCAAAACACAATGTGTGTAAAACTGGATTTTAAAGCCTTTTTTTCCCCCCAGCCTCCCTCACTAGATAACATTTATATTTGATAGCTGGCAGCCAGGAGCTGCCAGGATGCTTCTCTTCCCACAGAGATCCTCCAACCCTGCCCAGCTCCACTTGGGCTCTCCATCCAGCCCTCCCTCTCCAACTACACTTTGTAACTCCTTCAGACTTCATCCCAAACGCTGCACCTTGTCCTTGTTTCCTCCTGAAGGATGCTCCAGCAGCAGTGCTGCCATCCCTCTGCACATCCCCAGCCTCCAGCACGCAGGAGCCAAGGAAAAGCTGAAGCTGCAGAAGTTGCAACAGGATGGGGGGAATGATCCATATTTAAACTCCCAGGATGCTCCTGCTTAACTGTTGTAGCAAAATCCCATTGGAAATGTAACAGCCAGAGCTAGCCAAGACCTTGGTAACAGCTGAGTGATTTTCATCAGACAAGTAGCTGTTTGCTGAAAAGTGCAATTTTGGGACAGCTGAAACTATTTGCAAATTCATCATGATTTCAGGAAATAGCCTCCTGTAGAATAAAAGCCCCAAATGAAAAAGTTTCCCAGTTTCCCAGTTTGATATTTTCTAGATTAAGTGCCTCTTTTTGTTTTGCAAATGAAATTTGATTTAGATATTTATCTAAATTAGATAAAAACCTGCAGAGGATGAATGCCAATGTTGGTTTGCACGACACAATCCCTTTGGGGTTGGCTCTGAGTAGTTCTTTCCTTTTTGTACTTTCTGTTTATTTGTTTAAACAAAACCTAGGCCCTACCCAACACAATTTCCCAGGATTTTAGTTTAGGCCAAATTTTGCACAGGAGTTACTCCCATCCTTGCTAATGCACAGAAATAAAGGCAGGATGAGTTAATTCCAGTAATGAGCAACTGCTTAGCTCAGGATCCATACCCAACAGACTTCTCAGAGGAACAAAGAAAAGTTTATCTGGAAATCACATTGCATTTGTGGTTTATAAAACTCCTGTTTGCTCACACTGCTGAGAGCCAACGCAGCGCAGGGGCATTGCTGCTGCTCCCCAGCTTCTCAACAAGAATCACTCCAGACTCAGCCCCTATAGCTTTAGGTACCTGACTTTTAAGTAAGATGGTTCACTAAATGAACTAAAATTTCCCTAGAAAACAGCATCAATGGCAATTGAAAGATCCTCTTCACTTGTCAAAGTGTTTGAGCCTGGCTAGTGAAGACTTCTGCTTGCTTCCCCAAGGAGAGCAGCTGTCCCTGTTGCTGCCTGTTTGTGGATATGGTCACATCCAAATGTGTGCTTTGGAAAGAGAATTGCATGGAATTCTGGTTTGGGAGACTGGCCTGTACCTCCAATATCCACCCAAGTACTGCTGCACCTCCCAGGGCTCTTCATCGTGCTACTGAATGCACTCACCAAAACCTTGGAGATACAAAGGGATGGAGCAGAGGCCATACTGGGAAGCAGGAGGAAAAGAAAGATGTGTCCCAGACAAGGAAAGATCCCAAACCAGAACAGTCTATACACACAGCTGGTACCTGTAATATATCATTGATCATAATCAACACACAGTTGGTACCTGTCATATTAATTATACTACATTATATTATATTAGCTGTCACCATGGAATACATAGTGCTTCTCAAAACGTGACACAGAACAGGATCAGAAACTTCTCATCCTGGAACCTCCCCTAGACCAGGAGAGAAGACCTTATGTACTAAAAGGCAGGACCCAGCAGAAAGCTGATTGCACCACGTGCTTTCACAAAGACACTGGAACAAACAGGAGCATCCGTCCTGTCTCTGTGTTTTGGAGATTTTTTTTCTGACCACAGATCCTGGGCACTGAGGTTTCCTGGGGATTTAATGGCGAAGATTGAAGGCATCTTAGAGGTCTTTTCAAACTTTAATCATTGTCTGATTTCTCTGGCGGCGGTGTTCTGAAGTTTATTCAGGAAATGGGAATGTAAGAGACCAGATCTTCTGCGCCTTTTATCTTTCTCTTTAAAGAATCAGATTCCTACAGCTTGTTTACTGCCAACTAAAAAGTGAAAATGTTTACTTAGAAACTAAGAACTGGTCTTCACCACAAAGGTCTGTTGCTTTGATAAAGTTGCTGTTAAAGCAGCAAAAATCCTCCCGGGGACACAATTCAGTCTCTAAAAGAAGTGCAGACACCAGTGCAGCTTCTTCCAGTTTGGAAAGGAAAATAAGCAAGATGGTACAGGACATGTTTACACCAGTGTAATTATATCAAAATAGGACTTCCAATGTACAACTGTTTCAGTTTAAAACCCAGAAATCCTCTCTGTAGCAGTCACTGCTGTGACAGTGGCTCTGTTTTCAGGTGGGTTGTCCTTTGCTTCAACTCACACAACAACTCGGACTGCTCTGTGATTCTGTGGTTCTGAATTAACCTGGCAATGAGCAACTTTTGGCAGGGCTGGCTGAGATTTGGCTGTGGGGCTTTGTTTTCCCGTAAGAAACCCCTCAGTCAAAATGCAGAATTGGAAGGATGAGTGCAGGTAGCTTTGCTGCCCATGCATGTGTGGAATCACTCTCAAATACCCAGCAGACCTCTGGGACACTGTTCCTTCTTTAAATTCCCGGTCAGGTCCAGTGCCAGTCCCACCTGGTGATGGTGCCCGTCGCAGGAGCCTGTGCTGAGTGGCCCTGGGTTATTTGGATGGCAGTGGAGGGTACAAGGCTCACCCATGTCAGGCCCCCTTGTACTTGTTTACCAACACTACATCACACCTGGCAATCCACGGGCGCCACCTTATCTGCATTTCCCTCACTCCCTCCCGAGCTGATACCATGCTTGCTACATCTCTGGTGACCAGAGAGATTTAAGACACAATTGTACTATCAATGAAATGCAACTTATGCCTTCCAGGCACTGAAATCCTTGGAGGGCCTCGTGCAGGGCTGTACTGCTTCAGTTTTATGCCAGTAAGTTCCTAATTAGCATGGGAGACTGCAGGCTCTGGTGAGGAGGATGCTGGCCAGGAAGCAGCTTCTCCTGCCCTGCCCAGGGATTCTGCGCCAGCCACTGCATCTCTGCTCCCCAGATATCTCTCTGACTCACCAGCCTGCAGGTGCTTTGGAACTGGGATGATCTTCCCAAAGACAGCCAGCATAAGGAGGACAAGGTCAGAGCTGCTGGCTGGATCCAGCCCTTGTCTCTAATGGATCACGATGGATGCCCCAGGGCAAACTCTGAGAAACAGAAATATCCCTTCTAGCTTCCAACAGCCAGCAGCATGATCCCAGAGACCGTGCCTGGATGGCTGTGTACAGTAACCCCTGATGGACCTCTATCCCACAAGATTATTTCAGCCCCATCATGTGATTTGGCTCCACAGTATTTTGGATGCACTATTTAATTTTGTACCACGGGGAAAGATGCTCAGATGTAAAATCTGATACGTAATGGTGATTTGATGTATTCTTGTGTTATAAGAATTTGCACATCCTTGTTCCCTATTCCCTCTCCCACACCCTTGAGGGTTTTAGAGACATCTGTCATACCCCCTTTGGCCAGCTCCTTTGCAAACAGATCTCAGATGATGCCCCAGGCATGACTGTAATTCAAACAGTGAGTGACAGATACAATAAGGTGTCGTGAGTCGGGGCTGAGGAACACAAGCCCACATTTCCCTCCAAACACCAGCAATGCCCATGCAGGGACATTCCCAGCATCCCAGAAGGCAGCACACTGCCTGGAAGGCACAGTCCACCCTTTCATTTTGCAACCAAACTCTTTTCTGTTGACATTCTAGTGTTAAGTCTCCCAATAACTGGCTTACAAAACAATAAAAACTGTGGAATTAAAGGCTGGGTGCTGTAGAGTTCCCCATTAAGATATTACAGGATGCTGGAAGCAGAGGCCATTGAAACAAGCTGGCGTTTATGGAAGGTAAAGGTTGAGGAAGTCCATGATAAGGGAGAGGGAGAAGGAAGTGTCTTTATCTGATTACTATTTGTTTAGAAACACCTGGCACATACATCAAATTAGAGCATCCAAATGCCCTTCAAACTTTAAACCAGACAGATTGATTCAAGCACCTTTCATTAAACTTTCCTGGAAAGATTAAACATCAGCCCTGTGTTCTATCAGCAGAACAATTCTGCTCATGCAGCGATGACATTAAGATGTTTTATGGAAGGGGGGTACAAATGTGCATGCACTCTGTGAGGCTTTTCTCCAGACTTGTAATTCCTTGTTTAAGAATATAAACCAAAGAAAATGGGAATAAATATAGCCCAACAGTTCTGCATAATGATTTCACACACATGCAGGGGTAAAAAACCCCACAACAGGATTATGAAAAGAGAATTTTATTGTATGTTGGCATCCTTTTGCTCATGTTTGCAAAGGGAAATGGATTTGAGAATTTCCCACCGATTTGAATTCAGTGGCTGTAGTAGGGCAGAAGTAATATGTATTGCCTCGTTCTAATCATCGATTCAATTCAAGAGTTCTCAGCATGGAACTCCTTTTCTTTCTCAACGGGAATAAATTTACCAAGAAGGGATAACACCAACATATTATGTAAAACATCACCCGGCCCCTAAATTTGTGCGACTTTGTGGAAATCGGTCAAAATCTATATTTAATTTGATGTGAGGAAAGTACGATGCCGAGCCCAGATTGCAACACAACTGCTACCATTACGATCAATGTACTGTTGAACTAAATTGTTTTATATATTGTATTAGGGGATCCCAGGTGTTTTGCTGGTCTTACAGCCCACTTGTTGCTGCAGTCGAAGCCAGGAGAGGATTAATAAATTCCGATAATGTGTGTGGGTACCCTGATCCCTGTGAACCCACGCTTGTCTCCCCACCACAGCCATGTCCCTGTATTTAAAAGAGAAACATGAACTCCACCAGAGCCTTTTCTCCCCCAGATCCTGCAGAATGCAGTGTCATGGTTCTGGGAGTGAAAGCCCAGCGCTGTCACCTCCGCTGCATGGGGCACGGGCACAGTTAATACATTAACACGAGGTCATAGCCTGACAAATGCTCCTCGGGCAGCGTAACCAGCGCTGCCATAAACCCAGCCCTGCTCCCCCTGCCCCGGCTGCTCCTTCCTCCCGCTGCAGCCTCTCCTGGTGAGAGCACGTGTCCCACGAGGCTGAAGGCAGAACCAGCCTGGGCGACAGATCCAGCTGAAAATAAGCTTTTTTTTTTTTTTTTAAACTCCCCCCCCCCTCTTCCCCAGGATTAGTGTTCAGCTGGATCTGTTCCCTGATCCACTTCACCTTGCAGCTGCACAAATGCTGGTGCTGGCAGCGGGAGGAGGCAGGGAGGGCTGGGAGCGCGTGGCCGGGGCCCAGAGGAGCCAACTGCTCCTGGAGGCACTTGCAGCAGCAGCTGAGCACAAACGGCTATTTTTTTTTTTTTAGTGGGCTTGGTTTTCTTTCAAAATTAGGGAGAGCTGAGAGAGTTTCTGCCCAGACTGCAGATAACCCACGCTTTGCCAAGCAGGAGCTCAAAGTCCAGCGTGACCCTGCTGCAGGACATTGCCCAGGATGTGCAAGTCCTGCTCCCACAGGAAGGGCAGGACCAAGGAAGATTTGTGGTCTCAGGACCCTTATAGAACACACTGACCACCCATAGCAGTGTGGGATCAGAGCTGGGGGACCCAGCACCTCAAACACCAAGGCAGCATCAGTGTAAGAGGACAAATGAGGGTCATCTCCTGTAAGGAATCCACTTGAGATACTCCCATGGAATACTGAGAACTGTTATTCCTGGCAACTTCCACACTGAAACCTGCCTTGGTGGTTTCTTTTTCATGATGACAAGCAAGATTCACTGTGCTTTTAAACCAGAAAGAAAAAAAAAAGATAAATGCATCCACCCTTCTTTCCCTGGGCTCCCACTGAGAGCTTGTGGCATGAATGAGTCCTTTTCACTTGCATTAAGTTACTGTTACAATATGAAACTCCAAGTCTGCATTGAAAACCTTTTAAATGTGTAAAAAATAGTGTTACAGTAATTAAATTCTAAAAACTGATCCTAAAATGGAGGGGGAAGCTTCTGATCTAAGATCATACACTACCTTTAACAGCAATTTTTTTCTACCGGTGCAATCCCTCACACTGGATGACATCCTTACAGTAAATAATAAAAAAAGTGATGTGAAACATCCTCCTGATGAACTAACTTTTACAAGACTGATACCAAATGTTGGAATTTTGGCTCCCCACTAAAAGTAATTGTTCTTGATGGTGCTTATATACCCGTGTCAGTCTGGTGTGAGATCAAAACTGTAAGAAAAACAACCCATCTTCTAAATGCTCAGGTCCAGAGCAGTTTACCAAATACATTTTGGAACAAATCCATCCCTGGTTTGCATCAGTCACAGGAGTGAAATGAAGGACGTGCTTCTTTTAATGCATTTTAAAGTTAAAGTAGGGTGCTAATATTCAAAGTGGAGTACGGAGGAAAATAAACCAGTTCATTTCTCCATTTCTCCAGATTTACACTCACAAAAGCCTTTCAGGAACATGCCTCACTGTATCCATATTCCTGCTTATTGAACTTGTATTGCAGGCAGATGAACCAAACTCTTGACTTACATTTCTAGAAAACAAGTGTTTCCTGCCACCCATTTGTAAAAAAACCATGAGCACCTTCTCAATTACTGTAATGATTATCCATTACAACCTAGCCAGCATATCTGCTCAAAACGAGTTACATTTTAAAAACTGGTAAAAAATAAATGGGGTATTGACGTTGGTGCTGGATACTCGGCGCTCCTCACATCCAAATCTCATTTCTAACGATCAAACACGGCTCAGAAGGATCGAGGCAGGATTTGTGACTGCCTGTTCCTGCATAGCACCGAGTAACTAAGTTGCACAAACACTCGGAGCAGTAAAATAACTGGACTATTCTAGTCAACAGATACTCGCTCTAAATCTGCAGGGAGGGAGATGCCGGTGCTGAAATTTATGCACTGAGAGTCATCCAGCTGAAGTCACTGTGACTCCTCGCGCTACATAAAAGCGACACAGGAGCATCGTCTTTGCAGGATCAAGGCCCACATTTGCATCTGCAAATCAACCTCTTTATGAAAAGCAGGCTGTAAATTTTATTTACTTTTTTTTTTTTTTTTTTTTTAGTTCCTCGAGCCATACCAGTGCAGCAGGAGGTGCTGCTCCCAGGCTGACGTGTCAGTGAAGTGTAGAGGCAAAGTGTGATTGTGCTCCTGCTTGACAGAGCCTCGTGTGACGGGCGCTCAGCTGCTCAGAGCCAGCATGTGGGTCAGGAAACAATATCCCAACATCACCATTCCCCTGAATCCCCTGCTCAGAGAAAACAAGTTATTCACAAGAGAAGCATGTAATCCCTTACTAAAAATAATTACAAATTCATCAAATGGAACTGGTACCGACACAGGGGCTGCAGACTTTCTGTTGTATTTTAGGGAGTAAAGCTGCAACACTGGGCAAGCAGTGCTATCCAGCAAGGGAGGTGAACCCTGGCTGGCAGGGAAAAGGGGGCATCGTGTAAATCCTGCACCCCAAACACCCAGTTCTCATTCTGGAAGGAATCGTAGGAAGTACATTTTTTAAAGTTCATTTGATTTCACAAAAAATGATGCTGGAAGGGCTTGTTTCCTAATTGTTACCAAGAACTTTTCAGTACAGCTACTGATAGATTAAAATAACTAGAATAGAGGAACAGCTTGGTTTTGCTTTGCAGGCATCCCTCAGCAGCTACGTTCCCAGGACTATTCTTCTCCTAGTAGGGATTATCAGCACAGCTACCCCCAGTTAGTCCATAAGGTTGGGTGCCTCAGAGATGTGTGAAACCTTCCTTTTCAGTAACAGCCTTACTGCCTGAAACATCTGTCCAGAAGTTGGGTAAAATATAGAAACAACCCACAGGAAAGAGACCAGAAGAAAGGTCTGGTCTGTGCCCGCACGCAGCACAACAATCCTCTTCTTGGGCTGTTAATTCTTTTACTTGTTCCAAAACTGCTGCTCCCAAGCTCTGGGAAGCCAAAACGCCCCACTCTGAGCACACATCGAATTTTACACAAACCAGTGAGACACTGGAGGAGCCGAAGCTCCTTCAAGGTTGGACAGCAGCTGAATGGAAGTTTTAAAAGCTGCAATTTGAAGTTAAACCCCATCGTTGCAGGCCTCCCACTGAACCCAGTGTGTATCTTCTTTCTGAGCATCTCATTACAAAGGCTATTTCACACTTGATGAATGTTCGATCGCAATCCAAATAGTTTGAAGAAAAATCCACATGCCTGAGGATTGCCCCCTGCTAAACTCAAAGATGTGTAGCTTAAGAGCTTTCTCCTTTACAACCTGTAACCTAATTGCTCTGGTAATGAAATAATTATTTGTGTCCTTGGCCTCAACTTATGTCACTGCCTTTGTTTACATCATGAACTCAAGGTTATTTATTAGAAGCAATTGCTGTGTTCCTGCCCTGCGCCCCCATACATTGTGTATGTAATGTTTAACAAAGCAAATTGGGTAAGGCAAAGAGAGAGGGGGGGTCGTGGTGTAAAAAATTCCCCACTGCAATGCCATGAGCAAGGCCTTGGTCAGTGCAAATCCCTCCATCTGCTGCAGCCCACGTTCCACGTGCAAAGGAGCTGCCCACAATATTTTGACAGTTAGCAGTGCTGCCGATAAAGGAAATCCAAGAAGTCCCAGTAATACGGAAATGGTGATTTTCATGTTGAGGTTTCCACCAGGCAGGCAGAGTTTTCCCTTTGGAGGGACTTTTGCCAAAGGGAAAAGTGCAGAATTAGATGCATCTTCCAGCTGAAAGCTGCTGAATTTTGCTAAAATCTACGTGGAGGTGCCTGGCCATACCCACATCGTGCAGAGCCTGGGCGTCACGGAGTGGCCACAGCTGTGGCCATCTCTGCCCTGACACCACGGGGAATCCTGGGGAGCTGAGGCCACGTGAGGCTTCAGCTTCTGCAGGACAGCGGCAGCAGCCCCCGGCAGCAGGTGCTGGGAGGACAAATGATGGACATGGTGTAAACATCCACTAAGGATATACAACGTGCTTATAAGAATCAAGATCTTTAGGCCCTTAACCGTGCAATTCCATCCACAAAAACTGAAGCTCGCTTATTAATTGTGATGGACAATTGAGCTGGTTCAAGGGTTTTATTCGAGCAGGAAAGGAATGTACTGTTTCCCAGGCTGATTGAGAAGCACGGGATATATATATAATGCAGGAGGCTCGATGATTATACAACAAAAAGATGGGATCACCACCTGCCCACATTCTTGTGATAAGCAGATGAAGAACGTCTGTCAAAACATTAATTCCCAAATCTACGGGGGTAATACGGAATACAAATACAAATAGATGCGCGCCGAGCGCGCTCTCGTTATCTCGCACCCAGCCGAACGCCCCGCCGCGATCACACCCCGGTCACAGCAAACTGGGCGCTCGGAGGGGACGGACGTGGCAGCCCCTCGGCCTCGGGGATGTCAACAGCGCCGGCCGCGCATCCCCGGTGGCCTCCATTCCCCGGTGGCCTTTATTCGCCGGCCTCCCCGCATCCGCTCCGGCCGCGGTGCGGGGCCGGCGGGTGGGATATGAGCGCGGCGCGGGGGGGCCGCGGTACAAAGGGCGCGGGGCAGCGGGGGCCGGGCTGGGCGTCCCCCCGGGGCCGGCGGCGGTGCCCGGGCTGCTGCGGAGCCGGGCCGGGCGCGCTGAGCTCCGGTGGCCGAACAAAGGCGGCGGCGGCGGCGGCCGCCCCTGCCCGCGCCCCCCCCGCCCTCCGCCGAGCGCAACAGGCGCCGCGCCCCGCGGAGCCCCTTCCGCGCCCCCGGAGCCCCGCCGAGCCTCTGCCCTTCCCCGCACGGTCCCGGTGCCGGTCCCCCCCCCCCCCCGGCGCCTACCGCCGCCCCCCCGCCCCTTTCTCGCTGCGTCTGTTTGTACTTTAGCTGATCCACTAATCCCCCGAGAGAGCCTATTTGTAGTGAAGAGTATCTATAGGGGGCGAGGCTGGTCCATGTGGGTTTGTGTCATTGGTTTGCAAGGAGAGACCCCGCCTATTGCCCAAAAAAAAAAAAAAAAAAAAAAAAGAAGAAGGAAAAAAGAAGAAGGAAAAAAAAAAAAAAGCGAGGCAGTGAGAGCCTCTACCTCTCCTCGCTCTCCGCTCACCCAGCGTGGCGAGGGGGAGCGGCCGCTCCGCCCAACGCCGCCCGGGCACTTTCTGGCTTAAAAAAAAAAAAAAAAAAAGAAAAAAAAAAAAACCAAACAAAAAAGGGGAAAAAAAAGAAGGAGGGAAAAAAAAAAAAGAGGAAGGAGAAGGGGGGGGGGGGGAGAGCGGCCCTCCCCCCCAAGTTGCAATTAGCATCCTCTCCGCTGCTGCTGCGGGGCTCCGGTGCCCCCGTCCGCTCCCGGCGCGGCGGCGGGCGGAGCAGGAGAGCGGGGAAAGGGGGGTGGGGGGGAAGGATTAAGTTTTTTTTTTTTTGTGCGGTGTGCGAGCGGGTGGCGTTTTTAAGGTGGATCTCCGGCAAGCAGAGCCCGGCGGTGGATGCGGGAAGGGATGCGGCGGTGAAGAGCGGCGCGGGGCTGGCGGCGGCCGGGAGCAGGTAAGGGAGCGGCGGCGGCTGCGCTTCCCGGCGAGAAGGACAAGGGAAAAGCGAGGACATCTTTGCTTTAGTCAATCTCACCGGCGAGGGGGACAGAGGAGGCAAAAAAAAAAACCCCAAGGAGGGGAGGGTGGGTGGAAATGTGATGGTGGTGGGAGGCGGCCGCGCAAGTTGCGCGGGTGGGCGCGGAGCGGCGGGGTGAAGTGGGAAATCTTTTGTTGTGCCGGGCCCCGCATTGTTTACTTAGTGCCGAGAGCCGCCGACAACATCTGCCGGGGGATTAACGGGGCGGCGGCGGCAGGAAAGTTTGGGCAAGGGGGGAACCCCGCGGTGCGGCGCGGCCGATGCTCCAGGGGACGCGGAGCAGCCGCCGCCTTGCGCTGCGTTTATAAATGTGTTTTTTTTTTTTTTTTGGGGGGGGGGGGAAGATGAGTGTATTTAGTTATTACCTTTTTTTTTTTTTTTTTTCCCTTTTTAATTTTAGGTCTATTCCGGGAAAATAATGGTTTTAGTGTTTTTAATTTTTTCTTTAATTTTAATTTTTTAAGAATTATTTTATTACTCCTAAATAACCGCGCTCGCCCCTCAGTCACTTAGCAACTCTCCACGCTTCTAACCCGCGGAGGTGCGCGGTGTCCGCGGGGCCGCGCCTCGCTCCTTCTCTCCCACCTTTTACCCCCCAACCCCCCGCCGCCAGAGCTCAAAATAATTTCCCCACTATTTATTTATTACATATATTTTCCCCTCTCGATTTGGATATTTTAAGCCCTTCCCTGGTATCACTAGAATGGAAAATCAGAGGGGGTGCGTGGATTTAGGCGCTGAGATTGTTCTTTTCACACCCCTTCACCCCACGAAAAAAAAAAATAACATCCCCCCCCCCCCCCCCCCCCCCAACTTGCCGGACTTGCTGAGGGGGAAAGAATAGCCTTTTGTCCTGCCGAGGGACGTGCCCCCAAGGTAAATCCTGGCTGGAGCTTAGCGCCTGGTACTTTGCCGGGTCCCAGGGCTCTGGCTGTGCTGGGGAGGAGGAAAGTAGGAGATGGAGATCTCAAAGTAGTAGAAGTAATTTCTTCTTTCAGCTGCACTTCTCCGCTGCCTTTGAATTGCCTGCAATGAATGTACGTAGCTCTAATTGAAGTACTTTAATCATTCACACTTGATTAAGTATACCGTGACCAGAGGAGAGGAATACACACGGCTCCCTTGAACGGGAGGGATGGGATGACATTTTAATCCTGTGTTTTAAAAAACATTAGTGGAGCAGGAAAGAACCGATCGGCGGTGACGGTTCGGGGTAACGGTCCCTTGTTTCCATACAGATGGTGGCTTTCCTTCGGGATGAAATCGCAGTTATTGCGGGTGTTTGGGGAGGAGGGAGGAAGAAAAGGCACGTACTTTTAGGTTTGTTTAAGCGGAGTGGGGAAACTAATGATAGACGAGATGCCTGGTGACAAAATGCTTTTGTTCCTGTTTCCATCAGTGCATAAGGGCGCCGACCTGCTTTAGCATTCTTTAAAGGTCTCTTTACCAAGGAAAATTGAAGACGGTCTCATTATAGGAGAGTGTGTTTGGAATACTATGAGGTATTTATGAATTCAGAGGTGATTGTTGGATCGCAGACATTTCAATTACGCATCCTCTAGTAAAAAAAAAAAAAATATTTGTAGCGATGTGTTCTGTAATCTGTTACTTCCATAAAGCTGATTTGTGCTCGAGCTCTGGAGCTGGCTGAGGGAATGGGTCCGTCCACGGGGCTCGAGTCTTAAACAAGGATTTGTGTTCTTTGCCTCGCAAAACTTTCTGCTGCAAGGGCAGCCCGAAGTTCCCATAAAAGCGGTTGTTTGGGAAACGTCAGCTATCGTCAGTATTTTTCTGGAAAATCTGGCATTGTGAATCCAGGGTGGTATTTTTAGAAAGGAGCTTTTTTATTTTTGGAGGCGTTTGTGAAACCCACCTGTTAGCCATTAGCGGGGACAGAGGCTGGCTTTCATCGTTAGCAAACCCGGGCGCATCTGGAGGCTGTGCGCTGTTCCTCACTTGATCCAAGCTCTTTCCAGTCATGGGCAATCAAAATATCTCTCCCTTTAAAAGTTATAATCAAGTATTTCTGAAGCTGAACAGAAAATAAGGTAGTTCAGTTAGAGTGGTGGCACTCTCCTGTGTTTAGAAACATGGATTGCAGGAGCATTTGGCTTTTCCTTTCTCTCCTAGAATTTCAGACTGAGATGCTTCCCTGGTCCAGGGTTTTATTGTCAGCTTTAGAGTGTACAAATCATAGATGATGTTTTCTTGCCATCAGCTTTCCCTCTTTTTAAGGTTTTCCAGCCCATGTGGCATCCTGGGGCTTGGCTGGCAGGGTGGCTCTGGAGTGTGATGCCCCGCGGAGCTGCCACCCCACAGCCCCCTTTGCTGACAGCTCCCTCTCATCCCCTCCGCTCCTCCGAGGGCAAAAGTGTGCCCTTTTTCCACTCCTGCTTTTCCTAGATGGAAAACACTCCAAGGAATTTCCCCACAGCAAGAACTGTAGCACAAATTGTCATCTTTAACGCTGGCATTTTGGTGCAGAGATTTGTCACTGGGACCTGGTGATAATATTCCTTGTGTCAGGAAAAACATCAGCCTCAAAGTATGAGGTCCCAGGCACGAGCTGGAAGTAACATACTGAAGCCTTTGGCCAGTAAAGTTGATTTATCCATCAGGCTGGCTGCAGTTCAAATAAAACTTCTTCAGTTCAGCTGAGTCTGGCAAGAATGAAATATTCTAATGAAAAAAAAACCCTGAATCTGGGTTTGCCCAACCATTTGGAAAAGGTAGGTTAATTTTCCCTGGGTTTTTTGGGTCTGTTTACTGGCTGTGGGAATTGAAAGAAGCTTCATGTTTTAAGAAGTGGAAAAGCTGCTCAGAACACAGCACTGGCAATTTGCAAGTGTTTTGTTAAGATCTGGTGGGTGATGCTGTCTCATAAAACCTGATGGGTGTCACATTTACTCCCCACATCAGATCTAGTGAGTATTCCTGTCTTTGCTTTGTATTCTGGTTGTAGTAAGTTAAAGAAGTGGAGAGTGGAGCTGCTGGTTAGCAGCTCTTCAGTTTGGGCTGATCACTTACCCCTACCCTAGAAATTGGGGGTTTTTTCAGACCCCTGGCCCCAGCTGTGAAGGACATTTAGATTATAGACTAAGAAAGGAGAAATGGTCAGGGCTCACAGGTGGTGCAAGGTGATTTTTGGTCTCCCCTCTTGCAGGAAGCACTGAAACTTTGGAGGGGAGGTTTTGGCAAGTCACTGCTGGTTTCGCTCTGGTTACTGGGATAACACAGTTGTTTTGGGGAGGAACTGGTGTTTTCCTCACTGCTGTTTGTGGTGCTGGAAGATGTAATTTCAAATGCAGTTTGTCACACCCAGGTACAAAGATGTAATTCTAGAATGTAGTTTGTCGTGGTCAGGTATTTCTGGGCCAACTGTCACTCCTTATGCCATGTTCCCATAGTTTGGGGTTTTTTCCTCCTTCTCTTTTGCCAAACAAAATAAGATAAGATTTAGGTGAAAGGATGAAAAATTCCATGACCATCCTCTGCAGCAACGAGGTCAGGGAAACCAAATCTTTTCATTGTGCCACCCGTGTGTTTTCTCCTTCTGCTCCGCTCCATCGTGGTGAGGAGACCAGGATTTTTAGCGTTTTACCAGGGAGTCACCACATAACATTCTGTGTGAAGTCAGCAGGAGTTTTGGTGACAGAGCACAGAAGAATCAGTGTCGTTTATTTAGTCCTACAATGGTGCTTTATAAGTGTGCACTCCCCTTTCTTGCACCATTAGCCCCAGTAATTTTTTAAGAACCAGGAATAAACATCTGGAACTTTTTAGTTTTATTTTCTCCTCTCTGAGGTGATAATGCAGGTGGAACACTGGAGTTTGCTTTTTGTTGGACTTGATCTGGTGAGGGGGGAGCACAGTAGCGCTCTGTGGGAAGGTCATGGGGGCCCTCTTGCCAAAGCTTGTGGGGGTTTTTTTGCTCTGTAATGTTTTCATAGAATCACAGAATGCTTTGGGTTGGAAGGGACCTTAAAGCTTATCCAATTCCAAACCCCTGCCATGGACAGGGACACTTTCCAGTACACCCAGTAGCTCAAAGCTCCACCCAGCTTTGCCTTAAACAGCACTTCCTGGGATGTGCTGTGATTTATGAGAGCCTGGGTTATATTATTTGGAACTTCCATGGGATTATTAAAAAGAAATACAGCTGGAATAGTTGGAGGGGAAAAACACCTGTTGGAACCAGAGTTTTGCATCTGCACCTGCACACTCTGGAGTTCAGTGTGGGTGGGATGGAGTTTGCTTTGCCTGGTCTGAGGTCTGTAATTGTGTCCTGTGTCAGGAGAAGCGTGGTGAGGAACAAGGGCAGTGTTTGGGGCAAAACACCAAAGCTGTGGTGCTGCAGAGGATGCCCCGAAGTGCTGTGTGTGTCACTGCCTCCGTTCCCATTGGTGGTGTGGTTTTGAGTGTTCCACATGTTTTATCCGGTGGGGAGATGTGTGTAGCTCCCAGGGAGTGGGTAAGGAGCTGCTGTCAGACCCCTTCAGCAGTCGTGGAGAGGGCTCAGCATGGTTGGAATCAACTTTGATGGACCTACCCACCCTTCCCTGAGGTCATCATTGCTGCTGCCTGGCGGGGTTGCCAATTTTGGGGGTTTTCATGGGGTTTTTAGCCCATCCTGAAATCCCAGCCAGGAGCAGAGCATGCTCTGGGGCATCCTGAATGCTTATCCCTGCTCTGTGGTTTTCCCAGGGGAGGACAGTTCCTGGAATAGCTTTCAGGGTCCCCCTGCTCCACAGTTGATGGGAGCTGTGTGTCCATGCATGACAGGGTTATTTGGGATAATTCAGCCTTGTTTTTCAAATACATGGTCTTCCAGGGTGGATCAAGGTGGGCATCTCGACAGGCATCCATAAAGTCCCATCTGTTCTGGGCCTTTACTGTAAGATTCAAATAAAACCCAAGTAACCTGAATGCATCAGTTGTAGATATTAATTAGTAATGATTTGCTCCTCCAGCCTTATCTAGCAGTGATTTAATGTATCCTTTGAGCCAGTAAAAAACAGTGGTCCTGCTGAAAGTAACTGCCCTGCTTCTTCCTGGGCTAATTTCCATCCCTCCTGATGGATATAGATTTTATATGGCTAAAAGAAACCTGCTTCGTTGTTGAATTTTGGACTCTGCTTCACTCAGGTCCTCTCCCTAATCCCCACCAGCAGTTGGAGCAGTGTGGGATCTCTGCCACCACGGTGGCCGAATCAAAGTTGACCAAATCCCACCATTTTTTGGGCCCAGGTGTAGAGTGCAGGATTCCTTGGCTGCGAGTTTTCTGAGGAGGTGCTGTAGGAACCTCGTGGAGCTGATTTCCACAGGAGTTGTGCTGCGGTTGCTGCTGTGTACATTGACTTGTGCAATGTTGACAGACACTCAGCCACTGTTTCTGTGCAACAACACACACCAATTATTACAGAAATAGACCCCTGAAGCACTGAGCGGAGGGAGAACGTGGGGATTACAGACACAATATTTACAAGGAGCCAAGTCTTTAATGAGACCAGGAATAATGCAGATGGATTCTCTGTTGCTAAATATAACAGATATGTAATGGATGCTGTCTCTCTTCTTCTTTTTTTTTTTTAGCAATCCATTCACATTGAAAAAAGAGGAGCTTGCGTGCTGGAGAGGTTGGCACAAAATTGTAGGATGTTCCAAAATTAGCCTGGCCTTTGGTTATTACTGTAACAACTATAATTTGTGGTTCTGCAAGGTGTGAGGGACCCTGGCTGGGAGCATGGATGAGCCCCTTTGAAATGCTCTTGGGTTTTGGGAAGAGCAGCAGGTGTACAAGGAGTGCAGGATCAGCCCCAAAAGAGGCAGAGGGAAGAGAGGGAAATCCAGTAGTTTTCCATGCAGCTGGCACGGTGTTGGAGCTGGTAACATCGTTGCTGGGGTAGAAAATAAGCAAAACCAGCAATGAATCCCACGGCTGGTTCCTGCACAGGCAGTGGGTGTCACACCCTGGGGTGTGATGGGCTCTACAGGAGTGTGGGGAAGTCCTTTATTTGTGTTAGCTGGAGGGAAAACCCTGCAAATAAATTCCCCTTTAAAAAAATCTTTGAGGCCAAATACAAGAGGTGCTGATGGTACCTGTAGAGTTGTCATAAAGTGTCAGGTTTTTTGTCATTTTTATGTTGAAAACCAGGTTTTCCATGAGAGGGGATGTTGGAAGGAATCAGTAAATTAAGCAAAGTAATTAGGGTAAATAGTAGTTGTTACATTTAAAAGTTGAGAGCCTTAAGCTTTGCTGCGATTAGTTGTGGATGACATTAATTTCAATTCAGTATGTGGAAAAAACCCCTTTTCATTAGTTTTCATGTTCTCATAGTTCTCAGAAGTTTCATGATCCTGCAGCACAATCTCGTGTAGATTTTGTATTTGCCACTTGTTTGAGCTCTTCCCTTTTTTCATACTAAAATGGTACAGTGCAACATTAAGCCTGGAATTAGGATGTCCCAAAGCTTAATACTGGGATACCTGTGCCAACTGCAGCTTTGCTCTTTGCTGGGATGAGATCTCACTCTGGTCTAGCCACAGGCAGTGAGGTTGTGGCCACTGATTCATGTTGTGGTTTGTTTCTGAAAAAAATTCAGTTGAATGATGTGTTAGGAGGGAGAATCTGGCTGGGGGTCTCTGCTTGTCTGTGCCACCTTCACCTGTTGCTGTTCCAGCTGGGGTTCTGGGTTTTTTAAGGTGCTGGATGCCAAATTGGGGTGCACCAATTCAGTCCATGTCTGCACACCCAAGTGCCTGAGAGGGGAATCAATAGCAGAGAACAGAAATCAAACCTCGAGGGAAGGGGAAAGGGATGCAGAGGGAAGCTGTGGCTGGTAGTGATGAGAACAACAAACAGTACTGTAAGATGTTAGAAATAAAACTGGGTTACAGTTTTTTTAAGAACCAGGAATAAACATCTGGAGCTTTTTAGTTTTATTTTCTCCTCTCTGAGGTGATAATGCAGGTGGAACACTGGAGTTGCAAAACAGTGGCAGAGAAAACAAGCAGTGTGGTAAAATGTCAAACTGACAATGTTGATTGGTTTATTTGTCTGCTTGAGGTGTCGCTGTGCTGTCTGACCTCTGGGAGAGGAACCGGAGCAAATTAACATGATGTTAATAGAAAAATCATAAATATTACACTTTTTGATGGGGAAAAGTGATGATATGTTTATTCCCTGTTAATATTGTGGTAGAATTGAATGTTGAGCAGCCACTGCTGTAGTCAGACTTTTGTGCTTCAGCCCTGGTGTCTCTCGTTGAAGAGGTTTAGAGAGTAAACTGAGGCAGTAATGTGAATTTTTTACTAAGTCTTGAACTACTGAAGAGTTCCTGTGAGCTGTGGCAATGCTTACCTTGTGTTATTCTAGAAAAGCAGTAAATGGGCCAGGCTGAGCACCACAGACCTGTCAGCTCCACATGAGCCCTGGGCAAGCATTCCGAGGATTTATTTGATGATGGAGGCAGGATGGCAATGCACTCGGTTCCCATTGGCATGGGTTTGGGGGCAGCACATCCTTGAGAACCAACTTCCCTCTTTTCACTTAAAGAGCTCATGAATGGGATTGATAAAAGTAACTGAGGGGGGTTTATTTCCTTAAAATTCAGCAAGAAATGCAGCTTGGTACAGCAGTACTGTTTGGATTGGGGGTATGCAGAACTGAGAGTGTCAGCTCTCAAAATCCCATGGTAAAACCAGGAATAATTTCCAAACAACGCTTTCCAGAAGCCTCCCTGAACACCCATTTCTGTCCTCACACTGCTTAATGTTTGAGCAAGCTGTGATAAGGCAGAGAGTCACTGCAGCTGGAGCTTGAAATGTCACCAAGATTGGGAGAGTGGTAAATAACAAACAGGAGTGACTGCTGGTGACAGCAATTTGTACTGCTTGGCTAGGAGCAGGTAATATTTCTCAGATGGCCAACTGTAAATTCCTCTATCTCAGAGCAAACAACTCGGGCCGTAGCTCCAGGATGCTGTCTGGAGAAATCATGTCTTCGTGGGGCAGCGAGGAGGCACGAGCCAGCACCACTAATGTGATATTATGGCCAAAGGTCTTGTGTGCTCCTTGTCTGCGCTGGCAGGTGGCTGCCAGGCTGGGGGAGGGACGTGGCAGCCACCCTGTCCCTGCTGCCTGTTGAGAAGGGGCTGGGGAGGGCTGTGGGAATGCCAAAGGGGCCGGGAAGAGATGGCTGGGGAAGGGGCCAGGACCTCCGTCTGCCTGACTTAATCCAGGAGAGTGTTGGAAGGTAAATTAATTAAGGGAATTAGTGTTGTCACAGGGAAAATAAATTGAATAATAAAGAGTTCTTGGGCCTAGCAGGCAGAGTTTTAACAAGACCTGAAAGCTGGAAGGTGAAGCCAGGGAAAGAATAGAGCTAAGGTCCATGGTTTCAGCAGTGATGGTGGTGGAAGAGGCTGCTGAAGGTGCTGGTGATTTGTCCACCTTTGGAAATGCCAAATTCAGGGATGTTTGTTCATTGGAGTGAATGAGGCTCAAGCAGGGATTGATTTAGGTAAGTTAGTGTGCAGTATGTCAGGCTGGAAAATCAAGGGGGTTTTTTCTGACCTCAGAATCCATGAAAGCCCATCATTTAAATGAGAGCATCCAAGGGTTTGCAGAGCCCAAGCACCAGCATGACAGATCTTCTTCCAGAGGGTGACTTGCAGAGAGGAGCCCTCTGTCTGAAGGTGGAGATTGCAGGATGGGATCTTGAGTGCTTAGGTGGGTTCTTCATTTCCCACCATTTCCTTAAAAACTGCCTTGTATCTGTCATAGGGGTGAGCTACCTCTGTATCAACACCAGGCACAGGGTGAGAAGTTCACAGGGGCCGTGTTGGTCCATTTTGTGGTTAATACCTGGGTCAGGTGAGAGTTAATTTAGGTGCAGGAAGGAACTGAGGGAGGATTCCTTTTTCTGAAAGTCATGTGCTGTATCTAATTGTGCAGAACTCACTCAAACTCCCAGCCAGCTCTTGGTGACCATGGCGCATCAGAAATAACTCTATCCCTGTTGGGAAACCTGTGAGTAGAAGAGTGAAAACTGATCAAAACAGATCAAATTTAGATTTAAACATTAATTATACAGTGCTGGGGTAGTGGTAGGTACAAAAGCAATGCGTTTGTTTGCGTGTTTACTTTTATTTTGAAGTGGGAATGTACAGCTGGAGGTTTGCAGGTTTACTCTGCTTTTAGGTGGGGTTGCAGATGGATCTGCCCATCTCATCCACCATTCGTGGGTGAGGTCTGTGGGATCACTGGGCTCTGGTCCGTGTGGTGCTTGAGTATGCAGGAGCTGTTATGGCAGGAACATTGTTTCATATCCCTTCTGTATGTGTGTGTATCTGTATATACCTATAGACACCTATAAACCTGTGTATCTACTCCTGTATCTATGCACAGAGGTACATGTCTATCTCTATTTAAAAATAAATACACAGAGGTCTGTATCTGCTGGGTTTACACTGGGTTTTTAGGTGTAGAAGTAAACTATGTTAAAAAACAGTGGCAGAGAAAACAAGCAGTGTGGTAAAATGTCAAAGTGACAATGTTGATTGGTTTATTTGTCTGCTTGAGGTGTCCCTGTGCTGTCTGACCTCTGGGAGAGGACCTGGAGCAAAGCGGGAATTTGTTGGTGCAATTAAAAGCAGGACAGTGAGATGGGCTCACATGGTAACACAGCCTGGGCTAATGCCACGAATTAAGGACGTTTAGATGTTTGGCTTTGTATGATTTAGCTTAAACAAACAAACATCACATTAATCTCATTACTCAAGCAGATGAAATAAACCTTTAAGGCACTTAAACCATGCCGATGGTAGGTGTCTGTCAGAGCAGTGAGACCCGTTCCTGCACAGGGCATCTCCTCCTGCGTGTGCCTTACAGACAGGTGTAAGTGCTCACAGCATGGGCAGCTGCTCTGGGGCTGGTGGAAGGGTCCCACAGCTGCTCCTGAGCTGGAAGGGACCCACAGGGATCATCAGTCCAACTCCTGGCCCTGCACAGACACCCCAGCAATCCCACCCTGTGCATCCCTGAGATGTCCAAACGCAGCCTTGGGCCCATGCCCTTTCCCTGGGGAGCCTGTTCAGTGCCAAGCATCCTCTGGGGGAAGAACCTTCTCCTGATAGCCAACCTCACCCTCCCTTGACACATCCTCCTGCAGTTTGGGAATTGCACTGGCCTGGCTGGCAGAGCCAGGGGCACAAAGGGTGGGAGGTTTTGCTGTGCCAAGCACCAGGCACTGCTCCCCGCGCTGGCACGAGTCAGCCACGTCGCTGTGTTACTTCTTTATCCTTTCATTGTAAAAGATGGGATTGCAAAGGTCCTTGTGGGGAATGTAATAAACCCCCCTAAAGCTGTCACACAGAGCGATGTATTCCTATGTGCCACGTCTTTCTGTCGTCTCAAAGTGTAATGGATGTGACAAACCTCAGCCTGGAGAGGTTGGGGATTTTCTTTTTAAGTGTCCTGTGGACTGCACTTTCTTTAGAGGAGAATGTAAGAATTTTATTAACTTGGACATGCCAAGCTAGCCCAGGAATTCTCTGTTGCCTTTCAATTGCATTTGTTTGGGCTTTGGGTAGGCAGGGAAATGACTGAACTACATGTCATGTTTATAAGATCAAGAGTACCTTGCTATTTTCACACAGATCTCTTAATAGAGATTAAACACAAAGCAGAATGCATCAACAGTGATATTCCCATAAGCAATATTGTAACTTGTATGCAGTGTAATTATATTTTGTACACTTGCCAATTAAGCAGTTACGCTTTAGAGAAAAATTACTTTCAAGAGATGGAGGAAAAGTATTGCAGTAAATCAAATAAAATATACATGTGTTAGAGGGTTTTGTGCATGCAGCTGAAATGTTAAAATTGCCTGCTGTGCTCAGGTTGTGGTGTGCATAACGATGCTCCGTGTCCTGTAGCTTTTTTGGGACTTGAAAATAGCAGATAGAAGAAAAAAAAAAGGCATAAAAAATACATTGCTTCCTGGGATAGATGCATACCACGTAAAGCTGAGATGTTCAGTCAGTCCTGACCTCCATCCTCTCTCCTGTTGAGCTCCTCTCAGGCTCCTCTGCTCCACAGCAGGAGGAGGTATGGTGCCAGCTGGGCGGGCACCCCTTGCTCAGGTCTGTGCACCCCAAAGTCCGGGGCAGCCGCCCCACAGCTCATGGCCACTGCAGAGTCACCCCTGCTTCACAGACTCAGGGAACCATGGAATGATTTGGGAGGGAAGGGACTTTGAAGCTCATCCAGTGCCACCCCTGCCATGGGCAGGGGCACCTTCCACTGTCCCAGGCTGCTCCAAGTCCCATCCAACCTGGCCTTGGGCACTGCCAGGGATCCAGAGGCAGCCACAGCTGCTCTGGGCACCCTGTGCCAGGGCCTGCCCACCCTCACAGGGCGGAATTCCTTCCCACTATCCAGTCTACCCCTCCTGTGAGTTTCCGTGGTACACCTTTTCTTTCCCTGTTGGCTGGTGCAGAGGAAAAGGACACTTGGAGCAGCATTTCCCTAACAAATTGATGTTTGCCTGTGATTTCAGTGACCATCCTTTGAAATCTTGGATACCCTCAGCAGCTAAGGTCTGCTCTGGGGAGTTGTGCAGGTGTTGGCTTGTGTGAGTGATGCCATGTTCATGTGCCACAAGCCAAGACCCAAACCCCTGAAATAACCTGCATGGAAGTGTAGAAACACTGGTAATTCCCTGGGAATTACAGGAAACTCCGTAAAGTCATAAGGAAGTTACCAAGGTACTGATATTTGCTGAACAGGCACAGAATCAGTCCAATAGCTGTTTAATTATTTTTCCTAATGTAAACTTTGTGCAAAGGGAGTGTTAGGGAGTTTCAGCTCCCCATAGAGATGATACAAGATTTTTTCATTATACTACTACGAGGTCTTTATTTCAGGGTTTCAAAACATTTTGCAAAGCATCAGTAGGTTAAAATGAGCTGGCCAAGACTATGGTCAGCTTGGATGGGGCTTGGAGCAACGTGGTCTGGTGGAAGGTGTCCCTGCCCCTGGAAGGAGGTTGGAACAAGATGATCTTTAAGGCCCCTCCCAACCCAAACCATTCTGTGGTTCTGTGCTCGGTGTCTAAAAGGGGTGAGGAGAGCCCTGGGGCTCTTGCTCCCCATCAGCTCTGGGAAACTCTGCTCATGATCTCTTGTGGATTTTTCCTCTAAATCACAGAGTGAATGTTTTCATCTGGAAATCACAGCATTTCTTTAAAAATCACTTTCCATCATACAGAATTAGGAATATCTCACTTGAAATGCGTCAAACAAATATATCAAAGTAAAAAAACGACACTCAGAAAACTCAGGATAAGGTCTGCTGGGAGGGAGGTGCTGCAGGAGACTTCTGTGTTGTGGCTGGTGGCCTGGTGACCATCTCTCCCTCACTTTAAGCCATGGGATGTGTCAGGCTCTGGGATCTGGCTGCTGTGCCAGGCTGCTCCTGTCTCCCTGCACCAACACACGGCTGCAGCCTGGGCTTGGAAGTGTTTCCTCACATTGTAATGTGTGCTGTGTAGGGGAATAATTTGTCAGCAATTTAATGGTGGTCCTTGTTGAAGGATACATCAGTGTTTGAAGAATAATCCCCTTTTATTTGAAGGGTTTAACCAGCCAGAGCGTTGTCACTGATTATACTGCAAACACCGATGTGCATCTTTCCCCAAACCAGCTAATTTAAAAAAAAAACACTTCCCAAGTGTCTCTGCTGTCCCTTCCTGAACTCTGTAACACACAGGCAGTCCTGTAGGTCAGATGAAGGAATCCAGGTGTTTGTTTTTGAGGTGTGGCTGCGTTGGTGAGGCACAGGGCTGGCAAGGGAAGTGCTGCTGGAGCTGTGTGAGCAGGGCTCTGTTCAACACCCCGGGCTCCCACACCTGCAGCCTTTGGAGTAAGCTGTGTGTCCTCTGAAGTGCCCATGTCCTAACTGGGAATGGCTGACCCTGCCTGGCATGGCTTGTTCTTTCTCTGTTTCAAACCTGCACATTTGCAAAGGCTTACAGAAGGTGTTTGGTGGGAAAACTTGTCATGGGGGTTTTGTTTGAAGATGACAAAGTAAAGCAGTGAAATAAAAGAAAATGATGCACAGTAGGGTTACCAGCTGCCCTCCAGCTCTGTTCTCATGGACCTTGGCTTGCAGCATCACATTCCCAGGTGGGTCGTGCCAGCTTCTGCCTTCCCCAGCTGCACTCTGGAGAGGATGAGGATGAGTTTGGGCAGGCTGCCACTCACCTGCTGGGATTTCATTCCCACTCCCACTGCATTTCGATGCCCACGGTGGGTCTCTTCCCTCTTCCCCTCTGACACTATCCCTTTGCGGTGTTGCATACACACTGACGACTTCGGGGCTGTTGTTGCTCCGCTCCAGCTGTGTGCCTTTGCATCCTCAGGAGGCTGGCAGCCAAGGCAAGTTTATTTCTGTGGGTTTATTTTTAGCCTGGTGCTCCTGGCCCCGCTGTTGGCGCTGGCCATCCCTCTGTGATCCGATGGCGTGGAGCGGTGGTGACGCAGCGGGTCCGTGGCTGTGGGAGGGATCATTCCTCTGAGGCATTTACCTTGCTCATCCCTGACCTGCCATCCCGGTGGGAATGACCACCAGGCTCTGTCCCTGCCCACAGCAAGCAGGAGGGGTGTGGAAGGGCTAATTATAGGACAAACAGCAAATTTCATGGAGGGTTAAATAAATGTTCACCCCACGTTGTCCTCTGTGTGTGTGCATTTTGTGAAGGTTTCTTGGCTTTCTACTGACTTTGTCACAGATTAATTCCTGGATTTATTTGTAGTTGCATTGCTTCCAGCAAGCTTAGGGGAATTGTCCTGGTTCTAAAATCATCTACTTTTTGTATCGTGCACTTCATTGCCTTGAAAACTGTACTATGAGTCATACTAATAAAAAGTGAATCTAAATTGGATTTGGCATCAGTTTTTTTCACCAACCTAGCACAAAAAGGCAAACCTTCTGCTCAAGATGCAGGACTTTGGTCGAGTTGAAGAGTTTCCTTGTTGTACCTTGGGTTTATCAATGGCTCATAACCTTTCCTCCTCTCCTTCCCGCCATCCCAAGCCTCTCTGCTAATTTTAATTTGAGAAGAAATAAGCCAAGGTATGCTGTGAGTATAAGGAGATGATTATCACAAGAGAATAATTACATTTGGGTACTTGATGTGATTTGTTAGCTGGAAGATTAGTCGGAAAGCAGAGAAGAAAATGAATGCATTGTTGACTGCAGGAAGTTGTTTATGAGTTTTTACTTAGGTTTAAAGGAATTCCCCCTGTGACTTAAGTAGCAGTGCGATTTACGGCCTCTCACATTGGCTAGCTGAATAAACAAATAGAATAAAGACAGGAAGAATAAAATGAAATGGTACCAGGTTTTGTGAGTGTAAAGTTTCTCTTGTGGAATGCAGGAAGCGATGGCTTTCAAAAACCCAGCAGACAGATCAACAAAAATAATGCCCATGTCACATCGGAAGAACAAGATCCCAGCATGTTTTGCATTAATTTTGTTATGGCAGGAGAAATGCTTGCATGCTCACACACTCTGTATGGAGTTTGTGTTATGGTTGTGTAATTTTTCCATAACTGTCTTCAGGTATTATTCCTTCCACGGCCGCTTCCCCCATTCCTGCTCCCAGAAATTGAGCAAATACCATGATCCAGGAGGGAGGAATGGTGTCTCTGCTGGCTACCTAACACTGAGAGCTGCTGGTGCTGTTCAGTGTGGTGGAGATGGAGGAGGACGGGGGTCTGCTGGCTTAGGAATGCTCAGGGAGTGAAGGGGCTGCTTGGAAGTGGGGATAGGTTTGGACAGAACCGACTCCTGCGGAGGGGACTTTGCAGTTGTCATTGGAAAGCTCGTGTTGGGAACTGCACAGAAGGCAGTCTGAGAGGAGTCTGTGTCTTATGCTGTCACAGAGGACGTGAGGTTGATCTGGCCCATCCGGGGGCCGGTCTCCCGAGATGTGTCTGTGTGCCCGGGCTGCTCGTGTGACAAAGCAGAACCTTCCCGAGGAGGCTTTTAGCACCAAGAGCGCGTTATCACTTGACTGTTAAATCTTGTCACTCCATAGCTGGTGTTTTTAAGTCATGTCCTGGGTCAGCAGGGTGCAGTAAAGTGGAAATAAAGGCAAACCTCCTGCTCTGGCTCAGAAAAACGCCGGTGATGAGTGCGCTGATTCTGTCAGAGGGAATCAGGGATGTTCCTGTGCCTTGGAGTGGTGATGGGGGCCAGGCTCCACTCTCTGCCACGCTGCTGTAGTGATGCTGATTTACACCAGCTGGTGACGTGCTCCAAAATTGTGTTTCAGAGTAGCTCGGGTGTGGATCAGACTCGCTGTGCTTTTGGGAAGCCCACCAGGCAGATTTCCTGCCTTTTCCAGGTGCCATTCCTGCATTGGCAGTGCTTGGGAAAAAAATGCCAGGCAGAAAGCAGCCCCTGACAGCTCCCAAGGCTGCACTTCATGAGAATAAACCTTCAGGGATTGAAGGTGTTCTCCTCAGGGCAATGGCCTGCCTGCAAAGGCTGCATGTACAGTGTTTGGTGGTTGTTCCTTCACTCATTCCTTGGAAAGGCAGGAAGGGGAAAGGAGTCCTGCCTGAAGTCCAGACCATTTGTTTTTGTGCACAAAACCTGTAAGACCTTACAGAGGTTTGGAAAGTACCGTGGACTGGCTGAAGTTGATTTAAACACGAAGAGAGCTTAACTCTTGTGCTCCCCAGCAATCCAAAGGGATTGGTGGGACTGGACTCCACAAACCAGGGGGATGGACACAGCCAATGCTGAGCTGGTCCCATTTACATCTCAGGTGTTTGGTTGTTCTTATGTCTGTGTGTTAGCATGTATAAATGCGACTGGGTACACTGAGAAGCAGAGACAGAACACAAATTCCTTGCTATCCCTGCTCTGCAGATGAGTCTTGGTCAAGGATCCCTTTCCAAGTGCAAGGAAATGGAATAACACTGCCTCAGCTAGCCAAAAGATTCCTTGTTTTCTGTGGGAGCAGGAAAAATGGTTTGGATGGGATAGAGAAGGTGCTGTGCTGTCAGGTGCTGAGTGCCCTCCCCCGGGAAGATGATGCCGTGTGGTTCAAGGGGCTCTGTGAAGAAATGAGCTACCCCACGTGGTGCTGAGTTCATCCAGGTGTGGTGGGTGTCAGGCAGGATCTCCTCTGGTGGCCCAGCTCTCCTGAGTCCTGCAGAAGATGTGATTTAGGGGAGCGATGGGAGGAGCTCTGAGGGATGGAACAGTGACTTACTGTGCATGGTTGAGAAACCCCTGAAAAGGGATGTGCTTTCTATGGTGTTCAGCTTTCCCTGGCTGTGTTTAAAGAATGTTTATGACACTGATGATCACTGTTGTGTCAGCAGAAGGTATTGACAGACCCATGAACCAGAGAGCAGCTGTTCACCGAAGGACTGTGTATTGATATTTATGTCACGAGTTCCAAAGTGCATCTTTGGGAATTCCCGGAAATCTTGGTCACCCTTTGCAATGGTTGGTGGAGGAAGGGAAGGGGACTGGAGGCAAATGACTTTGTTAGCCCTCACAAGCTGAACCCACCAGTGTGGCTTTCCTCATGGTGGATGGGCAGGTAGTGGAGGATTTTTAAACACTGAGTGTAAGCTTGAAGAAAGGCAGATTTGGTGGTGATTGTGATTTATGTCACAGTGGCCGTGCTGTAATTGGCTGTGTTACGCACCAGAAAGTTGAGAGAGCATTAGGATAAAGTCTTTCAATAACGTGCAACAAATCCTCATCATTAAGGAGTAACTATTGTATATGTTGTGTTGAGTAATTATAGAGTACAAGGAAGATTTGATACAGGAATTGTAGCTTAATCTCCTGCTCTTCATTATGTTTTCCCTTTGGTGGTAGTGAGAAATGGGAGGTATATTTTATTTTCCAATTTGAGTGTGCTTGCTCAGGATGGCCTTGCTTTTAATGTTGCTTCACGGGGGAGAATTTACAGTGGGGATTTCCATTAATGCTAATGAGAGTTATGCCTGTGCACTTCACTGACCTGGTGACAGAGGAGAAGAAATAATCATTAAATTCTTTGTCTTTTAAAAAAATAAAATGACCCTAAAATGTCCAGTATGTCAGTGGGGAGCAACTGGGAATGGGAGCTGCCATTGTTGCTACACTCGATCATTCACTGGTAGAAAAGGGAAAGGAAAAAACAATCCAGAAATGCATTCTAAGTAGGGAAAATAATGAATAATCTAAGGCTAGATATTGTGATTATAAAACAAAACATACAGGTTGCTCCTGTAAAGTTGTTGGAAATGAGTTGCAGTGGATTTTCTTTATGAGTATGATTAACACACTCTCCCATTTAAAGCCATTAGGGGTAGTGCTGCACTTGATTTAAAGTAAGTGCAGTTAATATTTTTGGTTATAAATTTCAGGCGTGCTGGTGAGAAATCATCAAAAAGTACAATTCTTTATGTAAAGGAACCACAAATCCATATTATTGCCCCTAGAGAAGAAGAGGTTCTTCTCCTGCAGCTGGATTTTGCCGGTTGGGAAGGGCTGGTGGTGTGCTGGGGAATTAGAGCGAGCACAGAGTTAATGAGAGCTGTTGTGACACATCTTTTGTAGGGGAGTCTATCGAAAGGGAGTGAGGAAAGGGCTATACCTAATCAGTATAAATGTCAGTAGCATATTTTAATAAATTCTTGATTTTGCTTGGACTGTTTGCAATTGCATATTTAAAAGGAATCTGCCATCCCCTTTCGAAGGTATGTGACATTTAAAAGATCTGTAAAGAAGATTGGTTTGACAGCTTCAAATTACATTTGAAAGAGTTTTTTCCCTTTCAAAACAGAAAATGAATACTTCCTATTCTAAATGTCACTGCAGAGACATAAACATGTTTAATCAAATTATATATTTAATTTATGTAAAACGTAATTTTTTATTCATGCAAGAGACTCACTTGTTACATTTATACCATCTCCGAAGCTTCGGAAAGTTGGTGAACTGATGAATCTGTTGAATAAATCACCGCTCAGCAGTTTTTCAGATCCTTCCAAAATAGCCTTTGGCTTGTTGTTGGCTCTCCCACTTCCAGCTGTCTGTGTTCCACCTGGGGCTGCCATTCTGCCTTCATTAGCAGAGCTGAGGGGTTGGCTGGCTCTTTGCAGGGTGAAGGGAGCGACTCCCACGGAGGAGCCGGGGTGGTTGGAGTGGTGGTGGACCAAAGTGATGAAGCTGCTGGGCCAAACGGTGAAACCTCTCCCAGGGGAAAGGAAAAGCTGTGGGATGTGGTGCTCTGCACTCCAGCTTTCAGGGCATTTGCGTCAAGGGCAGATCTGTGGAGCAGCCCGGCCTCCAAGAGATCAGCAGCTTTGGCTGCTGGCAGTGGTGCTGCCCGTGCTGTGCTGCTGTGCAGGAGCTCTCTGGAGCTGCTACCTGCTCATCTCTGCCTCTGCCAGCAAAGCCTCCCGGGCTGGAGCCGGCAGCGCATCCCGGCCGCCTTCCAGAGCGGGCTGCTTCTCAAGGAAGGAGATGGAGCAGTAATCCTGGCCAGGTCCCCAGAGCAAAAGCCTGCTGTCACCAGCTGTGTGTCATTGGCTGGTGTCACCCAGCTCAAGATGGATGGGCATCCAGTGGCTTGGGCTTTCCTGCTGAGGGAGGAAGCAGTTGAAGAGGAATCAATGTCAAGAAACAAAACCAGGGAATTCAGCGATTTTGCTTTGTTCCTATTTTGATGTCTGCAAATGGCATGGATTTGCTGGGCAAATGCAGATGCTGAACTCATGCCTGGCCCAGAAGAGGCTGGGACTGCGAAGTCATACCTGCCCTGATGTGAATAGAGCAGGGCTTGGCAAACCTTTGAGGATGCCCTGTTGTCTTTCTTGTGTGTCTCAGAGTGACCAGGCAGCCTGTGGTTGAGCTGGAGGCTGTTGTGCAGGTTCTAAAAGCCAAGAGGGAGCTCAGAGTGTAGTCAAGTTACTGGAAACTGCCTCTGGAGGAGGTCAGAGCAGGTCCTGCAGGCTCCTCTGCAAAGTCCTGAGCTGGCAGTGGAGCAGGTCGCTCAGGCACTGGCCTTGGAGCACTGTCTGGGTTTACACATCTCCAGTGGTATTGTCCTTTTATGTGTTTTGACCTCATCAAGAACTGCAGATAGTAATTCTGGTTTAACTGTTCACTGATCAGGAAAAAGTCACGGCACTGGGAGTTAATTGAAGCTCTCGGGGTGTGCAGCATTGCCAGGTCCTGCTTGGGGGCAGGGCCAGGCTTACAGAAAAGCTTGGGATCATCAGAAGGCATCACAAATCTGATGTTTGTTTGGTAGGTCCCTGTGTACTCTGAAAGGTGCCTCTGTGCACAGCGAGGATGGAGCAAGCACACTCAGCATGGATGCTGGAGAGAAAAGCTCAGAAGCCTGATGGTCCTCAGGTAAATCCATCCTCCAGCAGGAAAACTTGCCAGGCATCATTCATCTAAGGTAGCTCATGTTCTCACTATCTAAAGCTTCTCTGTCCTCCTTATGTTCCCAGCAGGTGTATTTGTATATAATTATTCACGTAGGACATGGCCAAGCCAGGGGAACTTAAATGAGAGTCTTAAATGAGTCCTGGAGACTGTTCCATGTAGACGTTGTGGCTGTCACAGCTCTGCCCATCCGACCTCCCTTGAAAAAGGAGACTTTTCTTGGATAAACACAAATATGTGAAAGAGTTTGGATCTTCCAGCTTTTTTTTTTTTTAATAGCAAGAGGGGTTGAGTGAATGAAGTGATATTGACAAAGCTATAATTTCACTAATTAGCCAGCTGTCATCTGTATGGAAAATGACAGGGAATATTTCTTCCCTGGTCTGTAGTTTACTTAGAAGGGAAAATGTATCTCTCTGAAGATACACAGGAACTTTCAGCTTGCTAAAAGCATTTAGTGTGTCAGACAGAGGGAGGCATTTGACCCCTCACCCCTCAGAGTGTCCACGGCCAGGCTGGATGGGGCAGAGAGCAGCTTGGTCTAGTTGAAGATGTTCCTGCTCACCACAGGGTGGGGTGGACTAAACAGGATTTAAAGGTCCCTTCCAACCCAAACTCTTCTGGGATTCTCTGTGCATTTTTTGAGACCCCAGAAGGAGCTCCTGAGTGCACCCCCAGCATTGGCCTGATACCAGAATGGTACAGGACACAACAGAGGGGTTTTGCTTTGCACCTGCTGATGTAAAATTTCCTGATCCTGACTTTCTCCTTCCCTGGGGTTTTGAAAGCACCTTACTCCAGGGTAAGGGACACCAGGCTCCCATGTGTTGGGATCAAAGTGTGGTCTGAAGGGTTTGTCCTCTGTCTCCATCCTTACATCAGTCTGGAACTGAAACTGAGGCTGGGCAGATGGATTCAGAGTGTATTTTACATTTATATTTTGTTTCATTAAAAAGATAAAAACAAAAGCCTTGAAGCTAGCAATATTTATAGTTCAAACACAGTAGATTGGTGTGGAGATTTTGGACAACAAAGAGCAGCAAACAGTAGAGATTTTCAGTGTATTCCTCCTTTATGTTGAAGGGGAAGTGCACAGTCTATAGTTTTTTTATTACCCATTTCACCGTGAAATATGTTGCAACATTAAGTTGTATATTTCCATTGAAATATATGGCAGGAATAAAATTCCAGATAAAAGGTAACTATTTGACATTCTGTATAGTTGTTGTCATGCTGTTAAAATAACACATTGACTACAACTTGATGTGAGACAGAGATGAAGAGGAAGCTGTGTCAGCAGGAACTCCTGAGGAACTCTGTAGTAGCAACAGCGCTGCCTTCGCTCGCCGTCCCCTTCCCTCGCAACTGCAGAGGCAGAGGTTGCCCTCAAATATTAACATCCCAAGAACTTCAGGAAGATAATCCACCCTGCCTCTTTCAAAAGAAAATACACTTGCAGTACATTTCAGCAAAGCGAGATGTTTAAAATTTGTTTTCACCCTGCATGGGCTCTGCTGTAGAGAGTTTAAATCTAAACTGAGAAGAAAGTGGAGGCAAAGTGCAGTTAGCTGAGCTAATGAGATTTCAGGAGATTGCAGTGCTGGCCAAAGCCCTAATGTTGTAGAGTGTAGGATTATCCCGAGTCAGCCAAATTAAAATTATTTTAAATTTAATTTTTAATTTAATTTTGATGTTGCATTATATATTTTATCCATCAGACCTAATTGCTGCCTTTAAAGCTTTTGCTGACCCACTCCCTACCATCAATGGTCTTTGTCCCTTTTCAGGACATGTCCTGCAGTTGCTGTACTCAATGCAAAGCACCCATGGCAGAGGTTACACAGAGCAGCTGTGGCTGCCCCTGGATCCCTGGCAGTGTCCAAGGCCAGGCTGGACAGGTCTTGGAGCAGCCTGGGACAGTGGAAAGTGTCCCTGCCCATGGCAGGGGGCGGAATGGGATGATTTCATATCATCCTGTGATTTCTTGAAGGGGCAGCAAGGACAGTACCTGTAGTGAGGCAGGTCAGGAAGCCCCTGCTGAATCCTACCTGGCACCTCTGCCATGAGAGCTGTGAGCTTGTAATCACCAACATTATTTCCAAGGTGATTCTCTATTAAAATACTACTGAAGAGCAAGTACTCTGGGAGTAACTGGTAGGTAATGGTGCATTGGCTCAGCAGAAGTGCTGTATCTCCTACTGCTGTCTGATCCTTTGGCCATCCCATCCTGGTGGTGGCAGGACATGACCCTGAGCTGTGCCAGCATCATTGTTTTGGCAACTTGGAATGCTCTTTCCTTCCCATAGTCTGTGCATCTGTGTTTCCTCCTATGAGCACATCCCTGGAGTGTCATCCCCTCCCACTGCCCATTTCTGGGATGGTAGGAGGAGCTGGATCAAGCCCAGCATCGCGGGGTTCCTGCCTGAGCATCAAAGCACTGCACAGTATTTTGATACCTGGGTTTTACTGGTTTCTAAGTGCTTTGCAATTGCTGGGTTGCACTGGAATTCCTGTTTGCCAGTCAGGGTGGGGTCCCAAAACGGTGAGCAGTGACGCAGCTCTGCTCCTGGGGAAATCACTGGGAGGGTTAAACCCACCCTGCTCCAGAGCCCTGCCTGAGCACTGAGGGCTGTAAACACAAGCTGGTATTAAAAGCTCCTGCAGATAACACTTGTGGCAATCTAGCAGCAAAATGGAATAGCTTGGTAGTAAATTAGATTTTTAGTCAAATAGAAAAAACTGCTCATTTTCCATTGTAATGACGAACTTGGGGTTTTTTTCACAATGTGTTATTTCTTCAGTTTTCATACACACATTTCCCGTGCTATTTATAGATTTACATGTGTGCAACGTGAAACCAGTCAGTTTGAAATGTTCTAATCTCAGATTTTCCATAAACATTCCTGTCTGTACTGAGACCCCTGTGCACCGAGTTTATGAAAACAATCCCCTCTAGGCAGAGATTTTTCTAATTCCCTGAGTATAAGGGGAGAAATTTAAAATGAAGTGTTGGTAGGACCTTTGTATAATGTTGTGAGTATGTCTGTCTACAGTCATGGGAAGGATCTGCTCTCAAGCCTTTTGCTGCATAAAGGATAATTTCATATTCATATTATTGTTTTTGTAACTAAATTTCACGGAAAATGTGCTTTTAAATATGTGAAGAGTTCTGCTGTGACAACTTATACTTAAAATGCCTCATTCAATGTGAAGAATTACTGCAAAATAATTGATTCTGCTCAAATGTCTTCTCTTAAGCAGGTTTAATGTTTGGTATAAGAGGCCTTGTGGAGTGTTATTTCAGACGCACACACAATAATATTAAGTTATTTGGCTTTTCCCCCATATGTTAATACTTAAAGGCTGGCCTGACAGACATTAATGTTATTAAAGGGCTTTGCAGAGGAGGCCATTGCATCATTGCTGGTGCTGCTGCAATTATGACATGTGTGGGATGTGCAGGTTGGGAGCACCAGGAGCTCTCATAGAATCACAGGATGGTTTAGGTTTGAAGGGACCTTAAAGATCCTTTCCTTACAACCCCCTGCCATGGGCAGGGACACCTTCCACTAGATCAGGTTGCTCAGAGCCCTGTCCAGCCTGACCTTGAATGTTTCCAGGAAGAAGCAGCCACAACATCTGGTCTTGCAGCCTGGCAGATCACGAAAAATCAGCTCATGTCCTCGGGTGCTGCCATTGCAGAAGCACTGTTTTCCAGGCTGCTGGTCAGGTAAATAATGAAAAAATCCGGGCTGTGTCCTGGGTTGTCCTTATGAATCAGCTGTGGATTTATTCCGAAGTCCTTGGTGGCTTCCAGGTATTTTGTTGTGTGGAGTTTCCTCTTTCTCTTGGTATTTTTTCTTTCTGACAGTATGTTAACAAGTTTTACTGTCGCTCTGAAATGTTTAATGTAGCAGGGGCAGTGAGCAGTGTGTCTGGGCCTCAGACCCTCTCTGGAGGCTGCTGGCATTCCTGTCATCTGTGATGTGTGGCTGCAGTGTCTGAAATACTCTGAGTGCCCTTAGCAGTTCTGGGCCCATGGATAGGGGTCATATGTGAAAGTAAGGGAAGCCTGAGCATCCTGGCAAACCACTGGGCAATGAATCCATGGGACAGCTGGGCTGCAGCCTGCACGGTGCTGGTCCCACCGTGGGTTTGGCCGTGGGTAAAATGGTGGTGGTTTAATTCCTTCTCTCAGTGGGAGCTCTTGTGGCTCTGGTGCATCAGACTGGAACTGCCTTGGGAGTCCCAATGGACAGGAATCCGAAATTCACCTAAATTCCATCTTGATGCTATTCCCACCTTTCCAGAGTCAACTTCAGAAGACTTTGGCTGCATCTGGCTGGAACAGGACCATGGCTTGGTCAGCTCAGCACCTCTTCAGTCTGCTTTCAACAGCACTTAGAAAATGTTAATTGGAAACATCATCTGTGCATCTTACCCCAGGCTCCACTTCTGCACTCCCTGAGTGCTCCAAATTACTGCTCTTATCTCCAGGGGCTCCTGCTTTTACAGGGATGCTGGAGGAGGGTGTGCTTAGAGAACCTTTCCAGTAAGATGGCTCCATAATCATGTGCAGAGGTCAGACTGGGATCTCTGGATCCGCAGCTGTGAGTTGGTGCTGCCAGTGCAGAAAGCAGATTCCTTCTGTTGCTTCCAGGGTTATTTTTTAGCTGTCATTTATCCCTGTCATCAGGGACTTTCCACAAGGGCATGTAGTGATAGGACAAGGGAGAATGGCTTCAAGCTGGATGAGGGTAGACTTAGATTGGAAATTAGAAATTCTTCCCTGTGAGAGTGGCGAGACCCTGGCACAGGTTGCCCAGAGAAGCTGTGGCTGCCCCATCCCTGGAAGGATTGTGAGCACCATGACTGTTTAAGGCCAGGTTGGACAGGGCTTGGAGCAACCTGGTGTAGTGGAAGGTGTCCCTGCCCATGGCAGGGGGCTGTAAGTAAATGATCTTTAAGGTCCCTTCCAACCCAAACCAATCTCTGATTTTGTGATTTCATGATTTTTAAGGTGACCTAACGGAACAGGAGTGTAATGTTGGTTCTAAAGCATATCTCCCTTGGCAAAGAGAACCTCAGAATTACTTCAGAAAACATCTCCTTTGTCTAAGCTGAATTTGAAGACTGCTTTTAAAAGGTATTTCTCTCATGACAAATGATTATTTGGCACTGTTTGTCTCTTCTGCACTGATGCTGCCTCCTCGGTTTCCTTCTCCAGCACTCCTGATAGCTGCCAGGCTCCAGGTGCAGCCCAAAACCTGATTTTTGGATGCTAAAATCCTTGCATCAGGTGTTTGAGGTATCCATGGCAGAGGGCCCCCTGGAAGGAAGAGTTTGCAGCAGGAGCTGGGAGAGATCTGTGGCCATGGCACTGCAGGCTGTGGAGCGCTGCTGTAATGTGGTGTGAAATCCTGTACCCCCACGTTACATTTGGGGAGAAACAAGCGATGTGGCGAACTGACATTTCCCCCTTGGTGTGTGCTGAGTCCCTTCTGTACACAGTGAACTGTCGCTGGTGCTGGGAAGGCAAACGGGGTAGGAAAATAATAATAGTGATGGAAATTACGGGTTGGAAAAGGTAGAAAAACACAGGGTGGCATTGAGGGGGAAGAGGAGGAGTTGGGATGATCACACCAGACCCCTCTGTTGAAGGAGGCCCCATCTACAATACCCAGCTTGGGGGGATTGTCCTTCCCAGGGGCACATCCCAGCCTGAGATGCTGCCCCCAAGCCTGCCCAGCTGGGTTTCCCCAAAGTACTGAACCCATGGGTGTCTCCACCTCTGACACCAGCTCAGGAGAGTGGAGCATGGAGAGGGATGTGCCAGCCAGGAGCAGCACTGTGCTCCTCCCCTCCTCTGCCCCCTCCTCACGCCTGGGAGTGCTGCTGGATGCATCACCTCGTTCCACGCTGCGTTTGCAGAGAGAGTGCAGTTTTATTGAGCATTAGGATTGAATTCTTAACTGACTAATCAATTTTAGTAGTAAGTTAAAATGCCTGGTATTAATGGACAACTGCAACCATTAATCAGGGTTACAGTAGATTAACAGTTGTCAGCATTTATGCTGATGCTGGACGGATTGCACTCGCCAATTCCATATTTTTCTGAACGTGGAACACTCTGGTTTTGCTCCTATTGATTATTTTCTCCCTTCCCGAGCTCTCCTTTGGAATCACAGGCCTAACCCACACTGGTATATGTCTGTTTTGCACACTTGGTTTCATGTCAGAGGAGATGGAAAAGGTTCATTTGTTCAACTATTTGACTGTTTAATTTGATCGAGGATGTGGCTACACCAAGACAGAGGGGGTTTAATGAAACTATTTAACCATCTCTGGCAGCTCCAGGAATCGTAAGGCGTTAGTAAAATATGATTAAAGGAGTTTGGGGGGGATGTAAATAAGAAACATGCTTAGGATTCACTTACAAAATTCATCTTATTTTCTGTATTTTATTACAGTAAGCAGTTTTTTAAGTCAGTGAAGCAATTTTTTGTTGTTGTTGTTCAAAACCAACCAAAATAGAAACAGGTCTTAAACCTTCCTTGGTTTTGTGAGCATTCTTTCTTCATCCATTTTATTGGGATATTTTTCAGTTTGAAGCTTGGATTTCCTAAAATCTTTTTAGTCCACAGTCTTCAATTAGCTGATTACTATAGATTATATTCATACTCTGGATACCTCATCAAACTGTCTAATAGCTGGATCATATTGATTGTCCTTCAATTAATCACAGCCCCTATTTTCATTTATCAAACCCAAAATACATGTAATTAACTCTGAAGTGATATAGCTCACCGTAAAGTGATTTTGCTACTGCTGTGGAGATAACTCAGTAGATTATACTAATAGGAAATGCAAGTTGAAATTAAATTAGTGGTATCGTGTCCATCACAGAAGAATAATTAAAAAACTAAAAGTGAACGGCTGTCGTGAGGAATCCTTTCTAACAGCAGATGCAGATGTTTGTTTTTCTTATTTACACCTTGGGGTCTTGGCATCCTTGAGCTTTGCCATCACTTTTCCCAGAGGAGATGCCAGAAATGTCCCTGACTTCCCAACAGGAAGGGAGAGGGGACTGAGAAGGTGCAGAGTGGGTAACTGCAGGTTATTTTTTACCTATCAGTGAGCCAGTTCATGGAGTAAAAAAAAAAAGCTACCAGATGACATTGTTTTGCTTTCAGAACAACTTTATTCATTTGAATGTAATCTCTTCTTCCCTCAGTGCTCATATTGAAATTGGCTCAATGTGCTTAATTCCATGACAGACTGAATTGTAATAAATAATATACACTATCCCCAACCCAGCTTGCTGCAATTGGCATGGTATTTATAACAGCCAGGCTCCCAATTGCTCATCATGGCTGAGACTTGAAGCTGCAATTTTATTCATAAACACAACTGTGTGTAAACTCAGGCAGAGCTGAGTATTCCTGTGTATCATCGCTCCTGCTTCCAACCAGAATGGACATGCTCTGGAAGTGAAGGCTTTTTGGGAATTCATTGGCACTAATCATTGATAACTCAGTTATTTCAAAATTATTTTTTTCCCTTATGGATGGAAATACATTTGTTTCTAGAGCAGAGAAGTTACCCAGCTTATTTTAGGACTGATTCTTTAATATCCCTCAGGATACTGGGGTATTCTGAACACTGAAGAGTGCTTGAATTATCTCAGTTTTGGGGCGTTTCATTGTCAGAATTAAGAGAAGTGTATTTTTTAAAAGTGTTGCTCAGAATTTGCAATATGCGTCATTCAAATAATGTCTGTGATGATACAAATTAAAAATTACTATTTTCTTTGAGTTGGTTTGGTTACTCCTCAGAGAACAGGAGTTTGAGGTTTGTCACTGGTGCTGTTTCACTACCACTTCAGCTTTCCTGCCTTAGGCACTTTGTTATCAGACATTAATATCTGCAACAGCAACCAATTATCTTGTAATTGTAACAAAGGCATCAGAAAAGAGAAAGTGCTTGTTGGTTCTATGGTCGTAAATACATAGATCACAAGCGAAGAGCCTTTACTTTTATTATGCAAAATAATGACTGTGTAGCTGTTAATGGAATTTACTTTATACTGTGACAATTTATACTTGTGCATGTCTGGGGAAGAGCTTTCCCACCAGGCTGTTTTGACAGCTCTCTGTAATAATATAGGAGAGTGATGTGTCTAACGAAGTCTTCGAGAAAAATATCTGGTTTGCATTTCAGAACGTGTCATTCAATATGTTCTGCAGTGGGAGATAGCATGGGAGAGCTGCCTTCCCTCCCAGGCTTCCACTGCATCCTCCAGCACGTGTGGGAGCCTCTGCTGGGCAGGGCAGGGCAGGTCCTGCTCCAGCCTTTGAGGAAAAGTTGTTTTCATCCAAATCTGTGGGTGCTGCTGTGTTTTGTTGGTCTGGAATCACAGCATTTATTGCAGTGTTGTGGGGTTCATGGGCTTGTCCTGTGCTGGGCCAGGAGTTGGGCTGGATGATCCATGTGGATCTCTTCCAACTCAGGTTATTTTATGATTCTGTGATGTTGGACTGCACAGTTGTGATGCCTTTTTTTTTGTAATAAAACCTTTTGAGAGCCTGACCGTCTCAGGTGCCATCTGCAAGCTCTGTGCTGACCCTGTGGACAATGAGAGCTGCAAGCTGTGGTTTCTTGGGATGGAAAGGAAGGGCCTGTTTGAGCCCACACATGGGAAAGTGCTGGTGATAGAGTCTGCTCTGATTCCATGTGTGTGAAAGGATGGTTCTTGGAAAAATTTGTAAATAATGTGTGTGTATCAAAACAACACCATCAGAATGGTAAATGAAGTGTAGTCCGTGGAGTTTCCCATATTCAGGGGCAGGGAATTTGGCTGAATTTAAGTGTTAAGTTGGGCTTTGTTGTTGTTTGTCTCTTCCTTTTCCTCAGCAAGCTTTTCTTCTTTGCTAATCCTCAGAAGCAGCCCAAGAAATGACATTTATGCATATTTCATAATGTGATTTCTGTAGGCACACAGAGCAAACAAATCAATTTCTCAGCAGCACGCTGTTTAAAAGAAACAGCAACAACCTGTGGGATAAGTTGCAGAAGCTGTTAAAATTAATTATAAATGGCAGAAGATATAACATTTGGGGGAAAAAGTGCTAATGTGTGAAGAATAATAAACATTCAGGAGATGAAAAGGAGCTCTCTGTCATCTGATTATTTAAACTTCATATATTTATAAATATCACAACACGTTAAAACAATGTACCGCTCGCTCCCAACAGCACATTACCATTTTATTCTGGAATTGGAACAGCCTCATCTGCTCTCACAAATAATGACTTTCACCTTTCAGGGCTCGGAGTTTTGCTGCAGATTTGTGTCTGTGTGACTGTCAGTGCGCTGTAATATTTTTCAAACGAGAGCAGGAGTGGGTTGGTGGTGGTTGTGGGTGGGGTTTTACTGCTCTGTGGGCTTAAGCTGCTCACTTAGGAGATGCTTCTCTCCTAGGCAAGGTCCTAGGCTGTACGGGTCTGACTTGAATTAGAGTAATCCGGTGTGGCTGTTGTCAGTGGTGGATGTTTCACTGGTATCTACCAAAGGAAGAAGAAAATGGAAAAGGATCTCTGTTTGAAGTGGGAATTGTGCAGAATAACTCACATCTCTGGAAAATGATGCTGATACAGAAGCGTTCACTGGGGTGCAGTAATTTCCCTTCAGCCTGTTTTCAGTAGCAGGAGCTCTGCAGCAGCTACAGCCATGGAAGGACTTTTGGTAAGGGCAAGCAGTGACTGGACAAGAGGAGCAGCTTCAAGCTGAAGAAAGGTAGATTTAGATGAGATATTAGGAAGAAAATCCTGGCTGTGAGGATGGTGAGGCCCTGGCACAGGGTGCCCAGAGAAGCTGTGGCTGCCCCTGGATCCCTGGCAGTGTCCAACACCAGGTTGGACGGGGCTTGGAGCAGCCTGGGATAGTGGAAGGTGTCCCTGCCTATGGCAGGGGGTGGGACTGGATGGGGTTTAAGGTCCCTTCCAACACAAACCATTCTAGGAGTCCATACTGAAATGCCTTATTTCCATAGGGAAACTAATGTAAATTTACCCAACCAAAGTGGTTTTTCAATGCTGCAGGCTTTGGTGAGAGTAGAGTAGGACCTGTGGGTGATGGAAACACTCTGCAGCCTTGGGCTTTGGATCAGATGATCTTTAAAAGTCATTTCCAAGCCAAAGCATTCTGTGAGTCTGTGATGTGTAGCCTGTTGAAGGTGCCTCTGGAACACTGCACTGTGGTTGCTTCAAAGCCCACCTGAGCTGTGGAGTGGAGATCACTGCAATTTTTACAGATATTGTGAAATGTGATAACTTGAAGAGATTTTCTGTGGTAGCCAGGACCAGTGCCACTGAAGTTGGCTGGGATTCTGCTCCTGTATAGCAGCTGTACCCCTTGTACAGCAATAAACACAAGCACTATGTTATGAACTTTTCTCAGCTTGCTTGTATGGTGAAGAAGTGAGGTCTTTGGTCAGTAAAATATGCTCTAATTAGAATTAAATTGTTATTTTTATTGCGATTTCATGGATGAGATCCATGGAAAATACTTGGAAGACAGCATGTTCCTGCTTGAGACCCTTCACAGTCCTGAGTTTCGGAGTGTTTTGGTGGGAGGCTGCTCCTGGCTGGGTGGAAAAGCTGCCGGGTGGCCAGCAGAAGGGCCATGTGGGCAGCAAAGGACAAAGAACATCTCTCAGCCACAAAAGGGTCTTGGGGAGGTGGGTGGGATATGGAAACCTGCTGCAGTGGCGTGCTGAGCATCCTCACACCAAGGGCTTTGCTTAACTGCAGCTGGATTTTGCACCAATGACTTTGGCAGGGTTTTGCTGTTGTCCCCTGCGGCGCAAGGTTGGGGTTCCACCATGCCCGTGAACCTCCCCATGATTTTAGCAGCCTCTCATTGCAGTTACCTCAAAATCCACTCTTTTAATAATTTTTTCCCCGAAGGTGCTGACCCAATAACGCAGCATCAAAACCTCTTGGTCGCCGTCTCCCCGCGGCCTGTCCGATGGGATGTGACACTCCAGCCCTAACATATGTCACTCCGTGCTGGCACTGCGGGAGAGGAGAGCCCCTCGCTTTGCAGGGAGCCAGCTCCAGCCTCGGGAGCTCCGTGTGCCCGCGATTCCCCCCGGAGCCGGGATGCTGCTCCGGCGGGGAGGGCTCTCCGAAGCCCCCACCGGCTCCGTGACCTGGTCGGCGGCTTTGTCCCGGCGCAGGAAGGGAGCTGGGATTGGGGAGCGGGGCCCTTTCGGCTGAAAGGCTGTTAGATCCAGGTCACTGAGTTTGGGCTGCTGCGTTTTCTGACAAAGTCTAGAAAATGCAGATTTGTAGCAGCCCTATGTTAATGAATTCTGACTGCTTGGATTTCGCACTGAATAATGGCCGGAATTACCAGAGATAGTGACTTATGAGATGTGATTGAATATCATCCTTTTTCTCGAGATTAAATTGATAAAATGATGCCATATCACTTTTTTTTATTAGCAGGCTTTGATACAAAATTCTCCGTAGAGCTGAAGATTTTGTTATAATAAAACAAAGGTATTGAAATGAGAAAAAAAAATTCAATAAATTTTTAAAGCGTAGTATCACATTTTAAATGCAGTTTTGTGCATATGGTGAGTGAATGCAATACCTCTTTACCCTCAGGCCGCCCACTTTCATACATTAAAAATATTCTATTTAAATGCAGATTTTGATTTGCTGTCTGGCGTGGCGTTCAAGGGGAAGAGACAGGAGAAAAGGAAGAGTGTGTGCATCTCTTAATTTAATTACATGTTTCTTTTGACGCGCAAAGGTACGAGCAGTTGTTAAGTGTAAGGACATGCCTCTGTAAAAAAAAAAAAAAGTGCATGGTTGATTTTTGAAAATCTGTAAAAGAAAAGGTAATCTCACCCTCAGCAGAGAGTCCAGTGAGTTCTTGTGGATGTAAATATGTATATATGCATCATCACGTGTGTGTTACAGACCAGACCGCTGGTTCCCAGTGTCGTGTCTGTGTCAGGACAGTGCTGCTGAAAATCAGATCTCAGTTGAAAATAGCTGCCTGCTAAACCAGAAAGATTCTTTTTAGCCAAAATTAGTGCAATCATCTGGGTTTTTTTGGTGTGGCCCCATCCAACATGGCATCAGGGTACAAGCTGATGGGTTCTTGTGAGCCAGGAGTGGATGCCCCTTTTTTTTGTTTGCTTGGTGTCATCCGGATGGCCGTGATTTTCTGGAATTAAAATGTTTCTTTTTATAACTACCTTAGAAATGCAGGAGATTGACTGCAAGGGGCAAAAGTGATAGTAGTAAAATGCCTTGAACACCATGGCAGTGATTTTGCCATTTGATGGTGTGAAAACCAGGGAGGTGGCGTTTGGGCTGGGTACTCTTTGTCTTCATTTGTCTGTCACACGGGCAAAAGCCTATTTTCAGAACTGGAGAATATTTGAATTTCAGTGCCCTAGAGCAAATAGGTTGAGTGGTATCAGAGATTATCAGATTTAATTCATTTATTTTAAATGTAAATTGATTTGAAGCCACTGGGAGCCGTTAAAAGTGTGCAGTCGTTGGCCTCCACACTTGCTGTGTATTATTTCTCCTGCCGTCCACTTCTGTCCATCCCTTCTCCCAGTCTTTTATCTGACTGGTTTGTTCCTCCTGTTTCAAAGAGACCTGAGTTTTGGGGCTCTGTGCATCACATAGAGGGTGTGAGTCCTCTTCTCCTGACAAGTGCTGGAACATTCTGGCTTTGCTGTGGCCGTGTCCCAAAACGTCATCTCCCAGAGCCAGAATTCTTCCCTGCATCCAGCAGCTTCTCTCCCGTGATTGAAACAGAGAGATAATGCAGGTGTTAATGGTGTAAGGGCATGGTTTAATTGGGATAGGCAGTACAGGTTATTCCTGTGGTCTTGGGAGGGTACTGGGCTGCAATGGGGCTGAGTTTAAATCCACTGGGCTCCCACCTCTAGGCTGTGCCAGCTCCCTGGGCATGGCTTCCCTGCTCCTGCCAGTTTGGTGCAAAATCCATGTTTTCAGGGGCTCCATGACTCAGCCCAAGCAGCTTATAGTTTCCTGTAAATATAAATTCAGGGCTGTACCAAAGAGTGCCAAATGTGTGTTTTAAAGTCTATATATAAAATTATTTGATCTTGCAGGGCATCGCATTTGCCAATTTTTCTCTTGGGCACATAGGTATTAAAATCATATTATGCCCAATATGTGCTTGTAAAAGTTGAAGTCGCAGTGGAAAGGAATATTACAATTTTTCCCCTTTAATGTTAGTCTCAAAGAATGTGTCCTTCTGAAGAAAAGGTTATTTGTCTAATATGCTGGAGAACAGTTTGCAAAATTAAGTAAGAGTTATCCCCCTAAAATGAGCCGCAAAGAGAAAGCAACCAAGGAAACTCTTGGGATGCAAACTCCCCTTGGTTTTCCAGCACCAATGCAAACTCTTGATTTCTCAAGTGTTGTGAGTGTTAGGGTAGCATTGAGGGGGATTTAAAATATGCCCTTCTTTTTTAGGAGAAGTAAATCCCAACATAGAATCACGTAATGGTTTGGGCTGAAAGAGACCTTGAAGCTCATCTTGTTCCACTCAACCCCTGCCATGGGCAGGGACACCTTCCACTAGACAGAGTTGCTCCAAACCCCATCCAGCCTGGCCTTGATGTCCCTCTCCTCCTTCAGCATTCAAAAGTAAAAGCATTTAGAAATAAGTATAGCCTTAAAATAAATGTTAATAGGTGAGTAATAAATTTAAAACATCCAGGGAAGTACTGGTGATGTTACCTGTTTCATGAGTGCTTAACTCAGGACTCTGCAATTTCAGACTGATGATTTTAGCTGGTTTTGGGGGTATTTTTTATTGCAAACGTGGTGGGAGGAGAAAGAAAATCAGTGGAATTGGTTTACATATTGCCTTAACTACTCTCACAATAGTGGAAAGCTCTCATCAAGTATGTATCAGATTATTTTATGCCAACATTAATATTGGAAGCACACATGTAATCTGGAGTCAGCAGGTTCATACACTACTATCTCATTAAATTTTCAGGCAAAAGCTGCAAAAATTAATTGGAGGCGTGTAATAGTTTAGAATGTGAGCTGGCTTATGGTAATATAAATTACATGAGGAGAAGACAGTTTTATATACTGAGAGAGGGAAAACTGGTTTACTTTAATGAGAAGAGATAGAAATGTGGAGCTATTTTTTCATTACAGATGCACTCTAAACTGTTTGGACTTACTTGATGAATAGAGTTAATTCTCTGCTACAGTTCCAATAATTCATGTTGCACAGTTTAATGACTTCTAGATAAAAACAGGATTGAAATGTTAATTTCTATGAAGAAATTGGAGCGCTCTCATACATCAAGCTTTTTTCTATTAAACTACTAGTTAATTTCACTAAACAAGTCTCTTAGAGATATTTCATGCTACATAGATTTTTGAATTTCTCACCTGCTTTGTTTTATTCTGTTGGCCCTGAGCACTGGCTACCGCAAAGCGCTGCTGGGATGCAGAAAAATTTCAGGTGTACTTAACCTGTCACTATGATAATTAATTTTTTTCTGCAACGCACCCTGTGATGTTTGGGCCTCTTGGTGTTTTCTCCTGTACTTCCCAGTTGATCTGTCTGGTGAGGGGTTGAAGTTCTCTGCTGCCCAGGCACAGCCAGTGGGCTTCATCAGAGGAGGGGCACAGGGAGCTGCTGGGTGGTTGGTAGTGTCTGAACCACTGTGCTTGAACCTCCTCCTTAATTCAGTTTGACTACTGGTTTTCTGTGTGCTGCCAAGAGGTTGGGTACTGCTGGTTGATGCTGCATAGGGAGGACAAAATAGTTCTTTTCTTTTGCAAATTCTTTATTTCAGGAGTTTCTCTGCTAACTTGGATTTGTTTCCATGTTCCAGTCCAGTTTTCATCACCAGAGATGAGTAGTTCTCTCATCAGCCTTGCCTTTCCCCTGTTTGGTGCCCTCCCACTCACTGTTGCATGTGCTCGTCCGTTCCCTTCTGTCACTTTGATATTTGCAGTTTCATGTCTGTGGTTGGATATTTCTGGTATTTTGTGACGTCTGCCAGGGCAGTGCTGGAGTCACCATCCCTGGAAGTGTTCAAAAAACATCAAGATGGGGCACTTAGGGATGTGGTTTAGTGGTGAAATTGGTACTGTTGGATTAACTATTGGACTCTTATGATCTTAGAAGGCTTTTCCAACTTACACAATTCTGTGATTCCATGATCTTTACATGGGAACTTCATCGTACAACCTCTCTTCGTAGAAACCATGGGTTCCACTAGGGTTCTTCTAGGCTTGGAAATTCCCTTTTCCATGGGATTGCAGAACTCATTCTCCTGCTGGAGGTACCTCTTTCCTGTTCCCCTCTAAACCATGTCCTCAAGTGCCTCATCCAGACATTTTTTGGACGCTTCCAGGGATGATGATTCCACCACGTGGACTGTAAAAGGGCAGGGAGATGGAGAGTCAAGAGTCCCTGATGGAGGAGTTCTAGCTCCTACAACATGACCTATGGCACGGAGGGGAAGACACGGGCTGCCCAGCACAGCTGGCACTCCCTTGGGTTTTTGTCCTTCTGAAGAACAGAATTTCACCTGTTATGTTCAAAAAACGCTGAGTTTTGTGCACACAAAAGAAACTTCTAACCTCGCACTCAAGATAAACAGTTTAATGGGGTTTTGTGTGCGTGGAGATGAAGAAAACATCATCCAGGTGCAGGTTTTTGCAAATGTAGCAAGACAAAGGTGAGCTTGGCCAATGAGTCGCTGGCTGTGGGGACACCACAGTGGAGCTTCAGGTGATCTCTCCTTTGGGGACACCACAGTGGAGCTGCAGGTGATCTCTCCTTTGGGGACACCACAGTGGAGCTGCAGATGGGCTCTGCTTTGGGGCCCAGAGGGCTCACACCAACTCTCATCTGGTGGGACATGGCCAGTCCCTCCTGTTACCCAAAGAAGGAGGAATTTTGGGGTGTGGTGACATCAGCCAGGTGGGAGGGTGAGGGCCTGGCCTCTGGTGGGAGGGAACCGTGTTCCTCAGCCTGGTTCCCTCATTCCATGCCTTGGGCTGTTCATCCTGAAAGGCGCCTTTATCCTTGAACCTTGTTCCGCATTGTGCGTCCCCGGTGTCCGACACCGGATTAAACAAAGTGTCACGCGTGCGAGGTGTATGGTGCAATTATTTTAACCCATTTCGCCTTCTAGTGTGGAAAATCTGCTTAAAATAGGACTTGCTAAAGTCATTGTACCATATACAAAGGGGTTATTAAAATGCACTCTTGAAATAGAAAATAGGATTAGAAGAGACACGTTGGCTTTGAGGCCTTCTCCAGCCGAAAGAAGGCCTCATGGCCAAAATGTCTCCTTTAATCTCATTTTCTGTTTTCTGGTAGGAATTTTAACTCTCCTCACCCCCTCGCAACCTGCCCTGTCTCTCTCTGCCCACACGCTGGTCTGGCACTGCTCAGCTCCCTTCCCACAGCTGGGGGCTCATAAGACAAAGGGATATTTTTCTCTGGTCATAATATCAAGACATTTTATTTCTAGTCCAAAAAAATCTTCCCCAAAATCCATGACCTGTTTCTATCAACCAACTTTTGGTTGTTTGCACTAAGGCTCCCACCTATCAGGATTCCTTGCTGTTCAGTCCTGGTGAAGGCTTGTTGTGCTTCTGAGTCCTTGGGGCAAAAAACACCTGGAAATCCTAATTACTAAAAGTGAAATGGTGCATTTTCTATCTCTGAAGGTAATTTGATAGTGAACGCCTGTGATATGGATACCTCTATATAGCTATATGCTCTTATCTCTATATATATTAGTTGAAATGCAAAAGCTGCAAGCTACATCAACAACTTAATGTTTTAAACATGTCCTGTAATTTAAATTTGACCTTTCCTGGATAATATCAAACTGATATCTAGTTGCTTCACCGCCTTCTAACATTTTGATTCCTAAATGGGCTTTTTAATTTGACATGCAAAAATTTATGCTCCAGATTAGGGAAAAAAAAGAAGCCCAAATCTTGCTGTAAGTCTTAATTACAGTTAATTACTGTATTTCTTAATTAGATTCTTAATTTCCAACTATTTAACTTCAGTGAAACAAATGGAAAAGCAGCAGTCCACAGAGAGCCCATCTGAAAGAAGCAGTCATGTTGTTTTTATATTTTTGTATTTTGAAGGAATCCTGAATGCATTGAATTTTATTTCCGTAACTGGGAAGGGCAGTGATCTGTGTTTATAATTGTGGCAGGAAAATTCTGGGTGAAAAATTACTCCTTTTGAAAGGGTTTGCATCCATATTGCAGGTTGGAGGAGGGAGAGAGAGGTGCCAGAACCAAATGCAGGGAAATATTCAGGTTACTCATCAATTGGAGTAATAAGCATTTGACGAACTTGCTGGTGACTAGATTTTTAAATGCAAAAACCTTTTGGATGTTTACAGTTTGGAATCCCAAAATTCCTCTCAGCAGGGTCACATCAATGTGTACCCACATGAGTGGGGACATTCAACCCCTGGAAGTGTCTAAGATGAAGCGGGATGGGGCTTGGAGCAACCTGGTCTAGTGGAAGGTGTCCCTGCCCATAGCAGGGGGTGGAACTCAATGAGTTTTCAGGTCCCTTCCAACCAAACCATTCTGAGGTTCTCTGAGTGCTCATGGGAAGGTCCAGCTCCAGCATTTGGGTTTCCTCAGAAGATGCTTCACCTGCCCAGATGCCCCAGGTCAGAGTCTCCCTGCTCCCTGAGTGCCGCAGCTCTCAGGATTTTTATGTTTTTCCTCACAAAACAAAAGTAAACATTAAACCTCCCCCCAAACCATGTTGTTTGAATGCAGTGCAGTACCAGACACGAGCGTGCTTCTGCCTCAGGAAGGCTGATTCTCCCTCGGAGGTGGATACAAATGGTCAGCTTTAAACCTTAGAACAAAAGGTTAATTTTTCTTCCTTGACGTCTTGCTGACTAAGTCAAACCCCGAACATGAGGTCGTTGGCTGCTTCGTACATTTCCAAAGACGGCTTTACACACCCGTGATATCAGTTTTGTGTCTCTTGGCAACAGATTGGTTCTGGCACCCCGAGGACGGGGCGCGTTGGCATTCTTGAACTGCCAAGAGACACAAAGCGGATACTGGGGAGATTTGATGCCTTGCTGAAAATACATTAAAATACGTTTTGTGCCGTAATAATGTGTTGTGAAAAATGAGCTTTTTTTGTTGGTGGTTTTTTTTTCTGGATCCAGTCCTCCCCCAGCCTCATTTATGGGTATGTTTGTAATGCCTTGGCTCCCACTGCCCTTTGTGAATGGATGCATCCTCGCTGGAACACCGCTCGCCCTCACCCAGGGGTGATGCCTCTGTTGCAGAGCTGTTTTCTTTCCCTTTTTCCTCTGCACAGGAAAAGGAAGGAAAAAGCTGATAGAACCATAAGATGAAAACATTAATTTGTGTTTTTTTTCCTTCAGGGAAACTGTCCCATCTTTGAAAGAGCTGTGAATCCAGCATTTTGTTGAGGTGCTTGTCTCAAAAATAGAAAAAAAATATGCTTTAAAAGAGGTGATTCTTTATATTATAGGGCTAATTATGATGTGTCTATTAGATATCTTGGCAAAATCTTTAGTGCCTTATGTGCATAACCAGGACAAGTGCTGAAACCATGTAGAATAATTTATAAAGCATATCACAGCCAAAAATTTACTGTCATTCAATCAGTGAATTAAATAAGTGTCATCTTACCAAGCTTTGAAATCACCCATTTCATTACTGCAAGTTACGCATACAGTGGTGAGGAAGGACAGCAGCTGGGAGGTGCTGCACAGGCTGGGCTGGGAGGATGAGGGTGAGGAGGCACCTGGGGATTCCTGCAATTTCCTTGCCGGGGAGCTGTGGCTGCTCAGATGGGGCAGAGGAGCCAGGACAACCAGAGAGCAGATTCCTGCTTTTGTTGGATGTGCAGGTGTCGTGCTCTCGGCTTCAGCAGGGCCAGGCTGAGGTGGTGCATCAGGGCAAGGTGTGGAAGGCCCAACTCAGAAGAGGCCGGCATGGGAAAGAGGAGCTGGAGGGAGGGGACAGATTGTGAAATTTTGAGATTTCACATGCGGAGTGGATGTGCTTGAGGAAGTTGAGGGAAGAGCAGACAGCAGGGCAGAGGGTTTGGGTGGTTGGCATGAGTGTGGCTCTGCTTGGAGGGGCATGGCCAGATGCAGCTGCTTTGCCTCTGATCTGGGTGATGCAGAGCTCTTTGGGGCACATGTGATGCTCACCTGAGAGCTGCAAAAACACCCCTCTGCTTTGTACACAAGGTTAGATTCTCTTCTTGGTGCTTGTGCCACTAAAGACCTCTTACCTGCTGTTAGGGAGATGCTCATCAGGGTGTGCAAACACCAGTGAGACATGTCTGAGGAGTTCTGTGGTGGCCTGCAGCTAAGAGGACAGTCCTTAGAGACTCAGAGCAAGTGGTGATCTCAGCATTGCTTCCTTTCATGTTAAATTACACCATCCTCTTTCTGTTATTGTCACAAATCTTAAGATTGTTGTTCTTCCCATTTTAAATAGAGCATGTGGGAAGATCTGAACAGGCAACTTACTCTGTATCTAGTGGGAAGTTGATACAGGTGCCATCACGTACCCTGGTATTTATTCCTCTCCATTTAATTATATTCTCCAGACCATTTTTAAATGTGTACCTAGCCAGTGTTAATTTCAAGAAGACAGATTTTTAAAAATACATATACTTAAATAGTGATGGAACCCATAAAAAAAATCTATTTAAAAATCAATTGTGTGCGAGAAGAAGTCTACAAACAAAGGGCAGAGACAGGCATATCAGCTTTAATTTAGTACTGGATTCCTTTGACAGGAGCCATTTAGATAGAGGGCAAAAAATTATCTCACTGAAAAAGGCAGTGATTGATCACATGTTGGTAAGTGAATCAAGTCTGCAAAAAACAGAGGCGATTAAGGGACAAAGAGGAATTATCATATTACAATGTTGCTGCCTGTCAAACCTTCGTCTTGTTGTGCATTCATGTGTCACGTTGTGACATTCGATCAGCGCTTAACTCCCTGGGACAAAGGGATGGTCGTTAAAAATCTTTAAATGCTGCTCGGAATTGTGCTGGGGGTGTAAATCCGTGTTTTGACTGCTGACAGAGATCTTTATGCCCGCAAGAATAGATACACAGGACCCGGCTGACAACTTATTAAGTAGATCTTAGCACCAGGACGTTTCCAGCTCGTTCTCGTCTTTGATGTTGCTTTGCTGGCCATGACGGGGTGGGTTGGGAGGTGCCAGGGAGAGCAGGCTGGCACTGCTCATGGGCAGGTAAAACAGCTGAAAACTGGGGAAACCAAAGGTGTTAGTAATCAGAAAATGGAAACTGTGAAGGCAGGAGGTGGGCTGGTAAAACGTGCAGTGAAATGGGAATGGTGAGGATGTAGAGGAAGAGGGTTTGTAGGAAGATGTGGGGAAAAATGAAAGAAAACCTGCAAAGGCAAACCTGTGGGAAGAGTCTGTCCTCTCGGATGGACTCTGGGGTTAACAGCAGCTGTGGGTGAGGCTGGAGACAGAGGAGACAGGACATGCAGGTTCTGTGTCAGCATTTTCCCCAGCCTAGACCTAGTTAATGCCTCGCCCAGCTCAGCTGCTTCCCGGCGGCCGTGCTGGACAGGAGCGTGTGGGACGTGGGCAGCGGGCGCGCGCCGATGAGCAGTGACAGGTACGGGGGGAGCGCGTGGCAGCTCGATGGCTCAGCATGTTCCCTGCTGAGGGGCTGGTGTCCTGCTCCCAGGGGACGGAAGCCTCTAGAGACCATGGCACGTTCATAAACCTTCTCTAGATCCAGAAGTGTGCTAAATCTTTAAAATGATGGACTGCAGTTTAAAAAAGTAACAAATCTTTAGTTTTTGCGTTTTGTGGCCTTGGCAATTGCTATCAGGGTGCTGCTGGTGTGGCTCTCTCTGTCCTTTCCCACCCATGTGGGTCCTGCTCTGGACACACACACTTGGATATGCAGGAGCTCCACGGGAGAAGCCACTTTACTCTGCTGAGTTTCAGGGTCATGCTGATACGGGGGTTGGAACTAGATGATCTTCAAGCTCCGTTTCTCACCCAAACCATTCAATGATTCTATGACATCTCCTTTTCTTGGATTTTCTGCCTTCAGTACATGCAATTAACCAGAGTCTTTCCTGTACACAAAATTCACCTATTGGTGGTTTTATTTAAGAAAAAAGGAATGGAGAACAGCTGTGTGCCTCGTCTGAATACTACACCAAAAAAGCACGGTTAAAGGATACCTACATGACAAAGATGAGATAAAAGAAAAACAAATCAGCAAAGTGGTAGATTTCTGAGAACCAGCCTTTGTGATTTTCAAAGAGCCTCTGTTTAAGCAAGTGTCTTGCTTGGATGAGAACAGAAAACAAGTAAAGCACCAACTTTTTGTCAGGGAATAGGTTGATACTGGACTGCTCTAAGTATCTGCATCATGACTGTGTGTTGGAATACATTAATCAATAACCTGGAAAGAAGGGGTGGACAGGGAGTTGGTGGCATGGGGGCAGTGAGGGATTCCGTGGCGTCTCTGATGGGAGGCAGCCCTGTGCAGAAGGAGGCAGAGCTGAAATTAAGGAGGATCACATTGTCAGATGAAAGTCACCACTGCCAAACACAAGGCTGGATGCCCAGGAAGAAGCATTCCCGGCTCCTTGCACACATTGCTGCGCTTTCAATGAACTGGAACCACTGGGGAAAAAGACCTGAGGGTCGCTGCGGACAGCTTGATGAAGACATCTGCTCAGTGTGCAGCCACAGCCACAAAAGATCAAACAAGGCGTGTGACCGTGGGAAGAATGGGTGAGAATATACGGAAAATATGATAATGCTGTTAGGAGGGTGCTCAGAGTGTCCCAGTGAGTGTGTGGTGGGGAGGTTACCCCTCACTCTGCAGCTCAGGAGGTTTTTGAGAGGTGGTGGCAGAAATAGAATCACAGAATCCTACAATGGTTTGGCTTGGAAGGGACCTTAAAGACCATTTCATTCCACTCCTCTTTCCAGTAGACTAGGTTGCTCCAAGCCCTGTCCAACCTGGCCTTGGTCACTTCCAAGGACGGGGCAGCCACAGCTTCTCTGGGCAATTTGTGCCAGGGCCGCACCACCCTGAAGAACTTCCTTCTGATATCCCATCTAAACCTCCTCTCTTTGAGCTCAAAGCCATTCACCCTTGTCCTATCAATAGTCACAGCTTGTAGCCACGTCTGCGTAGTTGAAGAGATTGGGGCTGTTTAGAAAGATCATGTGAGTAAGAGGATTTGTGTGAGAGGTTTTGTAAACTAATGTTTGACATATTTAACCTTTCTCAAAATACGAGAGCAAAGGAAAATCCAATAAAACCAGGGGCGTGCACTGGGCGCTCCGCAATTGATGTTTCCCTCCCAGTGCTCTCTGAAACACCGGGAACGATGGGCAGCCCCACACAGCCCCTCAGCTGGCCCAATCCTGACCTGTTCCGTCCTCCCTGCTCCTTCCTTTGGAAGCGTTGTCCCCTTCTCTATGGACAAGCATATTTTAGCCCGTTTGACACTTTTTGGCAGCGTGTACTGAAACTGCTTTTCATACTGCGTTAGAAACACGGTTGGTCACAGCGTGTTCTCCCCTGCTACCAAATCCTTGCTGAGAATCTGAAATATTTTGAAGTCACATTCAATTAACATGACTTCTTTGGGAGCACAGGGCTTCTCTCAGCGGTGTTTTCAGCAGCCTCACGGTTCCCTTTGTCAGACAGAAACGCTTCTTACGCTTCAGTCTTTATGGAAGCGATAGGGAAACCTCGTAGATTCTGTGGGGGGGCCCCTGGTTGGGGATGGGGTATGGGGTAGGAGCTGGGATACAGGATGGTCATGCTGCAGCTTTTTTGAAGGGGAACTCCACACGCATTCCTCTTCCTCATACTTTTTCCTTTGAACTCAAGGATAATTCTTGAACTGGCAGGGATGATTAATGCATAGATACTGAAAAACATAGTTGGCTTTTTAAAACTGTAGTTACTTGGAAATACGGGCTGGCTGCCATGGAAGAGGGTGCTGTAGGAGTTTATCTGAACACAAAATACTGGAAAGTCAAATTTTACAGTCGTTTAATTTGTCCAGTGTTTTCAAATAAGGATACTAAATGAATATATTTAAAACAGTGTTACTCGGGAAAAATATTTATTTGACAGGGTCGCTGTGAGTTCGCTGGTACAGTACTGGAACAGCACAATATTGTTCAAAGTGAAGATGGAGAGAAACGCCTGCTCAGTTAAAGCCCTGACAATGCTGCCCCAAACGTGAACATGCAGATGGTGACAAGCAGCCCTGTCCCTGGGGTGTGTCCCTTGAAAGTGGCTTTCTCTGCAGGGACTGCTTCAGTGGCTGTGTTTTAGAATCACAGAATGGTTTGGGTTGGAAGGAACCTTAAAGACCATCCAGTTCCAACCCCCTGCTTGGCAGAGGCGCCTTCCACTAGACCAGGTTACTCAGAGCCCCATCCAACCTGGCCTTGGATGCATCCAAGGACAGGGAATCAACCATAAAGAGTTAATCATCTAATATGTGTGGAATCTGTGGAAGCAGAGCTCTCTGATGGGCTTTGTTTGGGGCACTGGTGATGGAACAAGGGTGAGTGTTAGCCCAGGTGGGTCACATCTCACATCCACAGCTCTTTGCTGTGGTCTGGGCTAGTGAGTGCACATCTGGCCAGAAGAGACAAAGGAGGGTTCCCATCCTGCTGGGCAATAATTGTGTGTTAACGAGCCCTTACCACGGAGCAGCACACTGCTCTGAGCTTTGTGCCTGACAGGGAAGATGGTGGATGGCTGCTGGGACACAAGCACTGCTGCCCATTGCTGAGACCATTACAAGGATTCAGAAATTATTTTAAAAACCCTACTTCTAGGAGTCAGGAGCAGCTCCAGCCAAGCCAGCTCAGTGCCAGGAAACAGCTCGGATGGTGGAGTCTCCTGCCGGCAGCGCTGCTCTGCCAAGAGCTAATCCCCTGCGAGAGCACGGGAACAAAACAGTGCCGCTCGCACAGCTACTCCTTGGGCACAGGGAATTAATATTAACCCCGGATCGCTGCAGAATTCCTGCTATATTTCCCATGGCTTACACTCCAAGCACACCTCCTTGCCAAGGATCATCCACCCCAACACGGAGCGCAGAAGTGAGGCTTGGCCCACGCTGCCAGGTTTGCTTGGAGGCAGACAAAACCCTGGCACCTCTGCAGATGCCAGCCTGCTTTGCTTTCTGCTCCTTTGGAAGTGCTGGTTCTCCTTGGGAGCGGGCTGGCGAGCCTGTGGAGGTGTGGGGACCCACTCCATAGCTCCTGGTCTGTGTGGAGAGCCAGGCTTTGGTGCTCCAGCCCTCATTTTGGTGCCAAACCCAATGCTTTTGTGCCCAGAGAGTGGATGCGTTGCTCACTTAGTGAAACGGGTTAATGCTTTGCTGGACTCCGACACGTCAGTGGCTTGGACAGCTCAAAACAAGCAAAATTCCTGTTTGGATTGAGCTGGCCCAGAATGAAAATTCTTGTTTTCTTTTTCCTCCTGGAGTTTTGGGCACATTGTCCCCACATGAAGCTCTGTAGTTGGCCAGAGTGGCACGTTGGTGATGTGAAATGATTCCAGAGGAAGAGTGGATAAACATTTTTATACCAAGCTGTCTAGTGAGGGAGAGTATGCATCTAGACTGCCTTCAAATTAGGGTTTAGGTGGACTCTTCATCTCTGTCCAGGATTTTTTCATGTTTCCAACTTGTAATCTGTGGGCCAGGTTTGTAAAAGCTTTTGGAAATTAATCCATTCGAAAAATGCAAATAAGAGGGCAGCTGAAGGCAGGTCTCTGCTGCCTCGGGCAGTGAATTTGGCTCACGCTTCCAGTGTTCCCACTCAGTTCCCAGAGGAAGGATTTGAAAAGGAGGAGAAAAAAACCCACAACAGAGGAATTGCTGCAGGTGATTCAGCGGGGGATGATACTGTTCCATCTCTTCTGCCGCTCTGCTCTCTTGGTGGCATGTTGTATCCTTGCCCATGGACACAGCTCTTCCCTTGGCTCTTCTCATCATCTGTAAAGATGCTTCAACATCTTTACAGACAATGAGAAGAAAAGGAAATCATCTTTCCTGCTGTCTGGAGTTGCATTTTGATTCCTCAGAGGTTCCTATTCTCCAGTGATGGACCATGGGAAGGGTTCTGTGAGCATTCGTGGGGTCCTTGAGGATGAAAATACCGTCACTATATGGACCTTTTGCTTTAGTTGTTCAAAAGGTGTTTTTTAAGTTTTGCTGCTTCTAGGAGTAAAATGCGGATGTTGAAAGGAAATCTGGGAGACTTTGAAGTGGAGACTGGGCAGATTTAGGCAGTGCCTTCTTCATTCACAACTGGTAAACCCTCACAGTCATTTTTAGCAGACCTAAGGCATTGGAAGGGATGATCTTTGAAAACAGGCAGAAGGAAACAACCCCAGTTTCCACTGAAGAAAAAACTACATGAACATCCAGTGGGTAAAGGGAGCTTTAAAACGTGTCAGTTCTGGACAAGCTTTGGTCAGCATTTGTGTGGTCCAGAAGACATGTGGGAAACCAGGTTTCAGGAGCTCCTGTGCTTAAAGAAGTGTTTGGTGTTGAGCACAGCTCCCATTGCACATCTTCCTTGGGTACCTGTTGCTGTGTTGGGAGTTACTCCTAGGTGATGTGTACATGGACAGCCTGCTCCTAGAAGTATTCCATGTGCATGAAGCCTGTCTGAGAGCCCTCAGCCTGTTTGTTCCTGTGCATTTGTAGCCATAGGGAGAAAATTCCCACTAGCATTGTTCTGTCAAATGCTTTTTGTTTAAGTCTCCTAAGTTTTCTAACCACTTTGTCCCTTTGTTTTCAAGTCAGTAGTTTTTATTGTGAAAGCCATGGTGTATTGATAACTACTGGGGAAAATCCCTGAGGCTGCTGAGCAGGAATCTGCCTTGATGACAGAGATGCTTCCAATTTTTAAGCAAAACAGCCTGTAAATTGTGCCATCAACTAACAAGTATGGGATCCCTGCTGTGTAATGTGTGGGATCCTGGAGTATTTTTATTTCCAGGGTGATACCCTCATGGTAGCATGTGGAGCTACAGCTGGGCCGCCAAGGAGCATCCTGCTTTGGGAAGATGAACGGAGAATATGTTCCTCAGGATTGCCATGCCTAATTAGCCTCAAGTTCTGGTATTAGGAGATGTTAATGAGCTGCAGCATATAAACTAACCGCAGGAAAAAACGTTTTTAATAGCTGTGCCAGCGGTAGGAAGAGGAGTGCTGCTGGGGGAGCTGACTCACAGCTCGGGGCTGGTGGCACTGGGCAGGGGGTGGCCGTGCCCAGCTTGGCCACAGGGACCTTATGGCACCCGTGGGCATGGCCCATGTTGTCCCAGTGGTACCTCAGAAATGAGTCTCTCTCAGCTTTGCAGTTGCAGGGAGGTCTGGTCATTTTCTGTAGAACAGTTTAATTAGCACAAAGGTGGCCTCTGTTAGTCCTTATTTTTGTTTGTTTTGAGGATGCCTCCCTGGAGATGACCAGTGTATCCAGTACTGCAGGCTAACACTGCACTGCCTGCTCCCATTTGGATGTTGTACTCCATTTACCCTTGGTTGTCCCCTTTTTGTTCCTATCATGAAGATAAAGGTTTAGAAACAGAGACAGGAGATTTAATTAATCTGCGATTCTGCATCAAAATTCAAAGAGACTTCCACAGAAGATCATCCTTTCTGCTTCATTTTGACTCCTTTGGCACCTTTCTTAAGAGGCAGGTGAGGAAGTTGCACTTCCATTCTCTTTCCTTTCCACAGGCCTCCATTGTGCACTGTTTTACCATACCAGCTATTCTATTCATTATTTCAAAAAAGTACCCTATTCATGGTTGAACTGAGCTGCTGCAATGTAAGATTGTTATTCATCATACTGGAAAATATGCCTTCTTTTTTTTTTTTTTCTCCATTGCTTTGAAATTGTGTAAAACAGACATGGGGGAAAAAAACAAACTGGCTTGCCAGGGTCTTAAGTGAAATGATTGCATTGAAGAGTGGAGTTGGAGAGGAGCCAGCACAGAGCCCCTGATCAGGCAAGAAGGGAAAGGATAACGTGGCCACGGTGAGGACGTGAGGCTGAAGAAAAGCTCTGAGAGGAAGAGCTAATTGAGGAAGGGATTCAAACAAGAAATGTTTAATAAAAGGATGTTGGTTAGTTAGTCATGAAGAAAAGTCACGTGCATGTCAGGTGGGACTTGGCAGAGAGGGGTGTTAGGAATGCCCCTGTGGAGCATCTGGGAGACCCTTCTGGGGATGCTGCCTGTACTGCTAACCGTGTGTAGTGGTTTGAGAAATTTAGGCTGTATGTAAAAGAAAGTGTATTTTGTTTGAAGAGAAAAATTTCTCAAACTTCATGGCCTAGAGGTGTCAGTCGGTGAGGTCCCTTCCAGCCGTGGACCCCTGGCTTCCTGTTGGGAATTTGCCTTGGGGGAGTGGGACCTTTGTCATATTTTAGCTGTAAACTCAGAGTGTGTGTGCTGGAGCTCTGGATTATCCTGTGGGACCTGGCGGAGCTCATCTGTGTGTGCTGCAGAGCTAGGCCCTGGTCCTGCAGCAGCACCAGGGGTGAACTGCCCGTGTCATCCTCTGCCAGTGAGTGGTGCAGCTCCCGACAGCCGCTTGCTGCAGCACACAGCCACTCCAGAGAGGCTTTAGATCAAAGTTCCTGCCAAAGCCTGAGACATGCACGTATTTCCAGGATGGATAATGAACTTTGGAGTGCTCAGTTCTGATAGAAATTAAATTGCAGCAGGACGCTCTGCTTGGTTGTTGTGTGGGCAGTGCAGTGAGGTTCTCTTTGGAAGGTGCCTTCCAAGCCTGACTTTGCACTCTACAACTGCCACTGCAGATTCCAGAATCACAGAATGGTTTGGGTGGGAAGGGGCCTAAAAGGGCATCGAGTTCCACCCTCTGGCATGGACAGGGACACCTTCCACTATCCCAGGTTGCTCCAAGCCCCGTCCAACCTGGCTGTGAGCACTTCCAGGGATGAGGCATCCACAGCTGGCATGGAGAAGGCCATGTGGCAAATGGTGTCCTGCTAAAAATGCCTCTTCTGGAGACTGAGAGGTGGTGGGGCTCAGCTGTGTCTGTAGGAGGGGAGAGCAGTGAGGAATGTGGGGCACTTGCACTCCCACCAGAGCAGCCACCGTTGGATGGAACATCTCCCAGAGCCAGCATGGGAGAAAGTAAATAAGGAAAAGCCATCCTCGTTTCAAGTTGTGGTATTTTTACTTAGTTAAAATATTTATCTAAGAAATCTAATGGGGAAGTGTAAAAACGTAAGTTTATGAAAGTTCCAAAGAACAGGAAGAAAACACAAAAGGCCTGGGAGAAAATGCCACAGTGTTTTCATTCTTTTAATGATTATCTGGGGGGGTTTTTAAGTGCTTGGGGATGAAGGACTTACTGTATTGGTCTGACTACAAAGTACTCACAGAGCCCAAGTGTAACTGTTCCGGGCAGGGCTCATTTTCTGACATCCCGGATTCTTGAGCTCTGTAAGTGTAATACCATCTATTCCCCATCCTATTTATTGCATCCAGCTTTTTAAGTAATGGGCCAAGTAATGATGGCAGATGCTATAATCATTTTTTTGTTAATGATTTAGAGCTCTATTTGCACAATAATTAGTTCTGCTCAGCTCCATGGCACAATACAAGAGGAGCGTGCTCCTGGCTTTTTACTCCACAAGTTAAATGGATCTACTGAGCCTGGAGGGTGCAAGGCAGTCCAAGACCAAGCCTGGGAGCTTCAGACCCAGGATTATTGTAGCCTGATGGGTGTCAGATGAACTTAAATGTTGTCTGTGGACTGTACTGGATGCTTGGAAGAGCCCACTTGGTTCCTGATGGCAGCACAGCTGGGTTGTAGCTGCTTACAGCAGCAAATGCAGACACTGCCTGACAATCCCAAGCATCTCACCCATGCTTCCTGAGGGGCAGATGGATGCTGAGAGCTCTAAAAACCACTTGAAAGAATCAGCTTTTGGTGTAGGAAAAAAAAAAAATGTTCTCTTTGTCCTTCCAGGATGACCAAAGTGGTGTTCGGGTGAGTTCTGTTGCTGCTGCAGCTCCTGGTCACTCCAGGCAGGACTGGTGTGGTTCCTTGCTCAGTTTTCCCTTTTGTCTGTTTGGATTTTCAGCTGATGAGCAGAAAGGTCTTGATTCACGCTTGGCACAACACGGCTCTGATCTCAGCAGCAGATGCCAGATGCTGCCGGAATACAAAGAAATAACGAAAGTAACCCAAAATGTGAGTCAGCTGTAGGTGTGATGGGGGTGCCTCCTCTGCTTTGTCTTTCTCTGGCATTTCTTGCTCCATCCACTCTGCCTTTGGCTTTAGTCTCAGCTCCTCGTTTTTCCTCCTGTATTCTTCCTCCAGCTTCATTCCCTTTTGTCTCTCTTTTCTGTCTTTTGCCATCCTCTTACTGCCCACTCCTGTGCCATGACCGCGTGGTGGGGGAGTGATGTTCCCCACAATGATAATGAAAAACCTATTTCCATTCCACTTCAGTTCCCTGGCACCCCCAGTACCATTTTTAGTGCCATCTCAGCAGCAGACATTTCATTTATGGAAATTCAGAGTGTTTGTTTCTTCTCTGAACACGACCCTGAGTACTGGTGTCACTGCAGAAGTGCTAACTGCAGCCAGTACCTCTTGGAAAAGCACTGAATTGCTTTACTTCTTCATTGTGAATCACTAATTTTATTTTCTCCTATCGCTGCATGGAGTTTCTCTTGTTCTGGAGGTCACTGGAGCCTTGTAACTGCAGCCAAAAGCATTTTAAATGGTCATTGTGCAGTGTAGCAATGCCATCAATCTCCCAGGTCATTATTTTATCTAGAAAGTTGGATTTGATATCCATTTTCATATTTAAAGCAAAATTACTGGCAGGCTGCCATATCGGGTGAGGCACAGAGAGTGGGAACTTGTTCATAAAGGTTTATTGTGAGTGTGACTATTACCTACTGGTTTGGGATATTTTTCAACAACTCAAGACCTGCTGGTAGCCAAGTGGGTTCTGAGCAGGGTCTTTCTCCTGAACTGGTCCTGTTTTATTCTTTTGTTTCCAAGCCTGTCTGTAGTCTAGCTCTGATAATGATTAGATCTTTTTAATTGAAGTCTCATCAGCATCAAATGCTGGCTTGCCCAGAAATACCTTACTTTTTGGCTTATATATGTCTATGAAAAAAAAAAAGAAAAAACTCAGAAAATAATAGTGGAATGTAAGTCTGGGGCATATTGAATTAATTTCCTGTTCCACTTTTGCATCAGCTAACCAGACAAATAACCAATTTGTTAAGGGCTCTGCTACTTCCTTCAATCACTTGCTCACAATACACTTTTTACATTTTATTTCCTGGTTTTTCCATTTCAATTCCTTACATCCCCTGCAGGTCTCTCTGTTTTGGTGCCAACAGCAACATACCCAGGGAGGGAGGGCAGGGTGTGATCCTCCACCTCCCAGCAGCCCCATCCGCCCTCTGCCCCAAGGGTTTTCTGCAGGGACTCCCGGGACACCGAGCTCTTTGATGCACATCCCTTTGGGAATCCAAATTAAGGATTTCCCTGGTGCTGTGTCTTCATTGCATGGCCTTGCCTTACTGGTGGCAGCAGAAATTGCAGCTGTCATGAGTGGGTTCCCAGTTTATTGAGCTGTTTCTGAGAGCACTGAAATGGGAATATCACCATGGCATGGTGGAGGGAATGAGGGAGATATGGAATCACAGAATGGTTGGGGCTGGAAGGGACCTTAAAGCCCATCCTGTTCCACCCCTTGCCATGGGCAGGGACAGCTTCCACTGTCCCAGGTTGCTCAGAGCTCCATCCAACCTGGCCTTGGGCACTGCCAGGGATCCAGGGGCAGCCACAGCTGCTCTGGGCACCCTGTGCCAGGGCCTGCCCACCCTCTGTGTAAAGAACTTCTTCCCACCATCATGTGTCAGGGTCTGTACTGGGAGCAGGATTAAGCAATCCTAACACAGGAGTTCCATTATTTTCCTCTCCTGCTGTATGATGGATTCCTTTGGAGACTGGTACAGTGCTGGGTAACAAAGTATGATGTGGCTTTTTGCTCTGTTCAGAGTATTTTGTGGGCTTGTATTTGTGTTTGGGAAATTGATTCTGGACACTCTGCCAGGGATGTCATTCCAGAGAAATGGAGGCGATGAGGAGAAAAAAACCAAACAGCACTCTGGGTTTCTGGGTGAACTGCCTTAACTGCCAAATGGTTCCTTGCAGAGACACAATCCTATAGGAAAATCTGTAAGAAAAATAAAGATGTGTAACCTGAGAAGCCTTGAGCAGAAGTTGCAGAGGGCTCCAGTGTTCTCTGATGGAGAGGGGAAGTACAGCCGGTCAGTTGCAGTGTTGTGGAACATAATAAATATTTTATTACCACAGACTATTATTTAGTTCCTAAACAGCACAGGACAGACTCTGCTCTCGAATGGTGTCCCCACATTTGTGACTCCATGAATATCCATGGTTGAGGATGGAATTTGGGTCACACACTGCAAAGTCTGCACATAAAATATTCAAGAGCCACATAAGAAAACTCTCCAGGCTGGCACTGTGCTGGGGCATGTTAGGGCAGCAGTTGTTATGAATCTAATGGTATTTTGGGGTTGACCATAAAAATACTTTGGCCTAAGGCTGGAATTTGATAAATAAGATGGATTGGACCATTTCAGTGCTGATACAGTTTTGATACATGTTTTGAAACACACTACAGCCTTGGCTGTCCAAAGAGGGGTGGATAGAAAATACTGATTTATAGGGTGAGCTCAGTAGGTGCAGTGGATTAAAATATCCTTGTGGGGGGGGGAAAAAAACTTGGGCAACTTTTTACCATTTGAGTTTCTTTTTTTGTAACGAAGCCAGAAAGTCAGTGGGAAACTGGGGAGGGAATAAGCATGAAAAGCAGCAGCAGAAATCTCCTCATTTTCTGGTAATTGTGAGCTTTCAGACCAGCTACCACAGTAACTTTTACTTTCTGGTTTTCCTGCTGTCATACAGTAATAATTTTAAATTTGTCATGCTGGAGGGAGATGCTAATATCAAACTGAAAATGAAGCAAACGGTTTTGATTGGAATTGAAAAGGAAGTGTTTCCTGCTTTAAGCTAAGTTTTAATTTAACCTAATTACACAATAATGCAATTGGTGTTTAGTTAATCATGAAAGGTGAGAATTCAGCAGCAAGGCAGGAGGCACATCCTCACTCAGCACATGGTGTGAGCTCTGCGGGTTGGCAGGGAAATATGGAATTCCTGGCTTTACAGGTTTACATCTGAGTGCCTCTCCATGTCCCTTCATCTGCTTTTCCCTCTGGGACTTTTCCGGAGCTGTGTTTAATACAGAACTGCTAGGACACCCGTGAGTTATGGGATAATAATTCCGTGTCAGATACTGTGAGAGTGAAGCTTATTTTACAAGAATGCCCTTTGATGGAAGTAGGGCCCCTAATTCAAACTTGAGTGCGTTTTGAGAGACATCTACACGCAGACAATAAAATCCAGGGAGAACAATTTGCATAGAAAAGCCAGGAAACAGCTGGGCTTATGGACAGCTCAGATTTTAGGGGTGGTTTTCTGGGGGAACAAGGGAAGAGTCAAGCAAAAGAATTTAAATCCAGGCCATTTTGGAGAATATTTTATAATACTGCATGTGTTGGAATAATTTTTAAAAACACAGCTGTGTGCTGGCTGCCGTAACCAGGTGGTTTTACCTTACATTAATATTTACATTGTTGTTCTTTGTGATTATCAGCCAACAGTAATGGTAACAGACACTTACTTGTCTGGGTTATGTATGTATGTATTTGCTCTTACTTTAAATTCTTTCCCATAGATACAATTCAGCACAATCAATGCCAACAAAATTATTTTGAAAGCAGATTAAGTATCTCATCCCTTACTGAGCTTCCCATTGGCATGTGAGATGATCCTTAGAGAATTCAGATTTGTTTCAGGGACAGAAACGCTCACATGAGATTGCACAGCCTCTTGCTAGCCATTTTTTCTTTAAGTATTTGACAGAAGTGCCTGGCCAGGCTAAATTCAGCTGTTTTTATACTTGGGGAGGTTGATGACTAACACCAGAGAGGGAAAAGAGTGTCTGGGAAGTGTTTTTCTGTACAAGCTTGTAAGTGGTTTTATTTCAGGTTGTCTTGCTAGTGACTTGGGGCTTTCCTAGAAGGATGTCACAGGATCAAAGATTTCACAGATTGCTTTGGGTTAGAAGGGACCTTAAAGCCCTTCTAGTTCCAATCCCTTGCCATGGGCAGGAAACCAGGCTGGACCAGGCTGCAGGTCAGGGAAGAGTTGGGATGGAGCAGCTGTGTGTGAGCTGGACCATTCCCAAACCCCTGCTGACTGGGTTCTGCATTGGAAGTATCTCAGATTTGGGGCTGATTTTAAGTGGAAGTGTGCTACTCTTTGGTGCTGATTTAAGCCAAATCCTTGCCCTCACAGAGCCAGGAGGATGTCTGGAGCTGGGAGATGAAAGGATGGTGTGGGCAGCCATGGATTAGAGTGATGGGGTTTGCACCTTTGCTGCTCCCCAAAACTGCAGTGCAGTGACAGCAGAACAGCCTCATCCCCTCATTCTTCCCCATCTCCTGGACACCTTGAAGCATCAACCCCATCATCCAGAGGCCCGCCCCCACACACACCTGCTGATGAAACTGTGGTAGCACTAATGGGTTCACTGGTGGCACTTGGAAATGAGCCTTTCTTCCCTGGATTTTGGTGGAACTGGCTGGTGTCATCCTGTGCCCCTCTCTGCAGGGGTAGAGCCAGGTCTGGTCATGCACAGCAGGTGTCTGCAGGATTTGGACCTCAGAGTCTTGGAAGCAGGATCCTACCTGGTCTTTACGTTGTGTTAATGCAGGTAGGTGCAGATTTGTGCCTAATAAATGTAAAGTCTCATCCTCCCCCTGCTCTGCTTGTGACCAATCCATGGTTTTTATAATCAAGGAAGAGTCCCAAGACTGGAAAACTGCCCACTAGAACACTGTGATTCCAGATGGTTTAGGGTGATAATTTTGTATAGGTTTATTAGGGTGATTTGGTATCTTTGTCACTCCATGTACCTATTGTGGCAAATAATCTAATGGAAAATGAGCGATACTGTGAGTCTGGAAATAAATTTTGGGACTTTCCTATTGTTACTGCTTTTACTGGGTTTATTTAAACCAGGAGTCACTCTTTTTAGCCATTCATTTCCCCAGCCCAGCAAAAAAGGGAAGGGGGATGACACAGTCAACAGTGATTTATTTCTTCAATGCATTTTAAATAAGTAGACTCCCAAGAACAAAGCAGTGGTGCATAATTACATTATCCTGGCCACAAAATTTGGGCTGTTCCCGCTGCAGGCGGGTTATTTAACACCTGGTGAGCGTAAGTGAGTGCCCTGCTGGGCTTGGAGGCTGGCACTGACTCTGGGGTTCACATCTATTCTCTAGCAGCAATTTCTCAGTTTCTGAAATGTTTCTGCCTGGACTTTGCACCAGGGGTTCCTGTAGCTCTGCTGCATTTCCTCTGTCCTTGCCCTCCCTCTCCTGTACCCTACGTGCAGTTCCTTCAGAGGAGAGGCTGTGTAGAGAGGCAGGAGCTCCTTTCCAGATTGCAGTCTCCTAAATTAAAGCAAGCCAAATCGATATGAATATTACATTTGCCTACAAGGACCTCCTGCTAATTTCTGTGTTTTTCACAATTGCGTTTTCCTGGTTTTGTTTAGTTTTTTTCATCTTTATCACTTCCCTGCTGCTGACTAAAGGAGCTACACAACAGGGGAAAGTGTGACTAACTCACTGCCTGCACAGGGGAAGGAGTGAGGCTGCTTCTACACATGCTGGTGATAAATGCACAGAGTAAACAGAATGGAAAAGTGGAGAAAAACAGCTTTTTTTTTCCCTCCAATCTCTTTTTTTTTTAATAGCAATGTTAGTCATTCCTTCCAGCAAGTACAGGTTAAAACAGTTTCTATCATGAGATTTCTTGCAGGAGAAGCCGTATCAGCTGAAAATTTGTGCTTCCTTCTGAAATTGTTTTTAACGTCTCTTTTTGTAGGAAAGTCCAAAAAATGTTTTTCCTCTTATTTTCAGTGTCTCCTTTGGTTTGACAGCAAGTCACAGAGATGCAATTTTTCTCTTTCTCCCATGTCCTGTGTCAGCTCGGCAGCTATTTCCTATCTCAGCTTGGAGGGAAGGCATTTAATCAACGGGAAAAGGGCAGGGGGATTCACCCAGGAATAGGTTTGAAACTGGCTTTAACTTTGGTTGAAATGGAGTAGATTCCAGATGACATTGTCCTTTAATTAAGGGATATTGTGCCGTTGTTTTAAAGCTTGCTGAAATCAGTGGAAAGATGCCATGGACTGCAAAGGGCTCTGGAGCAGGTCCAGTCTCCTTTTGTGATATAGAAGTGATTCTTCAACAATTCGAGAGCTTGGAGGGGCTGAATCAGAAGCCAACAAGTGACCTGCTCATGTATTAGGTCAGGAAACACAGGCCTGAGCTCAGCCCCACTGATTCAGGTGCTAATGAACAGCCCTGTTTTCCCTTCCTGAAGTGTTACAGCAGACCTGCTTTCCTATTTTTCCTCCGAGTATCCCAGCATGGCTTTGGAGAGGGAAGGGAAATCTAATTTGTGTGTAAATACAGTATTGTGGTGTTTGTTTAATGCCTTTGTTTGCTTTGAAAGTTCGTCCCGTACTAATGAATTTACAAAACCTACATTATCCATAAAACTGTCGCTGGTGCAGAATCCTGTAATAACTCAGATAACGTATTTAAACCACGAGTGAGTTTGCTCTATCCTTGAGTTGATAAATTGTGTAGCTTCATTTGGTGGGAATCAGCAACTTTATGTGGCAATTAATTTTAATGGCAATAGGGAGCCAAAGGACTAAATTTTTATCCTTGGTTTTCTGCACATGTAGGGGAATATCCTTGTGTTTACTGTTCAGGTTGCTGCCCTGGGATGCAGTGTGTGTGTGCAGGGAATGTCACTTCACAGGCATTAATGGCCACACTGCTGCAGTTCACGGTCCAACTCTCCAGATAAACCATTTTGGGGATTTCTCATCTCTTAAAATATGTCAGAAAGAGGGCAGATGGCCAAAAAATCCCTCCCCAGGATCTGTGTTGCTCTACCCCCTCTCTGCCGCATGAACTTGCTGGTTGGCTTTTTTATTGTGTAAGTCACCACCATCAGGGATGATGCCAAAATCATGAACTTGGAGTCAGAGAGGAAGAGATCAAGTTTTTCTGAAGTGATTCCCATTGTTTGTTTTCCTCTTGCTGGTCTCTGATATCCAGCCTGGAAACATCCCGTTTGTACAGTTGGCTGGGAAACTGTAATTGTGTAGGATCTGATGTGGGAACCAGGAAAGCCTTGATTCCAGTCTCAACTCCTGCCACCAGAGTTACATAGTGGAGCAAGTCATTTGACTTGATAATTTATGTCTGTGACACTGACTGCATCCTCAGCAGTGTGCAGAAAGCACCGGAATTCCCCTAAAGCTAAAATTTGTCTTGTGGCAATAAAAAGTGCCAAAGGGAGGTAATTTGAAAGGGATTTTCTTATGATGCTCTTAAGTAACATCCACATTTTGGGTTTTGCTGTTTGTGAAACAGGCTGGAGAGATTTGGAGGCGTTGCTGGGAAAACCCTGACAGACATCATTGAACTCACAGGGTAAATAAGGGTTTTGTCATAGAACCAAAGGTGCCTGTAGATCCTGAGCCTCGTGTTTCAGGTGTCAGTCTCCCATCCAAGACTGTGGAGCCATTGGTGTCTCTGTGGGTGCCACTGGTTTGTCTGCGGCTCAGAGTGGGTTTCCAACATGATTTGTGTTACAGCAGTTCCCAGAGTGGAGTGATGGCTCCAGAATGAGGTTTGGGGAAGTTCTGAACAAGGTCGTGAGCCTGATGGAAATTTCATTTTGTTCCATATTTATTCTGCTGTTTGGGGGTTGCACGGAGCTACCAGTCTGTAAAATGAGGTCGCAGCCAGGAAAGAGAGTTTGGGAGTTGCTGCTTTAAAGTTTGGGTTGAAATTAATTATTTGTATACCTTAGAGTGTTGCATTGGTTTTTAAACAAGGCAGCTGGGTTAGAAAGCAGTGGGAATTCATTGTGAAACACTTTGTGTGATGGCCAGCACTTGAACCTTGCGCTCCCTTGGTGCGCCACCAACCAGAAATTCCAAATTGGCTGCTCAAAGTCGGCTGTGTAGTCACCCAGATATTTCATCATGTTATTTCAGAAATCCCAGTGGCTCCAGATGCTCCAGGGCCATGGAGGAGTTCATTGTAGTTGCAGTTGGAAAAGTTGGTCTGGTGTAGCTTGTATTGTATCCCCACATGTTTAGACAGGAGAAGGGTGGATGTAGAAAGGAGAGCTGGCCAGACTAATAGTGGTGTGAGAAGGAAAAGTGGAACCCACGTGGAATTGGATGTGAAAAATGCAGTACTAAAGGTGTCAGCTTAGTGTCTTCAAAGGAAAATATTCTCTAATTTTTTCTAAGAAGAAAACACCTATGAAGTAATAGTCTTTAAAAAGCTGAGTCCTCCTCAAACACCAACTCAAAATGCCGATAATTTGCGGAAAGGAAAATCTTTATTTTCATGCACAAAACCTTTGGGCTGTCTGGAAAGCAAAAACCTGATAAAACCAGATGAGCCAGGTGCTTGAAAGTGCTTTTCAAGGGGATTTCTCTGTCCAGGTGCTTGCATATGCTTTCCAAGGGGGATTTCTCTGTTGGGCCCCTTTTCCTGATAGCTTCCCTATCACCCATTGCCTCTTCCTTCTGCCATGAGCTCTCTGATGTACCCACTATCCTCCTGCTCTCCTGGTTCAGTGTTGCAGGATTATTTTCAAGGTGAATGTTTATATGCAGGCCGTGTTCGTGAGAATGAGTCATCTACGTCGTTTTTGAGTCATGAAGTGCTGACTCTGGACATACACTTGTTTTTCTATTTGTTGCTCCCTTCTGAAAAAATCCTGAACAAATATTTAAAGGTGTTCTGCTTAGGCTGGAATTGCTAGTTCATTTTCAAACTGCTGTGCTTTGGGGATATTTGGTGGAGGGAGGAAGAACAGCCCTCCCTCACCATCCCTGCCCCAGGGGTGCCACGTGGGAAGCTGCAGGTTGCTCCTGCTGCTCCAGCTGCAAACTCAGCATTTGAAGGAGAAATTTTGCCTCATTTTTATGATTTGACTTGTGACTTTATTGTTGCATGTTCTGAGTTCCAAGGAGAAAAACAAATAGCAGGAAAGGAAAGGAGAGTAGGGTTTCCTCATGCTTCCTGCATCTCGGGGAGCCATGCTCCATGTTAGCTGCTGATAAGGAGGTTTTAAACCCACAGGTTTTAAAATGTGGTACATGGTCAAGCACCAGGGAAAATAGACTCCTTTTTTGTCTCTAAAATAGCCATTCCCTGGCAAAGACTGTGCCATTTGGAACTCCTCTGCTCCACAGACAGGCTGAGAGAGCTGGTGTTGTTCAGCTTGGAGAGGAGAAGGCTCTGAGGAGACCTTGGAGTCCCTTCCAGTATCTAAAGGCACTCCAAGAGGGCTGGAGAGGGGCTTTGGACAAGTGCCCAGAGTGACAGGACAGGGAGGAATGGCTTCAAACTGACAGAGGGCAGGATAAGATTAGGTATTAGTAAGAAGTTCTTCCCTGTGAGGGTGGTGAGACACTTGAAGCCCAGAGAAGTTGTGGCTGCCTCGTCTCTGGAAGTGTCCAAGGCCAGGCTGGATGGGGCTTGGAGCAGCCTGGGATAGTGGAGGGTGTCCCTGCCCATGGTAGGGGGTGGGAATGAGATGAGCTTTGAGGTCCCTTCCAGCCCAAACCATTCTGTGTTAGGCTGAAGCTCTCTGTGTGCATGTGCAATGCTGCTGGTCAAGGTTTGAATAAAACCACTTCATCCATCTCTCACTTTAGTCAATAAAACATGTTTTGATTAGGAAAGCCTCCTGTCCATCCTGTGCTCAGTCAGATGCACCTTCCTGATCCTCAGGAAGGACAGCGTCCATGGCTCAGTCCCCACTCAGCTTTGAAATGCTGAAGCTTCCTTACTGCTCCCTCCCTCTCTCCCCTCTTCATTCCCCAGATTCAGCCTACTCTTGAGAGCTTTGCATTTTTAGAGAACTGAAGAAATCCATCTCCTGGGTTCCTTTGGTTAACGCCATGACTGTGGGTGCAGATGGGTACGTTCAGGAGTCCCAGAGCTCCTCCATGCTTGCAGTAGGTCCACATTCCCGTTGATATTGTATAAACCCCAGCCTGTGTGCCCGTTTTCCCTGCTGGCACTTCAGACGGTGCCTACGAGTGTTGGCAGCCGCGGCACCAGCACTGCTGTGGGCTGCCCCAGAGCAGTGATTGTGTTTGCCTGCTCCCTAGCAACTTGGTGTGCTGGTTCAATTACAAAGGGCTCGGAAAAACGCACTCCGTCTGGTTTTCCAACCCTAAATGCGACCACCCCAAAGAGTGATCTAATTCTTCTCTATATAGACTTGAAAACTTCTCACCAGTTGGTGGTGCGGGAAATCAAATAAGAGTCCTTAGGAGCAATAAGATCCACATGCTGGCCTAATTGCACATGGAGCTACACTGCTGCTCCTGCTCCAGTGTGTTTGCAATGCTGCTCTCAAAGGCGTATTGTTAAGCGAGGGGAAAACCCACAAATCTTAATTTGAGAAATAATTTAATGTGGGCCAGTAATTAGCTATTCACGATAGGGGCCCCTTCGTGTCTGGTGTGGTGTGTAAGGAGAAGGCAGGCAGGGTTCGCGGGCAGCCTTGGTCTGTAGGCCAGGGGATGTGGAAAGGGATAGGATCTCGTCCTGCTTTTCAGTCCTTTTAGTCTACATTAGATCATCTGAGAGTGTTATTCTTGTTTTAATGTGGTTTGGGTTTTTTTCAAATTAAGACCAAAAAAATGGTGCTGCTTTCCACCTCTGCTGACTGAATCAGGATAGGACAAGGTGGAATGGTATTACACTAAAAAAGGGGAGATGTAGGTTAGATATTTGGAAGGAATTCTTCCCTCTGAGGGTGGGGAGGCCCTGGCACAGGGTGCCCAGAGAAGCTGTGGCTGCCCCTGGATCCCTGGAAGTGTCCAAGGCCAGATTGGATGGAGCTTGGAGCACCCTGGGATAGTGGAAGCTGTGGAGGGGTGGAGCTGCATCATCTTGAAGGTCCCTGTAAAACCAAACCCCTCTATGATTTTGTGATTGTGGGGAAGGAGAGGCAGAACCCAAACTGGGGAGTTACTGAGCAATGGGAGGGTATCACACAACCTTGACTGAATGCCGAAGCGTAACATTTCCTCCCTCCTCTGTTCTGCAGAAGATGCCACCTGTAATTCCTCATTTAGGAATTTTTGTTGGCTTGGGATCAGACCCTTATCATTTTAAGCTTGTCCTGAGGTGCCAACAGCTCATCCTGCCTGGCCAGCATTGCGCTCTTCTACGCGTGAAGAGCCCGTGAGGGAAAGTCTGAAACCAGCTTCCTACTCACTTACAACTTCAGACTGCATTTTGACGAGGGGGTGCCAGCCTCAAACACTCGCTCTGTCTCTTGGAGCGAGCCCCGGTTCGCAGCGGGGGGTGTTTTCCGTCAGGGTTTCCTGTGGGAGCCCCATGCCGCGCACAGGAAGCGTGGCCAGGCCCGCGGCCATCGGCCTCCCGGGCGGGCGGAGGGAGCAGTGCCAGCCCCGGGCCGAGGGCAGGAGAGCCCTGGGCAGCCACGGGGGTGAGGCCGGCTGTCCGCAGGAAAAATAAAGTACTACAGAAAGGCATGACCCCTTGGGACCCATGTTTTGTCAACAAATCCAGCGGGAGCTATTTTAAGCTGCTCTGTACCTCACACTTCCTGTTTTTCAGAAGAAACTTCTTGTTTTTTCACTTTTATGTTGACGGATTTATTTTAACGGCTTGTTCCTGAGCCGGTGTGAAGGACTTTTCCCTCCCACGAGGAGGGAGGGAGGCTCCCTGGCATCTGCCGGGGCAAGGACACCCTCATCCCCCATCCCAGGGGTCGCTTGGAGAGTTCCTGGGTGCACCAAGGGGACTTGAAGGTGGGCAGCCATGGGGTGGCTGTCGAGGGGACGGTGCTAAGCTGAGCCATGTGTGGTTCTCTTTCGAGGAGTGGTGGCCTAACCAGTAAGGACAAAGTAAATAGTGTTCATTTCCTGCTGACCTTTTAACACCAACAGATGTTTTCTCTTACAAGTACCATAGGCCACTTCAGTCCCTGACCTCATCAAGTGGGCTGCTGCCGTTTTCATGCTCGGCAGTCTATAAAACTCCTTATTTAACTTGTTTTGCTGAGACCTGCCTGAAGAAGTGGATCTCCTGCCTTGGGCAGGACCTGTGTGCATTTAGTGTTTCTGACTTTCTTTTCTCTGGATGGACCAAGCACTTCCTGATTTTTGTCCTCTGTGGAGGATGGCAGATGTTTCCTGTGATGGGCTCTATCAGGCAGCTGGGGGAAGTGAGTTTCCCTTTAGAATATTTTCCCTAGCAGTCCTTGCACAGGTTGGATTTGAAACCCCATGGCTGGAGCAGTAAGTCCATCACCCTTATCCCTGTTTGTGGTGGTTGAGCAGGATGAATGGGATCTTAGAATCATCTCCAAGCTCAAAAAGTAAAAGAATGACAATGCTGGAGCTGGGTCTTTCATCACTGTGGAGCCATCCTGGGACCTGCTGGTGCCTTCTCCTCTCTGCCCCATGGGTCTTGGTCCTGCCCAAGGGAATGAAAAGAATTTCAGCTCCATCCCAGTCTTCTCTGCTTGGAGATCGCGTTGGTGTTGCTTTTTTGCCGTGCTGTCTTCCTCCCTTCCACATCACCTGTAGATGGTGCTAGGTGGGGATCTCTGCAGGAACCGAAGCACTTTGGAATGCGGATGTGGTGGGAAGAGCAGTTAAGCTCTCATTCTTGACATGGGCCGAGGAAAACGCAAGTCTGGCCATGACCTGTGTGTCCAGGAACATCAGAGATGCCTAGTTCATCCAGGAGACAGTTAAAGGTGATTTCTCTGCTGGGTTTCTTGGCCAGAGCCTGTGTTCTTCTGCCAGTCCTGCCTGGAGACCACGGGAGCCAGCTCTGCAGTGAGGTGATGGAGGAGGGAAACGTGGAGGCTGACCGGTGCGTGTGCCATCAGTTCTTTGGAGACCTTTCCCTTTGGTGAAGAGCCTTTCTCCAAGACATGGCAGTAGTGTCTCATGGGATGTTGTCAAGCAGGATGAGGTGTCTGTGTGTCTGGGATGCAAAAAGCCCCATGTGGTGCTTGTGGGCACAGTTTATTTGCTGTGTCGTGTGGTGCAAAGCTTCTGTCCTAGGTTAGTGACATCCAGTTCAGAGAGCAAATCTCAGAATCCTGTGTTGGTTTGGAAGGGAGCTTAAAGCCCATCCCATCCAACTGCCTGCTGTGGGCAGGGACACCTTCCACTATTCCCAGGGCTGCTCCAAGCCCCATCCAGCCTGGCCATGGACACTTGCAGGGATCCAGGGGCAGCCACAGCTTCTCTGGGCACCCTGTGCCAGGGCCTCCCCACCCTCACAGGGAACAATTTCTTCGTAATCCTTTCTTTACCTTTCAGGTGGGGGACAGTGGAGATATGAATAATTAGCAGTACGGTTTTCAGTTATTGTGTTATGCATCTGGAAAGGGCTGTATGTAAATCCAAAGTTCACAGATTTACCTTTATAGACTCCTTTTTAATAGCATACTGAACGTAAGTTGATTGATACTCCCAGGTTGTCACTTGTTGGGTTTTTTGCCTTTCCCTAAAGATATATTTTGGTTTGTGTTTGTTTTTTCAGTAGTCTCCATTTGTATGTGGTGGAAGATGTTCAGAAGTTTTATTTCATGAGTTGTGATTCTATCGAAGAGCAGCATTTCTGTGCAGGACAAGGGGAAACAAGCTCTCTGTGAGTCAGGTTACCCTCCTTTTCCTGTTCAATCAAAAAGAGAAGAATGCAAATTCTTAAAAATTCCTGACTACTACCCATACATTACCATTTTTAGAGTTTCAAGTTTAGAGAAAATGACTCACAGGCACTTTTAATAAAGGATTGCTCAAAATAGAGTGGAGTGTGATTCACATTAACGAACGAAGACCCAAGAGAGGCAACAAAGAAGCCTTTGACCTGATACTCACTCATCCCCATGAGGATATTGGGAAGGGGATAGTTGGGATTCCACTCATGGCACCTGGCATTGGAGGAGCAGCGTGCAGGGGTCCTGCCCATCTTGCTTGTTGGGTTTTATTGCTCAGTGTAATTAGGCAGTGCCTAATTGTTGTAGGCAACCCTGAAGATGACACCTTTGAGTGGTGGAAGCAAGTCTGCAGTTGGGTGCCTTTGCAAACACACCTGCCTTTTGTTCCCCTGCACTGAGCATGTGTCCAGCACCACACTGGGCTATTCTGAATTTTAGGGTCACCATGGCAAGAGAGATGTCCCAGCCACAGCAGTGTGCTGCCTGGAGGGACTCGGAGTGAGGAGCCAGAGCTGCTCTACCTGAAAGCAAGGAGCACTCACAAAAATCTTGTAACACAAGCCTTGTGAGAAGAATTGTTTAACAAATAGCCAGATAATCTAGTTTGCCTTTTCCACGGTGTTTTAGTTTGCCCTGCACTGGCAGTCAGCCTTTCCCAGGTTTAACCTTGCAAAGAAGATTTTATCTTGCCAGTCTGCAGAGGCGGCTGCTGGTTGTGGAAAGCATCCCTGACTTACCAAATGGATTAGTGGGCAAAATCGATTTTACTTGGTACATTCATATGCTGAAAAGCAACATAATAGCGTCTGCTTTGCTTCCACGCCAGTGAGGAGGAAGTGCCCCAACATGTGCTGGAGACCCTACACGAGTCTGAGAGGCATCTGAGTGTTCTGGACCATGTCCATCACCAGTGTAATTCTGACGGCATCGTTTTGGCTGACTGAGCAGGACCTGCAGAAATGCCTTAGGTGTACGTGGTGATGTATATTTTGTGGCTGTCTCTTCTTAAGTGCTGAACATTCCCCGTGAGCTATGAGAGCAAAGACCTTCCCCGTGCTCCTTGCAGCTTCTTCAGTTGATATATGGTGTTTTCCCTCCTTTTTGTCAAAGTGTCCTCTGTCCCAGAGATAATGCAATTGGTATTCAGTGCCGTGCAAATACTCTTTTGTATTTGTATCTCTTTTCTATTTAATTATAGTGTATAAATGTCCTCAGTAAATTTGATAAGTTGGGTGAAGGATATTGATTTTCAAGTCTCTCTTGTGCTGGGCTCCTTGTAGTAGCAGCAGCCGTTCCCCAGGCCTGTTTCCCGAGGAGGTTTTGAAGGTTCAGTGTTTAAGTAGCTATGGATAACAAAGGAATTTCTTTCTCTGCAATCACGTTTGATCTGCTGATTGCAGGGTTTAAGACCAGAGAGAAAGCATTAGTGTTGGGTGCTTTGTTTTTTAAAGCCTTAGACTCACATCATCTGCAAAAGCAGGTGGGAGGGAAAACCAAGAATAGAGACATTGCCTTCATTCCTGAAAATAAAGCTACCAGCTTTGAGATGAAATGAGAGAGGGATGCTCCCAGGGTCAGAGGAGGTCCTGGGGAGCAGTGGGAGCACCCTAGTAGTGTTCAAAGGCAGGTTGGATGGGGCTTGGAGCAAGCTGGTCTAGTGGAAGGGGATTGGAACTAGAGAGTGTGTAAGGTCCCTTCCAACCCAGACTGTTCTGTGATTCCATGATTCTGTGACTCGCAGATGGGCAGGGCCCCCCTCACCCCTCCATCACCCCGAGGCTGACAACGGGGCAGGAGAGACCAGTGGGTGTGCGGGGAGATGGAGAGGAGAGGAGGGAATTTGCAGGTTTAAGAGGGGAGGACCAGCGGTCTATTTTTAACTGCAGTTTTGAATGTGAAGTGTCACCGATGTTAAAAAAAGCTCCTGGTAAATGGTGGGGAAGATGCAGGCGACAGTGCAAAGCCAGCTGCAGCTTTTTGAACTGTTCGCTGATGTTCGTGAGGAGGCTGCAAACACTTGGTTTGTGGTGATGTCTTAATTTCCCTTTCCTCAGCCCCAGGTCTCCCTGCACAAGTGACTTTCTGTAAACAGTGCTTAACTCTCAGCCTCGTAAGATTATTTTTGTTCTTTAAGAGGCAAAGAAGAGAGAAATACAGATATTTGTGCACTTTCCTTTTGCGCTTGTTTTCATCGCATTCTCTTGGAACATAAAATGTTTTCTGGTTTTTGGGGTTTTTTTAATGCTGAAAATTGGACGCTGCTTTTTTTCTGGCTAATTTCCATGTATTTCTCAGACAGGATTTTTAGCCTTGATCTATAATGCAGGCCTGTGGCTGTTCTTGCTAAAAGTTTGATCCCACCAGGGCTTTCATTATAAATCCTTATTTTCAGTAGCAAATTGCTTTCTGCAAATGTCACCTCAGAGATTTGGGTGGGTAGGGGGGCACTGTCCCTGCACTGCCAGGCCCCACACCTCTCAGCCATCCACCCCCAGCTTCCCCAGGATTTGGGAACGTGGGGATTCGGCGTGTTTGCCGCTGGCTGCACTGAAGCAGGAGGCTGGAGCCATTGCTGTCACGCCAGTGATCCGTGGGATAATGCATCCCCAAGTCGTGGCTGCTTCTGTCTATTGTGTCACCGATCCGCGCATTAAAGGGACCCCGAGTAGGTGTTGCTACAATAAACCCTAACAGCTCTATAGGAGCCGTCACAGTTCATTGCATCAATAATCTGTGTATTAAGGCGTCCCGAGCAGGCCTGGGCACACAATGGACCGTTATGGCTCCAGATGAGCCTGTATAAATTTAGGTCAATAACCTGAGTGTTGTTAAATTCCAAAATTGCCCTGCTACAGAGAGCTGGCAAGGCTTGGAAGAAAGATGTGTAGATTATGCAAACCTGGTTGTTGCAGAGGGTACTCTTGACTAAAGGTTGGTGGTGGGAGAATTATTTCATCTTATTTATTGCTAAATCTAAACCTCTTTCCGCTCACTTGGCTCCCTCCTTCCCTCTCCTTTCACTCTGTGTGAGCGATGCTGGAAGAGCAGCAAGGGAGAGGCAGAGATGGAGGGATGGGAGGAGCGGGAAGGAGGCAGCGTTCTGCAGTTGAGCTGTCCCGGAGCCGCCCCACATCCCGAAGAGCTCTTTCCCACGGGACTTCATGGAAACACTCTCACATTTCCATCCTGCCTGTGCCTGTGCCTGACCCCGTGGAGCTCAGTATTGTCTGGAGCATAGGTTTTGCAGGCAGATCCCCAGGGGCTCCCCAGACCCTTGATTACTCCAAAAGCCACCCTCCATCCTCATTGCTGACCCATTTCATGATCCAAGCCCTCCTTGGTGCTTGATGCCCCAACACCTGGCTGGGCTCTTCTCCTCTCCACTGTTCTTTGCATCCTGCCCCTTCCTTCCTTTCTCATTTCCCTCAGATAAGGCCCTTTTGTGGGTAGGTGGAGGGAGAGGAATGCCTCCAGCGCAGGCCGGAGAGCCCGGTTCGCATTGTGGGTGTACGCCTGAATGGAGACGTAGCCTTGAACTCTTGAACTCTCTTCTTTTTTTGTCGAGTAAGGCTGCTGTGTGCTGAAAACAAGCAAGACTCACTCCGATGGAAAGAGATTGTATAGTGGGAACAGGTCTCAGACCACGAGAAGTGGGATTTTTCCATGTTTCCATTCTGAGAATTTCCATTTGAGATTTTGCCAGCAATTGGGCAGCAGAAGATGAATTAGCGGAGCTGTTAAAGGTATTACACGTGTTTCCCCCTTCGGAGACTTGTTAGAACATATTTCCTTCAGTGATAGTAATAAGTGTTACAAACAAAACACAGTTTTCCCCTTTGAATATTCCTTTACACAGAGCATCATGTACATTAAAAAAAAGTACGTTAAGCAACATGAATAGCTTCAGGCTATTTTATTTCATGTTGCTAAATAAGTCAATGCAGATGAGTGCTTTTTATGTAAGAGTGGCTTGTAAATATAAGCACTAAGAAAAGGGCAAACTATAACTCCAAAGATTTCCTGGAGACAGAAGAGTGTCACTGCTGCCTTTCACTATTCCCAGTCCAGGCAGAGATCCCAGGACAGGGATTCAAAAAGACTGAATTTGTGCCATGTGTGGGGGAGTTCAGTGTGCTGGAGGAAAGCTGAGTCTCCTGGTTTTCTGGGGCAGGAGGGGCTTCATCTTTGCTCTTCAGGTGAGTGAGGCCCTTCCTGGGTGAATGGTGGAATCTCCTGCAGGGCTTAAGGTTCCTTCTCTGCCCCTCAACTGGGACATGAAGAAGTGGGCTGGTGTTATCTTTTCCTGGTATATGTGGGTGTCCATGTAAGATTTAATTGTCTGATGCTGATTCTGGAAGAATTAAGAAATTGGGAGTGAAGGGCAGGATTCCAGACTTGGAGACACTCCAGCTGAGTATCCTGTAAGTCTGTAGGGCTGGGATGTGGGTGCCATCATGTCCTTGTCACATGAACCCGATGCAGCAGCACCTGGTTACAGCTTGGGACTGTATTGAGCCATGAGTATTCCATGGCTTTGCATGTAAGGATGCCCTCATCCTTCTTTTACTTAGGAGTGATACAGAGCAAAGGACTTGAAAGAGCCTCAAAGACAGTTGGTCCTCGTTGTGGGGTTGGTCCTTTGGCTTGGGCAGCAAAGGGAATGCACTGATCCTGGGGTGGTTTGGGTTTGCATTGCTGTATTGCTGTTTTGAACTTTCTGTCAAGGAGGAATTCAGGAGTAACTTGTGAGTATTGCAGGAGTGTTTGCTACATGCAGATGTTCAGTCACATCCTGCAAGGCAGGAGCATCGGGTGCTGCTGTGGTGCCTCTGCCAGCCCTGGGATCAGGGAGGGAAGTGGGCTTGGGGGAACAGCAGCACGGAGTCGTGGGGATGGGAGAAACACCGGGATTCACAGGGACACCGGGATTGTGTGTGGCAGGAGGGGGTACAGAGGTTGAGAGGATGTGGCTCCTGGCCCCATGGAGATTTTGGTATGCAGCTCATACTCAGGAAGTTCGGCCACCCTGATTACAAACATACGTGTATTTGGAGATGTATAGCAAGATATCTGCCTCTTTCCTAATTTGATTTGCATTTAGATGGGGAGAGGAAAACCACCAGAGCTGGGGAGTGGGTGGCTTTGTGTGGTTTCCTAGCCAGCAGAAGCGGAAAGCGATTTACAGTTCACATTTAGCAGTATTAGTAGTAACCAGAGGGAGACATCTGAAGGTAAGTGGCCATGTCCTACCTCATGGCAGTGAGGAAGCTGGATTTGCCTTTGTTCAGCTCCAGAGATGGATGAGCTCTCCCCTCTAGTTCCAGAGATGGGTAGTGGTGCCACGGCACAATTTGCAGTTGTTCTCGTTTAATCATGTTCAAAATTTAAAACATAAAGTGCTGTTTGTGAGAGTGAAAAGGATGAAGTTTGCTGTGTTAAAGTGGGGGTCGAGAAGTGAACTGAACAAAACCAAACCTTGGAAGCAACAATAGCCGCACACCAAAGGGTTTATTTAAGCAGGACTTTTTTCATAGCTGTTTCATCTTATTTTCCTCTTGTCCTTGCTCTTGCTTGCTCATCTATATGCAGCATATGGAAAGGTTGAAAAGTGGCAATTACTAAATGAGAGTCGACAGAAACTGTTCTCCAGCAGCTCCAGATGGGGTTAGTGATGCTGTTCCCAAGCTGCCGGCGCTTCACTCTGCAGTATAAAATGCCCTCTAATGGACAAGTAACTGCATAACTCAGCCAACAAACCGGCAAATACTCATTTTTCTCAGGATTTCTAATCTGCTGTGCTGATTTTGGTATGGGAGCAATTAATGGCTTGAGTAGAGAAGAGCTTTTGCTCTGTGCAAACAGAGAAGGTTCGCCTTTCTCTGGCGTTGATCTTTGCGATTGGTGCAAATCAAAAATGGGTAATTTAAGGAATTTTGGTAAAATGCAGAATGAGATTTTATTTTCCAGTATGACAGGGACCCCTGGAGACTGTGAAATTATTTATGTATCATTTCCTCTTGTTTTATTTGAAAAGTTAAGTGTAGTTTTCAGCCATTTACGTGCTTCTGCAAGATCCGTGTGTGTGTGTGTGTGTGTGTGTGTGTGTGTGTTATCAGCATCAGATACTTAGAAAAACAAGATAAGAGAGGTTGAAGGAGGCCCATGATTAATTAGCAAATAGATTAGGCACTCTCAAAGCTAAGTGGATAATTGGGGTTCAGCTCCTGGTTATTGTTTTGCCCACCACCAGCCTCTGAAGGCTGTTGGTGGAGGGTAAGCAGAGCATCAACCTGCTTCGCTTCTGGTGCCAGAAAGAGAGATGACAGTTATTTTCTTTAAAGCAATTTTCTTGCTGTCTGTTGGGGTTGTTTGTTTGTATTTCAGCTTTAGGAATGAAGGGAGTGCCAGTTCTGGTATTTCCTGGTTTTTACTTGAAAGCCCACAGAGGACCTGTGGAGGGCTGTTAGTGCCTGACAAGGGAGCATGTCTGGATCTTCTTTTCTCAAAGTCAAGAGCAAATCACTGATGTTGAAAATTGAAGTTGGTAAAAGAAGTTGAAAATAAAAGGAATGTCTCACTCCCCTCATGTCTCACTCCCCTCTTTTTTGTACCGTGGCTATTGTGGCAGCTTGAATATTGTCATTTCAACTGGTCTTCATAATATCTGTCTGGCTGCTGAGAATCAGTCTAGAGAGCAATTTGTAGCCTGACATACAATTCTTACCGAAACTTTTCTAAAAATCCAGTTCCAAACCAAAACCTCTCTTATGCTTTACACATCATTAAGATGAGAGGAAGAAAAATGCTACAAACCCATATGTCTTTTTTCCCTTTGAAGGGCACCTATATATATAATTGTGATTCTTCTTTTCCTGAGTCAACAAGTAGCTCTGATGGAGCGGAATTGCTGAGGGATAATCACTGTGACTTTCAAGGCCTGTAAGGGATGCAGGATCAGGCTCTATGTGTCATCTTTGAAGCCTCATTATTTTGGCAGAGTCTTTATTTCGCTGCATAGTGTTTTAAGATGTGGTCTGCATCATTATGGAGCGTGTTTAATTTAGCAGCAGATGTGCAGGCTCATATGCCATTACGGAACATTTCGTTCACTCATATAATAGCAAGTTCCTCAAAATTGTTACCACTTCTTCACCACAAGACTTGCAAAGGGTGTTACTCACCTTTTCTGTGTGATGAGGAGTGGAAGAGCCCTTTGTGTGCCACCAGCAGGTGCTCACGTGGGAGTGCTGGCTCTCCATGAATGCGTTTAACCTGCTGCTTCCCTGCTTTCCCTGCCTCCAGGGAGTGCACCTCCCCCAGCAGGTTTCGGGGGAAGGCACCAGGAAGGCAGTTGAAGTGTAAGGTTTTGGTTGTTGGGTTTCTGGGCTGGAAAAGAAGCTGGACAAATAATTCTTCCTGCCACCCCCAGCAGCATCCAGGCATTCCCATGGAGAAGCCTTAATGCAGAACATCACCGAATGCTCCGTGGCAGCAGAATCATGATAATAACTGCTAAAAACATTAAACCTAATTAAAAATGGCTTTGTAGCAAGAGTCCTGCCCTCACTGTTTTGAGGGTGATGATGGTCTGGGGGGGATGCAGACTGCTGGGAAAGTGTTGAAGTTTAATCCCAGCTAGCAGCTCAGTCCCATGCAGTGGCTCCCTCCCTCCCAAGGGATGGGAGGCAGAGAATCAGAAGTATAAGAGTGAGAAAACTCGTAGGTTGTGATAAAGACACTTTAATAGGGAAAGCAAAAGCCCTGCATGCAAGCAAAGCAAAACAGGGAATTCACTCCCCACTTCCCATGGGAAGGCAGGCAGGAGTTCAGTCATGCCCAGGAAAGAAGGGCTGCATCATGCATAACAGTGACTTGGGAAGACGAGCACCAACACTCCAAACACGCCCCTCTTCCTTCCTCTTCCCCAGCTCTACATGCTGAGCATGACACCATGTGGTCTGGGATATCCCTGGGTTAGCTGGGATCAGCTGTCCTGGCTGTGATCCTTCCCACCTCCTTGCCTCTCCCCAGGCTCCTCACTGGTGGGGCAGTACAAGAAGCAGAGACCTTGACTCTCTGTAAACCCTGCTCAGCAAGAACAAAAACATGCCTGGATTATAAACCGTGTTGCCAGCACAAAGCCAAACCACCACCCCACACCAGCTACCATGAAGAAAATTAACTCTACCCCAGCCAAACCCAAGGTGTGATTTACAGCCAGGGTAGTTCTTCCAAAAAATGAGAAAAAGCCTTTTTCCCCCCCTCCAGCATCCTATTTCACATGCAGTGGCTGAGCATGTTTAATGGAGCGGGAGAAGTCAAACCCTGGCCACACAGAAACTGTGATTCCTCTTCCCAAGTGGGGGGGTTTATATCTCTCAGGCATTATTTTTAAAAAAAACCTATTTTGGGTAATGAAATTCTGTTTGTTCTCACTATTTGTATGAATGTTTAATCCATTTTCGGTTCCTACTGGGCTATTTGGTTTAATGGTGTCTTAACACTGTGAGTTTCCCGTGTGGTTTCATTGTGCTTTAAAAGACGATATCCAAAAAACCCATCCCCAGAAGGGCCGTGCTGTCTGTCCCTTCCCTTCCACGTGCTTCCCTCCTCCCCTGCAGTCTCCCAGAGAGAGGGAGGTGATGGGGCTGCGCAGGGCATCGCACTCACGGCTGTGCCGCCGGCGGCGGGAGGAGGGATGAGAGAGTGTTCTCCAAGTGTTCCTCCTGCATTGTGCCGTCTCCTTTGTCCGCTTCCCTCCCCTGTCATTATCTCTGCGTGTCTCCTGCTTGCTTTTCCCTTCGTTGCCTTTCTTACGCCGAACTCGGGTTCCCAGCCCTTCCTGCCCTGCCCACGGCAGCTGAAGCGCTGAGCAGGGGGAATGGCCGGAGCTCAGGACAGTGAACACCCAGGGGTGCTGCTGCAGGGCTGGAAGAGTTCACAGCTCTGAGGGTTGTTGTGGCATTCAAATCTCAGTTCAAGTGTGATCGAGCTTTGAAAAACTGGACCTTTGAGGGTACAGGGAGAGCTGCCCAAGGCATCAGTGGATACGGGCTTCAACAATTCTGCTTGGGCATCCTGCTCTGCTTCCAGCTGAGAGGACTGATGTCCTGCAGTAATCATGAGTACAAAACCTTCTCCAGAAACCACTCTTTTCCCGAGAGCCTAGGAAATATCTGGCAGTACCATCAAAATATTTGGACTGGGTTTGCTGAAGCAAGGAATTGTACACGTGGAAACTCAGTATAGATGTGAGGAAAGAAGGGTGGAAATTTTCCTTTGCTGTTTGGAAATGGGATCTTTTGCAGTTCGTGGAGCTGGTAGTTTTCTGTAGTAGAGAATCTCCATTTTGTTGCTGCCATATTTCATAGAGGGTAGAAAATGTAGTCAGTTGGTTTGTCACAGAACAGGGTGTATGGGACACCATCCTGCTTTCCCAAGGCTATGCACAGACAGGGAACGTGTGAGATGTTGTGTCTGGAGCACTGGAAAGGGCTTCTGTGAATCACCTGCCAGGTGCTGGATGGTTTGGTGGCAGTGCCTGTGATGGATGCTCTAACATGGATGTTCCCCACTGGCACAGGCTGCCCAGAGAAGCTGTGGATGCTCCATCCCTGGAAGTGTCCAAGGCCAGGTTGGATGGGGCTTGGAGCAGCCTGGGATAGTGGAAGGTGTCCCTGCCCATGGCAGGGGGTGGAACTGGATAGTCTTTAAGGTCCCTTCCAACCCAAACCAACCCTTCTGTGGTCCTGTGGTTGATGTGTGTGCTCCTGTCCTACCTCCATGTGCCATAAAAAGATGATAAAACAGTGCAAGTTGAGAGAGAGAGAGCTTAGAAGACTGGATGTTCTTCACAAATTCCCCTTTCTCTTACTTTTGTCTAACAGTGCATCTTATTTTGGAAAATCACCTTTATTTCTTTTCGTTTTCCATCAAAAGTTGGGATAAAAAAAGCCCTAATACAGCTTTCTCTGCTCTCACTCATTTTCTGGCTCATGGATCTCTTTAACAGACAGTATTCAGAAGCTATTTAAATGTTACGTCAGGATTGGGGGTTTTTCCTAAAGTGTTTTATTTAAGTAAAGTCCTTCCTTAAATAAATAAATAGCTACTGGGCTATCATCGCGTCCAAGTGTTTTCAACAAAATTTACATTTTGAAAGACACTGTTGGAGGCTAACACGGCCATGCAATTACTGTATGTAAATCACTCCACTTGTTTCCTAATCTTGCTGAAGATGAAGTACAATTTTTGTGCATGTGCCTCTCCCTCTCAAATTTCCTTAGACAATGATGTTTTCTTGTCTTTTAATTGCTGACCATGATTTTTGTTCTGCCTAGCCTGATCGTATTTATTTTATTATGGGGGACATTTGGCCTTGTGATTGTTTTGAGATTGGGTTGGCCGTAGAAACCACTGGGGATAGATTAAAGTTGGGTGCACAACTAATTGTGTCCTCCATCCCACAAATGGAAGAACTGCTTTCTTAATTACAGCCTCATGCAAAGGCTGGGGAATATCCTCTTGTTTCTGTGCCTCACACATCTGCTTTTCTCCATTTTATCCATCCCTGCCAAATCCTGCTCAGCAGCTCCTGCCACATTTTTAATAAGTCTTCTGAGCTGGGCTTTTACTGCTGCTTGGTACCACCACGGACACCTGTCAGACAAAGATGGGGCAGTTCATGTCATTAGGAAGGAGCTCATTCATGGGCATTACATTAAGCTGCTTGGGACTCTGATGAGCAGTAATTTCTCTGATTGTTATTAGTTTCTTTTGTAGGAAGTTTTCCTCCAGGGAGTAATGCAGGGAATTGAGATGGCTGGGGAAAAAAAACTTTAATGGATGCATTTGTCCATCAGAAAATGCACTCTGTCAGAATTAAGTACACTTTTTAAATTGGTTTTGTTTGGGGAAGTCAAGGGGGAAAGAGTTGCAGCCCCAACATAATGAACCATTTGAATGTTTTCAGAACAAAATGGTAACTTTTTCTCTTCTGATGTGATTTTTTTTTTAATAACCTGGTATTTTTCCCTGAAAGTGGAATGGGATGTAAAAGAGGTAAAAAAATCATGTGTGTGCCTGTAAATGTTGATCATGGAAATGCCATTAGCTGCTCAGTCTTTAGCTACACTAACAGCTTAATTTTTGTTGCATGAAATATTTTGACCGTACCAAGCTTCTGCCTCCGGAATGGAAGTTTTCTGCGTCTTCTAGAATGTTGCATTAATTTTTAATATGAGTGGGAATCGTGCTCTGTAGCATCCCTATGTTTAAAAAAAATCAATTAATTATTGCTATAAATCTCAGCGATTATGCTGCAGTTGTGCTGCTGGGAAATTGGCCATTAACTACCAGGAAATCGCCGATCATCCCTTAGTTGGAATTCAGCTGTACCGACACGAGGCTTTTCCTTTTGGAAATTAACTATCAATGTGATGCATAATTGATAAACATTTATAATAATAACAGTAATCTCCATGAAATTGTCATCCCGGCGTGCGGTGGCTTTGTTAGAGCCTTTACCCCTCACGTGCTCAGCCTACTGCACTGGTTAACTGGGTTTTCTGGGAAGTTACTGGAGTGTTTTTAGGAGAGCCAGCACTGGTGCAGAGGAATAAAATGCAAAGTAGAAATGCCTGATTGGGCTACCTAAACCTGCAGAACCTGAAGTGCTCCAGAGGATGGGTTAAGTGTTGCTATTGCTGCTCTGCACAAGGGGAAACAAAACTCCAGGTTACAAACATTGCCCAAGGTCAACTTCTGGACATCAACCTGGACTTTCTGGTGTGGTGTCTTCTCTTGTATCCTGCATTTTGTGAACTGGGCTTTTTTTGGTTTGTCACAAAAATTTTTTTTGCAAATGCTGCAGTGTGAAAATTTACCTGCTGGGGAGGAGCTGTTTGGGGGTCAGTTTGAACGAGTGGTGCCAAGTTTGTGGTTACTGCTGGCTTTTCAGAATTTATTCAATTTTTTAACCCTCTCTAGTCTATGTAGGCAGAGAGGTTGGGACTTTTCAGAGTTATACAGATGGACACTCAGGAGAGGGTTTCTTGCTGTGCTTGCACTCATTCCTGCCTTCCTCTTCCCCTCTCTTTGAAAAGCCTCCGAAAATGTGGTGCTGTGCTTTGCTTCTAGAAATCACAGATTTACACTAATTCTGTTCTTTTAGTGCCTTTCAGTGGGTGGTGGATGGCTGGTGGGGAGCAAAGGCCTCCTCCTTGAGCAGGATCCCTCCTTGGGAAGGTTTGTAGCTGTTACCAGGGTCATCTGTCTTCACCTTAAAATGCAAAAGAGGATATTGAATCAGCAGTCACATAAAATATTAGTGCGTGTTATGTTGGATTGTTGGAATTCAGCTGTCAGCATGAGGCCTCTTCCTCCATGTCTTGATTCATGAATACTGTTGTGGAACTTGCTTTGAAAAACTCACACCTGGGTTTTACATCAAAAAAATCAAACTTGGTGAAGTACCACAACAGCAGATTTAGAGGCTGCAGCTGAGCTGAGGCCAGAGTGCTCAGGGATTAAACAAACCTTTGGCTCTCTGTAGGAGCAAAACGCATCAGACCTGAGAGTCTCCGTTAAGGGTCTTCCACTGTGCCACCAAAATGCAGAAAACCTTTAGCTGTTGTCTCTTTGGAGAGCATTTCTTGTCAAGCAGCCACAGACGTGGCTTCATGGATCATTTTATCTCACTGGCATTGAAAATGTGTGCACTAGAAAAGGCACCCGAAGTTTAATGCTGGCCCTTCAAGTATGAGGGCAAGGACAGGCTGCAGTGACAGCTGGAATAAACATCAAGGTCTTCTTGCAAATTCAAGGTCCATTGATGACTTTTACAGGGCAAGGCTTAAATATGGAAGGGGTTTGTGTGTGAAAGTACTGGCAAAGCAAAACCTAGTTTCCTTGTTTTATATACTCTCTAAGAATCTTTCAGCATATGTGAGCCTACAAAATAACCTAATGGATTTTATCTGCTAGGAATAGATTTTAAAGTGAGAAATAAAACTGGAAAGCCCATGCAGGGCTTTGGCAGTTCTTGTGTAGGAGGCTGGTTTTTGGGATTGCAGGGAGGATAAAGAGACTGATTTGTGGTGCCAGATGTGTGACTGGTGGGATGCAAACTCACAGCTGTCCTTTCCAAAACCTGCTCTGCTGTTGGGCACAGGCAGATCTCACCTGGTGTGCTGGAAATCCCACACTGGTTTGAGCCAGAAGGGGCCTTAAAGCCCATCTCATTCCACCCCCTGCCATGGACAGGGACACTTTCCACTATCCCAGGTTGTCAGCCCCATCTACCCTGGCCTGGAGCACTTCCAGGATGGGAAGTCCACAAATCTTACGAACCTCTCCTTTCTCTGCAGGATCCACAGTGGCGGTATGCACACCAATTCCTGTGAGTTCTCCTAAGTTCTTGGGGGACTGCTGTGCTTTTTGAGTCAGAAAGTTGCAAAATCCCATCAAGAATGGCACTTGTGGATAAACACAAAGTCAAGCGGCAGCGACTGGACAGAATTTGTGAAGGTAAGAGTGTGCTCTCATTTGTCTGACAGATGATTAGAGTAGAATATCTGATTTTTCCTTGTTTCTTTCAGTACTTAGGCATAAAGACATCCAAAGCCAGGGCTGGATTCCCTGTCTTCTCTGTAGGCTCAAAATACATTCACACAGTTTTGGCTACTCACTTGGAAGTCATGTGTAGTCCTGTGAATAAGACCAGGTCACCTCCTCGTATCCTAATTTCTACTAAAATGATTTGGTCGGTCCCAATTTAAAACACATTTACTATCATCCTGTAAGAAATTGATGGAAAATTTAAGAGGGGTTGTTCCAGTGGTTTTGAGCACATTGTTGTAACAGCTTTTCTTTGGTTGGTGTGTGGGGTCAGGCAGGTTTGCTGTAATTCTTCATTCATGGTGTGTTACAGTGTCACAGCACAGGTGATTGTTACCTTGTAGATCAATTTTCCAGCAGAAAAAGTTTTTAGGAAACATTTTCTATTGCAGCTCACATGGTGTAAGCTACTTGAAATCAAGTGACGGCAAACAAGCTCTGACTTTTTGGTGTCCACTCCAATAATTCTCCAATGCTCGTGCAAGTTTTGCCATCAGCAACAAATGCAGAGCAGAGTGTTATTTTAGGAAGAATATCTTATGTCTCTTCAGGAGTTCCAGTGTTCATTTGCTCTTAAGGAGATGGAAAGTGGCCTGCAGGGTAACAATTTGCAGTATTACTTGAATGCCAACAAGGTGAAATAGGATTTGGTGGTGGATGAAAGCACAGAGCTCACAGGGGAGTTGTGCTGCACCCATTTGAGGAAAATGTGTGGGGCTTTGTGGAGTTTCAGTGAGTGTGAAATGCTGATCAGCAGGACAAGGGTGGGTTTTGCCTTGACCGTTCTGTGTTATATATTGCTTACTCTCCACTGCTGCTGCTTTAAACTCGTCATAAGTTACTTACCTCTATTAATTTTGCCCTGTTCATTTTGGAAAAGGGGAGACAAAGCAGAGGAGATGAGTTAGGAGGGAGTATCCAGGGTACGCTGCAGTATGGAGCTGCCTCCTTCTCCTACAGAATGTCATAAACACTCAGGTGTAGCACACTATCTCATCTTCAAAACTTACTTTGAACTTGACTTAAAAGAGTTCTATCAGCTGAGCCTGGATTTTCAAAAGCTGCCTTCCTGGTTTGATGTTTACCATCAGATCTAGTTGCTGAGTGTACAAGAAATTCAAAAGGATCGTACGACAAACCTGCTAACGGAGCTTTAGATGTGATTGAAGTTTAGATTCTTTTTCTCTGATATATGAGCTTTTTTCTTCTTTCTTGGTCAAAAGATCTTCTTTTCTAATCTGTAAATGTGCAGGAGACATAACTTTTTTAAGTATACTTTGTCATTTGCCGCTGGGTTTGTGATTTGATGGAAATGATGGGAGTCACCATTGCAAGACGCTGTTGTGTTGTATTTGTGAGCAACAGACAAGGACTGAATGTGAGGAGCATTGTAAAAATTACCTTGAAAAATGCAAAAAGCTTCAGATCTGCCAAAATACTACATTTGTAGGACAGCTGAATACTCTACTGGCCTCTCTGATGGCTATTTTTTATTACAGGCTCCTAATCTTGGATTATAGCATAGAAGAGCACTGAAAGGGGCCATTGCAGCTGCTGTGAAAACACACTTAGAAAAAAAATGATCACTTTCCTCAGTTTTGTCATTAAAGGTATATGGAATAATCAGTGATGAGAAATTGGGGAACTAGCTCAGCAGATGGAGGAGAGGAGTCTTTGCTAACAGAATTGTGTTCACTGAGAGGAATCTATTGCTCCATCAACCTTAGGGCAATGTGGTCCAAAATAGTTGCTTTTAATGATTTCCTGTTCTGTGGAAGCACTTAAGGAGCTTTTCTCTTTAAATGTGAATGGGATACAAAGCTGCATTTACCTGATGAAAGACCAAATGTCTGGTAGCACAGAGGTGGATTTCTGTGCTTTTCCTGAAGTTGCATATACCATCCCTTTTACTATTCCCCACACAAACCCTTGCGGACTCTGCTAGGAATGGACTTTATTCCGTGCAGCAGGATGGTGGCAGGTCTGGAGGTGAAATATCCTCAGGCTACATGTCGTAATCACTGTCCAAACTGCCAGACAGATTCTTCTTCCTGCGGGCTTACTGAAACCATAACCAGACACATGTTGAGGGAAATGCCTTACAAACTGCTGGAGCATTAAAAGAGTTTATTAAGGAGTTGCAGTGTTTGTGTTACTCTGTTAAACGTGCATCTGGCGTGGAAAAATAATCTAAGCCATACAAGGAGGTGCTATTGTTTAAAAAGCCAGTTCACAGCCTTTACAGGCAGGTTTACGAGTCTTGCAAAGAGAGGAGCTATGCAGTCTCAGTGCATGGCTCAGCTTCACCAGTTCCTCTAGTTTGGGGTTTTTTTTAATATATATTTATGACATCTTTGTATGACAGCGTTACTTTTTGCTCTGAGCAGACTGGTTTGAAGATGTGAGCTTTTTGACCAGGTCACAAATTCTGATCTGTAGAGGAGTATGGGTGAGATAAAGGTCCGGGCTTGAGGGGATAAAGGAATTTCAGGGCAGCAGCCTGCAGCAAAGACATTTTGAATAGTCTGTCAACAATTAAGTGGGTTGGTGATGCTCATCCAAATCAAGTGAAGCTGGACTGTGCTCAAAGTGGTCTTGGCTTACCCGTTTCTTTCTCTTCTGGTTGTCCCAGAGACTTTGGGTGCCTCTTCTGTAATTGGATCCATATGGGTGGAAGCATGGACCCATTGAATGGCTGGGGCTTTTGCAAATAATGTATACAGAGTGGTTTACATAGTTCCAGTTTGTGGAATTATGTCTTATTCCATAGTGGGTCAAAGTATGCTTTAGAGGTGGAGCTGCTGGTGCTGTGTGGAGTCAGACTTGTCCAGCAGCCCCTCTTTTTGGTCCTGTTCCCATGAGCTTGTGATTTTGCCACATTTAAATTTTTTTTTGAGCTGAAATTTTCCATTCCACCATGGGGTTTTTACCTCGGGGTGTATGAAAAAAAAAGAACAAACCAGTAAAAATTGTGGAGCCACGTCCGAGTGGGAGATGGAGAGGGAGGGCTGTTGGCTTTGCTGTATGTGAAACAAAGCCGAGGCACAGTCCTGCAGCCATGGATGTGGAGCTGCCAGACCCGCCTGCTCTGCCTGGGATAAAAAGGGCCTGAATTTTGCAGCCAAATTGCAGTGTGTAGGAGTGGGCTTTTTCCCAAATCTGGTGCAGTTTCCTTTCAAAGAAATGGCAGAAAAGCCCTCAGGGGAGAAGCTCCCTTGCCTTTCATTTAGGAAGCAGCAACAGAGAGATTAGATGTAATTTTTTCTGTGCTACCTGTGGCAGAACAAGGTGTGTGACAGTGCCTCCAAGAAACCCCACACTCAGAAGAGCATGGCACTCCTGGTGCATGGTATCCATCCCTCCCATGGGACTCCAGTGCTCGCACACGGCATTCCCAGGCAAGGAAATAACTTGCAGCATCATTTTTGCTGCTTGCTCAGCTGATCTTTATCCTGTGCTTCTGTCAATATGGTTAAACAAATATTAAACATCACCAGGAGCTAGGCAGGGAGTGAGGAGCAGCCCATCCGCAGTGCTGGCTGTGTCTGTGGGAGCAGGCAGAGGAGAAGGTGCTATGGTGCTGTGTCATTGCCTTGTTGAGTGTCAAAACCCATCAGGGACAAGGCAGCAGTGGTGGCACTTCCCAAATGCAGGACGGCAGCATCTTGTCTGTGTGTAGAACACGGGTTTCCCAACGCCACTGAATTCCTCTGTGATGATCCCAAGTGCTGCCTGTGCTCCGGACCACTGCAGCCCCGCTAGCCTGTCTTCAACACCAGTGCCATGGAATGGGAATGCCTGGCTTTAGAGGTTACAGTTTGCACTAACATTTATGAGTCAGTAAAGCTTTCAGCACATGCCCCAAAAGTGGCAGCCCTGAGATGAGCAAGAAGCAAAGTGAAAAAATAATTGCAAGGCCAAGTGAGCCCAGACATTTTCTGACAGTTTTTGCTCCAGGATTTGTCATTATCTAGTGGGAAATCATGTCCTTACGTGTCAGTTTGTGCCACCAAAGTTGCCTGTACTTTGCAAAATAGAACTGTTTGCAGGGCAGACAAGCCATCCGTATTCTTTGTTTTCTTTCAGATCCTTTGATATGTCTACTGGCTGATAAATGCCAGCACAGTCACATAATACTTTTCAGTGCTTAATGCATGAGTCCCTGGCTTTTTGACTTAACTGCCTTACATTCTGAGTGGCACCATGGTGTCCTCTTTGGCTGAGGCTTCTGTGGTGCTACCCATAATTCATACTTCCTGTGGGAATTCCTCATGTATTTACCTTCCAGCCACTGTGGTATCTGTGTGTGGCCTTGACTCTCCACAAATCCTTGTTTCTCAGTGGGAATGTGACCCCAGTGTGGTTACTGAAGCCGCTTGGGTGGGTCTGAGTCCTTGATGCAATAATTTGTCTGCAGACCTTGAATAGGCACCTTCCCATGACACACTGTCCAGCTGGGATCATGGAATTACAGGGTGGGTGAAGGGGCTGCCCAGGGAGGTTTGGAGTCCCCATCCCTGCAGGTGTCCAAGGAAGGACTGGACGTGGCACTCAGGGCTCTGGGCTGGTGACAAGGTGGGCATCGGGTACAGCTCGGTCTAGGTGATGTCAGAGGTCTTTTCCAACCTAGGTGATAGTGTGAAATGGAGGAAGGAATTTGGGGTAGGAATGGATGTTTTCAACATCACCAAAGTTATCTCTGCCGTGGCTGCATGAGGCTGGTTAATTCATTTCAAGGGTGGACAGAAATGTTGTGTTCCACTTTTCCCCCTGTGACAGAAGTCAATGCAGACCATGTCCAGTGATATTTGAGTAAATACACTATGTAATGGTATGTACTCTGGTACCTACCTGGAGCTATGGCAGGGCTGCATTTTACCTCTTTATTTCAGTTTATCCTCCATAGAAGTGGACTTAATAATCACAATGTCAATTACTGCTTATTGTGCACTTTCTTATTGTTAAAAAAAACCACACTAACCTTCAATAAAAGCGCCCCTGAAGAATTGTGATGTTTCTGGCTTTTCAGGAGTATTTGAACAATGCATCCCTGCGGTCTGGGCTCACACACCACTGACAGCAGACTGTGGAACAGGTTCTCATTCAATAACCACAGTCCATCCATGCTAAAAAATAGAGGAACCTTGCTCCTGGAACCAAAAGGGAAAATATACTTTAAAACTGCAATTCTGGAAAGTGGCTGCCTCCAATTCTTGCTGCTTTGTGTAACGTAACAGTAGCCAAAATGAGTACATTTGATATTTGGGTGGAGATATTTTCTTCCATTCTTGCAAATTTGCACACCAAGTAGAATCTGATAATACTTATTTTACTGCTTAGAAATAGAATCATCTTATCTCAGGAAATCCTTATCACCACTAGGCATTTGATGAGAAACAATGAGTTAAAGATGATATCAGGCACGGAAGAAACCGCTTGTCCTGAGTAAAAGTGACTTATTTAGAATAAATGTAGACCTTTTGTATCTAGTGGATTTGAGTTTCTTTGTTCCATGAATATAAAACACAGTACGAGGATTTCCCCCCCATGAGAAAGCTTTTTGTACTTTTTTTTTCTTTTTTTAAGTTTCCACCTCAAAGCACATAAACTGTCAGGCTTTTAAGGAAGGGTTGCTTACCACATTTAGCCTAGAGAAAAAGCAGTGTTAGCTTCTCAGATCTTCTGCCATTGCACCCTGTGCTGATTTGTGCAAACTGAAGATCTGTCTGGCTGCTCCTGATGTTTCGCTTTTCCAACGTTAAGTTCTTTGGCCTTTATGAAGATTTCAGAAAATCACTTCAAATTCCTAGAAAAGCTGGATTACACCTCTTTTTACCAGTGAAAAAGTAGTGCTCTTAATTATCCCTTCTCTGATAGAGGCTTGGCAGGTTTGGGAATTACTTGTCATTAATAGGTTCTGTTAAAATTTTATGATTTTTTATTTTTTTAAATTGGACAGTATCATGTGGATGTAGAAAGTTCAAGCAGCCTCAGTAAGCTTACAGATACTATTCAAGCTTATTGACCTTACTCCATGAATTTCAACCCTTTTGCTGTGCTGAATCAAGAACTCTCTATGCTCGTAAGCGTCCTTCTTGTGCTTTGGGATGGAGCTTGTATCCAGGGGTGTGCTGTGCTCCTTGCATGGAGGCACAGGCTGCTCCAGTAGCTTCCAGTCCTGTGTGGATGTTTTTCCTGTGCATTCCCTCCTGTGACTTCCATAGGGGAATGTGCATGACAAGATGTAGGACTCGAGCCAGATACAGAGCCAGCCTGACAAAATGCCCCAGGCATCCAGGAAAGAGTAAGACACATTTAGATAAGGTTGCAGACAAAAATTCCATTAATTTGGTGTGCATCATAGTAGATGTGTGGCTCAAGCTGTTGCAGGAGGGGGAGCTCCCCTTTCCCTGGACTGGAGGGCCCTATGCACCAAAATAGGAAAAAATTCTTCTGCTGTGTTCTCCTTGTGTTTAAACCCCCATTGATGGGAACTTAATACATGTCTCTTAATTCTGCCTTGTATTTTTCCATTTTCCCCTGCCTCCAGACAAGGTTCTGTGTAACACGGTTTACAACTTCATGTCATTAATTAAGAAACAATTACAGCTGATGACTTCAATACCATCAACTTAATTTTCATCCTTACCACATTTCCCGTTTAAATTAACTGGTTTAGGGATTAACATGTTGTCATCATATCTGGGTTTTTTTTCTTCTTACTCTAAATCCTCCCCCTCATTTAAAGATTACTCAGAAAAGTGGTAATATTCCCAGAATATTCACTGGGAAGGGGTTGTTGGAGCAGGGCCTCGGGGCAGCCCTGGCGCCTCTTCCCGAGCTCCAGAATGTGGGAGCGCTGCAGAAGCTGCCTCCAGCATCCAGGGGGTAGAAGTTGGCTGCTTCCAAATATGTGATGAGAAATGATCAGTCCTCGGGGGCACATGAGAACAGGATGGGTTTTCCTTCAAAATACCAGAAAAAAACTTCTATCTGACTCCCAAGTTACCCTATTTCAGGGACTGGTGCTGTTTGGATCTGGGCCAGTCTTTTCGAATTTATCCTGATTTCCTGAAAATTTATTGGTAAATATTTTGACAGGCGTAAGACATCTGGCTATACTAAAATAAAGCTGCAGGGAAACACATTACACAACTTTTCTTTTATATTTTTTGCTCTCCACAAACAGATGTAATGGATCGAAGTGCCGAAACAGTGAAGGTTTTCATTAGAGAGCTTTCTTCAAAGAGCAAGTTTTGAGTTGGTTTTGCATTTCTTAAAATTGCAGGACATTGATCATTTCTTAGTGACACTTTTATATAGCCCATTAGCTTAACAGTATTAATTTGGTTTTTCTTTTTTTTTTTTTTTATTATCTTTTTAATTTTTATTTAAAACAAAACACTCTCTGCTGCCATCTAGCACCTCAAAACTCAGGTTAAGTTCACAAAATAGCCTTAGTTATAGATTGACACCCACTTCAGAGAGAAAACTGTGTTGCTGCTGATGATGGTACAGATATTTGACTGACTCAACAAAGAGGGAACATATTAAGATACAGCTCACTTTTGATGATTTGCAATGCAACAGTACAAAAGACCAGTCTTTCAAAAAAGCAAGACATAAATGCTTTTTTAGCAAAAGTAATACTTCCTCCTGTTTGGTTTTGGTTTTTATCTGCGATGGGTGTGAAAGGGAAGTACATGTTTCAAACTCTTGGCATCATCAGGGGAAGTAAGGCACAGAGACACCCTGAGCCAGAGCCTGTTTATCACCCCAGGCCGTGTCACGGTCTAGTAATTAATTATTTTTTATGCAAAGCCCAGGCATGCATGGCAGAGTTCAGATTTACAATATATATTCATTTAACAATGGATTTCTCTACTGCTTTCTGGGACAGACATAATTCCCATGCTTTTCATTACACATGCTGTTTAAATCTTGATCCTGAATTCTTATTAAAAATGATGAGATTTGACCTCAAAGTCTAATACCCAGTTTTGGAGACAAGGTGCTTGATGTGATTTCTGGAGGATTATTTTTAAGAGCATTCGTAGATTAGATCTTTGCGAATGGTTGAGGGATGTGCCCAATGAACCTTGTCTGCTGCTTTTCACCCACTGTTCAGCATCCAGATTGATTTTTATTCTGTAGTCCCTGAGACTGTGTAGCTGTGTGCTGTAGGGATACATCTGATATTTTTATTATCCCTTTGTTGATGCAGGAATGTGACAGTGCTGTTTCTGCCAACTTTTATTGGAGTTTCCCCATACTTAAAGGCAAAATGGTTTCTGATTGAAGTTTGAAGAGCTTGTAAGGCTCATTCCAATGGCTCAAAGTGTGTTTTACAGCTGCACTTCTCTTTTTTAGCTGCAAGTGTGTTTTAGATGATTGCTGCCTTCCTGCATTTGTTACCTGCAGTTTGATTTTCTTCCTGGATGGCAAATCATGAAATGGTTTTGAGTTAGAAGGGACCTTAAAGACCATCTTGTTCCACCCCCTGCCATGGGTAGGGACACCTTCCACTATCCCACGTTGCTCCAAGCCCCGTCCAACCTGGCCTTGGACACTTCCAGGGATGGGATATCTACAGTTTCTCAGGGCAACCTCCAAGGCTTTGCCATGGAGTATGATAACATGAGGTGATAAGTTACCACATGCTCGCTGGGGTGCTTCCGGCACCTACCTCATTCCCAAATAAACAGAAGATAATTTGTAGAACCACAGAATGTCGTGAGCTGGAAGGGACCCACAGGAATCATTGAGTCCAACTCCTGGCCCTGCACAGACACCCCAGCAATCCCACCCTGTGCATCCCTGAGATGTCCAAACACAGCCTTGGGGCCATGCCCTTTCCCTGGGGAGCCTGTTCAGTGCCAAGCATCCTCTGGGGGAAGAACCTTCTCCTGATAGCCAACCTCACCCTGCCCCAACACAGCTCCAGCCATTCCCTCTCATCATAGGGAAGATTGGGGTAAGGCACCCATCTGTGAAAGGGGATATCCAGATGGAGAGTTGTTGTGTGGCAGTGACTGGAGATGGGGCTGGCTGGCCATGAGAGTGGGAAGGAGCATATCTCCTACATCCAACCCCTTCCAGCCAGAGGTTGGCACAAAACGGCGGCAGAGAGGCAGGTCCACAGGGATAAAGGGAAAGGTTGCTCATTTCTGTTCATGAAATGCTTCCATGCACCTTCTCAGCCCGATGCTGGCTGGTGGGAGTGGAAAAGGTCTCACATCCTCTCTCCTCACACTGGCTTGTGGGGTTTTGGGGGGATCCCTGGGGAATGATTCAGAAGGGCACTGCAATACAGTGTCACCAGCTTGGAGAGGCATCTGCTGGCTCTGGCATGGGAGGTTCTTTGCTGTGTGTTTGTTGGGGTCCCATACTGACCTTTTATTTTCCGTGTGCCTGGGCCCAGTTGTATGTCACTAATGGGAATGGTGGCTGAACCCAGTCGCTGGTCCCAGTTTGTGGGTCACATTTCAGGGCAGTGTGTGCTCCTTCATTCCTGGAGCCTGTCACGCCAATGGTTGTGGCACATTCTATCCCAGCGCTGAGGGATTGAGTTACAAACGGACATAAGCTTTTGGTTTTTTTGCTTTAAAGTCATCAAAATGCAGAGTTCCATGAGGCAATGATTGTTTAATAACCAGCTGATCTTAAGAGTGTTTTGTTGTAATGCACCAAGTTGGTGTTTGTGAGTGTTTTGTTGAAGTTACAAAGCACTGATGCTTTTGGTTTGGAAATTGGTAAAAGCATGTGGCAGGGCTTCAAGCGCTGAGTGCTTTCAGATGCTGTGCTGCTCCTTTGATTATTGAAAATTATTCCAGCACAATCCTGCTAATTTTCTCTTTGTGCTCCCTTAATTTCAGGAGACTGTTAAAAAGTCCATCTAGGCAGAGTGCTTATTGCCACTGTGAGGGAGATTTTGCAGAGCCAAATTTTAGCAAATGCAGTAGTTTCAAAGGATTTGGAACATTTTCTTGCTGCTTTTCCTCTCCCTTTTTTTTTTTAATTTTTTTTCTTTTCAATTTGTGCACGTTTGTGTATGTGTGTGTGTGCATTCCTCACACTGCATCCCATTCCTTTTCTTCTCCACAGCATCCATGGCACACCACAGTACAGAGTAAGCTCATTTCTGCTTCCTTGGCATCCTGCAAGCTGAACATGGGCGGAGGATGTTCGGGAGAGGCTTTCTGAGCTTTGGGGGTCATTAAGCACAATCACACGCAGTCCTTGAAAGCCCAGGCAGGGAGGGCAGGAGCATTTATCCTCCCAGTAGCTTTGTACCTTGTCACCTGAAAACATATGACAAACACTGATTAATCTTAACACCATCCCAGTGTGAAAGGTGTATATTATTATATCCCTCTTGATGGAAGGGGAATCGGCAAGTAAGAAATTAAGCAATTTACTTTCTGACAGTGGCAGAGCGAGGTATAAAGGCTGGGTGTCCTGATACCTGCTCTCTCCATTAACAAGAGATGTATTTGTTCTCCAGAGGATTTTTCACTACCAGGGGTAGGATTCCTTTGCCTTTGAAAGAGAAATAGCCTTTCCCACACTGCTGCATCTTACAGGTTTTGCCAGAAATTACATTTGGCACGTTGTTTCTGTTCCACTCTCTCCCAGAAGAAAATAATTGGGGGGAAAACATCAACATCGTAATCTACATTAAAAATATTTTTCCCCAATATAAACAGGATTTAAGTTTATAGTTGAAATATATTTTACAATAATAAGAAGCAGAACTAATCCAAATCTGTATTATTTTGCTGCACAGAACAATTTTTCCTGCAACTTGCTTTCAGAATAGGTAATGAAATGTTTTATATCAATATGAATGAAATTTTGCAGCCAACCTCTCCTGAGTCAGTGCTATGAACTCCAAAAAATGTTGTTTACACAGTTGTGTTGCAGATTTAGTATCCTGATTTCCTACCCCGGGTTTTATGTGTAAAACACTCTCCTCATGGGAAGAGAACAGCACTTTCTAGCATTGCTTATTTCACATCCACTGCAAGAGGGTTCCAGGCTCACATTTCTTGCCTTTTGAATGCAGTGTCTAAACAATGGGCCCACCTTTCTTGTACTCTGTCATCACCTTTTTTTCAGAGGAGACTTCTGTGGTCATTGTATTGTAACCAAATATTGTGGCAAAATTTACCATGTATGAGATCAATGCTAAACTGAGAATCAGGATATTAAGTCAAAACTCTGCATTTTCCACATGATCTGAAACACCAGAGCATTTAATCTCTTGATCAGTTTTTTTTTTTTTCTGTGTGTGGTGTTTTTCTCCTTTCCCAAAATACTGCTAGAATTAAAAGATAAAGGGAGAATAAATTTTCTGCCTGTTCCACAGTCCTTGTCTCCCCCTCATGTTGAGGGTGTGGGTGGCAGTGCCTCCGGCACTCCTGAGAAACACCAGTGCCATCAGTTACATCAGCTTGGGCCCCAGGGCCTCTGTATCTTCTCCTGGCCATCCTGCTTGGGTCTGGATGCAGAAATAGGAAGAGAATAATTTCATAGAATTTCATAGAATCATAAAATGGTTTGGGTTGGAAGGGACCTTAAGGACCATTTAGTTCCATCCCCTGCTGTGGACACCTCCCACTATCCCAGGTTGCTCCAAGTGCCATCCAACCTGGCCTTGGCTGCCCCATCATCCCTTCCAGTGACGGGGCAGCCATAGCTTCTCTGGGCACCCCATGCCAGGGCCTCACCACTCTTACAGGGAAGAATTCTTTCCCAATATCCCATCTAACCCTGCCCTCTGGCAGTGGGAAGCCATTCCCCAATGTCCTATCAGTGCATACCCTTCTAAAAAGTCCTTCTCCAGCTCTCTCAGAGGACCTCAAGGTACTGAAAGGCTGTGATAAGATCATCCCAAAGTTTCTGCAGGGTGAACAATCTCAATTCTCTCAGCATTTCCCCATAACAGAGGTGCTTCAGCGCTCTGATCATCTCTGTGGCCTCCTCTGGACTCGCTCCAACAGCTCTGTGTCCTCCTTATGTTTCTGTCCCCAGAGCTGGATGCAGCACTGCAGGTGGGGGTCTCACCAGTGGAGTAGAGGGAGACAATCACCTCACTTGCCCTGCTGCCCACACTGCTTGAATTTGCAAAGGGGCTGCTTTTAAGATTGCCAAAAAGAGAAAAAGAGAAGACCCTTCCTGCCCATCCATAAATATTTCATTCTGATCATTTCTTATTCATTTCTTGGTTCACTGGGGGTGTAACATTTCCTTTGCTGCCATGGTGGCACAGGAGGCAGCCCAGTTCCATGGCTCCTGGCCACATCTTCCCCACTGGATACAGCTCTTGGTCAAGAAAAACCGGGACCACCAGAGCCGTCCAAAGAGGACATCTGGCCCTTGGCTGCAGGGAATGTGCAAATCCTGCAGCCCCAGATCCTGCAGGCATTTGCTTCTGCTTGGCTTGGAGCACGGGAATAATAGGTTTGTTCCATTGAGGCCAGCACTTAGGGGATAAACCATCCATATGCATGAGTGTTCCAGTGGCAAGTCCCCAGTTAGGGTTTCCTGGCCCTTGTGAAGAGCTGGAAGAAGAGCACATCTCCTGCCCAAGGGCTGCAAGGCTGCAGGGGCAGGCTGGTGCCAGGGTGGTTTTCAGAGCCCAGATGAGCTCCTGTGCATGGGATGGAGGGAGTTTGGAGGTGGCTCTCTGGGTGCTGCTGTCACCCATGCGTGCGCTGGGCAGGGCACGGCCACCAGTCACAGATGTGTTGGTTTGGGCGAGGTTTCTATTGTGTGTCCGTCCTGCGACCCAAGGGCTTGTTAAAGCCTTTGGCTTTTTCAGAGGTAGTGAATGCTCCAAGCTCCCTTCTGACTTCCCTTGCAGTTGTTGAAAATCAGCATTTTTGAAATTTCATTTCTCTGTGGCGTGATTTTTTGCATTGTCAACCAGGGCTTTAAATGGTGACTGTTCTTTAGTAATTTCTTTTAAGACAATGGTGGAAGATGCCCTTGATCTACAGACCAGGATTTTATTATTTTGTCATATACATTTTTGGTAGATTTCTTCTGCTGTTTCAGAACAAACAAATGGCACCAATCTCACTGCATCCAGTTGGGAATGCATTTTATTCTTTAGCAAAATGTTGTTGTAATAAAACGTTTTTGTTGGTTAAAATATTCTCTGCTTTATTTGTAAGCCACAAATGTGTCTTCCCATCTTGACTCTCACAAAAGAAGAAATTTTCCAGTGTGCCTGAAGTTTGTTAGTTAATTCAGTACAATGCCAATCAGATATTCTCTGAGAATTGCATAAATAATCGTTTGGGGCCCATGTTTTGCGTGTCTGTGTAATATCCAGTATAATTTTCAAGATCCTCATTCTTGAGGGTGGAATTGGAGGAGAGAATGTTTGAAGAGGATTTGTAATATTTACTGCAATAAAGAAATTTAGGGATTACTCAAAGATCCTGTCAGTATTTGGGTCAGAAATATAGCCCAGAGGTATTAGGATGATAGGCAAGTATAAGCATTAGACTGTATTAGTGATTTAGCTATCATAATAGCACAATAGTCCATCATGTGATGGCTTGTGCACTAAACATTTATTGTGGATTAGCCAGGAAAAATGCTCAAGCTGTCTTGCAAAGAGACCAGGGACGGTGACTGTTCCTCCTTTCAGCGGGTCTGTCTTGGAAGGGGGTATATTGGAGGGCAAGAAATCTGTGATTGTAGCAGAGAAAGGCAAAATTGTTTCCGTCTGAATTTTTAAATTCAAAAAATAAAATGTTGCCTTTGTAGCAGTAGTCAGCAAAATAAGGAGCAGTTGAGCTATTCTTCTTTGAAAAGGAATATTTGAGCATGAGCAGCCTGTCATAATTTAGATTACGTGTTTTGGGGAGCCATTTTAATATCCCCTCTGAAAACAATGACTCTATATGGAAATTTTTATTACATTCCCAAATAACAATTTTCTGTGCTGTGATTCCATCTAAATCCCTTTGCCTACTCTAAGTGTAAAAAAAGCTTAATCCACATGAATGTTGAAATACTGCTCAGTATAAATTGAGTTTCGTGTGATGTTTCTGAGTGTTTTCTTATTTCATAAACATGTACTTTTTCCAAAGGAAGCTGGAGATAATGGGCAAAAGTCTACAATTCCTTTTTGCTTTGTTAGGCCAGGCTTAAGATCCTTTGATCCTCCCCTCCTTCTCCATGACCTGTGTTAGGGTCTTAAAATTATACATTCCAGATTACACCTCCACAATTTTCTGTCCTGGGATGATGAAAGGATTTGCGTATTATGGTAATAATATAAAGAATCCTTTTGGAGCCTAGTTAGCGTGGCTAATTTGAAACTACAAAAAAAAAACCCAAAAAAGTCATTTCCAACGCAAATTATAATATTCATAAAGTGCTAAACAGATACCTAAGTAATTTCTAATCGCTCTCATATTCTCGAGTGTCTTGCACTGGCCTTTTTTTGGCCTGTCTGCTGGCTCCCATTTAATTTGTCCTTAGCTGTGTGCAGTGGATTAGCATTTCATCAGGTTGGATTAAGATTGAGCTGACACTGAAGCTTTCTTTTTTTCCATGCGCGTGTGCGGGGCCGAGCGGATCCATGCACGTTCCGTTATCCCGCTGCCCATCCCAGCAGCCTCCCCGAGCACGTGAGGGAGGGGGGACAACCGAAACAGATGAAACACGCGTTAAAAAAACGTTAAAAAAACCACAAAATAATTTTTTAAAAACCCCAACATGCCCCGAGGGAAAAATTGCATTGAGGTTGCTGGCTGGGTCAGTGCGTGAGATTTCATCGGGCTAAAATGATGTCACATGGAGCGAGGGCTTTAGTGGTTTTATTTAGCTCCTAATCCCCACACACTGCTCGGCCAGTTGTCCATGTGCGCTCGCCGTCCCCAGCGGCACAGGATAAAGCATCTGGGCTGAGCGCGGCCGCTCTCCTGCGCGGCTGCTCCGCACGGCCAGGGGCAGCCCCTCCGCCGCATGCTCTGCCTGCTAAGGTTACCGACCATTCATAATTCAGGGGGCACTCGGAAACACAAAACCGCCCGCCGGTGGTTTCTGAAGTCCCAGGAGGGCTCAGGCAAAGCACGGTCCGGTTTGGATGCGTGCCGGAGAAGCGCTGAGAAGGCAGGCACCTCCTCTTCTCCGTGTCAGCGGGAGCAAGCGGCCTCGTGGCGATGCCCATCCCCAGCAAGCACCCCAACATCGGCCGCTCGCAGAGCTGGGACGCTGCCGGCTGGTATGAGGGGAACTGGGAGAGCGAGAACGCCTTCGAGTACCAGAGGCCACCGGGCCGGAGGAGCTCCCTGACCTATGGCGGTGAGGGTGGCTGGTACGAGCCGCCGCGGGCAAATGATATCATCTTGCAGGGCGGTGCGGAGCTGAAGCAAGAGGCGTACCCGTACCAGGATGCCACCTTCGCGCCGGGGCCCCTGAGGAAGGGATCTGTCCCCGACTTCGCCTACTGCGACCGGCCGGCGCCCATGGCGGCCCGGGGCTCTCTGCCGCCCCAGGATTACTACAGCGAGCCGTCGCTGTCGGCGAGGTCACCCAAGGACCCCCGCTGCTACCGCGACCACGTGGCGGGCAGGCCGCTGGCGAGCTACGGGGCACCCGGCAGCCGGCTGTCCTGGGACCAGGCCGCAGTGCGCCCACCGGCCCCGCCGGACGCCGCCCGCCTCTACAGGGACCCCAAGCTGGCTCTGGACGGGCAGCGGATGCGTGGCAGAGATGTTTCCCCGGCGTGGTACGGCACGGAGCCCCCCGGCCCCCGGTACGCAGCAGAGCCACCCGCCTTCCCCAGCAGGCCGGGCTACAGCGATGGGGCAGAGCGGGCTCCCGAGGCGGCAGCGGCCAGGCAAGCTGCCCCCACCTGCCTGGTGGTGGATCCCACCACCAGCACCGGCACCAGCTACGGGCCAGGCAGGGAGAGCACCGGCGCTAAGGGTCCCTACGACAGCTACGAGGTGACGGTGGCGACTCCTTCCCACCCGCCGGTGCCCCCCACCTTTCCTGGGCCGGAGGGCAAGAGGAGCTTCGACCCCGAGTTTGTGGCTCTGCTGCGTGCGGAGGGCGTCTCGGAGAGCACCTTCGCTGCCCTGCTGCAGCAGGGCTTCGACTCCCCGAACCTGCTGGCCATGATGGAGGAGAACGACATCAAGTCGGTGGCGCCCAATCTGGGGCAGGCCCGCGTGCTGTCCCGCATCGCCCACAACTACAAGGCAGAGATGCAGCTGCAGAGGCAGGAGCGCAGGAGCGGAGCGCTGCGCCCCAGGACCCGCTCCAACAGCTTCAGCCACCGCAGCGAGCTCCCGGCAGAGTACGGGGTGCCCACCGTGGACGGCCCCGGCGCATCGCAGCACCCGCCGCCGCTGCAGCCGCTGTCCCCGAGAGGCGTCGAGATGCACCGCCGGCCATCCAGCGCCCCGACTCAGCACCTGCTGGAGACCACCACCTACCCAGCCCCCGCGGGGGCTCCTGCGGGGCCGCACTTCCTCCCCGGTTCGGGATACAATACCCCCCTGCCTTGCAGCACGCACTCGCGTCCCGCCTCTGCCTACTCTGCTCCGGTCGGCTTGCCCATGACGGCGGCCAACCCGCACGCCAGCCCCAAGACGGCGTACCTCACCACCTACACCGTGCCCATGGAGCTGATGAAGAGGGAGCGGACAGCGGCGGCGTCACCGGCACCCAGCCCCCACGGCAGCCCCCAGCTCCTCCGCCGGCCGGGAGCACCGGGGGACGGCGGCCTGGCACCCAGCGGACCCGCCTTCCCTGCCCAGCTCTCCCCGTACCCGAAGCTCAGCAGGCGCACGGGGCCCCCCGTCATCGTCTCCACCATGGCATCGCCTGAACCAAGTAATTACTGAAGGGGCTTAGTCCATGCAGTAGTTTAGAACCACCTTGTTGTTGCTTAACTTACCCCTCAAAAAACCCACCGTCAAGTGTCATTGGGGGTTCATGCCTAAATATTAAGACGCTGTCCTACTTAGAAAAGGAGGTGAAGGGGATTTCTGTGCAGGGCTGTGCCGGCCATATGGAGCTAAAGATGCTGGTTCTCGCTCTGTGGTTAAATTCCAAATATTTTATTTGTTTAGCCAACTTCAGTTAAACATGAGTGGTATCTCAGATAATGCTTCCAGGGTTAATCTTGCCGTTCCCGTTGTTTGTAGAGAACAGGAGATTAGACGCTGTGCTGGCTGAGCAATTAGGACTACAGGGTTTGCTGCAGATTGACTTTTTACCGCTGTTACCAGGCACAAATGTGTTCCTCCGAGGAAATGGTTAGCATTGTTTTGACTAAATTCATCAGATAGTTAATGGTGTTATTCGAGAATCGACTTACCTTTGGCCATTACCTAAGGCTTTTCTTCTTATTATTAATTTGCTGTTTTATCAGGCATACAAAATAAACCCCTTCATTTCCTTCTCGAGATGCCTGTAAGTGAAGCGATAGAGCTGTTAAAGTAATAGGGCTGTGCTTAAAACTAAAAGCCTGTCATTAAGCACTGGAACAATAAAAATGAATGGTGGCTCCTAGGCTTCCCTTCCCCTTCTAGAAACGCTCAGGCCCTTGGCTGTTTAGACGAAAAGCTGAACAATCCAAGCCGGCTCTGCTCCTCTGCTTTGGAGATGTATGTTGATGGTAGGTAGCACTCAGAGCCTGACAGAAAATTAACCCCAAAACCACCTGGAAAAGTATAAGAGAATTCATCGAATGCATTCGTTTGTGGCGTGGAAAGACACCCCTTGAAATGTTTTTGCCGGCAGTGACTCTGTGAGCAGGGAGTTTTCTCCCTGTGCAGCTCAGCTGAACTCTCATGCAAACAACTGCCGAACAATGTGCTGTACCAGCACACACACACAAAGCTTTAATGAGAGGGATACCATTTATAGGCATCGAGACGGTGCCAAGCTGGTGATGCCATTCCAGAGGAATCTAAATAAAGAATGATTTTGTGAGTGGAAATGATAAAGTTGTCAAAATGCAGACACTTGGCACACCCCTTTCCCTGCCATACCATAATTACACAGCTAGGAAGTAAGCGCCGGTCCTTTCACGCTTATGAGTCCTTTATGTAGCTGGTGTAATGTATTGATTTCTAAAAAATGCTTCAGTATTAGGCAGCATGTTCTGTGTTGACATGGATCAGATGCTAAAGTAGTACATCCAGGCAGTATTTTTAAATAAATGCGGCTAAAAAGATGAACTGGCATAATGTGGGGAACACAAATATGTTCATTTATTTGCGCTATGTCTGATTGAGCGGTCGGTGCCGACATAGCGAAAGCTCTGGGCTGAAGGACCTCCAGAGCACAGGGATTGGGAGTAATCTCCTCCACCATGGGAAACAGATCCCTCCTTGCCTGTGTCTTGTTTATTAACTGCAAACCTTGTTCTCTAAAAATCTTTAGATTATCCCTTCCCTCCACCAGAATTACTGGTGCACAGCAAGAAGAAGCCAGCAGCATTTCTGTGCTGTTGAGCTCTTTCTTGCTACTCAACCCTCTTTTTTTTCTTCTTTTGCCTACGACCATCTCATTTGCATGAGGATGACATTTGTTGCTCCAGTAATTTCATCTGATAATGGCCAGCTTGCAAAGCGGATCTGAAAACATATTCCTTAATTATGTGTTGCCAAGCAACGAGAGGGTTTGGCCATAATCACAGAAAGATTATCTTCTCATTGAAGGCCCTGAAAGGTTTAGCTGAAGTAGGACCTGTAAAATTGTCTTCATTTTTATTTATTTCCCCTTTTTCCTTTCCAAATAGCCTGAGAGGTTTTCTTCCTGTTAAACTAAATTTTAAAAGTAGAAGCCGAGGTAGAAGGATACGGATTAAAAATGAAAAAGTGCGGTGGTTTGTAGATGTTTGAGCTTTGTTGAGCAGGAGTGTTCACACTTACCCACGAGGGGATAAGCTGAGGTTAGAAATATGTTAAGATGTTTTAAAGCTTTGAGTGGATGGCAGAAACTTGACTAAATCCAGAGAAATTGTATTTGCCAGCAGGAAGAGCCAGGATTCGTTTTTAGGAGCAATGAGCCTTCTCCTGGCTGTAGCTTTGGCTGTGGATACTCAAGTCACAAGGTGAAAGCAAATTCAGTATTAAACTCTGTCTCCAAATGGCTGCAAATATTTTCTGTTGGTGTAGGTTAATGTCTTCCCAGTCAGCAGAGGTTTATAAAGTGCATGTTACAGCCCAGTCATGTTTTGAAGCTCGTTATATGGATAAGACCTTAAAACAGATAATTCTGGGGTTTTTTTAAGTCTTGTTGAACTATGCATTGTAGTCTTTCTGCAGTGAGTTTTTCCTAAATATCCCATTTGTCATTTTGTGCTGAGTTTGACACTCCGTGTGCATTCTGCACAGCTGTGTTCACTTTGGAGTTCAGGCAGAGGGCTTGCAGGAGGAAGGTGTCTTCTCCTGCCTGGTATTCCTGATGGTAGAGGCAGGATCCTGGGCAGGGATACAGGCACGTGCCACATGTTTATGGACATGGTCAGATAACGGAAAACGAGGAATGAGATTTAGTGCTGCAACTGCTTTGCTTTTCATAAAATAATTATTAAGAAGTTAGATAAATTGCCCTTCCTGGGAGTTGCAGGGTTGTGTGAAGAGAAGGTGGTGAATGAGCAGCTTAAACCCTTTGCTGTGCTGGTAAAGTGACGTCTCCAGAGATGAGCCGGCTTCCCATGCCAGGAGCTCTCCTGCCACAGTTCTGGCAAAGCTGCTGCTCTCCGTGTCATTGAGACCTTGTCAGGAATAGCTGACAGGAATGCTCCTGCAGCCATCCACAGGATCACCAGTAGTGAGCACACCAAGTCAACTCAGTGGTGAGCAGGAAGAAAGCCCTGCAAGATCTGAGAGACAAACACATGTCAATAGGAGGGCTGAGCCAGAGCGGGTTTGTGGCCAGCCCCGTGCTGAGCTGGGAGGGAGTGCAGGGAAATAAATAGTCCAGGTCAGCAAAGCTGGTTAGGGCAGGCAGCATCTCACGGTCACTGATCACATTGCTGCAGCTCCGCCTCCAAATTTTGCAACTTCGATTTATGATGTTTGCTAGTATTTTTATTAGATTACTTAATTTACTTTTTCTTTTTGATCCAATGTTTTAGTAGTAAAGCAGTTGGCAGATGAGAAGTCTTGTATTTTTGTAGCTAGCCTGGACTTCTCCCAAACAGGGGCTGGTCCAGATTTCTGTTTCTGATGCTGTATTAGGGAGCTTAAATGGGAAATGGTGATTCATTGCAAATACGTGTCTTGGGTAGTTTTTCAAGCTCTTGTTTACACATGAAGATACGAAAGTGAATTATCACAAAAGGGGAGATGCTTCCCGCAGGGATGAGGAGCAGCGCTGCCCTGTAAAGTCAGGTGGGTATCATCAGGAAGCAAGAGAAAAATTACTTGGCTGTGAGATTTGGTTGAAAGCCTGACCTTTTCATGGGCAGGGAAAGCCAGGCTGAAGGCAGCTGCCCTCCTTGGACAAGTTGTTCTCTCCAGAGTGAAGGGAACTCACCCTCTCTCTTTTATCAGCTTAGAGCGCAGCTAGAAATGCTTTTCACTGTGATTAGCTCAGCTCTGCTTGTGCTCTTTAACACCTCGTTGTGATGCCTTTTATTGGTATTTTCTCCCCTGTGACAGATAAAAACTGCCTTAACCACACGTAATTGCAGGCTGAAACTCTTCACATGGGCAACCCCCACAGAGGAAAGGGCATAGGCAGGAACAAAAGCCTTGGTGGCTGTTAAAGGATGGTTAAAAGTTCCCATCAAAGATGGTTAAAAGAGCAACATTTGCCCACTCTTATAAACTATTAATTCTTTTAACCTAATTAAAGCTATATGGCCATAACTTTCTATGGGTGGGGTTTAGCAGGATAGTTCCTACACAATATAAATTTCCTGAGCATTTGTTGATGTTGATTTATTCTTTGCCTAGTACAGTGGAGAGCTCAGAAATCGACTTCAGGTTTTCTTGCCTGTGTTTTCTGTACAAACTACAGCACAGAATCACAACGTGTCCATGTAAGGCCGCTCAATTAACAATCTGGGCTGAAACAGCACCAAGAGAAGCTCCGTGCACTGAATAAATCTGATGTAATTTGCACATTGACCTGACAGACCATAGCATGTCCTTGGAGCCATTCCCAGCTAGTGTGTCAGTCCAGGTAAACGCTGCACTGCGCTCATTAACAAAAACGCCAAAAATGGAGTAATGTTTTTAACTGAGATCATAAGTTCCATACAAAAATACAGTTTGAAATAAGCAGATGGGTCTTTCTCGTGTCTGCTGTCCCAATGGTCGCAGCATCAAGACATTAATGATAAGGGAAGTACCTGGGAAACTCCCAGTGATTTTGGGAATGCCTTTGAAAGGCTCAGAAGGACCAACCTCAGCTGAGCACGTGAGTGGGTGGATCTTAAAATGGAAGGGACCCCAACTGCCCACCTTAGTAGGGTGAGTGGCTGAAGAACAAAATGTGCAAGAGATGTGCTGCTGACTATCTTGATATAACACTGACTATCTTGGCCAATGTGCACGTACAGTTCATTGGTGGCAGAGAATATGCTTTTAAAACACTTATTTGAAGGCTAAAATATGCTTTTTATAATGGTTTTATCAAAAGCAATATGAAGTGTCAAAGTCATTCCAGTTGCAATTCATTGACTTTAGTGCCGTGGCAATAAAAATGAATTTGGCCTGTCAAAGGAGAATGTGTTGTCAGATGCACAAGTGTTGTCATCTTCAATTTACACTTTCCTTTCACCCTGTGTCTCTGGTTCTCTAGCATTGTTAGGACTCTCATATATCCAGATCATTCTCTGACTATATTTACTGACATTTTTTTAGCTTTCTCGTAAGTAGTTTCCATAGCTACAAACTTTGTGTTCACAGAGGGGAAAAAAAAAATTTAAAGGTTTCTTCTTATTATTGTATTAAACATTTTTTATATTTCTTCTCCTTGTCATTCTCATATCATCACACTGCAGCCCAGTTTAATGAAAATGCTGCACAACTGAATTGCCTGTTATTTTTAAAAGCAAAGTAGGTGCTGAGCTGAATCCTTGAAAAGCAGGAGACCAACATCATTAAGCCACTGATGTAGAATAGATGTTGCAGACGTAAGACTGGTATTAGTAAGGTTTATAGATGGCAACTGGCAGGCAAGCTTTTGACTTTTACACCTAAATAAAACCTGACGTTAACAGCATTTGGCTGGCTTTTGGTAAAGAAAGGTAATCTTTAATCTCTTTTGTCTGCTGTTGGTAGTGTTTTGTTAAAGATGAAGTGTTACTTCTGGGAGTGGGACGAGCGTGGGTTGTTTTTCCAATATTTAGTTCTGCCTCTCCAGTAGGGAGGTGCTGGGCAGCCATGCCCCAGACAGGGCAGCCTGGGGGAAGGGTTTGGGCAGAGGTGTGGGGCAGCAGTGCTGGGTATCAATGCCCCAGACAGGGCAGCCCTGGGGAAGGTTTTGGGCAGAGGTGTGGGGCAGCAGTGCTGGGTATCCATGCCCTGGGCAGGGCAGTCCTGGGGAAGGGTTTGGGCAGAGGTGTGGGGCAGCAGTGCTGGGTATCCGTGCCCTGGGCAGGGCAGCCCTGGGGAAGGGTTTGGGCAGAGGTGTTGGGCAGCAGTGCTGGGTATCCATGCCCTGGGCAGGGCAGCCCTGGGGAAGGGTTTGGGCAGAGGTGTTGGGCAGCGATGCTGGAGCTGCTCTGTTCGGGGAAACAGGAGGCTACAAGTGCCCAGCACCATGTCCAGCACCTTGCCTTGTGCACCCATAATCCAATTAGCTGCTCCAGAGCAGATGGAGCAGATTAGTGCCCGGCTTTCCTTCCTCGACCCTCTCCCCTGGTGCAGGGGGTGTCCGGCCAACAATCGGCTTAACCGTGGGTCGCGTGGCACAGCGTGGCACAGCCCCCACCCTGCCCGTGCAGGGCCTCCCACTGCCCCTCGGCATCCCCCAGCCTGGTGGCTCCACTTCCTTGGTAGTTTGGAAGCCCTTCACCTGAATTTGCCAGGCATACATTCCTTTTTTTGTTTGCAAAGAGTATGTGCAACATGGCCACCAGATGTGTGAGCTGTGCTCCGCTTTGGAACAGCCGCAGTGGGTCAGGGGTGGAGGACTGTGGTCCTTTCCCACCTGCAGCATTCCCTCCTGGAATCTCAGCCAGCAAATGTTGGGTGGCCAAGGGAGATGATGGCCCCTCGCCTCATCTTGTAAATGAAAGCAGTGTCAGGCAAGGAGAGGCTGGGAGAAGTGACACCACAGGACAGTTCCTGCCCTTCCCAAAAGTGTTACAGTCCCTGGGAAAAGGGTGGTTTAGGCTCTGTAATCTGACACATAAGCATGTTGTCACAATAAGAAGGAAACCAGCAGGGCTTATCTGCTGGTGGAGATCCTTGGTAAATACTGGTATGAACAGCCAAGATGGCATTCTCATGTTTTATTTATATATGCAGATATGTATAGACATGAAAATGGGGGGAAAAAAAATCTCAAAAATATAATCAGTGTCTCAGTCATTATCCATTTGGATCAGTGCTTCTTCAGTCTTCATTGTTTGCCAGAAGTGTCTTGTTTTGGTTATCGAGCAATTTATTATTTCCTAGCTTGGCAAGGAAACAAGCAGACGTGATTTTGTTTAGACAGCAAACACAGTGATAAGAAATAATTTAGGATATACTTTCCATGAAAAAACGTAGAAAAAGAGGGTCAGAACTGAGGTGTCATGGAAACATTTGGCATGTGTTTTCCAGATGTGAAGGTGGTATCTCCAGGTGGGTTCCCTCCATCCAGGGAGCATCAGGAGGTGTAGTGTGGTGGGATGCCAGAACCTGGCGATACCCCCCTGACTCTCCTGCTGGTCTTCTTAACCTTAACACGTTTCCTGACACTTGTGCTAAACATTGCAAATCCCTGAGCGATTTCAAGCTGCCTCCTACACATTCCCTTACTGACCCTATAGATTATCAGCCTTTTCTTAGGATGGCCCAGTCTCTTATTGGAGTCTGTTATGTGCAGAGTGAAAAAAAACAGGAATGGAGATGTCACATGCATTTATTTTGTTCTCTTCCCTCTTCTGAGTGCTTTGTTAGAAAGGTTTAAATGAATATTGAAAAAGTACAGTAGTTCATGCACGTGCATATATTCCGTTTTGTTGATGCAAGGAATCTTGATTAATATTATGAAGGATAAAAGAGAGGATTCAGTGTGGACAGCAGAGAGCTTGTCAGTATCTAGACCATCCTGCTGGGACACTGAAGTCGTCAGGAATGCAGAAATGCATCTTTAGTTATCCCACCTGGCCAGCAGTTCCTGTAATCTCCTACTGAGCTTTCCCTGCCTCTGAATTCTTCCTCATGTCGAGTGGACCTGCATGACAGTGGGAGCTGTTATCCTATCACCTGAAACATTTGGTTTAAGAGTCTTAAATTTCCATTTCATTCTTGTCTGCAGCGAATGTGGTCTTGTTTCATCTGCAGTCAGGGCTAGAAGGTCCCCAGACCAGGATTACTAATAACTAATGACATCAGGGCAATGCCAAACAACCTGTCATGCTCTGCAGTGGAAGTTTTCCCCTCAGGGCTCATTTTTATTCAGCAGGGAAGGTGTTCTCTGTATTTGCTGTTCATCCTGAAAGCCCAGGCTCCCTCGGAGCAGTGTGGCATCTCCCATGCCGTGCTCTGGCCGGAGGGAGAGCCAGGGGATCATCCACCTGGTGTGAGATAAGCAAGATACAGAGATGCATCCCATGAACCAGCAGCCCCATGCTCTGGCTCATCAGTTCTTTTTCACTCCAGTTTTGTGTTTCTGAAGCTTGCATGAAAAAGGCCAACAAAATTATTATTTCTAATTTTTGTAGAATACCGTTCTGGAGGAGCAATTTCCAAAGTAGGGCAGTGAGTCAAGTTCACTTGAAAAATGGTGATTTTGTCATTGATTTCAATAGGAGAAGGATTTTTACTCTCTCGTGCAAAAGGAACCAGCTCTACATCACTGATTTTTATTGCATTTCTTAAAATTAGATCTACAAACCCAGTGGTTTCCTAAGCAGGAGAAGCTGTAGGTTTCATGCATTGGAAGCCTGTGCATTATTAAAAATAATAGGATAGATTTGTCAAATGGATAATGAGTAGGTTTCTTTCTCTGTTTTTCAGTGTTTTAATGAGTGCAGGAAATGTTTGCTATTTATTTGCTTCAGGTTTTACCAAGGAGCTTTGGAGATAATTGTCAAATTTCCAAGTGTGTATCAATATTTCATGAAGCTCTGTTTTCCCTCTGTACATTCACAAGTTGGGTCGTTAGCACTAGGACTGATATTAACAGGCTGAAGTAAGGCATGAAGAGGAATTCCACCAAACACTTGCAAGTTTGAAAACTTCTGAAACAAAATTCTAGTCAGGTCTTCTGGGTAAAATAAATATCGGTGATATTGCTTGGTTTCACATGTTAAATCTGTCAGAGAATTTCTTGTTTGATCTCAGTTTCTGTGGTTTATGGACCTGATCCAGAGAACACCAGGGCTTTGTGTGTGTGTTCTGTGTGTTTGGCCTCACGCCCAGCACTTACCACAAATTGGGGTGTACCTTACAAAGATAGGATATCCATCCACGTCATCCTTTGGAAAAAAGCAAATTCCACCTTTCCTACTACCAGCAAATTAAATTGTGTTGAATTATTAAAGCTCGAATTACTTTTAGACGTGGTACCAGTCAGCACTTATGCTGACTATTTAGTTTGCTGTTGACTATTCAGTTTTGGGTTATTTTTGCATGGTCTTTGAGGTGCAGAACTGGCTGTGTGTTAACAACTTCTGTTCTGCTTTGGACATTTAAAAGAGGTTATGTTTTGCATACAGTTGAATGTTTCCTTTTTCTTAATTTCTGACATTTTTATGTAAAACCATCATATACCTGTTCTCATTCTGTTTAGGCAACTTACCCCAATTTTGGTTTGCTCAGCCTAAAACTCTGGTGTCAGGCTGGCTACTGCTCCTATTCATGATCTAGCCCAACTAGCTCAGTGCGAGGCTCTCAAGACAAAAAATAACTCAGGAAATTAAAATTACTCATAGATACAGACCCATTATGCTCTACTGTAGAGAGGGTGCGAAATTAACTGATAAATTAATGTGGCTTTTTGACCATTCTAAATGGTTGCCATAAGTGCTTCACCAGGCACAGCTGAGTGGTAGCTGGGAAAGAGCAAAAACTGAGACTTTAAACTTGATTGAACTACACGAAGTCTGGAGCGTTAATGAGGAAAATCTGAGCTGGAAGGTGGATGGAAGGAGCATCCAGGGCTTCTGAAACAGGAAAGTGCTTCAGAGTTACAAGTGATCAAAGCAAAAGGGGACCAAGGGTGCTTCTCTTGAGAGGGAAGGATGGACTTCTGCGGGATGTTTGACAGAGGGGTTTTTGAAGATCCTTGGAACTAGCAGATGTCAGAACTGGCCTGTCCATCAGTATTTTGGGATCATTTTAGGATTTGTGACACTATGGGCTGCAATAAAGCGAAGGAGGTCACTTGTGAACACAAACAGCAGTGTTAATCATGGTTAGCAGTTCAGGAAGAGACAGAGAAATGGCAGTCATGTAATATTGACACAACAGGAGTGTGTGGAGATAATGAATTCAGTCACAGCTCGATATGACAAAGTTCCAGACTGTAAACAGAAATATTTGTCAGAGGGGAGACAGTGCTCAGGGTGAAAAACAGGTGCTTTGCTAAGTAAAAATCACCTTGTAAAGGATTTGCAGCTGTGAGGGGTTTGTAATAGAAATCCAGAGCAGATCCATTTGACTGCCTTGTCCTTCTAGGAGGGAGTTTGGAAAGTTGGAAGTTAATACGTCTTGTAACTTGTGCTTAGCTCTGAAACGGAGCTTTTCTCATGTGGTATTTCTTTTGTGGTAGTAGATGAGCTTTGTCCTGGGAAATGCAGAGGGAAGTCCCATCCTACCATAGCTTTTGGTACAGGAGGGGGACTGCCTGAGCAGAGGCTGGGGACAGCACAGCCACAGTGTTGTGTCCTCAGCAGAGGTGGCACCAGGGAGAGGAGTGGTGCTGAGGAAAGCAAACCTGACCAGTTGTCCCCATCCACGTGCTCTCCTCCTTGTGCAGCCGGCTGAGGCAGGGAGAGAGGGGTTGGATCAGCGGAGAGGGAGACTGGCCTTTCCCAGGGGAGAAGGCAAATACATCGGCACAGACGTGGAAAGCAGATCTCTCAGAAGGGCTGGGAGAAGCAGCACTGGCTCCTACAAGGCTTGGTGCTCAGAGGTTCTGCACTGTGCAGTCACGTTGTGCAGGCGGTTCAGCCTACGGGAAGTTGCAGAGCACATGTGAGAGCCAAAGGAGAAGCTCCACTCTTCTCCCAAGGGACAACGAACTGTTCTGCTCCAGGAAGGAAGAGGCATCAGATCCAGTAAAGAAGAGCACTGCTGCTCTAACTCCTCCTGCAAAGCCTCTCGCACTCCTCCCAGAGCCCTCAGGCTCCAGAGCTGCAGCTGGACTCAACAAGACAAGAATTTGCAATGCAATTCCTATCCAGGTTTTGGTGGTTTTTTGGTTTGGTCATTGATTGCCTGTGCCAGGTGCCAGGAGGACACAATTCCTCTATGTGATGCCACTTGGGAGGATCTGGCCTTACTCTGCATAATTTCCTGGGAAATCTCCAATTTCCTTTACTCCCACTCTAGGAAGTTATTAGGCACACTGAGCTAATACGCCTTTTACCTGTTTGTTTAATCTGCTCATAAGGCACTTAGAGCCCCACGGTTCTTTGAAGAAGCACATACTAAGGGGTGCTGGACAGCCCGGGCTGCACACACTGCTGCCAGCAGGCAGGGCTGGAAACTGCCCCACTGAGACAAAGGGAGCAGCTTTCCTCCAGCACAAACACATCTGGAGAAGTGGGAAAGGAAGGAAGAAGGCAGGAGAGCAGAAGGAAGAGGAAAATACTGGAATCAGTAACTGTAATCCAACCAAAATACTGTGGCAGGACAGAGGGTGCCCTAAAGGTGGCCAGTTTCTAGGAAAGCATTCCATGCTTGGGAAAAATGGTGCTGGTAACAGTCACCAAATGTTTGTGTTCCAAATTTTTTGTACTCTTCTCCTCTGAAGCTGGCGCAGTTACACACTTTGTTTGTTTGCCTCTAGCTCCTACCCTTTGTGGAGTTAGAAATACTCTGACTCAAGTCCTTCCAAATACAGCAGTGCCATGCTTGGTAAGTGGGTCATGAGCCCTGAGCAAAGATTTTCAATCAGAATTTGGCAAAATAGCAATTTAAAATTCCTTTCAAAAAAACTCTTGGTTCCAAGGTTTTGCATTAAGGTTAATTTTCTGGTAAACTGTGTGTGACCTGTGCTTTGATGCTGTTTATTAAGCCATGTGGAGCTCCTGGGTGTCAGTGTAAGGCAATTTTGGCAATCCCCTGGAGTGATACCCATATTCTCCTGTCAAGTTTGGGATGATTCTCATCTCCTGCCTGGAAGTGGATCATGAGGGTGTGCTCTGAGATCTCTTTTTGGAGCCACACTCTGAAAACTCAGCCTTACTGCTGCCATTGCTCTGTGGTCACCTGTCTGCAGCCCACAGCTCTGCTCCTCAGCCTCCCTCACATCTGAAACTCATGTTTTGTTTCACTGTGTGGCTGGTTTGAAGCAGGAAAACCTGACCCCCCCATGCTCAGTCAGATGGGGGCTCCCATCACCCCGAGGAGCATGCGCAGCCCTGGGAGGCCACAGCTTCATGTTCAATTACAGTGAGAGCATCTCAAGTGTGCCCCTGGAAACAGTCCATGACCCCTGTTTCTCCTTGGCCAGAGTCCTGTGCTGAGGAGGGGCATCAGCATGTTGGTTTTCTGTTGCAGCCAAGGGGTGTTTTCCTCTGCCTTTGCCTTCCCAGTCTCCCCAGACGTTGTCTCTTCCCCAGGAGCGCTGTTTTGGCACCAGACGTTGAATTTCTGTAGCGGGATGTTCAGTTGTCTCAGCACAACAGGTATCAGCTTCTTTCTGATCACAGGTGTCAGGTGCTGGTCAGATTGACAGATCCACATGTGACCAGTGCAGGGAAAAGCTGCAGTTTCTCTGCCTGTTGTTTTCTTCCCTTTTCTGTGCAGCCTCTCTGTCCCTGTGCTGGTCTGAGAGATGTGCACGCTCTGAAATGTCTCTTCTTAGAGAGTTTGTTGTGCTTGGGATCTGGTCTGCTGTTTAAAAAAGCTACACAGCCTTCCTGGTTAGTATTTTCCATCACCAAACAGAGCAGAGGCTGAGAAGACCACCCACCACTGCTGCTGTACTGACAGGGATTCTTGGATGCTGTTGAGGATGGGCTGACTGATGCTGTCAGAACGTGCCAGTCCTCTCGTGGACCACATTGGGTGGTTGCAGCCCACCCTGTGAAATGCAGAGCTGCAATGGGGATGTCCAGGGGAGAGAGTGACAGCTCATCACAACTAGGCAGCAGTTCTGTATTTGACATCTTGAGGTCAAAAACTGTCAGTTCCTTATTTTTCACGGTGTCTTAAATCGCCTGGAGAGTGTTTTGAGCTTTGTCAAAATGAATTAATTAAGGCCAAGTCATATTGCTTGTGCTGCTCTGATTCAGCAGCAGGACTGTGCTTGATTTTCATCTTAATAATTACAAGTGGTTTTGGAGGATCTGAGGGCCTGATAGAGCCCGTTTGTGTTTCCTCCAGAGCTACATGTGCTACAGTTTTTACTTGCTCTTTGCCTTGGCAGTCTGCAGCATTGTTTTCCTCCTCCTTAGGAACACAGCCAATTTTCTAATTAAGGAAATCACTCTGCAGCCATTGTCGCTGTTCATTTGAGTTCTTTGTCCATACCAAAGTTTCCAGCCCCCCAAAAGATTTGAAGTCACTCCTTACTACAGCTGGAGGAGGACAGGAATTTTGGCTCAGGGTAGGCTCTTCCTCTAACTCTGTTAAGAACCAGGCATCAAACACCACTGTGGGCAGCACGCTCACTTCATAAGAGCTTCAAATCCACCTCTGGCTATGACAAATACTGCTGAGGTTATTTTTCTATTGGATTCTTATAGAAAAAAAAAATAGTTGTGAGAAATAAATATCACTTTGTGCTGGGCTTTACTGGTTACTGGGCTTTGAGCCTAAAAGGATTTAAAAGTCATCATGCTCTAAGGGAAAGTTGTAGCAAGAAAGAGGAGGTGGAGGGTTGCTCCAGCCAGCTGTTGTGATTTGGGAAAAGGCTTGTCCTGACTGATGGAAAGGAGACTGGGACTGAGACGGAGAGGCAGCCAGGGCTGGCACAGCTACGCCCAGTGGGATTAGGACCAAATTAGAAACTCAGCTTGCAGGGCTTTATCATTTCCTTTATATTGTGACATTAATAAATGCAAATCTTTATCTTTCAGTTGTTATCCTCCCTTGTATCTTTTGTTAATGAGCATTGTCCCCAGTTCAGGCTGCACTGATAACTGGATGGAGAGGATGGAGACATTCATGTGCTGGGGGTGTGAGGAAAGGCTGTGGGCACTTCTCAGTGTCTGTGTGCCAGCTCCTCCTGTCAGCCTGCAGTTGGACAAGAGTCCTGGAGACAATGCCATGTTAATGCAGCACAGTGCTTTTGGTATTTCACAGTGCAGCACAATAACTTTTTTTCTCATTTTGTTTCTGAAGTACATGAAATTCAGAACATATGCACCGTGTCAGGGCTGCTCTTGCTAGTCAACGCAAAGAAAATGCTCAGATCAGGCCTGGTTGGTCACGCAGAGGGAACTGTTGAACGGAAAGACGGTGGATTTAGATTGAATACTGGGGAGAAGTTCATTACTGTGAGGATGGTGAGGAAGCTGTGGCTGCCCCATCCCTGGAAGTGTTCAAAGCCAGGCTGGACAGGGCTTGGAGCAACCTGGTCTAGGGGAAGGTGTCCCTCAGGGTGCTGGAACTGGATGAGCATTAAGGTCCCTTCCAATCCAAGCCATTTTGTGATTCTGTGGCTCTTGCACAATTTGGCTTCTCAGTGGAGGCCACGGTGGCCTGGTGCTCAGCTGGGGTTGGGCTCTCCATCCCAGTTGATATGCTTTCCATCCCAGATAGGTCCCATATGGAAGGGAGCTCTCTACTAGCCAAAATAAAGACGCTCAGCAATCTGCCAGAGCCGATTAAAGCATATAGTCTGTTACAGGCAGAAAGAAATACAAATTGGGGTAGAGGATACAAAATACATTTGCAAGGCATCTGAGCCTGATGCTAAGACATTCTTTCTCTCAATGTTGTTGTTGCCAATAGCTTCTCTTGTGCTCAGACCAAAACTATTTAGGGTGGAACATTTGCTCCCTACTTTCTAGCAAGCCTGGTCGCAGGAATGAAGAATGGATTCTTTTAGTGGCCGCAGCTGGTTTGAATGATCCCCACACTGAACCCATTGACTCCAGGCACTCCTCATGTGAATCACAAGGAAGTAGCAACTGGGATTTTGTTTTTGTGCCTGACAGGGGCAGAAACAGCGGAGCAGTCACAAATCGATTGCTCGAACCCGGGCACATGCCAGGGATGTCCCCTGCACACTCTGTACCTCATCCTGGCAGCAGGCAGCGTTCACCAGCTCACTGAAATCAGGAGGCAGAGGAGGGTGAGATGTATTGCTGTCTGGGTGTCTGTGCTGCATCCTCACCCACACCTCCTGCAGGGCCCCCAGAGAGCACAACGTGGCTGCACTTGGTGCAGATCCATCATGTTCAGTCAGTGAGAGCTGGAAGAGGAGTTCTTCACTAATTGTGACCCTTGCATTACAAACAAAACAAAAATAGTTATGAAACCCTTCAATGTCAGTTGGCAGCACCTTGAGCAAGGCACTGAGATGGATCTGCACCTCTCTCAAGGTCTGGTTCTTCTGAGCAGCAACAAAATAGCTTGTTTTGGTAAACTTGGGGAATAATTTCCACATCCTGTGACAAATCTATGTCTCTTTTTATAGGGGATCTCTGTGTTGGTTTTTAAGCTGAAGGAGAGTCAGTTTAGATTAGATACTGGGAAGAAATTCTTTCCTGTGTGGGTGGTGAGGCCTTGCCCGTAGAAGCTGTGGCTACCCCTGGATCCCTGGCAGTGTCCAAGGCCAGGCTGGACATTGGGGCTTGGAGCAGCCTGGGACAGTGCAAGGTGTCCCTGCCCATGGCAGGGGTGGCACTGGAGGGATTTAAGGTCCCTTCTAACCCAAACCATTCTAGAATTCGGTGATTTTATGTTGAGAGCAACTTCTAACATGTTTCTGCAGAAGAATCTCTTTCCTTTTTGCTTCCAAAGGATGAGGGCTTGAGGGAGACAAATTTTGTCTACTTGCAGAGAGAGGACAGCAGGTCAAGGAAGGCAACTCGTGTTGGGCTGAGAATTACGGAGAGATTTGGGAAGACTCTTGCTAAAAGTAATGCCACCAAATAGAAGGGGGTTTGATGGTAATTAAAAAGCCACCTCTGTATTCTTAAGTATTCTTAGGAAAGTCAGCTGGCCGTGTGCTCTGTTTTTTGGGTTTTTTTCACAATATTGGGTTTTTCTTTGTATTACCAAAGGTATTAATTAAAAGGAATAGATTACACTGAGTACTGTACAATTATCTCTTGGGTATTTGTGGAATGAACGATGAAAACTGTGTGAAATTGTACAGTGCTCATTTAGCTGGGTGTCTTGATGAGCACCATGTCTTACTTCCCCTCTTTGCCACATCGCCTGAACCTGTTGACTACAGCCAGCAGGGTGGTTTTGTGTCAGTGGCAGCTCTTGGGGGAGCTTTGGGACCCCCTCAGACAGAGGCACAGTGTAGGATTGTCATTGCTGCAGGAGCCGCTGGAGTTTTCTCAACACTCAGTTTCATTTGGTTTGTTTTGTCATCTGTATGATCTAATCAAGTGTATAAACCTGCAGACAGGGGTGGGATGCATCAGCATCCTTCTTTGCCAACTGCTTTCTGCTGCAAGGCAGGAAATTTTGTCAACTTTCTGAAATTTCTGTGCAAGACTCCTTTCCCTCTCTTCCCCTATCTTATTCCCAACAAAGAAATTAAACCTGATCAGTTCATTTTCCCATACCTCACTTTGGTGGGTTTGTGGCACAATTTTAAGACTAAATAAATTACCTGAGACTCACCATACAGTCTGTAACTACAGCTCTTGGGCTGATAGGTGATGGGATTCATTGAACCAATAAAATATAGAAAATGGTTAGAGGAAAAGAGCTTACTGCAGTGATGTTGTTCAGTGTGATTTACAGTTTTATAACTGTAGGCAAATGTAAAATATTTTTCACTATCTTGGGTATACATTATTAGATAAACCTATATCCTGTGCTCACCTACATCAGCACTGTGATGGTGAAGAGACATAAAAATGAAGATATTTTCAGCCCATTAGAGTTAACGTGGTTTCAAGAGCAGTCAGTTTCTCTACAGTTTGGATTTTATTTGTCTCTCAGTGTGCTGAGGAGCCTGCAGGAAATGCCTCCCAGCAGCTGTGGGAGCTGCACTGTAGCAATCCTTGGCATGCACAAGAAAATATGACACCTTAAATATGAACGCTGTTGACCAAAACACCAGTTCATGGAAAACGGAGAGAAAATATGAATCTGTGCAGGAATTCTTTGTTGAGCATCCTGAGCTGCTTCCTTTAGCTCTTGTTGCATTGCTGAGGTTGCCCCTGTGAGAAAAGCCATGAAGGGCAAGGACAGGGCAGCTTCAGGAGGTCCTTAAAGCCCCTCGCTGTGACCAAAGGTGTGGTGGACTTGGAAGCCTCCTGGGCCACAGCCAGGAGCTGGGACAAGCTGGGGCTCCAGTGCTACAGCCCCTTCCCAAGGGATTGGGAGGGCAGGAAGGCAGGAGACACCCCTGGAGCTCCAGGGTGATGGTCAGACCCCTGTGCGTGGGGGAGAGGTGGGTGTTGGACTGCTGGAGCACAGGAATAGCTCATCATTCTTGGAACTGAAAAATAAGAATCTGCCAGTGTGTTATCTGGATTAATGAAGATGAAATGTGCTGTATGAATACATCGGGAGCGTGATCGTGCCGTTACCCCTTGGGCTACTCTGGCTCACAAGGAGAAAAGGTTGATTTGTGTTTGTAGATGATTTTGCTTGCTCTGCCAGTGCTCATTTTTGTTTTAGTACGAAAGCCAGGGAGTGTGTATTTCTTTTGCTCAAAGATGGAGCAGATTAGCAAAGATTTTTCTAGATTATCATCGTTTAAATAGCTCTGGTTTAAGATAAATGTTTCAACTACAATTACTTATTAGTGATACTATTTTAAACACTGATGATAAATTAGGGGGGTTATAAGCTCTATTATTCAAGGATCTGTGCAATATTTGGACACTGAACATGGTTTTCCATAAACCAGAAGGCGCTGGCGTGCAGCTGACCTGGCTGAGGGCTGGGGTGGGAGAGGGGGAGATGAAGCAGCTTCAGGGGTAGGATTTACAAAATGATGAGAGTTTAACCTTGCTTTGACTCCAGCCCACCCTGGGCACAGAGGAAAACCCCATGAGGAAACCCTTGGTGGGGTGAGCATCGCTTGTGCTGACAGATGGAAGGTCACAGGGTGAGGGGGCACTTTGGTGTCACAACGTTGGTGACGGTTTTCAGTCAGCGTTGCCCGGTCCCCTGTTTTAATTTAAGATGTGAAATGTGTGGCTGGGGATTATCACTAATCCACAGAATGTTTTAGGGTCAGGGATGAGAAAAAATGTTAGGTATGTTCTCACCCATTCCTAGTGCATGCTGTGCAGCCAGGCCCCAGGAACAGCCTGGCTGGACAAATCTGGAGGGGTTTGCTTCAGCCTCCAGAGCTTCGAGAAAGCTGGAATGGTGAGGTGGGGTGACCAGAGGCATCTCAGCTTCCTCCTGGGTCCTTCCTCAGAGCTTCTGTCCACTGTACCAAAAGAAATCACATCCTCAATGTCATTTGAGAATTTTTGGAAGAGTTTTGGCTGGTTCCAGCCCTGTTTGGGTCCACAGGCTCTTGTCCAGACCTGCAGCCCGTGTTTTGCAGCCAGGCAGGAATGTGAGTGGCCAGGAAAAGCCTGATAAAGAGGGAAAATAGAGAATGGGAAAGTTAATAATTGAACTTTTTGCTATCTTTATTCAGCTTGGAAAGCTGAAGCCAGACAAGGTTTGCAGGGGGAGATAATATCTTCTTATTAGAGCAACTTGTATAGTTAGGAAAAACCCCACATGCTTCTGGGACCACATGCTTTTCCTCAGTTCTCCGCAACTGCACATTGCATTAAAAATAAAATTAATTTAATTTTCAAAAGGTTCAGCGGATATTTGAAAGAATTGAATTTAAAAGCAACTTACAAAAAAAAAAAAATCTCATTTGGTTTAATTTGATTTGAACATTTCAAAAAAGATTTAATAGCCCTGAATTACAAAAGACTTTTTTTCTGGCTTGAAGTTTATTCATAGGAACATGACATCTGTGTACCAAAGGGCTGCCCAGGACAGTGGTGGAGTCCCCATCCCTAGAGGGGTTTAAGAGCCATGTGGCACTTGGGGACATGGGTCAGTGGTGGTCTTGGCAGTGCTGGGGGAATGGTTGGACTCTATGATGTTCGAGGTCTTTTCCAACCTAAATGACTCAATGATTCTATGAAGTCAAAATTTCTACATTTAGCCTCATTTTGTGCACCTGAGAATCTCCATACCTATGGTTACGCTCTCATTTCTTCCTGAAATACCTACAAGGCCCCTTTGCACCTTCAGGATGCCCTCAGCACACAGGAGTTACTGATGAGCAGCCAGTGGGGCTCTAAGGAGGTGCAAAGTCAGAAGGGTTAAGAAGGGTGAGTTTAATATACAGACTTTCCTGCTCTGACCACCACTTTTTTTCCCCCTCAGTCTAAAAAAAACGTGATTAAATGATAATATTCTAAGATGTGGGAGTTTGTAAATAATCCGTGTATTGTTATTAATCAAGGTAATTTCTCTGTTCCAGGAGATAAGGCATGATTATTAATAACATTTCCAGTGAGAGGTTTTGCTTGCTCACCCTGGCCTCATGAAATCTCCAGCCTACAATCCAGTTCTGTGTAGTCTCCTTTTTTCATTTTTGAGTGAGGGTTTTTTAGGTTTGGGTTTTGGGTTTGTTTTTTTTTTTTGATAGCCTTCTACATCATCCAGCACACCAATTTAAAATTCCCTCAATCCAGCTTAGTCTCAGCTGTATTAATGCATGGCTCGAGGGCACAGATAGCTAAAAAGGGCTCTATTGTGTGGCATCTCAAAAATCTTTTTCCTGAGAAGTTGGATAAAGAGATTGAGCTTTCTCAGTGGGGGCTTTGAGTTGGTTTTATTTTTCCACAGCTGAGTGAGCAGCCTTGCAGGTGGCTCAGAGAGAAGATGTCAGGCCAGGAGATGCTGCTGGACCTCGTGTCATCCCCCATTCCTGTTGAACTTTCCAGCAGAACCTTCTCCTCTGGGAAGGTGGCTGCAAGCACAGTGTGGGATCCGTCATCATTTTCCTGATGTATCTCGGGAGACAGCTTTACAGCAATATTGAAAATAATCAAATATATTAGTTAGGGAACATGGGTTGAAGCAGGAGTGATTTTCTCTTCAATATTTTTCCTAGGATATCACCACACACAGGGCTCTGTCTTCTTAAGGCACTCATGCTTAGGAAATCCTGCCTGAGGTGCACCCAGTCTTTTTCAATATTAGTTAAACCAGAAAATACTGGGGTTCATGGAATCATTGAATGGTTTGGGTTGGAAGGGACCTTTAAAGGTCATTTAGTCCAACCCCTTGCCATGAGCAGGGATACCTTCAGCCAGGCCAGGTGGCTCTGAGCCCCATGAGGTGATCAGCCTCCCTCCTTAAACTGTTCCTTGAAGGATACAAGGGGGAGCAGATGGGGTTTGGTGGTCACTGCCAAGCCTGGAGCTTTGTTTGCTCTGTTTTTATGGTTCTGGACTGCTTTAAGTTCAACAGGAATGTAAAGTGTGCCCTGTTTGTTTTTTTTAAAGTGCAACCATGATAAAATCCTATGATAGACCTGTAAAGTTTCAGTTGTAAAAGTAAATCAACTTTAACAGCAAGTAGGTCATAGTTAAGTGCTTTTGAATGTTAGTATTTAGGGGGTTTTTCTCACGTAGTTATAATGCAGTGCTACAGGGAAGTGAGGGTGTTTATCTTAGGGAAATGAGTGGGATTTGCAGGCATTCAGCACCTCCCAGGACCTTCCAGGTTATTCCCCTGCTCACATATTTCACCATCCTTTCTGCACTTAGAGGAATTGGTCTCAAATTCCTCAAAGAGTGATGGGAGAGCACAGAGGAGCTCCGGGTACAAACTGGGATGGAAAAAGAAATGGGTATAAAGAGAAGCAAGAAAGTAGGACAAGGAGAAGCAGGAGCCGTGTGAACCTGCTGGGAACATGGCAGTACTTGGGCTTCCTGTCTGTGCTGAGGTTCCTTCACTGGACCTTCGATGTGGAAGAGGGTGGGGATGTGAGAGAGGAGAAAGTTGCCAAAGGTCTGTCGGCCCCGGCTGACACGTTCCCGTTGTGGGCTGAGCAGTGGCTGTCCCGGGCTGCAGGAAGGGTGACCTTGCAGCGGGGTCGCTGAGCAGACGGTTCCAGCTGGGCTTGTGTGCTTGGCCAGCACCCAGCAGCTATTTTAGGAGGTCTTAGGAGGGACGAGGCCTTGGCAGGACCTGTGGGTTTGGAGTGAGCTCTCGGTTCTCCCTGCAGGAGCCAGCAGGCATCAGGCAGGCTGTGGAGGAGCCCCCGGCAGCACACACGGCGTGGCTCACAGGGCTGGGGACAGCCCAGGGACAGCCCAGTGCTCCTGGTGTGGCTCACAGGGCTGGGGACAGCCCAGGGACAGCCCAGTGCTCCTGGCGTGGCTCACAGGGCTGGGGACAGCCCGGGGACAGCCCAGTGCTCCTGGCGTGGCTCACAGGGCTGGGGACAGCCCAGGGACAGCCCAGTGCTCCTGGCGTGGCTCACAGGGCTGGGGACAGCCCAGGGACAGCCCAGTGCTCCTGGCGTGGCTCACAGGGCTGGGGACAGCCCAGGGACAGCCCAGTGCTCCTGGCGTGGCTCACAGGGCTGGGGACAGCCCGGGGACAGCCCAGTGCTCCTGGCGTGGCTCACAGGGCTGGGGACAGCCCAGGGACAGCCCAGTGCTCCTGGCGTGGCTCACAGGGCTGGGGACAGCCCAGGGACAGCCCAGTGCTCCTGGCGTGGCTCACAGGGCTCAGGGACAGCCCGTGTGCTCCTGGCTGCTTGGCACAGCACTCACTGCTCCTGGCCTTTTATCCCTCTGAATGAAGGCACTGGAGGTGTCCAGGTGGATTTAAAGGATTGGAGCCATCCCTTGCCCCAGGCCAGGGCTTCGGCTGCTCCCTGGCACATCTGCAGCACGTGCAGGAGGAGCTGAGGCAGCGGCCAGCCCTTCTTGGCGCTCTGTGCTTGGCCAAAAATTGCTTTGGGGAGACTCCTAAAGTCAAGCTGGGCTCTCACTGAAGGCTCCCACATTGCCCTTATGGAAAAAGCATGAGCTAAAGCCTGGGCTGGATCCTTGGTGGGGTTGTTGTCCCTTCTGGCTGTAAACAAGTGACTTGAGATGACAACAGCTATGGGTGGACATGGAAATGAGGATTTATCTTCCAAAAGGCTCTCCAGGCTCCCACCCCAGCAAAGCAGTTCTGTCTCTCCAGAGCCAGAAACTCCTCCAGTGCTGTGTCAACCCTCCTGTGGGATCTAAACCTCCAGCAGATCTCAGGAATGCCAGCAGCAAAGCAGAGATGCTCAGAGGGAGCCCTGTTGCTTAAAAGACTGAGAGCACTTTCTGTCCAGCATAATGGGAAGGACTAATGTCAGTGGTTAACAGCATCATGTAATTCCTACAGGTATCTCCCAACATGGCCTTTTCTTTGTTTTCCACTCAGAATCTCTCACTATCAATGTGCAAATACAAGTTCCAACAGTGCTGGTGGCACACAGACAGCTGGTGGGATTGAATCCTTCCCGCTTCCCAAAACTGGCTCCAAGTGCTTGCTTTGATGCTTTACCTTTTTTTTTAATTTGAGGGAATTTCCAGTCTAAACCATGGGGCTGTCAGTGGTCTGTGTGTGAGATAAAGCCAGGTTTGCACCCCACAATGCTGGTGTGTTGTGGACAGCCCTGCTGCTGGTCTGGTGGGGGTCTCAGGCAGCAGAATTCCAGGCTGTCCCCATGCCAGGGCTGTCACTGCCGGTCGACGGGCTCATCTTTAGCCTTGATTTCAATATCTCGTGTTCCAAAACGTCTTTACAGCCTCTGAATCCCTCAGGGCAATTTGAAGTTTGAGCAGCCTCCTGCCCAGATGGCCGATATCAGCAGCTCTCCCCTGGCAGCAGCATCCTTCTCCTTGGGTTTATTTAATCTTTTAAATTAAAAAACCAAAAAACCAACCAAAAACCAAAACAATGAAAGCTGTCCATTTCCTGGAGCAGCTCATTCTTTTTCTACTGCTGTAGTTTTGTTTCCACTTGGATGGAAGGGAAAAAATAAATGGATAACGAGGATGGAGAGGGACCCGAAGGAGAGCTGGCACGGGATGTTGTCCCTGGTGCATGATGCCGTATGGCTGGAATGTGTGGCTCAGAGGTGAACGTCCCACCCATGAGAAATAAAGGATATATCCTGCAGCTGAAGTGCAGCACTGGAGAGAGTGCTGGATAATATTAGGAAAGCTGCCCACTGAGCTCTAGAAGTACAGTTTGTTTCCAGCACTGGGCTTAGTAGTGGAGCATACTCAGGGAGAATTCATTGGGGGTTTTTCTGTTATCTTCTCCATGTTTTTTTTTTTAATATGAGCTGCAAAGCTCAGCCCTGGGCAGTGGGACAGTTTGAGGGTCCATATGGTGTCTGAATTGTAACCACCAAACAAACCCTTACTGAGCTTTTCCAATCTTTTTCCCATCCCTCTCTTACCAAAAAAAACCTATATATATATACAGGCATCTGAGCTGCTCTGAGCAAGCAGTTTCTCTCCCAGGTGCTTCTTTTAGCTTTCTTGGTAGCATCCCTACCTCACCACCCCATATGGCCTCTCCCATCTGCTCTGCCTCTCCCATGCCCTGGCAGTTCCCACTGCCTCCCTGGTTTTGCCGTCCCATCCATCCATGCCCTGCTCTGCACTCCCACTTCTCAGGGTCCCTGGGTCAGCACATCCCTCAGGCGCCCCTGTCTCCCATCCCCTCGTGTGACCATTAGGAGTTTCACGTTAGCTCCTCTTGAAGTCACTCCTTGGTGTTCAGTGTTCACAGACACGGATTTACCAACCCAGCAATGTGGGAATAACCCAAACACCAACATTTTGATACGTAGCAGAGGCCATACATTACCCTTCTGTTACTCTTTCCTTGCATTAACACCAGTTCCTGTTCTTGCAGCTGTATGTGCGGTGCTCCTGGGTGAGATTTAGTTCAGCCCAGAGATCATTTCATACATCAGCACTCCGGAGTTTTGCAAAGCTTGTGTTTGGCTTTCGTGCCCCAGGGCTGCATCCCTGTGGTGTCAACAGTGTATCCCAGTGCTTTAATGGGGTACACAAAAGGAGGTGTTTCTGGTGTGTGTACCTGCAGGAATTTAAAAAAGAGTAAGTAAATACCATGTATATTTATATTTTAACTGAGCATTTCTCTGTGGCTCACATGTCAGTAGTTCAGCTGGGGGCTGTAACCACAATGCTTGGATCAGCTAATAAGGACATTGTTTTATATGGGAACTTCCTATGAATTTTTAAAAATACTTTCTTCAAGGAAGCCTTGAAAAGTTATCTGGAAGGGGAACTGGCCAAAATCCAGCTCTTGTGTGCTGACTGGAGGAAATGTGCTGGAGAGGTCAGGGCTTTGCACAGGCTCTTCCCAACACCAGGTACGAGTTTTTCCCTTTCCAGCAGGGCAGGATGGCCCTTACTGCGTCTCTGCCCATCTCTGGAGTTTCTCTGAAACACAATTTCCCTCACCAGAGGGGACTGCCATGAACCTGTGGGTTTTTCCAGTGGGCTGAAAGTTGCCTCCACTTTGCCATCATCCCCCTTGCCCACAGCAGCCCTGGCTGCGAGCCTGGAGCTCCAGCATCAGTTCAAACACCTGGGTCTCCGCTGAAGGAGAAGATGTTGCAGTCTTTCCCTGGTAGGATCCTGGCAACCTCAAAGATGCTTTGCTTTTAAAATACAAAACAATCCGTGGTTATTTATAAAAAAATATATTTGATGTCACTTTCTAAACATGCTGTGTGTCTGTGTGGCTTCTGTCTGCACAGTACCAAGTGCCTCCAGAGTATTTGTGGTTAGAAAAAACAGCAAATATGTTTGGGTTTTTTTCCCCTAAGTGTGAGATAAGACTTGTGTCCTATTTCATTTTTGCATATGCATTTATTATGAGAAGCATTTGTTAGCAGGAAAATGTAAGTGAAAGAAAGAGCATCACTGGTGATGTGGTGGAGGAGGTTGGTCCTCTGGGTCCTGCAGCATCACAGTGCTTTCCCGAAGCATCTCCATCCTCACAGAATCACTCTGGCACCTTTGCCACTCAACCTTTCTGCTTGCAGGGAGTGGGGACCCCTGGAAAGCCACCTTGGGACCTTGGCTCTCCAGCTTGTAATGCAGAGGTGATGGCAGGGACAGCAAATCTGGGGATTTTCTAGTGCTTAAGCAATGGTTTATATTCAAGAGAAAAATGTACCTAAATCCCCTTGTCCTGTACTCAGACTGGATGTTAGGGAGACTGACAGGTCTTTCAATGTCAGTGTTACAAGTCAGTACCAACTCCAGGTAATAGACCTTTGTTCTCCTTATTCCTGCCCCGTCCTCCAGTTCCAGGATTCCCCTTGGCATCCCGAAGCTCCCGACAGGGTGAGCAGGACCCTTGTCTGTAGCGGGCTGTGCGTGCCAGTGAACTGCTGCCCGTTTCTCCTGGGTGTTCCCTTGGGTCGGCTCTGTGTTGTTCAGGACCCTGCAGTCTGTGGAGGGGGGGGATGATGCTGTTGGACCCAGCAGGGTGGTGATAAAATGGGGATAGAGTAACACTATGGAAAGGCAGTGCTGATGGTATTGAACGGGACTGAGGTGCAGATTTTTTTCTTATTTCTTGGGTGGGGATTGTCTGTAGCTGCTGGTGCCGCTGGCAGTGACAAAGGCTGGAAAGAGGGAAAAACAACTGCTCCAGTGACTGCTCCCAGCCATGCTCTGGAGATGGGGCATTGCCCAGGCACAGCCTGCCCTCGTTCTCTACATCCCACAGCAGCAGTGTCCTACATACTCTTGACAGAGTGTGGGATCGGGATTACAGTTACAAAGTCATAAAATATCCTTAGGTGGAAGGGACCCACAAGGATCATCCATTCCAGCTCCTGGCCCTGCCCAGACACCCCAACAATCCCACCCTGGGCACCCCTGGCAGCGCTGTCCCAACGCTCCTGGAGCTCTGGCAGCCTCGGGGCCGTGCCCATTCCCTGGGGAGCCTGGGCAGTGCCCAGCACCCTCTGGGGGAAGAACCTTTCCCTGATCTCCAACCTAAACCTCCCTGACACAGCTCCAGCCATTCCCTCAGTGACGTGGGGCTGCTTTTACCTATTTGGGACAAACTGAGCAGGACCAGGAGGAGACGGACGACTCCAAGAAGATGTGAATCCTGCCAGCGATCGAGTGTCATTTCTGATGCTGAAAATCAGTTGATTCACACATCAAGAAAGAATTTGGCCCTTGGTTTCTGAGTGTAGCTGAGATCAGCACAGCCTTGCTTTCCCCAGTGCTTTGTGTTTGTTTTCGAGGTGCTGCTGCTCAAGACTATCAGCCTTTTTCTGGAGCCACGCTCTGCATGGGAAGAAAGGCATGTTTCATTTTTAAGTTGAAAAAAAGAAAAAAAGCCACACACACAAAAAAAAACCCAAACAAACATAAAACGCAGCGTGGCACAGATTAAATCCATTTGAGACAACTCAAAAAAAAACCCCCGCCGTATGTGCAAGTCAATAGGAGGAGGGGAGTGGAAGGGGGGAAAGCAACTGTGACATATACAAACCCTTTAGTGTGCATAGCATAAGATTTTTTGGCTGGCACTCACATGATTTTATTCAAGGGCTGGGAAAGAACTACGATTAGTTAAAAGCTTCGGCAAAGTCTGGAGGGAGTGCTCTGAAGAGTTGGGAGCCACGCAGAGGTGACTGTAACTCCTCTCGCAATTTCAGACCATTCTTCTGGGGCTCAGGACAAAAGCCTTTTCTTTTCCCTCCGTGTTCAAAGAGACATTTGTCTTGAGATGTTGCAGCTGTGGGCCGCGGGATCGCTTGTTTGAAGATACCCCCTCGTAGACGAAAGGAGAGGCAACGCACTGAAAAGTGGTAGTATTTTATCGTGTGTGGGTTCCCCCCCTTCCTCCTCCCTCCCTACTCCTCCACTGCCATGTGTGGTTTTTAATAAGAAGAAGAATGTGGAGGCAACATTTTCCAGGCAAGGGGAAATTTCCTGTTTCTTTTCTGTTTGTTTAATAAAGTGTGTAGTTGACTGTAAAACTGTAGCTACTTGGTTGTGAGCGGGTAATTCAGGCGAGTGTCAGGATTGCTTCTTGATGCACTTTTATATACTTCAGGGCAACATGTTTAAAGCCTTTTTTCCTCTTTTTTTCCCCCTTTTTTTGTTATTATTTTAATGCTGCATGGCACAGGCAACTGAGATTAATAAGAATTAGGCAAATGGCTTCTGCTTTTGTTTCGGTGAGATAGTACCAGCCGTCTTGCGGTCACACAAAGGCTGCCATTTAGCAGGGAGCACTCCCTAATTCTCTTGGCAGGGGTGCCATTGGGATCGGATACAAGTGGGTGGCAAAGGGGAGGAGCGGCAGGAAAGGACAAGCAGGCTTTGTGTATTAAAAATGAAACAAAAGCACTTTATGCGCGGGGCTGCGTGCAACAAGCGGCGCTGCCTGTGAGCCGGGGTGGAGTTTGAGTTCTCTGTGGCTGCAAAACCTTGCTTTTCTTGCTTTTTTTTTTTTTTTTTCTTTCCATAAACCCTTCCTCCTCTCCCTCTTCCTTAGCAAGCTCTCCCTGCACTGCTGGCCAGGCTCTGCAGGCAGCTGAAAACACCTAAAAAAAAAAAAAAAAATGTGTTGAACAATACTTGCCCCAACTTTGCAGGAACAGCTGGGGGGGTTCTCAGCAAAAATCAGCTTGAGATGGCGTGGGAGCCACCGAATCTGGGGGGCTGCTGGGAGGCAGAGCTGATCCCACCCCAGCCTCGAGGAGAGCTGGTGCCCAGCTCCGCAGGGGGATGATGCTCTTGGTTTACACAGCGTTGTATCCTCGGTGGGACGAGCCCGTGGTTCGGCAGAGTGAAAGGGGTTAATGGCTGCGATGTTTTATCGCAATTTCGGGGGGAGTGGCTGCTGTTTAATTACTTTCTGATCCGTGGCATACCTCGTTCTTAATGAAGCAGTCGCTTGCAGAACAAACGTGCTGTATGAGCCGGGCTAGCTTGGTTTTGTCAGCCCAAATGTCTCGGTTTGAATGTGTTTGTGCAGAGGTAGGAACCAGGACGGTGAGGAATGGATGCAGGGTGATGGAAAGGCAACGGGAGAGGCAGGCGAGGAAAACAGAGCACGGTTTAAGCTGCAAACCTGCCAATGGTTTTTATTAAAATGTAATTTCCATACATTATGTGCTTCATCCTGTATTGATTTGCTTCAAACCTTTCCTTGTCGAGCTGAAATAAATTCCCTCCTGGAAGTAGGAGAAACGAGAGCAGTTCCTGTGAGTACCTCTCGGGTTACAGCCACATTCATCCTCAGTGACTGCACTTGAATGTGTGGGCAAGGGTGACGTGCCTAAGAAGCCTGTGTCATCATGCACAATTACATCCCTAATCCCAAGCAAAGACACAGATGCTGTTGCAAAAAAAAAAAAAAAAAGGAAAAAAAGCTGTGTTTTGTTTGACTTTGAAAGAAGCTTATCTAAGGGCAGCATAGTAAACCTGTTATTTTGGGGCTCGGATTAAATGTCAAAGTTTCAGATAACCTGTGGTTTCATCTTCCATGTGCCACACTCACAGGAAGCCACTCCAACCTCTGTGTGCCCCCTGCTCTGCCTTGAGGATGGTCCTGGTCCCTGGTGGGCTCTGGGCTCTGAGCTTGGGGACAGGGATGGTGGCCAGCAGGGCTGGCACCACCACGGCCACCTTGCCCCTGCATCAGATTCCTTTGTATTTGCAGTTGTGGTGTGAGGCTGGCAGGTGATGCTCTAAGCCTTGGAGATCATACACATTAGTAAGCATTTAAGTCAGTGTTATAATTCACTCGCTTGTTAACCTGAGAAAATAATCTGGCTGGGTGCAGTGCTGCCCAGAGGGATTGTGTAAGCACTCGGAGATTTGGGCATGTTTTTATTCTTGCTTATCTGCTTATCACAAGCTTCTTTCCCTTATCCAGATCGTCTCGGCACTCTAGCCTGCCTACTGACACACTTGCACTCCCATCTGGATGAAATGCATGCAAACAGAATGTACGACTTCCAGTAATGGAGACCTCAGTAGGGAAGGGGGAGGGAAGGACCTGTTCTAAAAGCACCCACCTGTAATGCTGAAAACCTTCAGTCAGGTCTGCTGGGTTGGTTGGCTCTTCATTTCTTTAGGCAGATTCAGTGAAAAAGGAATGGAAAGCCACTGAACCCACTCAATTAAACCTGCCTGTTTCCATGGAGTTATGTTTTCCCATGTAAAATGAGTGTAGCTGTGTGAGTGTAGCAGCAGTGCTGGGTCCCTCCCCAGGGCCATGCTCTTGGTGCTCGCAGGTCTGGGGTTCATCACTGTGGCCAGTAGTGCCCATGTGTGTCACACCCACATCACCTGGGGAAGGTGCCCCCACAAAATACCCCAAAACAGTCCCATGGAGTTCCCTCAGCCAAGCCCTGGGCTTGTCCCCCTCACCAGCACAACCACTGCATTTAAAGGCCAGGCAGATGTTGGCTGGTAGCCCTGGCAGGTTCTTGTGCAGAAGTGGGGTTTGGTAAGGAGAGGCTTTGCTAGGGCTGCTTGTGTGAGCATTTGGAGACTCAAACCCAGACCCTCTAGCCCCAGCCATCTCATGGTGCAGCAGCAGAAATAAAGCACCACATTGTACCCGGAGCATCTGGTCCCCTCACCTGTGCTCTGCCCAGAAACTGCCTGGGCAGGTGAGAAAGATACCTGAGATACTTTGTAGGGTCCTAATGTCATAAACATCCTTACTGAAAAGGCAGTGTAGAAATTCCCAAGTGACTTGTCCCAAAATGAACCAGTTAATCCCCAGCAGAGCAATAAATAGGATATAAAAATCAGCCTTCTGTGGCCTTTGGTGGTGATCAATTCCTTCACCTCAGCCTGGAGAACGTTGGGTTTACAAAGATGAGCTTTGCTGTTCCCATGAAACTGTTAGTAGTTGTTTGTGCATCAGAGTATAATCTTCTGTGCTAAAGAGGTCTTCAGTGTCCTGCTCTTCCCATGATTTTCCAGTAATCCTACTTTCTGAGTGATTCTCTTGACTTGTCTTTCTGAGGTGGTCAGAACCGTAAAGCCATTCCCAAAAAAAAAGGGGGGGCAAAGCCACAGCTGTGTTCCCAGTCCCTTGGCCAGACTTCACCCCGTGTTGCTGTTACCCTGAACCTGCTGAGCAGGGTGTCAGCAGGTGCTGCTGCCCCTCACCTGGCAGGGAGCCCCGCTCAGGGCCTGCCGTGTAAAAGCCGCACTCGCTGTGCCCGCAGGTATCCGCCCGCAGATCATGAACGGCCCCATGCACCCCCGGCCCCTGGTGGCACTGCTGGACGGCAGGGACTGCACCGTGGAGATGCCCATCCTGAAGGACCTGGCGACGGTGGCGTTCTGTGACGCACAATCAACTCAGGAGATTCACGAGAAGGTACCGGCAGAGCTGGGGCGGGTGGGGGCAGCGGGATCTGCCCTTGCTCTTCCACATCTTTAAAGCACCTTCCAGTGCCTCAAAGGGCTTCAAGAGAGCTGCAGAGGGGCTTTGGACAAGGTGTGGAGGGACAGCATACAGGGAGTGCCTTCCCACTGCCAGAGGCCAGGGTTAGATGGGATACTGGGAAGGAATTCTTCCCTGTGAAGGTGGGCAGGCCCTGGCACAGGGTGCCCAGAGAAGCTGGGGCTGCCCCTGGATCCCTGGCAGTGTCCAAGGCCAGGTTGGACGGGGCTTGGAGCAGCCTGGGACGCTGGAAGGTGTCCCTGCCTGTGTTTGGAAAAATGAGTTCCCTTCCAACCCAAACCAGTCTGATTGTTTGATTTTTGAGCAGAAAGTGTACAAAGCTGCACTAGGAGTCAATCAGCAGATAACATCAACAGAAGCCAGTGCAGATTAAAATTAATTCAGGCTGTTTTAGAAGCCAGATGTTAGTTTGGGGGAAAAAAATGTAACTTTTTATCTCTTTGCATCAGGTTTTTCACATCAATGTTATTAACGTTTCTCATGTTTTTTGAAGTCTGTGGTGCTCTTGCTGTGGCTTTGCTGACACCATCCCACCTGCAGCTGGTGGGTGTTCACAGGTGCTGGGTGCACCTCCAGCAGCTCCTCCCTCTCCAGCGGGGAGTGGAGGAGGTTTGGGAATCATTCAGGCAGATCCATGCAGTGTGGATGAGTGTTTCTGCTTGGAAGCTCAACTTCATGTAAATATTTCTCTTAAAAGTATTATTTTAGATACCTCAAATGAAGTTTGAAGTGATCAGAAGTCACTTCCAAGATCTGGGAAAGAGGAGTACAAACAGCATCAGTGCTGGTCTTGGCAGATACTAAGTTTGGGAGAAGGAGAATGGGAGTTTTTTGTGAGATATTGATAGATGAGCCAGGCTTGGGGGGTTTGGATGGGTCTTGGGTTTCCAGAGCACTGAGGTAGCTTGTGGCGAGCACCAGTGAAGGTCTGGATCTTCACTGAAGGGGACAAAGCCCAGCCCTGTGTGACTGTGCAGCCTCTGCAGAGCTTCTCAGGTCCCCTTGAGAACAGCCAGGAAAGGTGGATGTGAACAGTGTGGCAGGGGTTTGGACATGCACAAGGAGGTTGAGGTGTTACCAGTGTCACACAGTCCTGTTCAGAACCAACAGACACTGCTGCAACACCTAATTCCTTCCTAAAAGCAGACTTACTGCTGCTTGGAAGCAGAGGGGTTTGCAGATAACCACCTGGAAAAGGGTCCAGGTGAGAGACAGATGTGGTTTTCATCTGCCTGGTCTGCTCAGACATAACATCATGATTTGCAGATAATTCACCAAATCCATTCCCAAAGGTGTTGGTGGGTCACAAGCCTGCTGGTTTTGGTGACACATGGCTCAGACAGCAGGTCAGCAGTGAAAGTGTCCAACTCACTGTGTCATATTCCTGGTTCCTGAGCTGCAGGTGTCCCCCCAGGGGTGCCGGCGGCTCCTGACCCCTGTGTTGTGTTGCAGGTGTTGAACAAAGCCATGGGGCCATGGTGTACCACACCATCACCCTGACCTGACCCCTGTGTTTGTTGCAGGTGTTGAATGAAGCTGTGGGGGCCATGATGTACCACACCATCACCCTGACCCGGGAGGATCTGGAGAAGTTCAAGGCCTTGCGGGTCATCGTCCGAATAGGCAGCGGCTACGACAACATCGACATCAAAGCTGCCGGGGAGCTCGGTAAGTCCCAGCTCTGCATCCTGACTCCCTCCCCTGTCCTTCCTTTAAAGCCTTTAAAACAGGCACAAGGAGCTGCTGCTCCCACGGGACCAAGCTGGCACAGCAGAGTTCCAGGCAGGACCTCCATTCAGGCCCCAAAATTACGGGTGCAGTTTACATTTTTTGCACACAGAGAATATTATGACAAGAAAACTTGACCATGAGGTGAACAAAACAGTGCAGTTTTAGAAGGCAGCTTTTGGGTTCTTAACTATGTTAAAACTGCCCTGTCTGAATCCCTCGTTCCAGGTGCCCCCTCATACCACTGGATATTTGCATGGTTGTTCTATTTCTGGCACAGGAGAGTTGATACAGCTTTAGAAAAATTGGAGGAAGGGTGTTTTATTATATTTTGTTAGCAAGATCAATCTCTTGATCTGAGCTGGTTCTCTGAGTCATGCCCGCTCCGCTGGGAAGGCGCTGCGTTGGATGGTGGAGCAGGAATTGTGTGTTGGGTTGTTGCCACCTCCTTTGCCATCTCATCAAAGGCGCCTCAGGAACTTGAAAAAGGCTTTTAGTGTGGATTGCCAAAAATAGGGAGGTCTCTTCAGACAGTGCTGGGGCCACCCAGTTTCCAAACTGGTTTGGGTGGTCACAGAGACATTTGGCTGCACACCTCCAGCTGCAGGAGCTTGATTGTATCCCTGGTTTTAGCAGCTGAGTTAGAGCAGGTTTTACTCATCTGATCCCAAGATTCAGTCTATGGAGCAGGCCTGCAGTAGTGTTTGGGATATGTTGTATTAAAGGTTATCTCTGGGGAAGTGAAGAATAACAGCCATTCCACCTGAGCCGTTTTACAGAGATAATTGCGATAAGAGAGTCTCAAATAGTCATTCCTAAAAAAAGCAATTCTCAATATAGTGAATTGTTTTCTTTTTTCAGGAGAAGAACAGTGTCTTCTCAGTGTAATGGTTTCTTCATGTTTTTAACTCTTATTGTTATTATCCATTATAACAATGTTCTGAGGCTTTGAACATCAGGAAAGGAAAGATATAACGAATAAAGTAATGGGATACTGCAGCATAATCCTTCTTTTTATACTTGGCAAATTGGGTGGCCAAATGATGTGGTTTCGACTAGAAAATGTAATGACTCCCCACAAATGTAGCGTAAAGTTTAATTGGTATTGCTTTCCATAAGGTAGTTTTTAAACCATGCAGTCAATCAATGACCGGTGTCTGAACACAGTGCCAGGGCCACCCACTGGCTGGGCTGGGCACCAGCTTGGAACCCGTAAAAGGGTGGGATGTTGGAGTTGAACCATCTGCCTGTGGGTGTTTAAGGGGCAGAGAGTAATACCAGCTTAAGGAGCTCGTGGGAAGGGCAGCCCGGTGTCATCCCACTCCATGAGCAGGGTCCCTCAGCCAGGGGACAGGAGCTGATTTGTGTGTGGCCTCCGCAGGGATCGCCGTCTGCAACATCCCCTCAGCCGCCGTGGAGGAGACGGCCGACTCCACCGTGTGCCACGTGCTCAACCTGTACCGGCGGAACACGTGGCTGTACCAGGCGCTGCGCGAGGGCACGCGGGTGCAGAGCGTGGAGCAGATCCGGGAGGTGGCCTCCGGAGCCGCCCGCATCCGCGGAGAGACGCTCGGCCTCATCGGCTTCGGTGCGTGGGACAAGGGGGGCAGCTCCTGAGCGGGGCTCAGCACCTCTCACTGCTCTGGGAAGAACCCACAACGAGCCTTTCCAAAACCACAGAACCACTGCAGTGGATCGGTGTGAAATAGGGAGAACATCTCACATGGTTTTTTGGGGAAGGAGCTTTTTGTGAGCTGGGGTTGAGTCCTTGGAGGAGCACTGGTGGTGTTCTGGAGGGACCACACCTCTAGAGGTAGTGCTGCTGTCCTCTCCCCGACAAACCCCCATCTCTGAGCCACAGCTACACCAAGCCAGCCCTTCCTGAGCCACTCTGCCCTGCACAGTGGCAGGGCTGTGTAAAACAGTCTGTCTTAAGTTCAGCCACAGCTGTAGACAGTTTTAGCCTTAGAGGTGGGATCAGCTAATTAATGCCAAAAGCTCATATGAGTGTGTTTAAATGAGGAAACAGAGGCAAGGCAAGGGAATGTCTGGGGAGCCCAGCAGGCCCCAGGGGACAGTCCTCAGGTTCTGCTGGGGGCTCAGCCTCATGGAGACAGGGAAGTTGGGCTCAGTTAACTGCCCCTGTCCCTTCCCTTCGGCACAGGTCGCACTGCGCAGGCGGTCGCGGTCCGAGCCAAGGCCTTCGGCTTCAACGTGATCTTCTATGACCCGTACCTGCAGGACGGCATCGAGCGCTCCCTGGGCGTCCAGCGGGTCTACACCCTGCAGGACCTGCTCTACCAGAGCGACTGCGTCTCCTTGCACTGTAACCTTAACGAACACAACCACCACCTTATCAACGACTTCACGATTAAGCAGGTAATTAATTCACCTCGTGTGCACAGCCAGAGAGCTCTTTGGTGGGCAAGCCCAGGGTGCAGGAGCTGGCCACAGATCCCTCAGCTCCCACGGTGAGCCAGCACCTCCAGAATAGCTGGTTGCACCCAGGTGTGTCTCCTTACAGTGTTTAGGGGAGCAGTATCCTGACAGGTAAATGATCCCCACCCCCGTGGTGTGGAGGTGATGGCAACAGTGGGTTTAATTTGCCAACACCAACCAGAGATGGAGTTTCCATGGAAAACCCACATGCAGCGGGATGGGGATTGCTCCGGGGCCGGAGCACAAAAAGTGGGATGCTGTCCCAGCTGGAGGCAGCATCCCGGGGTGGGGGTGAGGATTGGATGGGGTCACTGCACCCAGCTGACGGTCATCCCTCTCCGGGCCGGCGGCAGATGAGGCAGGGAGCGTTCCTGGTGAACACAGCCCGCGGGGGGCTGGTGGACGAGAAGGCCTTAACTCAAGCCCTGAAGGAGGGACGGATACGAGGGGCAGCGCTCGACGTGCACGAGTCGGAGCCATTCAGGTAAAGCTCTGGCTCCCGGGGCTGGCCCTGGGGTGGTGGCCCTGGGGTGGTGGCCCTGGGGTGGTGTTGGTGTCACCGTCTGTCGTGGCAGCCACTGAGTGTCACAGCCCTTTGTCACACAGCCCCAGCACTGAGGGACAGTCCTGCTGTTGTCACCTTGCAGCAGCCATCGGTTGTAGTCCAGCACTGGGGTTATGGGTGCTCAAAGGGACACCGGGAGCTTAGAACAAGAACCCAGCCTGTGCTTAAAAGAAAACCCAAAACACTCACTGGGCCATGAGAACAAAGTCACTGCACTCGGTGTTAGGCATTTTTGCCCACAGCCTGGGAAGGGTTGGTTGGAATGCAGCTTCTCTCACCACAGAAATATTTAAGGAACAAAAAGTTTGCTCCTACACAAGAGGAACCCCAGTGTCCACCTCCTCCCATCCTGGGCTGACCCACAGCTGTCCCTGTATCCCCACACTGCTGCAGACACCCCCAAACATTATTCCCACGAGAGCATTAAGCCCAGCCACTCCATGGGTTGGTTTTTCAGCCCTGTTGGCTCTTTTCTGGTGCATTTTCTGAGCCTTGCACAGAAGCTGTGCTTCCTCCCCAGCACTTCTGTGGCCATTTTGGGCTGGCAGGACTGTCAGGCCAGGGAATCATGGAATGATTTGGGCTGGAAGGCATCTTAAAGGTCATCTAGTTCCAATTCTTTGCCATGGGCAGGGACACCTTCCACTAGAGTAGGTTAATCCAAGCCCCATCCAGCCTGGCCTTGGAAGGAGTGTTGCATATGCAGAGGGCAGAGCACAAGCCTTTTGCCGTTCATCTTTTATTCGCTGCTTAAACATTGATTAATCTCTTTGCTTGTTTTCCCCTGCTCCCAGTTTTGCTCAAGGCCCATTGAAAGATGCTCCCAACCTGATCTGCACCCCGCACACAGCCTGGTACAGCGAGCAGGCGTCCCTAGAGATGAGAGAAGCTGCTGCCACTGAAATCCGACGTGCGATCACAGGTACCCGGCCCCTGGGGACGCTGGGCTTGGCTCCCTGGGTGCCTGCAACAGGAGTCAGGAGGAGCAGAGACAGGGATTCACCCTGCCCGTGTCCCAGCAGGACACTGGGAAAGAGATCTAACCCCAGTTTGCTTCCCAGTAAAAGAGCTGAGAACCCAAACGTTCCTGTTCTGTCATTTGGGGATGTTTGTGGTTGGGTGAGGGGTTTTGTGTTGTTTGTTTTTTTATGAATAGGGCAAAGACTGGTGACTGGGGCGAACAGGACAGGGAAGCAGTAATTGCTGCCCATGTTACTGGTGCTAACCCACACAGTGGTGCAGACACAGCCACTGTGGATGTGACTTCTGCATTCCAAAACCAAATCCGATGGTGGTGGGCACAATACTCCAGCAAAAGGGTGCTTCTTTTGTCCTAAAAGCTGCCATCCTTGTGAAGGTGGAAGGCACAGCTTCATGTCTGCCTCCAAAGCAGGGGCTCAAGGGAACAGCTTCCCAAGTGTTGGGAGGGAGGGTAGGAAACTGGTCTCCAACCCTGCACCTCAGGGCAGCCAAAACATCCTCCTGAAACAAGGAATGTGGAATTTTTTTTCTCCCATCCTTTACACTGACAGACACAGTGAAATTATAAACACTGCAGCTTTTTAGAGGGTGACAAAGCTGGGCCCTGCCTGACACAGACTCACCTTTCTCGCCAACTGCAGGGCGCATCCCAGAAAGCCTAAGGAACTGTGTGAATAAGGAATTCTTTGTCACGACGGCTCCGTGGTCAGTAATAGACCAGCAGGCGATTCATCCCGAGCTCAATGGTGCCACGTACAGGTGAGCGGGAGAACGGGAGCACCGGGAGAACGGGAGCACCGGGAGAGCCGGAGCCGCTGGCACGGCAGGGCTGGGATCCAGCTGGACAGGAGGGGGGACACCCGGGTACCCCGGCTGCTGTCACTCCTCCCTGGGAACCAGCACGGGCAGTCACTGATGCTGCTTGAGCCACCCACGGGTGGGTAGAGCCTCCCTTTCCAGAGCCTGCATCCCTCTGGGCTGGGAGTCACTGGACTCTGTGCTCCTGTCCCTGACCAACTGCTGTGAGCCAGGTCCACCTCGAGGGTTAATGAGCCAGGGGAAAAGCTCCAAATATAGGGCTGTAGTCAGGTGACCCAATTTCCACCTAAATCCGAGATTAAGGATTACTTACTGCTCTGTTTAGATGGCTCCAAGCATGCTGGTAGGAGACATTAGGCTCAAGGAGCTGGAGCATGGGCTCATTCAGGGTATCACCACTGCCAAAAATACTCTGAGCCACAAAATACCCTGCAGGGCACATCAGGTCATGTTAGGCAGGAGTTACCCAGCAGCAGAGCCCCAGGCAGCTCCTGTGCCATGCAGGCCACAGGCAGTGAATACTCCCTCTCACCAGAACGTCCAAACCTGGAAAAAGCCTTTCCCAGTCCTGCTCTTGTTCCAAAACACGTGGGCGGTGCCATCACCTGAGGACAAGCCTTGGCTTCCCGCCTTAACCTGTCTCTGCAGGGAGCTTCATCCTGGCTAAGCTGCAGCCCCGCAGCCCCTGTAAGCTGGCTCAGCTCCCCACCTTCACAGGCAGGTGAAACTCCCTTCCTCTCCTGGCTTCCCAATCCGCCTTTCCCTAAGGCAGCAGAGCCACAGGGAGGTGGGAGCTCTCAGGCCTCATGTGGCTACAGAGCTCCAGGGTTCAGCTTCAGGGTTTTGTCCTCATTTTCCCACATCACAGCTGAAGGAATTCTTATTCTCCTTTTTCAAACTCACTGTTGTTTCTTGAAATGTGTATAATTCCTCCTGCTTTTGGAAAAGATGGATTAGATCTGATCCCATCTTTCAGCTGTGCTGTTCCATGAGGAAGATGCAGCTCACCTTCCACACAGGGAAAATTTACAAACCAGGTGTCGGTGTTCAAGGTATTCACACACAGGGATGCAGTCAGCACACCAGCATCTGGGGTTTCAGAGAGCATTCCAGATGGTTCCTTACCCAGTTTCCCAAAGGAGAAGGCTTCCCCCTGGCTCAGGAGGCTGTGAGAAGGCACAGAACAAGCTGCAGTCCTGGTGCTGTAGCAGAGGATGCTTACCCAAGGCACAGCAGTTAATGGGTAACTCTGAGCTCTCCCTTGTAACTCAACAGGAAAACCAAACCTGGCTCCGGGAGGGAAGTGGAAGCCCGTTGCTGTGTTTTCTCCACAGAGGTGGTGGGAGTGATGGGTGTGTGATGAGCTCTGCTGTGACAAACCTGCCTCTCTCTGTCCCCTCTGCCAGGTATCCCCCTGGGATGGTGAGTGTGGCACCGGGAGGAATCCCAGCAGCTATGGAGGGCATCATTCCCGGAGGCATCCCCGTTACTCACAACCTTCCCACAGTGGCACATCCTTCCCAAGCTCCATCGCCCAACCAGCCCACAAAACACGGGGACAACAGGGAACATCCCAACGAGCAATAGCAGATAATTTAAAAACCATTCAATAAACTTAGGACCAAGAGACATTGGAAAAGAAGTTATACATGAACTAAAAGAGAAGAATTTGATACGAAATTTGTAATGTTGATTTTGGACAGACGCATCATTGATGTTCCAGTGTTCCCGACAAAGCGACAGCAGCCAAGACTGGGGAGGAGCCCTGGAGAAGTCACCTGCTCCCTGCAGCGCTGAAAACTAGGATGTGATACATTAATGAGCAACTTCTGTTCTTGTGTGTTGAGTTTCCTTCATCTGTGCATCAATCACATGAATAAAAATGAATTTCTTTTCCCCCCTCAATTCCTTGGGAAGGACAGGGCTCCTGCACTGTGTCCAGGCCACTGAATTAAGCCATCTTTACAGAGTTAACGTGTCAGAGGAAACCATTGGGTGGCTTCAGCCCTTTCCTTTCTCTTGCATCTGGTGACCTCTCCTAACGGGGGGCAGCAGTCCTGGCTTAGAAGTGGAAGAAAAAAAAAGCAAACACTACTCCTCCTCCTTTTTGCAGTCTCACAGGGCCAGTGCCGTTAACAGAAGTTCCTGCCAGGTCTAAGTTCCAGCCATTCCAGCCGGGATCCGTGGGCTGGGGAGGGCAGAAAGGGCTCTTGGCACTGACCACTGCCCTCCCAGGCTAAGGAAAACCAAACTGCCAGTCTCTTCTCTGCCCAATACACTGAATAAAGTAGCTGTGCATCCACCTATGCCCTGCAATGATGCAAGAAAAAATAAAAGAAAAAAAAGAAAAAAAAAAAAAAAAAAAAAAAAAGGAAAAAAAAAAAAGAAGAAAGTATTAAGTTTCACACACTATTTGTACTCAAATATATTTTCTCAGTTTTAAATCTGCAGCTATTTTATCAAGTGGAAAAAGTCTTGAGCTGGAAAGGGTTCAAGAATAATGTTGCATTTCCTTATGTCTCAGGAAACACTTTTTATGGTAACTTGTCAGACTGTCTATGAACAAAATCCACTTTTTTAGACATTGATAAAAGTCTTCTTCACGTGATATTTTATACAAGAACACTTCAAGATGTGTTATTAGATGTGACTGATTTTAACAAATCCTATTAGATTTGTATCAACTAGTTACATGTTATATTCATAGTCTTTTGTGAATCATCGCCTTTTTGTTTTTAAAGATGGCCTGTTTTGAGCCTTTGTATGGGTACATTCCTGTTTCTGTGACAAAAAAAAAAGAAATCTTGAGCTGTCCCAAACAGACAAAAAAGAAACCAATGGCTATCAGTATGTTTTGTTTTAGTGTGTTACCGTTACTGTATTTGTTTATTGTAAAGGTGGACATTTAGCGTTCAGTGCAGTTTTCAATAAAAAGTGATAAAATTTCTATAATTTCTGAAAGGCAAGAGCTCTCGCTGCAATCTGGGGCTTTTGGAGACACTGAGAGGTAACCATAAGGTACAGAAATGTAATTCTGGTCACACTTGGCAAATATTTACAGTCCAGTGGGAAGGGAAGGTCCCTTCCAACTCAGAGTGGTCTGTGATGAAGAGATCACTGTGGGTTTCCACTAAGGTACAAAGGCAGCTACAACTCACACAACATTTTCTGTACATTCTCAAGAGCTGAAGCGTTATCAAACCACTGGAAAATAAAGCCAAAAAAATGCTCAAGAGGTGCTGGTGGCTTTGAGCTTCACTGGGCAAAAGGCCTGTTCTTGTTTCCACCCTTCTTTCCCACTGTGTCCAAGTACCACACACATGGAGTTAGATGGGGACTAAAAAAAGCTGAAACCGAAGTGTCTAAGTTACAAAACTCTGTATTTTGTTTGCTTTAAATTAAACTGAAAACTTGGTTACCGGCTCCAAACATCCAAAATAGAGATCACCTGTTACAGAGCAACCGCTCCTTGTCAGTGCTCAGCACAGCCCAGCAGTGAATTATCCGTGACCTCTGTGAGAAACTGGGATAAAACAGGTCAGATACAGGGGAGGTGTCTGGGACACACTGAAATGACCATCAAAACCATGAGGAAAACATTTAATTGTTATTAAGGTTTAGAGTTGTTTTAAAAATAAACGAGCCCTGGTACTTTGTTTCCGAATAATCCGGTACCTCCCTGCGCCGCAGGATCCCCTGTGCCAGCAGTGACTCCGCACTGGGACAGTGAGGGCCGAGCTCAGAAAATGCTGGAGCTTTCATCCAACACCCAACTTCCTTTTCAGACAAAACCAAGGACAGAAGTGCCACAAGCTCAACAGGAGCAGCGACTGAGCCATCCCAAGGGTTACAAGTGCCTGCAGTAAGAGCACCAGCAAAACATGCAAAGATCAGAGCTGTGGAAGCGGAAAGGGAAGAATATCATCACAACTGGGAGATGCCAAAGCACCAGGAGCTGCAGCTCTCAAGTGGAAAGTTACTGGGCAGAGAAATGGGAAATGAACAGTTGCTGCTGAAGGTTTGTGGCTGACAGAAGAGCCATGCTGCTGCTGTTGCCCTGCTCTGGGAAGGCAGACAGGGACGCTCTCCTGGGATAATCATCTCCTCCTCCAGGGAGAACTCCAGAGATGTCACTGTAGCTTAAAACAAGCAGCTTCAAGGTTAAACACTACATAAAATCTTTTTTAAAATGGTATATGGGGAAGTTACTGAATAAAAGGGGGGAAAAGGAAAAGCAGCAATTAAACAAGGTCTCCAAATGCACACACCAACCTAGATAATGGAGGAAATGCAACTCGGGGTATTTGCCATAAGCCATGCAGCAGAACTTTGGAAGAATCCAGAATTACTAAATTTTAATATATTAAAAACAAAAGAAATACAGGGATTTTCATGGAGGAAGTCATAAATAAAACCAGAAAAAAAAAACCTGACCAGCTGTAAAGGAGGTAGCAATGAAAAGCTAAGTTCTGTGCTAGGAAGGCGTGTGCTGCTGTGAGCAATATATGAGGAAAGTAACACTGAGAAACCCAATTTTTTAATGTATTTTCATGGCTGAAAGTGCAGAACTTGCTGACAAGCTGCAAGGGAGTGTGTGCAGATTAATCTCAGTGCCTGTAAGCTTTCAGGTGTGTGACTGAGGAGCCACTGACATACACTGACTGCGGTGCGAGCACGAAGCCGGGGTGTTGTACCTCTTTAATCTACAGGTACAGGAGGTTTGGAATACTCTGATTCTGGAAAAGAGACTTCACCAGTTCCAAAAAGGCCTGTGAAGTATGTGAACCTGAACAGACCATTCATTGTACAACACATCAGAACAAAACAATAATGATAAGAAAGCCAAGTGATCCAAAGTACCAGGACTGTCCTGTTGGAGCAGAACTTGAGGAATTCATCGGTGCATGCGTTTGAGAACAGCTGAACTGACCACAGGGACTCCACTGCTCTGGGAAGGGCTGGGGGACAGGGGCACAATGCAGGCTGCCCATGGACAGCAGGAGAGGAGGGCAGGAGTGCTGGGCCAGCTTGGCTCAAGGTAGACTTTCACACTGGTAATTCTCCCCCCGGGACAAGGAAGCTTTGCTTCCATGAATGGAACAGCACTGCCAAAAGCACAGGGGTGGGAGGTGAAAACTCCACAGCATCCTCAGAGTAGCCCATGGACTCAGGGGCTTATCCTTGTGTCCACAGGGCAGCTGGTCGTGGGCAGGCTGGGATCTGAAGTTACAGGTCTGGCCACTGACTGAGGGCTCCTCAAGATGGTGAATTAGGACCCCCATGGTCACAGCACGACACACAAACCACTCCAGCACACGGTGCTGGCCAGCTCAGGGCATGGAAATCCTCATCCCAGCTTACCCTGCATTGAGCTCCCCTGACAGAAAAGCTTTACATCCTCAGCTAGATGAGGTATAAAAGGATTTCACTGCAAGGTAAGGACAAAAAAAGAAATCCCAATTTAGAAAGGGAGCTTGAACCAGGACTGTGTGCTCATGAAGAAGCTCTGTAGTATCTGGGGATGGGCACTGAATTTGGGTCACTCACTCATGGCAAAGCAGCATTCATCCTTCACCTGGAAATCTGGGCTTCCACCAATCAGAGGAGCTCTAATGGCCAAAAAGGTGAAGACATAATAAACCTCAGTGGAATCTAGAACGGGAAAATTGCAAAATTAATACAGTACTTCATTATTTCTTTACTTTCGGTGTCGTCACCAAGTTTCTGTAGGAGTTGTGCACGTTTCAACACCATCTAAGCAGCATTTGGAAGAAAAAGCAGCAAGTTCCTCAGGGTTTCCATAGCTCTGAACTACATAAAAATAGGTGCTATGGGGCTTCTTTCCAAATTCTAATTAAAACAATTTCATCTACTGCAAAATTGCTTATTCAACCACCACACCATCAAAAGTGCTTTTCAAGCCAACCTGAATTGCACTGTGTATGTAAAAACTGGCATTAACCTTTAGTGTTTCAGTGAGATTTTTAGATAAACTTTATCCATTACAGGTTACATGGCTAAAGTTATCAAATATAATAAAATTTCTACTGGAGAATATACTCTGAACTTACACTCTTAGGAACTTACATAAGTTTAAGTATGGCCACATCAATCAACATGCAAGAAATTCCCAGGTTTACATACTGAGAAATATATAACAGTGCTTTTAAACAACTTGAGCATAAATTCTTCTTTTTAATTAGAACTGCCAAGTGGATTCTCACTAGATTTAGTGACCAAGGAGTAACCCTTCAAAAAGGTATTTTTTCATTTGCAGCAAAGTTTGAGTGATCAAAGAATAAATGATAAAATGATATAATTTGTAACACAGCAAGGCGGAGTTTTGACAAGATTAAATTCTCAATTGTGTTCAAGTTCTCAGATTTCACACAATTTTGCTTAGTGTATACTCACAGGAATAAAATCCCTATCTTTTAGGTCACTTCTCTGAATAAATATCCTTATGTATACTGAAAGGAATCTATTAACTATTATAAGAAAAAAAAAAAGGAAAAAAAACCAAAACACCAAAAAGCTTTTTCAGGAAACAAGTAATTTCACTCAATGAAAAATTTAGCTTCTTTTCCAGTTTGTTCCGTAGAGTTTAGGCTTTATTATGTGGGCACAGCAATAACTAAAATATTAGTAAAATAATGAATGTATTTTTGCTTATAACTTGCTGTGGATATCTTGTGCAAACAAAAAAAACCTCTCACAATCTGACCTGGGCACTGGTGAGATTTCACAGGAAAGGGCCTTTCAGGGAAATGTGTCAGAGTATCTAAAAGGTGATGGAGAAGACCAGGTTCTATTGTAAAAGAATCTCAGAGGGAGGAGCTATCCATCCAGCTCACATGTGCTTTCAGAAGTGCCCTTAGTTGAAAAATTTCTCTGCAATAATTAAGATGCTGGTATGCGTTTCCTATTACACAACCTCTTACACAACCACATGCGGTACATTTATAGACAGATTTACAGTCAGAAAGAAAAATGGGGTTGGTTTTTGTTTGTTTTTTTTTTTCTTCCATCTTGATAATAAAATTAGCTGGTTTTTGTTTCTTTTTCGTGTTTTTATACAAACTGTAGTCCAGCCCGCTTGGCTCTCTCCAGGCAGCAGGATGAGCATCCATTCTCTCCCTGTGCTGTCGGAGAATCCTTCCCGGCATGTATCCCCTAGACCTGGGTCGTTCCACACCCAACTGCTACAGCACAACGCTCACTCAGGGTCACACACTCTGCGCTGCTCATTTGCACTTTATTCCCCCTCACTCATCGTCGTCATCCTCGTCCTCCTCGCCGTCGGACAGGGACGTGCAGGGCCGGATCTGGCGGTAGCGGTCGAGCCACTTCTCCACCATCTGGGTGACCAGCGGGTGGTTGCGCCGGCGGGAGCTCTTCTGCATGGCCACGAGAACCCCTCCCTCTGTCACGCAGCAGTCCAGCCACTCCCGCAGCAGCTTCTCCTGCTGCTCCTCGTTGCCTATCTTTGGGGGACAGAAAACACCGGCAATGAGGCTTCCCCAACGCCCAGCGCCATTCCTGCTCCGAGCGCATCGCCGCACCCAGAGACTCTGAAAGCCAAACTCAACCAAAGTTTGAAGGCTCTGGAAATACGCTCCAGCTCTTCTTCCCAATTTTTCACATGTGTATTTCCAATGCAGCCTTTCTGTATTTCAGTTATTTTAAAGCAACTATTTATTTGTGGTAGGCACCATATATAAAGGGCAGGCCCTAAAAGATTCTTCTGGCTTTACAAAGACATTTTCAGGAGTCTTAAGAGTTCCTTAGATGAAATATTTTCTCTTGTAACACATAACAGATATCGTGGCTTGCTGAAGAAACACCCCTCTCTAGACCTGAAGCCCGTATTTTTCTCCTTTTATTTATAGAATGCCCACTTTCTGCAATTACTTCAGTCTTCCAGCCCTCCCTTCATCCATGCACACCCTTTACTGAAATAGTTCCATGTCTTTATCGTAGTTATTAAAAAATGAGTTGAGTTTCATTAGAATAGAAGGTGGAACATGCTGCAACTATGGGCCAATATTTGTACTGCATCTTTTAGAAAAAAAAAAAAAAAAACAAACCCAAAAGGCAGATTTCAGTCTTTCCTTAGTGACAGAACCCTTATTTTTGTGTCCTTTTCTAGGTATGCTGATATTCAATGTTCTCAGGCACAGGATGGGATTGTTGAGGTGTCCTGTGCAGGGCCAGGAGTTGGACTGTATGATCCCTGTGGCTCACTTCCAGCTCAGGATATTCTGTGAATCTATTCTGTGATTCTGTTTCTGTGATTTACATGGACAATGAAGTTACATTCCATTTATAGAGCTGTAAATAAGCATCATATTTATGGGAAAACACCTTTCAGAATCACCTGGAATGATGGGGAAGGGAGCAGTATTAATTAACCAGAACAGCACACTCCCTGTAATTCTGTGGACATCAAAAACCCACGGGGCTACAGAGATTGCTGAGCTTCAGCAAGCAGCTGTGACAAAGCCACCACCACACACCAGGTGTTTCTTTCTTACCTCTTGAGCAGAAAGGAAGTGAATGTGCAATAATTTCCTCTCGCTGTCCACCAAGGGTAGAAAAGTAACAGTAACATCATCGTCAGTGTTCAAATTAGCACCAGCGCCTCGATTGCCATAGCCATCATTCTCCATGGCAACCAGGGCGGAGAAATGGCCCCTCGTGTAGCCCAGAGCTATGGGACTTTTCCAACAGAAACTCTGTTCCCATAACAAAGGCAAATACACACCTGTGGGGAATTAAAGCACAGGGTAAGGCTCAGAACTGGTGTTCAACAAGGAAGGATTTTGATACAAACCTTGTGGTTTTGGCTGAACTGTAACAGAAGCACATCACTTTTAAAACATATTTGGTTTGGCCTGACACTGACACACTCTTCAGTAGAGCTAATTGTTATTAATTAACACAAATCAAGCATCTTTGCAACTGTACAAGTTTAGGCACAAAAGATTATAATCACAACCAATACATTACTACAGCCCTAAAATTTATGGTCTATAGTGCAGTGATGAACGAAAAACAAGGTTAGAAAAGCAGCCTTTTATGTTTGGTAACTCTTAAAAAAAAAAAAAAAAGAAAAAAATCAGATTCTGCATCACAGAAATAAAGGCTACAGTCAGATGTCTATTTTTACCAGAGCAAAAATTCCACCATCTGCTGACAAAACCTATTATTAAAAGAACTCACTGCACAAAATGTTACTCAGCACTGATGTAACCCATCTCAGAGAATGGGATTGCTCATATACAGTACTCACAGATTCAATTAACACACATCAATTATTCATATCAATTTAAAAAAAAAAAAGGAAAAAAGCACCAAAAAGCTTTTTTACATTTTACTACTTTGCTCAGCTACAACCAACACCTGATGCTACAGATTCTGAGAGGAACTGCACTTTTTCTCCCCACCACTTTTAGCAATAAAGACAGCAATTTGCTTGAGGTCTCAAAATAAAACTGGAACTCCTTTCTTCCAGAAACATAAATAATTCTTGGTGTCTACTGCAAGACAACTTAAGCAAAGGCACAGCTCACCTTGTGACAGGTTAAAAATAGCCCCACATAAACTCAAGTGCACATGTAGCATAGCAACCCCTCTAGTACAGCTGCTGCTGCAAACACGGCGCTCCTCCAACAGCCACGGAGAGGGAAGGGCAACGCTAAAATGGGAATCGGAGGCAGGGGGTGGCTTTGGAGGTTCTACTAAAGTTTTGAGCTCATCTTTTTGTGCTGCAGTAAAAATTAGTGGGGGCTGCCAGTAAATAATTGTCCCTTTTTCCCCCCCTTGTTTTTGAATTAGCAATCAAGAGCTACCTAAAAGTCTTGCCATTTATTTAAAATGAAGATTCACTCAAGTTTTTACCACACCACGATTTAAGGACAGATCCTTCTAATACCTTCTTAGCCCTCCCTTCCTCCTGTCCCCATCATTAAGTCTCACTCTAATGCAACATTAAACACAGAAGGTGAAGAACACAGGATAAGCCTTCACCAGAAAGTTTCAGATCTTTGCATTAAGGGAAAGAACCAAACATCCAGTCAAAATTCCAATTTACAGATAACATCCAGTCAAATGTAAGGAAGACAGTCCCCCAATTCCTGGGAATCAGTTCTTCATGCACACAGAGCACACAGCTATGTGCCCTTTCAGGACTGAAACTCATCTGGTTGCCTCCATGCCTGCACTGAAATTCAGCAAGTTTTGGAAATCTTTTTCCACCATTGTTTTATCTTGTTGAAAATTCCACATTAATCATTTCCCCAAGACAGAAGGCTGTGCTACACTTTCCATTCCTCCTCAACACTGTGATGAGCTCCACAAGAAAAGAATTTCAAGCATTGCCAGGGAGAATATCTAGTGCTCTTAGGAGTTATAAAAGTCACGCTGATATAAAGTGAGAAGGTTGTGTAACAACAGTTGACATGAGCACAAGCCACAGAAAATAAAGAGTATGGGCTAACACCTATCCTGAAGCCACCCACATAGGATTTAGTGTCTCCAGCCTGACCTGATGATCACTTCCGTCAGTTACCTTTTTTTCTGTTCAATTTTAAAAGCTGCATATTTGTGCCACTAAATACATGTGGCCAGACAAGGAGGGTCTGACCAGGGTCATAGTTAGGGCCTGAGCAAACAGGTCTTCCACCACTGAAGCTTTAGTATTTAAAGAAGCATTAACAATCAGCTGGAATCTGGGAAACAAGGAGGCTGGCAATTATGGGACTCACAGCAGCTACAGCAAGGATGCCAAGCTGGAACAAGGAATCCCTGGTGAAAAAATTCTTGTCAGGGAGAGTATTTTAGGGGTGGATAAGAGGGTGCTACAAACTGAACCGTGATGTTGAACAAGCTTTAAAAAAATTCAATTCCCCATTTCTATTATAACCCACAATTACAGAGTGGTTTGGGTTGAAAGGGACCTTAAAGCCCAACCAGTTCCACCTCCTGCCATGGGCAGGGACACCTTCCACAGGACCAGGTTGTTCCAAGCCCTGGCCAACCTAGCCTTGAACACTTCCAGGGACTTTTCTGGCGGATGTGATGTTAAACAGAGGCAGGGTGCTACCCAGATACTGAGGGACACCCCAGCACTCCCCAAAGCTCCACATGCTGAGCACAGCCCACACACAGGCCCAGAGCAGGAGCCTCCTCCTGGCAGCCCACCCCACTCGGAGCTCACGGCTGTTGGGTTTCAGCTGTGCCAATGGCATTTGATTAGCACACATTAACCACAAAAATGTGGCTGGGCAGGGAGAGGAGCAATTCCAGGTACTGCGACACAGGACTCCAAGTTCACCTGTTCCCCGTGCTGTGTGTTTCCATGTATGGCTGGCTGGATGTGGCTTGTGGCAAGCAAATCTCAAGTCGTAACTATTTGGCTGCCTAAATTCCTGGAAACCCATGTGCTGTAAAAGGGTGTTCCAGGCACCCTGTTTCCCTCTGGTTCACAGAGCAAGAAACCATTTCAGCACATTTAGGCCATGTAATACTTGTCTGCCTCGATGCCCAATCTAGGAAATAAAACCATTTGCAAACCACCAAGCCTTAGAATTAAAAGCAACACAAACCTGGCAAGTCAGATTTAAGTGAAACGAGTAACTGTTCCTTCCCAGCCTTTCATCCTCAAAAAAAAAAGTTAACATGTAACTAAAAAGACTACCAAACTTTTAGACTCCACAAAAAAGTAATTAATTTCCCTAGATAAAGTTTTGTTACTGCCCCAAACTTAGAAGCCAAGACTCTAAATAGTTATAAATTAACATTAACGCCACAGTTTGGGGTTTCCTATACATCATGGGTTTGCCTCCTTCCAAAGTCACCATACTTCTTTTCTTTCAAATCACAAAGATGTTTTGGGAAGCCCTCTGCTAAGCTATAAATAAAGAGTGGGTCATCTTCAAGCAGGTGTACTTGAGGCCAGGAATATGAACTGTGGGCAAAACAAATGTCCCAACCCCCTGGAACACACACAGAGCCTTCCCCACGGGTTTTATTTACAGCTCAGGATGTGAAGATGCTCCCAATCCCCTCTCATATTTTATTATCTGAATAGTAAAGTATTAGCATGTAATAGAGGGGAAAGTTGCCCACAGATTTGGTTTGCAAAGCAGAAAATGCATCTTTAGAAATCTACAGATGTTAAGTCTAAGCAAAACTGGACTGAGTCATCTTCGTATTTATGTTAAGGACAGTCAGGCTGTCTTGGAGATGAGGAGAAAAAGTCAGAAAGAACCTGATCAAACTATGCAAAATTATAATACTAATGAGAAATAAGTCAGTATTCACACCACACTTGCTGTAAAGTGTAAATTACTGAAACACAGATAAATTTTAAAAACTTCCTTTAAAGTACATCATGGAATTCACTTTTACAGGCACCATGCCTACTATAAAATGAAAAACTGCAAGTTTGGAGAGATTGTTTTGTTCTTTTTAATAGCAAATGAAAATTTACCTACAACAGAATTCCATCCTTTTCCAGACAGTCCCTTCACGTCACTATTGATTTACAGCCCAACCTTGTTTAAAACTGAATTTAAAAAAACAAATGCTTACCTTGGAAGCGGGTATATCCTAATGTTTCTCCCCGAAAACTCTTGTAATATTTTACTCCATAAACTATAATTGGTCTTCTAAGAATATGTGCAAGTACAAAAATGTGTGTCTGCTCCAAACTCGCTCCAGGCTGAACCAAACACAAAGAAAGACATCAATTGAAATACAACTTACCATCCTGTGTGTTGAAATTTAAAAAAACAGTCTTCAAGTTGAGAGAGAAAATGCTTTTAAGAGTGATAAAGCTTTAACAGGAAAAACAAAAGACTGGAAAATTATTGGAAATAAGGAAAAACATTTCAGCTTGTCAGCTGTCAGCAATAATTCTCTGTCCTATTGCCCAGATTCAATGTAATGGATTTCATTCCCCACTTAGAAGTGAAACTCTACATAATGTTAGGTCTAAAAATAATGCACTCATCTGAGGGCACTTTAAGGCAAATACCTTTTGATGATAGGAAAAGGGCACATCCAAAACAAACCTCAAAGAAATAGCACCAAAATCATGTTTATACTTTAAAAGAGGAGCTAAAAATATTCCTATAGCTGGAAGCTTATAGGAACGTAAATCTCATTTTGGAGGGGAGTTATAAAACCTCAGCTTGCTGGAGTTTGAGCAGTGTAAGCCGACAGGTTTGGAGGTGTGTTTTGGGAGGTAAAAGTGCTGCAGGAGCTGGAGGCAGGATATTAAACACATGATTGTTCTACAGACTTCACCTTAATACCATCATTCGTTTTTTGTGTTGCACTGCTTAATAGCAAGCTCAAAAATTTTAATTTCAAATGAACCTTTCCATACTTGCAGAAGAGTTTACTCAGTAATATTTTAAGATCATTGGCTTAAGAGGGATGTTCTTCCTTCATACAGGATATTCTTATTCCCCAAAACCACTTCTAGTTCTGAAATTTCTTTCAGAAATTAAAATATCTTTTCCAAAAGCCCTCTGACAAAGGAGTTTTCTTACCTGGCTTGCAAGAGAGAGAATGAATGCCCAATCTTCCTGCCACTGTTCCTCTCGCAAGGAGAAATGTAAACCGAAGCTTTGGGAATACCATGATTCCCACTCTTTCCAGCGTGTGTAGAACCTAAGATGTTAAGGGAGAGAGAGAGAGAGTGGCAAAGGCAAAAACATTTACTCAACCACCATAATCCTGACAGCAATATTTAACCCTTGCAATCCTTTATCCCAAGAAGGGGGAAAAAAGAGAGCAAGTATCAGGAAAACTGATTTTGTTTTGGTTTTTTTTTATCTTCAGGAGACTCCATTTATTAATCCTCATTTAAGAGCCATTTAAAAAAGAAATGCAATTTCGACAGCAAACATGATCCAAGTTCCTACCAGGCTCCTGCCCAGTTTGATACTTCTTGCAATAGGGGTTTTTTAAAGTCTTATTTAGGCTTATTTAAGTGTTGATATACAGGGAACATAAGTAAGACATTCCATTTCATACAAGAGGAGTTGCTCATTCTTCTCACACAAAAAATACAGGTATTTTTCTATTTTTAACAACATCCTGAGTTAATTAACTTCAAAGTACTTGCACATCAATTTCCAACAGCCCATGGTTAAGAGGCAGAATCTGTTTTCTACCAGATTTTGGAGCAAAGGGGTGGTAATTCCATATTATATGGAGTTGTAAAGCAGTGTGGATAAGAATCAAATATGCAATGTGGGATTTAGTTTAGTTATGATATTTTATTTAACCATTTACCAAGAGAAATGACACATTAAGAAGATGATTTTTACTTTTAAAAATTTTAAACTCTGTATAATCACCACACTAAGAAAAAGCCACAACTTCATATTAGGAATCAGGATTTAGGGAACAGTGCTAAACCAACTTTTAACAACGGTCTTTCCTGTGAAGACAAAGAAACCATTCTGAAGTTTCAGCTTATTAAAAAAGTCACTGAAATGAACTCATTTAATTAAAACTTGAGAGTATTAGCAGACAGTGAGTGTGTGTGGATAAGATCTTTCCTATGCTTTCAGTGAAGCTGGAATCACCCTAAAATCTTGGTGTGTAGGACAGCAGCCACCAGCCAGGCTGGCTTTCCTGAGTCCATCTAAAGCCCTTGCATGGCTTAAAATTCCTATTACTAAGATGTTTAGATAGGTCTGTGCTAATTCACAGTAATATATCCACAGGGAATCTCCTGGATCTGCATTCCAGCTTTTATCCAAACACACCAATATTTCCACCTTTGCAGCTGATAAATATTTTGCCTGTTTTCTCCCATAAACCTCTAACTGAGCACTTTGTGCTAAATGAATTCATTCCCAGGTCTCCTGAAAGACATTTAATCAGATTCTGGGTGAAAGAAAAGAAAAAACAAAGCAAAACAACAACAAAAACTCCCACATCACCAGAGTGAGAGAGAAAGCCCAGAAAATTCAAGGGAAAAAAGAAAAAAAGGAAAAACACCAAACTACTCCCCAAAAGCTTGACTGATTGTGAAAGTGTTCTCCTAAAGAAATTTCTTCCCTGAGTTAGTCAGCCATACACAAGATTTTGATCTTATTTAAAGCAAACTTTTCAGGTTAACACAAGAGAACTGAATGCATCCATTAAAGAATAAAATTCTGAAAGTCAACTTAAGGCATGTGCCCATTCTCCAGCAAAAGCTAATGGTGGCATACAAAAAGGGACACATCAGAACACACTTTTGTGTAAACTAAAAAAGTGTAGCTACTGAAAGGTGAGTGGAAAAGCCTCTGGGAACTTCACTATGGAGCTTTTTCCAAGTACCACATACAAGACTGTCTCTGGTAAATAGATTTCTCTTTGTTTAGCGTCTAAACAAATAGAACAAAACAAGGTCAAGTGAGTTACATGAGTGTTTTCTGTCTGACTATAAAAATACCCATTTTTAAGTGTCTTTGTAGAGGCTTTGAAGAATAATTCCACTAGATAAAAGTTTAAGCAGGGATTGTATTTAAGAGCCTGTTCCAGTGACGACATTGCTTCCAATCAGCCACATGTCCTAGCCCGCAAAATTAAATGTATCTTCTCAAATGGAATCTATACAGCAAGTATAGAATGTACAGGATGATCAATTTACAACAAAACCTGGCTAAAAGACTTATTTTAAAGACTTGTTCCTAATAAGGAACATGACTTGTTCCTTACAGACTTGATCTTTAAAGTCTGAAGACTTGTTCCTATAAAGGAACACACCAATCAGTTAAAAATTATGCTTCTAATAAGGATAAAGATTAAGCAAATTCAGAGTAAAATGAAAATTCTGTCTAGACATAAACTAAAAAGCTTAACAAGATTTAATAGCCTCTAAATGAGTGTTACATTTATATACACCAATAAGTCAACCACAGTTAACACCAACATTTTGAGAGATTTGATCCAAAGCTCAGTAGTTTGCAGCATGTTTTTGGATACCATGCTTGGTTTTGTTACCATAAAGAGCAAAACCTGTTCTGTTTTGGCCTGATGGGAGCTGCCTGTGATGCCAAGGAAATTCCTGCATGGACAAGATGCACACTCCATGCTGAACAACACCAAAGCAGTGACAGATCCTTTCAGACACTGGTTCCTGGGAGAATTGCTACTGAGACATCACTTTCTGGAATCCAGCTCCGGAGGCTAATTTGGGCAGTTCTCTCCCAATAGCACAAAATTTACTTAGAGGTACTCCTAAATTAACCTTTGTTGTTGACCTCCTGCACAGCACTGTGGACGGGGACAGGCTCTTTCTGCACTATGTGCTGACAGTGTTTCTCCTGTCCTTGACTACAAGAACATCAAATAAATGATCACCTGTGTGTTGGATTATCAGTCTTTATCAGCTCATCCCTTAGTCCAGGACACCCTGGAGAGCTGCTGGACAACCACTGGGGGTCCAACTAAGATCTTCCCTCTAGCAGAAGCAAACAACACTATCCAACTAAAGAAGGTTGTCAGTGCAAAGCAACCGAAGTTGTTTTACAGAATGATGAATCAATTTTATGGCCAAATGACAGAGTAAGTTAAATGCCAACACTCTGTGCTTTACTGCCATTATTTTAGCAGGCAGAACAGGGATAAAAAGAGCAGTCCTGAGTAAAGCCATAACTAAGCAGATGGAATGAAAATACTGAAAAGTTTATAAGGAATAAAAAAGGCTGTCTTCTACTAACAGTCTTCTGCACAGCTCCCACCAAGCAGCAAGGCATGGCATGTGCATGATTTACATTGCAAGGACACAAATTCCAGCTGCAGTAACTGTGGTTAGTGCATGCTTGACAAGTATAAAGCACTTTAGTGTTTGAAATGCCATTTGCTGAGCATCACACGCCATCCCTGCGTTCACAGTGCCCAAGTTTCCAGTGCTCGTATTTAAAACGTAAGATTAAGATCACAGCCGGGACCACGGTGACTCGACAGCTTCGAGGAGCACAATCCCAGGGAACTGGGGAGGGGTGGCTGTGGGGTTTTGCCACTACAGCACATGGAAAAAGCTGCCCTAACTCACCAGTGGGAGCAGTCGTGTAAACTGTCGTGCAGAGCCTTGCGCAGCACGGAGTCCTTGTCGTAGATGCCCCAGGTGGCCTGGAGCACGGAGTCGAGCAGGCAGTCGCCAGCAGTGCGGTTCCAAAGTGCGTACAGCCTGCTGTCCAGGCGTGTCCCCAGCTCCAGGGACCAGTTAATGATGGGAGACTCCTCTTCCAGCTCTGCAACGGGACAGCCAGCTCTTAAACACTCCACTTACTTATCTCAGAGAATTCAGACAGAAGAATAACGGCACAGTCTCAATAATCTGCCCCTCTGCATGAATAAAACTCTGCTTTCCTTCATACTACAAGGAACAGGTGAACTACACTGGCAGAAGAAATTTCTTCTACTGTCAATAAAATAAACCAAAAGCAAACCAAACCATAGCATGACATCATTTGTTTGAGGATTGTTACTGAAATGAAAAGATTTTTTTCAGTTTTCCTTAAAAAGCTTGTGACTCAAAACTGACTTCTAAAGATTTTTAAAGCTCTACAGAGATACACTACAAACATGATTTCTACAGACTCTATTCTCCCTCTGCTGCATAAATAGACTGGAAACGTTAAAATTAAAATAGTTTTACATGGGCATGCAGTGACAGATTAAGGGGGGATGGCATCCTACTGCCAAAGGGCAGGGTTAGATGGGATATTGGGAAGGAATTGTTCCCTGTGACAGTGGTGAGCCCTGGCATAGGCTGCCCAGACAAGCTGTGGTTGCCTCATCTGTGGAAGTTGCTGGTTTGGAGCAACCTGGTTGAGGGGAAGGTGTTTAAGGTCCCTTCCAGCTCAAACCATTCTGTGACTTTATGAATTCCAGGGTGAAGATTAACATGAAAGCATCCAATCTCTGCTTAAAACATGTTCATGGACAAAGCCACATATATAAAGACACACGTAGTTTATTTTTAGTAAGAGAAACATTCTCTGATGAAAAGCCAGGATGATCCCAGCTGTTCTCGGTGCATTTACCTTTCTGAACATCTCTGTCAAGTACTTCATCAAATAATTTTTCCTGGACTGTGGGTGGTAAATCTTCAATATCTGGAAAAACAGACAGCAAATACAAGAGTCACTTAATGCTACTGTAGAAGAGACATCACCAGCTGCTGCTCAGGAGAACTCACAGAACAGCTTTTGCCCTATCAGGTCTAACACTTCCTCTGGAAAGCTGCTGTCATGTGTGGCCCGAGGCTTTGCAGAGCTGCTGAGGGAGGTTTGCACCTCAGCCTCACTGTCACACCTTTGATGCAGAAAGGATCATCACAGCATGCATAGGGTTAAGACTGTATTTCTCTGAAGGAGAAAGCGGAGAATCACTTTGAGGTGAGAAATTTAAAGGAATAATTTTACTTCCAACCCTATTGTATTTAGCACAGCTGCAATCCTAAGCAATGGTTTTTCCACCTATCTGAATGGCTTCTTCTCTGCAGTCTATCCCAATGGACAGATACAGTTTGTCAAGGAATGTGTTCTTCTCCAGAATATCCACTTCCTTAATCATCTCATTCAGACCTCAAAAAAATAGTTTTGAGAACCCCAAAGGTTTGCAGATAAGTTAGAAAACAAGAAATGGGAAAACTATTGAGCCATGGAAAATTCCCCCTACTGACAACTGCTCCAAGAACTTTAGAGACAGAATTTGCAACTACCTTATAAAAAAGAAGGAAAAAAAACAACAAACACTCTCACACATTCTAAAACTCAGCATGTGCCACACAGTAAATATTTGCTCCTGGCCTGCATTCCAAAAGGATAAGCAGTAAAGGGTTGCCAGGCAGAGCAGCAACCAGAGAAACTTTGCTGGTTTCAGCACAATCATGAAACTTAAACATGTGAAAGTTAAGGCAATAAATAAAATAGGAACAGGAATATCCAGCATCCCTTCAGGCACTCTAGGGGATAAGGACTGGGGCCCAAGTGGTATTTCAAGGACACAAAGATCTCTCTTAATTGCAGTGTGGTAGCTGCCAGTCCTGCTCAGATGTCCAATACCCCAGGGCTTTTAAGTCCACATTTAGGCACATGAGTTGCTACTGAAGCACATTAATGCTTGGTGCAGGCAGGGTGATGTGGGGTGGTCCTTTTTTTGTGTGATTGATTGGGGCTTTTAAAGCTAAAACTGCTTTTAGTGGCCAGCAATCAATTTAAAAGCTTTGCACTCTAACATCCATGCATTGGCTTTTCAGGAGGATCCAATCTGTTAATTTGAAAGGTTGAGTGGAAACTGGTTCCTAAACTACATTGTTTAGGTAATATCTGAACAGAACTGTGTGATTTATACTTCCATCCTTGGAAATGCTCTCTGGAGCCAAACTGCAAAAGATGTGCAATTGGCAAAGTGTGAGGAAAGTGGAAAGTCTTGATGCTTTTGAACAGTCTTATTTTCTAATTACTTAATGGCTTAATGTGATAAAAATCTGCACAGTGCTTTAAGATGTGTCTCTTGAGAACACTGAACAAATCCTTCAGCTCTGGAGAGAACAACATTTCTCACGTGTGTTAGGAAATCCTTCTGTTGCCCGTTTCCCTTCTCTCCCCCAAAAAGCAATGAAGTTTTAGTCTCCTACAGACACCCTGTACACCCACCCTACCTGCCTCTCATACACAACCCACAGAGTACAACTGAATACAGCACCTCAATCAGGTACCCAAGTGGTAAATATTATCCAGACTTTTTGAAGAGGAGGAGATGAAGTAACGCTCAACCAAAAGGGTTCCAAATAGAATTCTTAAAATGTTTTATAAAACACACAAAGAGATCTGCTGATTGGCACAGTTTCCAGCTGCATATTTTCTTACTGCTTGTAGCATTTCTATTAAAGGAAACAGCTACTGAAGATTAAAAGTCTTCTAATAGCTCCTTGTTAATAGATAAACATTCTCTTGATCTCAGAGTACCTCAAAAGTATTCAAAAAGTGCTATTGTTACAAGCAGGTACAAAGAACAGCTCTGGGTCTCAAGAGAAAGGACTGGAAGCTAAAATAGCCATGTGAAAAGTCGTACCATGGACCAGAAATGTCTGGGCTCCAATATTCACTTTAAATACAGCCTTTCCTTAGAACACACCACTTTTCTTCCATTTCTTCATGTCTAAGTAGGACAACAGATGCTCAGCTCACAGGAGCAATGCATGGATGAAAGTGTGCAAATACTGAGCAATTAAATTCAACTATTAAATCTGATCTAATAAAATAGGTCTTAATAAATAAACCTCTTAATAAACAAATTAATAAAGCTCTTAATAAATAAAACCTGCACACACATCACCACCAGAAAGTCAAAATACATTATTTTCAACTAGTGACCAAGCAATAAAATCTTCCAGCAGGAAGAAGGGTTTTGTAGCTACCTGCAGGTAACGTAAACGTCACAAGGTCAGTCAGAAAATAGCAAGCAAAGTCTCCCTTTCGCTGATGAAGAGATGCAGCAATTTCACGGCGGATTTGTTCCGTGACCTCTGGACACACCATGGCAGGAATGCACTTGGCTGCATGCTGGGATACCTGTAACACAACACAGTTACTGCACTCAGGATTATCCCATTAAATATGAAGATTTGGGAGGGATGACCACCAGCAGAGAGTACTTGGTTAGCAAGGAATGCAAGAGACCTATAAACACTGGCACTCTGAAAGATTGAAAGTTTAGTGACTCCTAATGAACTGTCTCATTTGTCATGGAAATGATAACTGGTTAAAAACATCTTTCAATCAAAGCAGTGAATTAACAGGTGACCACTCCCAGCTGAAAAAGAGATAAAAACGGGAAAGAGCTCATAATAACGGCAATCTCAAATCTCATGCACGAGCCCAGTCTAGATTTAACAAAACTTCATTACCGCAGTACTAGACAGTTTCCTACAAACAATCTTCCCAAAAACTATTAAGCTAAGATAGTTAAATTTCTACAGTTCTAGTCATCACTGGCAGCAGAAACTAGTTCAACAAGGAAGGGCAAGTGGCACAGGGATGACACCAGATGCATATTAAAAAAACACCTTTAAGACCCACATTTTCACTCATTCATATCCTAGAAAAGGAAAGTATCACTGGGGCTCAAGCACTACTAAGCATTTTCAGAAATGGCAAGATGAGTCAGTATTCCTAGGCACCGAAATAAACCAACCACAAAAGTCTATAAGACAGTATTTCAGTAAATTAACTTGTTTTTAAACATGTAACTCCATCCACCCAGAGTTATGCAAGCAGCACAAAGCTACTGCTATTAGTCGTATATAAATATATACTCAAGGCTTTAGCTACATTTGTCTTGCTTCATCTACTCTTTTTAATTATTCAACACTGAGCATTCCATCATCTTTATGTGCTTTGCAGGCAAATAGCAGCTTTCAGAATTGCACAAGGCATCAGGGAAGGAGGCAGAATAAAAATCTTGCCCTGATCAGGTGAGGAACCAAAAGTCTGAGTTGAAGAAAACAGACAAAAAAGGGTAACAGAATTATTTACAGGGCAAAGATGGAGAACAGCAAGTCACCAGAAGTGAGGTGACAGAAGGAAATGGAACATGGAAGAGCAAAACAGAAGAACCACTCAGTTTATAAAATGGGCAAAAAATAGAAAAAATTCAGCAATTTTGCAAAGCAAGAAAATTACTTCACTCTGGAAGAGAAGCTCCCACAAAAGCCAGGAAGGCCAGACCAGGTAGACTTACTCATTAACAAACTCAGAACAAACTACGCTGGCACTGATGTCAGCGCTTTGCTTTGAGAGCATTTCCTCTCCCCCACCCCGAGCACAGGAAGCCTCACAATAGCTCACTTCCACTGCCAGTAAGGTCACAACGTGTGCCAAGACTGTTCATTAATGAGAAAACTGAACATCCTCAGGACCATCACAACAGAGTCTCTTAAAGCAAACTCACTTCTTGAGGAGAAATCCAAGGCACAAAGCAGCAATTCACATATATTCTAACAACACCACAGGTCAAAGCTGCATGCCTCTGGCTGCACACAGTGGTGTGGTTACATAAAATGCTGCTCCCTCTCTGCAAGGGCCAGGGGAACTCACCTCAGTGAGGAGGATGGCCAGCATGTCCTGCCTCTGGAAGCGGATGGCCAGGTGCACGAGGGTGTAGCCCACGTCGAAGGCGGACGGGCGGTTCAGCAGCCGTACCTCATCTGCCGTCAGCTGCCGGGCAATGTCCCCTCCGGACGACTTGTAGGCTTCCACAGCAGCTAAATCACCTTCCACAACTCCTGAGGGCAGAGAAACAACATACAGTTCACTTTAGACAGCAAGGGAACAAGCCACCTTATTTAACAGCTTGCCTGTAGCTACCCTGTTACAGGCTGAACAGACGAAGATCAATTGCGTAGCAAGAAACTTGACAAGTTTTAATTATTTTAAGCAGAAGATTACAAAATATTTACACTTACCTCATCTCTCAGACCATTTCTATTAACCCACACTAGCTGGAAAATGTAAGAGATCAAAAGCCAGCTCAGAATTGGACCTGTGATGAAACACTGGCAGTAACATACTCACAAGCATTTCATTTGACCAGAGAGAAAGTAATTTCTTCACATGACAGAGATTAGTTTGATTGTTTTATCTTCCCTTTTATCTCAAAAACAAACTACTAGATCATAGAAATAGGATCTATTAAAAGGTTTTTGGACTAAAAGTTTTATTTTTTCCAAACAGTACAAATGATACAGAGCACAGATTTTTCTCTTCAGCTCACCATCTCTGCTACTAGTGGAACCTGAGAGTTTCACTCGGGGTACTCTATTAAAACTGAATTAAAGAGGAATTAAATACACTGTGTGTACCTTCTAAAACAAGATGGGAGGAACAATGAATGATCCTAATGTCTTCTAGAGTCCCTGGCAATCTTTGACTTCTGCACCATGCTTCATATCAAGACCACTCATGTTGAATGTATTCCTTAGCTGCAGTTATCAGAATACACTAAGAGGTGGTGCTTATGCTAACAGTATCTGTTCCAATATAAGACTTCCTAAATTTACAAATGCCTTCAAATATATTCTATTTAAGGTATGTGGTCCACGAGAGAACAGTGCAGTGCTGAACTGAGGAAACAGAATAGTGTCCCTGAAGCCATCTTGAATGGAGAATAGAATCTCACCACTGAGAAGCAGCCCTTGTTGCAGCAGCTGAAGTAGAGAAGAGTAAGAGCACAGATGACAAATGAGAAAACCCTCTCCCTATTTTCTGCAGCTAAACCTCCTTCCCAGCTCCTGAGAGTCAGCAGTTGAGTAGAGGCCACAAGGCTGGCAATTGAGACCCAAGTCCATCTTTTACTTCATTTGCTCACCAGAACTCAAAAAAGTTGATTGAAAAGGAAAGGTCATCAGACCCAATCAGGACAATCACTCCCACTCACGACTTAAAATAAAACAAAAAAAAAAAAAAGGAAAAAGCCACAAGATTTCCTGCCCCCTCAAACAAACTCCACATCCCAAACGAGCAAAAATCCCCAACCAAAATTAAAAAAAACTCCAACACAACAAATTGAAGTGGCTGCTAGAGAGAAGCACACTAACCACTGGCTTGCTGGTTAAGCCACGATTTAGAAAAGCATTCTTAGCTCAGTGAAAAAGTATCATTTTAAATGCTGAGATTATAAAGCTTTCAGAAGAAATGCAGGGGAGAAAAATGGGATTATCAGTTCAAGACATTTCTCTACAAAGTTATCAGCTGTGCTCTGTAAGCCTCCACTGATAAAAGCTTGATTATTCAACAGTGGTCTAAAGCAGAGAAGTTCCAAAACAACAATTCAACTGCAAATTTTAGTCATACAAGACCTACCCACTCATTCCCAAGTCCTAACAGACCAGGGCAGAAGGAAAACCATACAAGACAGTATTTTTTTAGTTTTCTGCTGCATGTGTCTGTCTCCTGTAAGGAAGACAATTCCTGTTCCCTCTCCAGCACTACTGTCTCATTCAGTGCCTGCCCGTGTATTCTCCCAAGATGAGTTTTGTCTGTCCAATTTTAGTTCTTGCTCTGTAGGAGTCAGAAGTGCCAAGTGTACAACTTTATTTCCATGCAAGCACATTTTTGCCACTGATAAGGCAATTCCTCATGGCTGCTGCAATGATCATTCCAACCAAATACTCCAAACTGACATTTTTTTTTTGCGTGTGTGTAGATATGTATGTGTACACAGATAACAAATCAGACTAATTTCTCATGACCTGCCCTCTTAAAACAAGTTATACCACAGCTTTGGCAAACCCAAGAATCCAGGAAAGAAGAAATTTGATAGAAGAGCAGGTTCTCTGCTATCTTATGATATCCTTAATTTTTTATTATTACATTAATTTAAGAGAAGCATCTTGTTAAAGACTAAAAGCCACTAAGATAAAGACTAGTCACCCCTTTTTGTATTTTAACTACTCCTACTGACACAGGAGAGATTCCAGTTACCACATCTGCACCTTCCACCACATCCCTCAATACAAACACACCCAAGACCAGTAGGTGGCCATTCTGAGAATCCAAATACTCACAATTAATTTCAAAATTCAAACAAATATCCCTAAAATGATCTTTTGGTGACAGATGGTTAGACCCAAATCACATTCCAGCCAGCCAGCCTGTCAAGCAGTACATTTTACTACAGCCTACTACTGGGAAATTCATCATTTTAATTATTCTTCTAGTCCCCCACCCTCAGCTGCTTATTATCATCCCACTCTTCATCAAACCTCAGCAACAACTGAAGTCTAAGCTGATGCTGAGGTGGTCACGTGAGGTTTGGCAATGCCTTTTTCAAGAACTAACTACTACAAGCTGCAATAAGGATCCAAATCAGTGACATGTGCTCTATGCAGCACTGCCAGTTCTGGAAGTTTATTCCCACGTCTTGCAATTCTTGACATTCCTAAAAGCCCCATGTCCTAGAATTACTAAAATTGTTATATAAGCTGTCAGTTAAAAAACTTTGCTGATGAAGTTTAAGCCAAAGATCAATTAATACATCCAAACCAGGCAAACTGCAGATGTTTTCTGGGCCTTATTTTTTTAAAAAAATTATAAATGTATTTTTAGTGGTATTTTAGGTACAGGGTTGGCATGCTACATGACACTAACTAGCACAGCTACAGCTCACTGAGAGATCGCAATGTGACTGTGTGCATGGATTGTATCTGGTCATTCTTTACTCTGTAATCAAAACAGGTAAAAATGACTCTTTATAGCAGGGGGAAGCATCAGGAAATTTGTTTGTCTAGTCCAACTCACTACTGCAGCACCAGTATTCTGTGGGCATTACAAACCTCTTTGGCCCCTCTGAGCCACAGCAAGAAAAGTCAACGTTTCTCTTTACCTGTTCTACCAAATACCTACTCCATTGGAGCCACTGCAGAAGAAAAGGGAAAATTCCTGACCATCAGGTGCCCTCCTGCTTACAGTGCCAGTCCATGCAAGCCAAGGCAGCAGTGAACACAAAACACAGTGATAACAGGCAGATTGTCAGAAATATGAACCAGAAAACACAAATCTTGCCCCAGAACTATGAGGTGGACTTGCCTACATGCACCGTGCCTGCAATTCTGAAATTCAGTATCACCATTTCAGAATGAGACTTGCATATGCTTCTATTGACAATAGGAGGCACATTCCTACAAAGGCTTTGATTTCTGTGAGATAAGAGTCTCCAATTCATTAAGTCTATTTAAAAAGAGCTTGAAAACCCCACTGTTTATGAAAACTATTACAGAAATATTTACTGATGTTATAATACCCTGCATTTCACAATGCAGAAGTGCCTCATTACTTACACAAGCAGACTCCGAATCATGTCCTGATCCAGCACTGTGCCAGTTGGATTATTCCCCACTGACACCCACTGCATTCCCCAGACTGTTAAAATGTCAAAAGGAAGGGTGGCATTTGCCTTAAGATTGTTCCCAGAACACCCGGGAGCCTCCAGGAGCTCAGCCTCTTGTGAGGGCACAGCCCTGATCAGCTTCAAGAGCAACACAAATGCAAACACATCCCAGTGACTCAGTGCCTGCTCCTGATCCACACAATCACAGCTTTCCTTGAAAGTGGCCTCCAGAAACGTCCCTTTGCTGTTGCACCTGAATACACCAGTTTTTGCATCCCCCTCAAAAAATTTTGCTTGGCCTAACGTACAAACTCTGACTATAGTCTGACACATTAAGGGAGAGGACAGAATGCCAAGTGCTTCGCCCAAGTCATGAGAAAATACAACTGCAAGTCAGAATTCTGCATTTACAGGTTCAACTGTGCTCCCATTTTGCAATTCAGGCATTTCCTCTTATTGGAAGACTTTCACAGCACCAGGAGCCAAGGCTTTTCTTCTTCTAGTAAAGCCCTGCCTCTTACAGCACAAATCAGGCATTTGCAGTCTCAGGATATATTAGATGATAGGGATTAAGAAAGGTATTTTAAAAGACTAAATTAAAAAAACTATTAATCAATTATATCTCTTTGTACCATCTTGATCCTACTACAACTTTTACAGCTTCCTTCTTTATTAGATGTCAATATTACCCTCATATTAAATAAGCCAGAATTAGCTGATAAAACCAAACTATTTCAGCTTAAGGTGCTATTAAGTTTATTCTTCAGAATATGTAAATATTTATAGGGTTTAGTGCAGTTATATAAACTTGGAAAATATGCGAGATAGGCTTACAAGCATTTCTCGAAAACCAAGTCCTGTTTTCCTTAATTGGACATTTCCAGTGGCTTCAGAACAGCCAGACAGAAAAGTTCCCAAGGAAAATACTCCAGCAGCAGCCTTTATTTACTTCAGTATCTGACAGTTGTGGAGTACAGGCTGGCACAACCTGCTCAAAATGAAGTAGGCAAATTCTTTCAAGCAGACTGATGCAGTTGTGACTATCTGGGGATTAGGGATTTCTGGGATTCAAGGAGGCTGCAATGCCACGCAACCAACGTGTTCTCCCATCCGAGCAGATTGCAAAAGCAAACACTTCATCTTAAGGAGGTACCTTGTGTGGGACAATGCTGTGAACTGCTTGGCAAGAGAAGGCAAATTTCTCCAACAACCAAGTTACACATTTTAGAAGTCAGAAGTCAAGACAGATCCTGCTATAACATAAAACAGATGAGAGACAGAGCTCTGTGCTGCTTCTCTTCTGCTCCAGATATAACTGCAAGTGGTCTGTCATATATATGTTCTCATTTACTTGTCTAAGGACTAATCCTAAGATTGGTCTAAGTGTCAGCAAGTGAGAGGCTGATCAACTGACCCACTAAAACCTAATTCTGACACCTGTTAACAATCTCTGCTTCTTTAACACAGAGTGCTGAGGGCCTGTGGCATTCTCTGGAGCTGAGTCAGCCCTCAGGCTCTTCCAGCTCTTCACCAGGGGTACATCAGGTGGCCATAAATGAAGTTTTATTGATACTAAGTGACTCACAATTTCAGCCTGGGAAGAATTTCTCCTGAAGAAAGGACTGCTTTGCAAGCAAATATGACACACCAACTGATAAAAAAGAGAGGGGTTGTCTGAAAAACCTTTATGGGCCTCTAACCACACCCTTCTGTTCCTTCTCCTCTTTTTTGATTTCCAGGGCCTCCCCTGTCAGTATCAGCACACAATCAATGGTAGATCACTCTCCAGGTAGTGACACTGAGACAGAAACTTCTGTCTATTAAGGTTTTTTTGATTCTTCAAGCTCAGCAACTTGCATCAGCTTAAAAAAAGAAATAAATACTTCCAAGAAGACATGTACCTTAAACTTGAAGCCATCCAATGCATGAGGGGATGACTACTGGCTACTCTTTTTTCCATGCAAACAGCTCTTCCCCTTACATAGAATCCATGTTGTGTGTTTTGAATGTATCATTACAGGACAAAGCAGCACAGATGTAAGAGAAACTGTTTAAAGACGTCCTTATCCCTCTCCAATCTGTCAGAGGTATTCACACCCCTTGTTGCTTGCAGGGTTGTACCCTAAGAGGAGGCTGGACAGTGGAAAATCATTAAAGTCAATTATTAAAGTTAACCATCAGAGCTTCTAAGGCAAATTGAAATAACTGGTTTTAACTTGATCATTTATTCAATTATTTTTAGCATAAAATATCACAGTGTTTAAGAAAAGCAGTCAAGAGACCAAAGTTAAAAGTGTGTTTCAGGAGATGATTTTCTGCCAAGGAATAAGGCAGGCAGTTTTCCTCAGTCTCAAAGATATACACACACAAATGTAAGGCGTTTGTGATAGGACAGATGTACAAGGCACAGATGACAACACACCAAGATTTCTTACTCAGGTGAGAGCTATGATCTTGCATCTCTGCTACCTGGCACAGCAGCCAAGTCATGCTTCCCACTATCCCGGGGGAACAGGGAAGGAGGCCAGGCTGTACAACACACAGCAGGGACTCTTCCCCTCCCAACCATCCCTACAGGCACCATCTGCCATCCCCAGCCGCAGCCAGAGTGGCAGGTCATCACCTGGCAGTGAGTAATCCATGCTGCACTTCCCTAAACACTTCAAGCCTAGACTGACACCAGCAAGAGAAGGTGTATGACCTTTCCTGGCCTCCAGCAGCTTGTTCCCACCCATACACTTCCCACTCCCTTATCACAGCACAGACAGAACCATCAAGGTTCAGCTGGACCATGGGTATGATGAGGAGGCCAGTCTGAGCTTACTAAACCAGCAAAAAGAAACAAAACCCCCACACTCCCCACAAAAACATCCCCTAATCAAGCTTCATTTTCAAACATCCCAAGAGAACAGAAAGGGGCACCTGGGACTACTCTGGGTGGCAGTGCCAGCTGAAAGCACCTTGTTTATGTCAGTGCCTTCAGGCTGCCTTTATAAATACTCAGTGAAAAGCCAGAGGCTCTGCAGGACACAGAGCAGGAGGTGCCTCTGTGTCTCCTGGAGCTGCAGGGCAGAGTGGGACACAGCCCAGCCAACTCCATACCAATGTCTGGACAGGGACTCTCCTTGCCCACAGGGCTTCTGAAGGCCTGGGTAACACATCTGACACTAGTTCAAAAAAGTAACAGGATAAAAAAAACCCTGTAGGAGAGATAAAGCAGTTGACAAAGGAAAAACTAAGCAGACATGGTGTAGGAATACTAGGAATGAACTAACAGTCCTTTTAAGGATGTACTGCAAAACAAGATTCATGACAGATTGCTCTAAATATTTTGGATTTGTTTAAGAAACATACTCTTAGCTGTTTCTTTCACAGAGCTAAGAAGAATGTGTGCCTACTTGATTTGGGAGGCACCATCCCCAAACACAGGAAGGTCTGGCCCATGAGAGCAGTGTCCACCCTACTGACCTGAACCAAGAGAAGAACACACTTTTCTCACAGCAGGTGATAAACACGTGGAGGAGAAAGGAAAAGGAGAAGAAATTCAGTTTACTTTTAATCTATGGGCTGCAGTTCAAGCTCAGGAGTTGAACTCATAACTCAAGAATCCCCAGCAGTGCCCTGCAGCACACACACTCTGCCAGCATCACTGTCAAATCCAGCCCTGAAGTGCCAGAAGAGGGGAAGCTCCAGGGTAACCCCCAAGCAAACTCTGGATGCCAGAGAGGTTTTTTAGGCACAGCCATCCTCATCCATTTGTACTCCTTAAATCCACAGCCAGCTGGAACCAGCTTCACCAGGCCCCACAGCAACACTTGATTGTTGCACATGACACTCCCTAAGTCCCACAGGCCACCAGGACTCCCTGACAGTGCCTGCCACAGGTACCATGAGTTATAGAAAAGATAACAGAGTTTAATTTTAAATATATATCAGTTCCCTCCCCTAAGAAATGAGTCACCTTGGACTTCACATTAACCTCATCCTAGGACACGATGGCAGAAAATGCTGGTGTCATTGCAGAAACCATTTGTAATTCCTCTTTGTAATTTAAACTGGCATTTGCAGGAAGCCAGGTTATCCAGGCACACTTACTCCAGTTTCTGCTAGGATTTTAATAAATTTTAACCACATGAATCAGTTTAAAATTTCATCTTTTTGAGAAAGAATCACTCAACAGACACATTCACTCTGAAAAAAAGCAAGCCAGTAAAAAAACCAACATTCAAGTACATTTGCTGGTGGAGTTTGAATAGGGGAATGCCACTAATCCTTCTGATTTGGAAGGAATACCCTCCATCGAGGAAACCATGCATGCTGAAAGGCAAGAGTTGCACTCATCACATTTCTTACAGCCTGGATTTGCAAGGAATGGAAGCCTTATTGACACGTTTACTTACTGAGGTGGGAAAAGTATTAATGGATGCCTGAACAGAACAAAAATTAAAAAATCCAAATACACACGCAAGTACCTTCTTAAATCTACTTGATACACATCTCTCTTCATGTTTCAGCTAAAAAGAACAGATGTGGAAAAGAGTAGTCTGATATACGTTTTTTAATGAAACCTGACATTAAATTTAAAAAGCATTTTGTGCTGGAGTTAAGATGTGAAGAGGGAGTTCAACCAAACAGCTGTCCTAAAGTACAAGACATTTTCCTTGGTACCTTCTGACAGATAATATCTTCGAAGAGAAAAGAAAATAACCACTCTGCCAAGAATTCCTCCTACTCCTGCTCCTTTAATCTTTATTTTTAACTTCAGGGTTAACTTTAAAAGTTAACTTTTTAACATCTCTCCTACAAAAGATGGATTCAAAGCAAATGGACTCTCCACAACTGATTGAGCTTAAACTTGAAGGTTTTCAGTCTGAAGCTCCCAAATCCTAACAAGGCACCATCTGTCAGATGGAGCAGGGCAACACACAAACTCTTGGTCCATCAATGTTCACAAATTTACTTGGCATGTAACAAGAACTTGTCCTACTTTATAATTTTGCTTGGCTAAGGACTGACAAGTGTTCAGCTCAGCTAGAACCTCCCAAGAGCTCCAGCTGGAGAACAAACAGAACTCACTAAGTCACAGTAACCCACTTGATTTCAATGGTAAAAACAGATGCTTTGGGCAAAGTTATTCAATTGACAGTTAAATTGGTTTAAGTATGTCACACTAAGATCACCAGCAGAAATTGAGCTTCTTGCTTTAACGATTATTGGCTAAACTGGTGTACTTTTCCACCACAGACACACTACAGATACAACAACCAGAGACAAGCACAGGAGAATCCATGCAACTTCCATCAATCTTCCTAAGGTTATTCCTGTTACAGGGAGTGTTTGGGAAAATATGACATCTGTGATATGCAAAATGAAGTTCTGAGATGAAGGACTGATAATTAACAGCTTTGTTTGCTGGTTCCTGTCCCCCCATCATCCCTCTCCCCTAGGAGTATAGTAGGTGTTTGAGAAAGAAATCCGTGAAAGCTTTCAGCAGGCAGCAGTAACAATCAGCACACAATTCCATCTGCATTCTGCCTTTCTCACAAAGATCCCTTCAAACCAAACCATTACTGCATTACAAAACTTCTATGAACACGGTTTTGAGGTTTATGTACAACTATATAGTCACAAGCAACATTAAATACTTGCAAACCCATGTTCTTTAATATAAATACAACCCTTCCCACACAGGTTAAATCAGAAAGTGTGAAATATTTTAAGTAATATTAGAATAGTCAAAAAACACCTCTTTTGAAAAACCAAAGGGAAAAAATACCCTAATATTTAATACAATTGCTGTCAGAATGCAAGATAAATATTCTTGTAAGACATAGGAACAACCTCTGACAATTGACCCTCGGTATTCAGTAACTTAAAAAATACCGCACAGAATTTCGGCTGTTCATTTCAGAAGAAAAAAAGCTTGTAAGGAACTGAAGGTATCAGGAAATACTGAGGCATCTCTTTCCAAAAGGAAGTGTGAATGTCTAACTATTCACAGAACACAAAAATAAACTCGAGTATTTATTAGCTTGGAGAAACCAAACACAGCATACCCACAAAAACACTTACACGTGATCAAATATGTTAAACAAAGCAGCTCCACTAATTAGTTCTTTGATTACAACAACCATGAAGTGACTTTGTGAAACATTAAGGAACAGCATGAGACATGCTAGTAGAGCCAGAGTTTCAAATGAAGTGTTTTACTCTAATAATAGTTGCGTATTTCAAGTGTTGAACCTGCTCGTATGCTGGGGCACACGATATCTGCTTCTGGGAAGCTACAGCACAAAAGTTAACTCACAAGGTCAATAACTGAAGAAAACCTTGCTCTCACATGGCTCTGTTCTTTAACAGCACTGCGAGAATTATCCAACATTTCCTTAGGAAAGCACTAAAATACAGAACAAAATTGGTATTTGAATGTTTTTTGAAGCAGCTGACTAAAAAAATACTTTCAGAAAGCCTGTAAACATTTACAACACACTATGTGTATTAATACAACATTATTACTTTCAAGGTCAGTATTACACATGCAGTTTCTTGGAGCTACATATTTTGGTGTTATTTTTAACATCTGACAGAGCATCTTGTACTGTTGCAAGCTCTACACTGTTTACAAATACTCCCAAGCTGTAGCTGCTGACTCTACAGAGCATGTCTTCCCATAGCAAAAAGAAGAGTAATTTTAATTATCCAGTAAGGGCACTTTTTCCAGTACTATATGCACTCATGTTCTGTAGATTAGCTTTGTAATTTTTCCGCCTTTTAACAATTACATGGAACAAGAAGATTTGGTTACAAGAATATCCATTTCTACAAAAGGTCAAAAAAGTCCAAGTACACTTGAGAGACACGTCTAACCCTGTTCAGATTATGGATGAACTTCACAGCCTCTCTTAGCAGGTGCTATTTCAGGAACCTCTACATTTGGCTTACTTTTTAAAATGGAAATGCAGAGATAAAAAAAGCTGGTTTGAAATTAAATGCCAAGTTTCTGTTTTAATTCTTCATTCTCCCAAAATACTTAACCATGGGCTCAAGAGCAGAATGTAGCAGTAAACAACTTACCGACACAAGCATTTAGGAACAGCCAGTCAGTCTTTTTCATTCTATTTTTTATTTGCTTTAGTTTTTTGAAGTCAACTTCAAGCTCCTCCTTGCTGCCAACAGCTCCAGCCAATTCAATTCTTTGGAAGTCCATTTTCACATCAGATTCCCGTTTGGTTGTCGGTGGAGATCTTCTTTGGCTATTACCACCACTACAGCTGCCTCTCCACCGAGCCCTGTCTTGCTCATTTATGATGGAAGAAGCCTCTTCTGTGTCTGCCAGTTCTATTGCTTCAATGTTGTTGGGTCTGGGGTGGTCACATACAACACATTTCCTGGCCTTGGCCCAGTTTTCATATGTACAAACAGAACAAGTCCAGTGCTGAGCCCTTGTGTTTAGTTTATTTCTGTCATTGTATTCCTCACATGGATCCACGGAAAAAGGGACCAGTCTGGAACCGGAGCCTGAAGACTGAGGAGACTCCGTGGGACTCCTGGTCCTGCGCTGAGACAAGCACTGGGTACACCTTATAGCTCTTGGCCAGTTCAAGTACGTGCACATGTGGCACGACCATTTATTTGCACTTTCCATACTGTAGGATGATTTAACCCTTGGTCTTGCACTAGAATCCGGGCATATCAAAGGACTGCTCCCTCCTTCAGTGCTCGTAGGATCCCAGTCCCTACCGATGTCACTGGAACCACTTTTGAAAGGATCTTCTGTGATAATTGTTCCACTGGGTCTCTGGGCACGACACATGGTGCACTTGATTGCAGAAGGCCAATTCTCATATGTACAATACTCACAGGCCCATTTAATTCCACGCTCTGTCATCGTGCACTTCTTGAAATGAACTGCGGCGGGCAGAAAGCTGACGGGTCAGAACACACCATCAGTACACAGTGCCAGCAAAGGAGCTGTTCAACACAACAAATTAATGAGATTTAACCCAGTGGATATAAAAATCAGGCTGGGCAAACAGGCAGTCTATTTTTCTCGGTATTATTACAACATCTAGGGGGAGTAAAACCACTACGAAAAGGGTAAGACTTGACCTACCAGTATTTTACATGCAGAATTCAGGATTTACTAGTGCAGAAATGAGAAAAAAACCTCAGTCCTGCATTTCTGAAACTCCTCAAATTTGCACAGAGACTTCCAAACAAATTCAGAATATGCATTAAGCACTGAGAATACTGGAGAAGAGACCAGTACAGCTACAGAAACAAGTTATAAATATTAAATTATTAAAATAAAACTCAGTATGAATACAGCAGTACAAGAAAAGGAACACAAAGTCTAGGTCCTGTAACATCCTGTAATAGACCTTACAGGATTTGGAAGGAAGGAGTGTATCAAGTGGGCAGTTACACAGTGAGTAAGCAGTTCTTTCAGAAAAGGAGGGTGTTGGAATTTACATAAAATGCTTATAATTTGAATTTTGTATATAATAATTTTATAAATGACTAGGTCTTGACTGGACATCACCCATATCACTAGTGTTACAAAGTGAAAATGCCACTTGAAAGCAAGTACAAGCTGTATGTGGTGGTAGGCTAAGACGGTATTTTCAAGCTACAAATTCAGATTTCAACCCAATTCCAACTCACTTTTTCTCTAATGAAGAGGGGATTCTGTCTTCATGCTGGCTCAGACCTTTTCTTCAGATTGCCAAATATGAAGGATGAGACTAAGCAGATAACTATTCCTGTAAACAAAATGAAAACAGACTCATTATAGGTTTCCTACTGGACCTGAGTAACCAGAAAGTTAATTATTAAATGCCACACCTATTCCAATCCCAATTTACTTGGTTAAACCCAGTCATGACCTGCTGAGGCCAAGAGAGACCGGTTACAATAAACCAGTACTTATTAAAAAACGGTCACCACACAAGTGGTCAATCTGCTGAAGTAAAATAAGTAGATCCAAGCAACAAGTTCACACCAAAACATCCATGAACACTCTTACTGCAATCGGAAACCTAGGATGGGGAAGGCAGAAAAAGCTTCGTGTAGAGAGTGTAGTAGAGGGAAAGGGTGAGGCAGGTAGATAAAGGACAAATAGACAAACATACACAGCATTTCCTCCCTTACCCCAGAAGAGTTACACAGCTTGTAAAATTCAACAAAGTGCTGGTTTTAAGAATGCAAAACTGATTAAATACAAACTCATCACATCACTGGACCGACACTTCTTGTTTATCATATTGCAACTCTCTCAGCTAACGTAACCACCCAGAGCCTAGGAAACTGAAACTTGCAAGCTGCACAACAGGATTAAATTCAAAACTAGATACATCAACCCAAAAATTAGTTAATACCTCTTCCCCAATTAGCCAGTGTTTTACAAGTTAGTACATTCTTCACTGAAATACCTTCACCCACACCTTGCTCTACTAAGGCACAGCTAAAATGTCTACTTAAATTTGTCACCCTTATTTCTACTATCTCCTCCTGAGGACTCCGGCAGAGAACATGGGTTTTTTCCAAGAGCTCAAGTGATCTATTGACCAGATCAGGTGGCTGCATGAATGAGGGCCTATCGCATGGCCAGGACAGAGGAGAGGGCAGCACCTATCCTTTTCCATAGCGATCCATATTTATGCTGCATGAAAGCAGAGGAGCAATCAGGAACACAGGAAGCTCTCTCATAAAGCTCGGGTTCCACAGGACTGGTTTGAATAGCCTGCAGAGCACTTCACTCCCACCTCTACGTTATAAAACTGTGTCAGACTGAGGAATGTGCTGAAAAGGCAATTAGATTTCCTGCTGCTTCCCCTCCACCATTCCTGACAGATGTCCATGCCCATTTATAATGGGGAAAAAAGAAGTGGGATCATACTAGGCTCCCCATGTCTGTGATAAAGTAAGAGAAAAATACATACATATCTACAGGAGAACATGAAATTAATTTGATTTTACTAAAGGTGACTTTACAAAGAAGACTTTTTGGGAACTTTAAGGAAAAACGGTTTCTCTACTTTACTAAAACACCTCCTATATGAGTACACTAGACATGAGGTTTATCTACTCCATTTGGTCAAAGCTTTGCCCCCAATTCCCAAAATAAGGTTTTTAATTACTTTCTTAATAAGCTTCTTCTCTCTAGAAACAGTAGAGTTTTTTTAGGAATTAATGTTTTGTAGTTAGAAACACAGGAGAGTTGAACATGGTTTTCAGAACAGAGAAGGCAGAAGAGCACTGCCCGTGCACCTGCCCACTGCCACCAAGAGATTGTGCCACCAAGGACCACCAAAAGTGGCTGTCCCAATACTCCAGTGCTTGAGAATAATTCCTACTGGAGCAGAAGCTGGTGTGGCTGGAGTAGGTGATGCTTCCCATTAAATCCATAAACAGTGTGTGATGGGTATCTGTAACTGTAAATGGTTTCTTCCCTGCCCTAGTTTGTAAAGCCTTAAACAAAGCAGTTCCCACTGCAGACAAATGCCAACCCACATTTGGGATGGGGCATGAAAACAAGGCATCATCTGTTTTAGTGATATTAAGACTGGGAAAGGAGATTGGAGCTCAAGTTGTAAAGCAGCTGGCTGCAAAAACAACCTAAACACGTACTAGATACTACTTAGAAAACTAAATAGCTCAGGACATCCCACATTACAGGAAAGCTTTCATACATATCACAAGATCAGCTTTTTAGCTGCAATTATCTTCTGTGGCCCTTAGAAAGCAGATGCTCTCAGACATAATTCTTAGAGAGGCTGAGTACCTGCAGTTTTGAAAGCCTCTGAGATATGAGCTCACCACCTCCGAACACGAGGCCTCGGGTTATTATGAAGTAAAGAATATAAAAAGGCTCAATAGAGCAACGCAATCTCTCTTCCTTGACAGATCTGCCAACACCAAGTACAGCGAGGAAATTCAGCATTGGGGTTTTTTTTACTGTTTTACTGCTTTTTACTTGGTCTGACCTCCAATTCTACCCACCACTGTAGCTACCCATGGATGGGACTGGTGTCTGGTGGGAGCACAGTTAAGAGGTCAGAGACACCAGACCAATCCAATTCTGTTTTCATCAGGGACTGCAGTGACAGGACAAGGGGAAGTGGCTTCACACTGAAAGGGAGTAGATTTAGATTAGGTATTAGAAAGAAGTTGTTCCCTGTGAGGGTGGTGGGGCCCTGGCACAGGGTGCCCAGAGAAGCTGTGGCTGCCCCTGGATCCCTGGAAGTATCCAAGGCCAGGTTGGACAGGGCTTGGAATAACGTGGGACAGTGGAAGGTGTCCCTGCCCATGGTAGGGGATTGGAACAAGATGAGCTTTAAGGTCCCTTCCAACCCAGACCAGTCTGTGATTCCATTATTTACTGGTGATAACAGCATCACCATCCAGCCACAGCAGTTTGAAGCTTATTACATTTTTTTCCAATTACTTCTTTGACTCTGTTTTCAAGTTAACTTGTTATTTTAGATTCCTCACAGAGGAGAAGCTGAATCATGGAGTGCCTCCTCTGACAGAGAAATAGCAACACAGTGACTGTGAAGTGCAGGTACATGCCTTTATGTCCAAAAAGCATGAGCAGACAAGAAATTAAAACCCACAAAACTTCAAACAAATTCCAGCTGATCAGTTTATACAGTGTGCTGAATATCTTCTGGACACACTTGTAGAGTAAATCAATGCACTGAAGAGGAAAATATATTAAGTTCTGATAAATAAGGAACAAACAAACAAAAAACCCCAAAACCTTATCAGATAACCTTTTTACTACATAAAGTCAGAAGTAAAAGGTGAACTAGAATAATCAGAAATTTGTCTTTCGCTTTGTTTCAACTTTCAAGAATATTCTTCTTTTTAGGTGCACAAGAAAACACAAAAAAAGCTCACAGAAATTGGGAAGAAACAACAAGGTTCTCAAATACCACTCTCATGACAGGATATATTACACTCCCCTCAGTATAATTATTCGCTGTGTCCAGAAGTTGTTTTTCCACTGGCTCAAACAAGGAACAATATGGAGCTCCACTTCATTAAACGATCAAGCCCTCCCTGTAAACAGACCAGATGCTGATTTAGACCAGTCTACACTGCGGATTTCTTGCTGGGATGGTGCTGGCATCTGTGCTGGCTGAAACCTTACATAATTACACTGATCAAATCAGGGTTCCCACCTCAAACTCATTTTGTTCATGTGTACAGATTTTCAAATAAAACTGCTTCTGTATTTTCAGGGGGAAAGGGAGCTCAAGGTGCCAGCTTCAGCCTTCAGTAAGGCTTGCAAGGTAAAGCAAGAATCACCCTCCTTCCTCCCATGTAGCTGCCTCTCATAGGCTGCTCCAAAAAGAAAGGCAGGCTGGTTTCTGTATTTTAAAAACACTAAAGCAACTTTTCAGATGAACAAAATAAGCAGAAGTATCTTTTTCGGAAAACGAGGGATCTCTATAACCAAATGCAGAATCTATTAATTCAGCACTTCAGGAGTACAGAAGTAAAGCCTTTCACAAATCCTAGCCTAATTTTCCAAGGTGGATATTTACTGACTTTCTTCTCTTACCTTACCAAAATTACTTACTCTACCTTCAACTATTTGCTCTTCTTTCTCAATAATTCAGTATAAGGCTCAACAGATCAGTATATTAAAAGCAGAAAGCTTGAACTTGGGCTCCTATAATCTGATGGGAACTAACAATAAGCTCTGTTGTCATCCTTGCAAATTAATTTTAATAAAATTAAGAACCCTGACCTCGTCAATGGAACAAACAGATCACATCAGCACTGAATCTGGAAGCTTTGCAATAGTATCTACACATTATAATAAAGAATGGAAAAATTATTGCAAAGCCACAACATAGAAGCATTTTCTGTATTAGCCTGAACTCACTGAAGCAAGGAATTAATAAGCAAGCATAGTCTGCCTTGGTTGTTAGGACAGTTCTTTAAAAAGGCAAGGATTCAGTCCCAAACAGAGCAGCAAAAGGGAGAAAATACTCTGTCATCTCAGCAAAAGAGCACTGAAATAATTTTCCACAAGCTGCTCTGTGAGGTGGGGGTTTTACTTCGGAAATGTTGATTTCCTTAAAGAACACCAGCTGGCTGTTTGCAGTGCAGACCGCAGGAACTGCACCCAGACTGCAGCAGCCACAGAACGCAGAAACCCCCGTCTCACCAAACACAGATTCAAGCAGGATCGGGAGGCTTTTGTCAAACTGCACCATCCTCCCATCCTCATGCCAGCAAGAGCACTGCTCCAAAACACACATGGATCACCTCTGGCTCTCCAGAGGAATGGAGCTGTTCCTCTGCTCCCTCCAACACCGGCAGCAGGGACAAGGCTCCTGCCTCAAGAGAAGCATCACCCAGTTAAGACTGGCATAAATCTCAATTCCATTAAAGACCAAATCACTCCCATGCACATCACAACACAATCTACAAACTACAGCATTAATGGTGCATGAGAAAAGAAGAACTGAAAAGATTTTAGTTATAACTGAGTAGCTATTTACAATCTAGTATGTTAAGTGACTTCTAACATTTTCTTCACTTTTGATAGTACAGATCACCAAAAATACTCCCTTATTGCAGATTTTTCGGTACGACCTGACTCACTACCTAAAACTCTTCATCTTCTAAGTGGGCAATGAGTTAAAATCCAGGAGAACTGAGCTCTCAAAAAGAAACACAGTGCAAGAAACACAGTTCTCTTAACCAAAAAAAGCAAGAAAGTAAGAATTAACTTCTGAACATATTCAGAAGTCTGTTCATTGGTGAATTCAGATGGGTTTCATTTACATAAAATTAATAAAAAATTGTTTTCATTCTGCTTTATGGATTCGTATCTCATTTCAAAGCGTCTTAAATCTACTTTATTAGGTATTTATGGTATTCAGAAAAATTACGCTGATTTTGCTTCAGCTTTCTTTTCAATATTCTATTCACACTTCCAACCCAACTGCTGACTTTTCAAAAGCAAAAGAATTTATATGCAGCTTTAATGCAAGAGGATGTCCAATTTTGCTAATGCTCTATGCAGTAAGAAGGAAAACATTTGGGAGGTTTCACATCTTTGGAGACATCTGAAATACATGATTGACAATGAACTTTATGATTAGGTCTACAGCCTAATGTAAACGGACACTTCTGCAAAAGCTGGAAACTCATCACAGAATTAACAGATATTTGAGAATAGTAAACATTTTCTCTTTCTGCTGGTTTTTTTTTATTTTAATGTTTATCTCTTGAAGCATTTCTGTGCTCTTAGCCACTACAGTTAACCCTCTTGTGTAACTTGCACAGTGCAAGTTTGCATTTTATTCGTTACTCATCTCAAATGGGTCAAACTCCATATAGCTCTATTAAATCTGTGACTAAAAGATAGGCAAATCTTAACTGCTGAAAACAACCTATAAAAACCCCGTGGCAGCAGCTTGCAGATCAGTTCTTTTTCTTTTTCAGGGTTGCTTTTTTGTTTTATTTTAACCTCAATTAAAAGTGAACGACTGTCCAGATGAGATGTTACTGCACATTAGGATGGACTAAATACGACTGACTACTTAGAAACCAACACCATTTGGGCAAACCAGGGTAAGCAGATCAACAGTTACATAATGCACAGCATCTCCCACACAATACTAATCAAAACCCAAGCAAAATGACTTAAAATAATGAGCTGTGATAGAACATTTGCATAAATACAGCCACCTGCATTTAATGAATTTGCCCACGAACAGCAACAGATGAATACTGAGTTAAGATCTACAAGAACATACACAACAACAGAACTGTTAAAACTTCAGTTTTAAAAAGACACTAGCCTTGGACAAAGTACAGAAGTTGAACAAGATGTTTCTTTATAAAAAGTGAGGTCAAATACAAAAACAGTTTATCTGTGTTTAGACTGTGCCTCAAACACCAGACCCACTTTTGTTTAGCTCTCAGCCATCCTCACACACAAGGAGGAAAACCAGATGTCACGCTCTGACTGAAAACACACTGTGGAGTCAGACATCAAAACTCTGAAACACTTAAACCTGTCCAACAGCAGGAACATTACACCAAGACTCGTACATTTTCTAGTAATTATCCCCTGGACCTCCTCAATACTGGCTGACAATAAATTAGAGGAGGGCTACACACACAGTCACCATTTGGTGGAGGAAAACCACCTGCCTCCAAATGAAGCATGGACACACACACTCAGCATCCACTACTGGGCAGTTTGCTCCAAATTAATGGCAAGTCACATTCAGATACAGCTAAGGACTGCCTTCAATACATGCATTTGCAATTGGAATACATTTAAGGCAAGTCCCAGTTCAAGTGAGCCAAACAAACCACACTCATTTTATTTATCCAGTTCTTCCTAAGATCCTGGCAAGGCAGCAAAGTATCAAAAAGAGGGAAAAAGAAAAAATAGAAGCAAAAATGCTACAATCACAGCACACAAAATCCACTAGTGTGGATGCTGCTGCTTAACACAGTGCAAAGAACTAGTGTCAAATATCACAGGGAAAACAAATCCAAACTCCTTCTAGAGACAGAGTTATACCAGTTTTTTTAATAACTTTTTTTTAACCGTATGATTAGTAATCTGTATTTTGGTCATCATCCATATCTCTGAGTTAATCACTGCAGAGTACTCTGCACTGCTGGAAAGTTTCAGAGTAACAGCTCTAAAGCAGTAATAACAGGTTCTGGGGTGGGAGTAAGTTTCTACTGAAGGCAACACTGAACAACCTTCTTTAAGTAAACCCTTTAAAAGCCATGCGGTGACAATTCTTTTTATCCCTTCCAAGCTAAACAGTAATGGAGAGGTCAAAAATAAAAAGTAAATAGCCCAGAAGCCCATCTCAGCCCTTCAGCAAGATAAAAAGAGCTTCTCAGCAGGCACCCAGTAAGGGGAAGCCTTCCCAGGTAAAACCTAAACCCACCAGCCCATCTGTCAGACATCGTCAATGACGACCAGAAGCTGTTCAGACGCCAGGACACAACACTCCTGACTTACCAGGGCAGTGAGAACCAGTAAAAACCAAAAGTATATACTCAACACTTCTTGAATCCAAGACCTGTAGATTGAGGCTGTTCCAGGGGAGTACTGAAATAACAGCAAGGAATAAATATGCCAGCTGGCTCTACGGGTCCCTGCTTAGATACTGGGAAGATGAATGGAGACTCAAGGAATACTTTCAAGCCCATTAGCCTGAGAGAAGCACAAGGCAAGCTCTCACCGTGCACTTACAGTCCTCACAACCACAAAAAACAACATTCTCTCATAACATAACAAAGCAAACTTCCTAATTTTGCTGGAATTATACAGAGTTATGAGATTTATGATAGAAGCTTTTCTTCCCAGATAATCAACTGTATATGCACCAAGAGCCACACAGTTTTCAAATGAGTGCACCTATAAAAGTGGGTGTAAATTCAAAGCCACAAAAGATTACCTGATCAAAATAGTTCCAATCCAGTGAGGGGGTAAAAAAACCAAACCAAAAAACCCCCCAGATCATGCAAGCTTATTCTTCCTTCCAGAGTCACATAAATCATGGTTCTGACAGTTTTCTTTAGCTCAGGAACACCAACTCCTGAATATCTAGAAGCTATCAATAAAATCAACATACCTTACCGAAGTTTCTTAATGCCCACAAACTCCTAAGTAACCCCAACTTTCTCTGTTTTATTAAAACCAGCTTCTCAGGACCAGATGCTAAATCCAGTTGAAGTCAACCACACGGAGGATTTTTAAACCTTAATGTTAGATTACAGAAGTAATGGCAAACATAACCCAAATAAAACAGCACCACATCTTGGCTTCTGGCACAGCAGAAGGGAGGAGAGGAGGAAAGGACTGCAGCCTCCTTGCTCACAAGTCACAGTTCCAGACACAAGTCCTACTTACACACCCTATTTACACTCGCCAAAGCAGACACAGGTCCATCCTTCCAGTCTCCCATTCCCTGGACAGCAGGTTACATGTCTGGTTTTCTCTTTATACCTAGTTCACAGTACTTCGAGTATTTTCAGCTCAGTTCTGAATTTAACCTTAAATGCTGTGTCTTCTCCAGCATTTTTCTTAGAAGTAGTAACTGTCCTTAATTTAAAATTTGCAAGCCATTCTCAGCAAAAAGCAATCCAACTTAGTAGACATAACAAAAAGGAAACAAGCAAGCAAACAAAAAACCCAACAACAAACCACGCAGTAGTATCCTTGTCTTAAGAACATGCAGAACAGATTACATCAGGACAAACCCAAATAACCAAAGGGAAAAATGCCAACTTAATTATATCTCCTGTACAGTAGAAAATGCAAAAGGGCTGCAAATTTGGCTGCTTCCTAGGCAAGATGCTCTGCACATACCAGTCACTACCAATCTTTCCACTGTATTACCTCCCCACATTCCTTCTAAAAAACCTACTATTCCTTCTGCTTTCTTGAACCAGGGACTCCGTATCAGCCCTCTCTTGAAGACAGCTCCCTCTTCAAACATCACTGCCCTCATTCCCTGCTCCATCCCCTCCACACCTCCCTTCTCCCTGGTCTTCACCAAAGTGAGTTGCTGCATAAATGGGACATCAGCACAGGAAAAAAAGTTGTTCTGAAAAATTCCAGGTGGACACAACTCCAGTTTGACTACAGAGCTCCTCAACACCTGCCTGTGCCACGAAAGAAGGAAATGCAAAATCATAAATATTATTATAGATTAACATGTTCTCAGAACTGCTGTTGAAGTACTACAGTTCTTCTAAAGCACGTTAACTGGTAGACCCCGAAGAGGTAATTCTTAATCTTGCACTTAAGAAAGTTCCAAAAGAATTAACTACATAGAGCAGCTGTGCTCCAGCCACTGATGATGCAAAAATGAGCACAGTCACAATCCTGTGCAAGATGAAGGAATGACAGCTACACAAGAAATGCTATGAAAAGTACCAGGAAAGTGTCTGGATTCCAAATGTTTGAAATCTTAATTTGAAGACAGACATTTTCTTTTTAAGGTGTAACAAATTCCATTCAACTGACATTACAAAGTTACAATTATTTATGTCATTAAACTGATTTTACCAAACTATGCCTTCTGACAAGGGAAATGGCAAACTCTTCATCAGCTGCGTTGGAAATAAACTCTCTTTTCAATTTTCCCTTGTTTCCCTCTTCATACATAGTACTATTTAAAAAAAATAAAAAATTAAGAACTCTGTTACAGCTAAGCCAGCCATTTTCAGCTGCCAAACTAAAGTTTAGTTCCATTTTAGTACCAGGAGACTGTGGATCATAATTCATGCAGTTAAACTGAGGATTACTTGTTGACATCAATTTTGAACAGCCCGAAATAACCCAGTCTTCAAATTTTGGGGGGAGGAAAGGGCATGAGATTACTAAGAGAACTGGCAGTAGCAGTTTAAATGCTTTGTTGTGATTAGCAGAGAGCACATCACGACAAAGAGTGTATTGATCTGAAGTTGTGCTAGAACTGATATGCCAAAGAGAAGCTGGAAAGAGAACCATTAACACCCAAGTTAATACCACATGAAGGAGCCGGTAAATCTCGCTTTAAAGTGCCTGAGAGAACATTTGATTATTTGATTGACTGTATTAAAAATAACTCCCCATTCAATCAGTAAAGTATTTCCAACTTACACTTTTGACTTATTTACAGATCCTTCTTGCAAAGGGCACCAAAGATGGGTGGGAATTCCCATCCCTGAGGAATTTACAGGTCAGACAACATACAATGAGAATGGCCATACACAAAGCTAAAAATGTCCTCTTGACCCATTCTGAGCTGGAATTAGTCTCTAATTAAAGTCACGCTTCTGTGATGAAACCCGTTGATGCTTTTATGCCACTCAGCATTCCAATTACATTAATATTTGTAATTATACTTCTGAGAAAATGCTAATGGACACAACTCCACAAGAACAGATCACAGCCTCACCGGTGTCACCCCCACCTGCCCGTCCTTTCTCAAAGCACCACAAGGAAAGTAAAGGTAGCAACTTCTCTTTCCTTTAAGAGAACTACACTACATAATTAGAGTTGAGTTTCAAAAACCCCACGAAATGCTTTCCCATCCAAAAGCTTTATTCTCTTTGAATGCTGTGACAGACCTAAACCAGAGGTGATCTTTTACATATGACATGCCAGACTCCACATGCTGAGACACCAACTCAGCTTAGCCTTCGGAAGAAGGCCAGCAAAAGAGCTCCAGAACACTTCCTGCTGCTCACCTGTTTCCCCCTCTCTGAGTAACCACTGAAAAAGGGGGGAGAAAAAGAAATAAGCCTTATGAATCTCTTCTGTGGTCACCACAGACCAATAAGCAGACGGAAAAACGAAACTAATTACAACAGATCTCTCCTGAACTACTGTTAAAAGGTTCTGCTCACACCAGAACAAACTCTGAGAAAGAGGGAGTTACTACACAGAAGACATCTCACCTTTCAATTTTTGCACCAACAAACGCATCAAAGGACTAACCTCACATGCCAGCTCCACCACTTGTGACACTGCAGGCAGCTGGTGAGCAGAGACTGTTCAAGCACAGCACAAAGCCCGTCAAACAACGTTTGTTTACTACATCAACCCCCAAGAATTCCAGAAAAAGTTGTCATTATTGCCATCGCTGAAAGTCACCGTGGCAGCAGAAAGTTCTCAGCAGCCGGGCTGTGCCAGCCGTGTAGGACACCCAGATTCACCTCCTCCATCATTTCTCCCACCCGCTGCTCCCAAGGGAGCGGTGACTGCTGTGGGGACAGGCTGATTCTGTCACTCCCAAGGAAGGACTCACAGACACATCCAAAGGACTCTCAGACACATCCATGACCTCCGCAGACAAGTTTATCTCATCCTGCCAGGAAGCTGCTGCAGTCTGGGACCGTGAAGGCAGACAGAGAGGCGCGGGCAGCACGGATTACCAAAGCCTGCCTCGCTCCTTAATCCAACTTTCCTAATTTTTGTTTAGACTTCGGTTCCAAAAGACGAGCTCGATTTTGAAATACTTCTCACACTGTACTTTACTTCTGATAAAGCATCGACAATACGTGATCACAGAATGAATCACAGAATGGTTTGGGCTGGAAGGGACCTTAAAGATCATCTTGTTCCAAGCCGCTGCCATGGGAAGGGGCACCTTTCACTATCCCACGGTGCTCCAAGCCCTGTCCAACCTGGCCTTGGACACTTCCAAGGATGGGACAGGCAATATCAGGGAAGTTCTGCTACCCAAAATCCACAGACACAACCCATCACTCCCATCACCTACTCCACCACCGCTTGGAGATCGACACAGACACATCCGAACACGAACAAAATCAAACCAGGAGGGTGGGAAGAAGTGGGAGGGAGGCAGCACAGGCATGATCTCACCCAGGCACACCGAGGTACCACAGCCCGGGGTCCGGAGCAGCAGCCACCGAAGAAAAAATCCGAGTTTCCTGCCTTTGTACCGAGGCTGTGCCAGCCTGCCTTCCCTCAGCAAACCGTTCCACGCGGGACACCGATCCCAGCGGGATCCCGGGCCGCGCCAGAGGCGTCTCCTTAGAGCCCCCACGACCCTGCAGCGGGTCCCCGGCCGGCTCTGGCTCAGCTCGCCCCCGTTCCCCCCCCGCGCCCCCTAGTCCCGCAGGGCTGCCCGAGGAAGGCAGTGAGCGCCCAGGGGCTTTACCTCTCCGCCGGGATCCGTCCCTGAGGAACACGCTCGGAGCACTGGGAGCCGCCTGCGCCCCGCGCCGCCCCCCCCCCCCCCCTCCCGCGTTCCCCTCCCCGCTCACGACATGGTCTCTCCCGAGGCGCCGCGGCTGCCGCGACCGCGGGCACTCCCACTCGGCGCGGCGGGGGGGGGGGGGGGGGGGGGGGGGGAGGCTCTGCCCGCGCTCCTCTAATGGCGGCGGCCAGAGCGGCCCAAAGCAAAATAAACCCCCGCACGGCCGAGCCGCACGTCAGCGCGGCCTGCCGCCCTGCGCGCCACCCATTGGCTGGGCCTGCTCCTGCCTTCCGCCAATCGGCGGGCGGCTCTTTGCGCAGAGCGGTGATGTCATCGCTGCCGCGGGGTGTCGCGCGCAGGGTGGGCGCCAGAGGGCGCCGCCCGGCCCGGCCCCTCAGGGCGGGTCCCGGGGGACCCTCGGGGGCGGTTCCGCGCTGCCCCTTCCCGGCCCTTCCCGGCCCTTCCCGGCCCTTCCTGCTCCCGTTCGCGTTCCCAGACGTCCCGCTGGACCCCTCGGCACCCTGCGGCCCTTCCCGAGCCAAACATGCGCCTCAGTCGCCGGCGGCAACGCGCGGAGCGTGTTAGTAGCGGAGAAGAGAGCATCCTCCGCATGGCTCCATATCCACCATGGTGCGGAGTACATGGACATCGGAGTTTCCTGTGGGAATAATCCCTCAAAAAACCCCCTTGTGATGGCACGTGGCCAGGCAGCAGCCGTGGAGAACGACGCTTTGTGTTCAGTGATCTCAGAATCACTGAATCACTGAGGCTGGAAAAGACCTCCGAGATACCGAGTCCAAGCTGAACCCGATCCCCACCCTGTCGCCAGCCCAGAGCCCTGAGTGTCACATCCAGTCATTCCTTGGACAGCTCCAGGGATGGGGACTCCAAACCTCCCTGGACAGTCCCTTCCAATGTCTAATCACCCTTTCTGTGAAGAAATTCCTTATAATGTCCAACTTGAACCTCCCCTGGTTGCAGCTTCGGACTCTGTCCTCTATTTCTTATTGACTCTCAGGAAATATTTTGCCATGGAACAACTGAAGGAATTAATGGGTGGGAATCCAAAATCCACCAGGTGCCATGGTCAGGTTGACATGGTGGTGTTGGGTCATGGGACGGACTCGATCTCAGAGGTTTTTTCAATCTAAATTGATTCTGTGAAATAAATTTTCAATATTTCCTCCGCATGTGGATATCAGCTGTTGCTGACTCGAGACAGCGAATGTGTGGGATTGGGGTTCAGGATGTCCACCCTGGCCGGAAGGATGCATCCAAGCAGCAAAGCCCATTCCTCTTCTGGGAAGGAAAGACCAGCAACAACAGCTCTGCCAGCCCTTGGGTTCAGTCCTTGTGCTGGCTACACAATATTTTTTTTGCTTTCTACGCAAAAATTGCGAGTCTGCATCTTCCTTAAGCTGCCCTTGTAGGCTCACTGACAGAAAATGTGTGTTTGTCCACATCCTTGCTTTTCCCTCATGGGTTTTACATTGTTTGATACTTGATTGTTTTTTTTCCCACTGCAGTTACTACTTTTTATTTCAGGCTTTCTCAGATATTTTAGCACTTTCTTATTTCCATGGTTTCATTCCCCATTCCCAGACTCTCTTAGATAATGCCTTGGGCTTGGTGTTGCATTGGGAAACTCATCCGGGACCAGCTGGATCCATCCCTTCTCCCTCAGTCAGCATAAAAGAAAAGCACCTGAGATGTTCCAGCAGAGCAGTGCTAGAGAAAATCCCTTTGTCCAACAGGCAAACAACCAGGACTGGAGTCAGGACAAGTAAAATGTAATTACTTATGGAGACTGAAATAGAAATTTGTCTTCATTTGTAATTAAATTAGTTCCCTATAAACATCAAGAATTGTTGCAGGGGGAGGGTAATGTGATTTCTCTCTCCCAGACTAATTATTTACTAAATTCTCTTTCTGACTCCACTGAACAAGTTGGTGCATTTCTCAAAACGCAGCAGTAGAAAAAGGGGGACAGGTTTTTTTGTTTGTTTTTTTTTTTGTAATAAGACTTGGATAAATCATGTAAAAGAAATACTCCTTTTCCTAAGGAATTGTACCATCTCTGTGCTTAGAAATCATCCAGAAAATGTATCCCTTGCTCTTGGCATCTAGGCCAGATGATGGAAGAGCTGTTGGGGTAAATCCTAAATGCTGCCCCAGTTGTACAACGGGGGAAATTTCCAGAAATAGTTGTTATAGATTAGATTGAATAAAAATATATGAAAATACAAGGAATGTCATAGAACCATAGACTCATAGAGGGGCTTGGATTGGAAAAACATTATGACCAACTGAAAAAAAAAATTCCAAAGAATTCTATGATTCTAAGAGATTTTAATCTCTGCACAGTTGCTCTGCAGAACAGAAGCATTCTGAGTAGTGAAATGGGTCCCTGGATAGTAGTCAAAGGAGAACACATGTTAAAATTGAATTTGAAACTATTTACCAGAGCAAAAGCAAATCCTGGGCTGCATCTCCCAATTACCTGACATTTTTGATGTTGGTGACTTTATTGTTAAGGCCATGTCCTTGGCTTTAGCTCAAAAAGCTGCTGGTGTCTCCTTCCAGGTTTACCTTGTGGGAGTTTGCCATTTGTTCTAGACTTAAACAATAAAATACAAGAGGAATGACCTTTCAGCAGTTTAGAACATTGATATTTGCACATATATTTTATCCAATAAGAGCTTTCAGACTTCTAATTTGGAGACAAATCAAAATCTACATGACTTGATAGTCCAGTCCTCAATAGATTTGGTATTTGATCTTTTTTTCTTTTTTTTTAATGTCAGAAAGATAATTCTATTTTTGTTAGAGGTAGCAGAAGTTGTAAGCAAGTACTAATTTCCTATATCCCACCCAAAATTTTCATTTCCTTTCACCAGTTTAAGGAGAAATTTTAACTCCCTAGGAAGGAATTTGGAACAGTCATACTCATTTGACAGCTAGAGCTGTTATTTTGGGAACCTTCTTTTGCAGAGCTGGATTTGCTCAGGCCTTGCAGCTCGTGTGCCTTCACACAGAGTTGTACAACTACCCCACATGCCTCACAATAAACCCACGGCAGAGCCATGATATAAAAATATCATTTGCACATATATGTCTTCCAGCTTTCTTTTTTCTGCACTTCTCAAACATCATAAATCCCTGTTCTTGTAACTCACCATCTTCCTCAGCCATCCCAACTCCAATCTCCTTTCTTCCTGTTGCTCTAGAACAAGAACTGATAGTAAATCTCCTTGTCAGAGCTCACAGATTTGATAAAACCCAAGCAACGTCCACAAATGATGTGATTTTGCAGGAATATCCAGCTGAGAACCCCCTTGGTTCCCACTCCTTGTCAGCCTGGAGCTGCCCCACCAGCCTGGAACCCTTTGTGCCTGTGAGGTGTGAGCCTTGCAGGTAGCCAGCGAGGCAGGTGGCTGGGAAGTTCCCTTCTTTTTCTACAAAGAATTTATACATTTAGGATTTTTTCGGCGCAACCCTGAGTTGCAAATTGCCGCTGTCCCTATTAAACACGAGCACTTTGCCTTACAAGATGCCCTGATTTTTTCTGTCCTGATGCTCACTGTTAGTAAAGGCCTTTTCCCTCAACCCTCCCTGACGTTTCTGTTCTGATTCACCCTGTTAATACCCGAGCAAATGATACCCAAAGCTATAATTAGAAGGCAAGCGTTGAAACATTCCACAGGAGCACATTTGTTACATGTAGTAGCTGGGGGGATTCAGTGACACAAAATTGTGCTTCAGGTGAGCAAAAAAAGACAAAACCCTAATTATTGTCTGCTGGCATGAAGTGATTTTGTGCTGCAGCAGAACTACCTCAGCTTGAGTGCAAAGATTACATCTAGTTAGTGATGTCTAAGTGCAGATCTTGCTCTTATGTAATTCTCTTTACCCTGGTAACTCCTCGCTCTCAGGCAGAGCGCTGGCTCCCATTAGGAGACTCATTCTCATCCAGGAGCAGGGATGTACGTGCTCACCAGATGGTTATTTCTCACTAGCTGAACTTTGAATATGCAGAACTCCCTACTCAACCAGCTCCTCGGATCCTGCGCTTGCCGTTGCTTTATCCTGTGTTTTTAGGAGCAAGGAAGGTTTGCAACACTTAGATAAAGGGCGAGGAATAGAAATGCACAAAAATCCAAAGGAAGCACAGGTTTTGGATTGAGAACAGGATGTTTTAAATGGTTCACTGATTTGTTACCAGCTTTCCAGCCTCTGAGTCAGCCTGAGCCTTCACACCCAGTAAATCCCATCTTTGTGGCTCCTTTTCTCATTTTCATTTGAATCATAAAAGTATTCAACTACAGCTAGATCACTATCCCCCCATCCAGGTAAGAATGAAGTCAGAGGAGGCTAAATCACAGAAGCATGGAATGCCTTGGGTAGGAAGGGACATGAAAGAACATCCATGGAGCCAGCAAGAGACCCCTCACAGCTCTCCAAGTAGTCAGTGTGTGGAGGTGATTGTTTCAGGGACACAACAGCCAGGAAAGATAGAGAATAAACAAATCCATCTTGGAAAAACTCTGCAGAAATATGTCTAAAGTCTGTTCTGAGTTGTTACCTCCTCACTCTGAAGTATATTTCAATAGCAAAAAGAAAAAGGTTCAAAGTGGAGAGCACTTGAATTGAAAGCTTCCACATTCTCATATTTTTCTTGCTTTCTCTCTGGTTCCACATGGAGCAGAGGAAGTGGGTGAAGGAGTAAATCCGTTGAGATGGGGCTTTCCAAATGAAGGGTTTGAGCCCTGTGATTGGGGAACCTTAGAAACTTCTCTCAGCTGGGCAGACCTTGCGTAGGTGAAGGAGTCTGTGGCCAACAGAAAGGCAGCACACGTGGAGAAAAACGGGACTCTGGGAGGCAATGGGGTGGCTGTATTCCAGCACTCAGTGTGGATCTGGAGACTCCACGAGACTGCAGGAGCTGCCCGTCCCAGATGGCGAGCACAGCGTGGCTGCCGCGGCTCCGAGCATGCATCAGCAGGTCTGTCACAGCGCAGGAATGCAGGGGGGAGGACAGAGAGGAGGAAAAGAGAGAGGGAACCGAGGAAAATGTGAGACAGGGTGTTAAAAACAAACAGGAAAGGAAAATAGAACAGGAAAATGCAAAGAGCTCTTTGGATGCTCTCTGAAAGTCATCAGGGATGACAGTGACAAGTCACAACGCAACTCTAAAAGGACACAGCAGCCTGAGTCCCTTCAGGGGCATGTAAGACATTTGCAAGGACTCGAGACAAAAATCCATTATAAAAATGGACTGAAATCCATAAACTTACTGCTGTACAGAAATGCCAGGCCTAAATAGCCTGGATGGCTCTGCACAATGGCCACTGTCTTTCTTGCCCTCACCACTGACACTTTTAACAACCACCAACCCCCTGGACCCCTCCAAAATGCTTCTGGCAGCAGAAAATGAAGTGTGGGGTCAGCATAACACTGACTCCTCCAACTCTGGCAACTGGGGCTGGAGGAGATGAAAATACCACACTATGCTGCTACTGGTTTTGATGCTGGGTTAGGCAGCCCCCTCCTCTGACTCCTGGCTTTTGTGAGCCCCCTGATGGCATCACCCCTCCCCAAACGTATAAAAGCCGTAGATGCTAAACCCAGTGGCCGTGGAGATGAGAGGCAAAAACTCAGACATTTTTCTGCTTTAGGAGAGCCCAGTACTTCTCCTGTGCAGAAGGCAGCGTTATCAGGTGGCTTTAATATGGCCCAAATTCGAGCCCAAGCTGTTAGTGGTCGGCAAAAGTGAAAATGGGATTTATTATAAATAAGGCTGTCCAGGAGCACATGAGGCAACAGAGAAGGGACGTTCTGTGTCTGGTTTGCAGAACACAGTGCATCATGCCCAGCATAATCAGCACCAGCTAATCAGATTATTTGATGAGCCAGAGGGAGCAAAATCTATCTTTGAGTTGACGTAATCCACCAATAGACTGCTTAAGGACTCTGGATATTTTCATTCTGTGTCTCAGAAGCCTTTCCCTTACCCATTTATCGAGACTTATCCTTTTTATGAGCAAATCTGGGATTAAACACAGACAGCTCAAATAAAAACCAGAACACAAACCAGGTAAGAGTGAGATTCCAACAGAGCGGTGCCAATTGCCACACTACTGGCTCAGCAGGATGGTGAAAGAATATCAGGGTACTTTAAAGCCATTACTGGAGATCTTGGATGGTAACTCAGGAGGATAAGGAATACACAAGTCTGGAATTAAAATGGGGAAAGGACTTTTTTTCTGGAACATTGTGAAATTTTGGATGAGATTTTTGTTTTAATTCAGGCCTGGCCTGATCCATAAATTCTTGTTACTTTAATATAATTTAATATATTTTAGAAGTGTGTTCTGTAAAAAATCTGTACCTTCTCTTAGCCTTCTTCATCACAAACAGGGAGTTTCAACAACTGCATAAAAAGTAGCTTTCCATCTTTTTCTAATTTAATCTTGCAGAAAGCTGTCTAGCAGGGTACCTCATCATGCTTTGCCTTATTTACAGATACAATGAGGGGAGCAGTAAAATAAATCATTTTTAAAACAGATTACTTTTCTGGAAGGACAGTTCTTTGCTTTTATTCCTAACTTTAAAAGAAAATAATGTAGTAATTATAGCTTGAGCAACTATTGTTTACTTTTATCAGGCCTCACAAAAGCTGCTGTGCCTGCCTTCCTTGTATGTTGTGTTAAAAAGATGGGTAGAAGCAGAATAAAATAATTGCAACAGAACATTGCCTGGTATCACTGTCTCCCTCCCACTGCACAAAGAGATGCTGGAGCAAAGCTGAGACATTTATTGAGCAGCAGGAGGTCATTAGCTTGTTGTCAGTCCTCTCTCCATTGACAGCTTGACGTGGCTGTCTGGTAGGTAAGCTGCACTGTAAACAGGCTTTTTGTAACACACATTTCTGCTCTCATATGAAAAATATGTTTGCTGTCTCACAAATAATCCTTGCCACCCTGAGAAATTACAGATTTTGTGTCTCAGGAACTTGTTGCTTCAGTTTCCCAACCACACGTCTCAGCTGTGTCTGAGTTTCTCTTGCCTAAGCCCTTTGAAAAAAGTTTAAGCTTCAAAAGCTTCCACTTCTATGAGACAGTCAGCTCTGGAGCTGCCCATGTCCAGGCACAGCTGTAAATTTACAGGGCTTTAACACCAAAGGACAATTTAGAGCATATATTGGGGTTGTGTACAGCTGAAATTGCTTAAATATTACAGCGACTTAGATCTTCTGTAGAGGTCAGTGTGGAAATACAGCTTTTTACCGGCTAGGCTCGTAGTTCAACGCCTTAGAAAGCCTCGGGCAGCCTAGAGAGGTAGCACGGACAATCCAGCATTTCAGTAGCTCTGAAAGCAGCAAATGGTAGCTGCAAAGCTGATACCACCAGCAGAAGCAAAGAGGGAGAAATATAGCCTTCGGTTTGCCTAATTCCTGCAATTAGAAGCTTTTGAATAGAAACAGAGACAAGACATTCGCAGAAGGGATGCAAGCCGAAGAGGGCAGGCCCCCCTTGGGCCCATCTTTTATTGGGAGAAGGGGAAAGGTGAGGACTGGGGGTGGACCCGGGGTGACCGGCCAATCAGACACTGCTAAAGAGTTTGAGTTACATTTGGTTTTGCCCGCGCTTAGAACAAAGGAGTCAGGAGCACATGGCAGAGGCAAATCCTGGCTTGTCTTGGGGAGGGGGAAGGGATGCTCGGAACAGGCAGCAACAGGTCTGAGTGAGGACTGAGGATCAGAGAATTCAGGAGGATACTTAACTGAGGAGGAAACGATTGCTGCCATAAACCAGCCAGATCCATGTGTAATCATTTGTCTGCACATCTTATTACTGCCCAAGCACCACGACAGCAGAGAGCCTGAGTCGCTGACTTAGCTTTGCCCAATGCAATTCAGCTTAATCAATAAAACCAATTTTACAAAATTACACAAAAGGTTGAGCTCCTGCTGGAATAATCGGAAATTGGTGAAGCTGCTCAGTCTCAGGAAGGTCACATTCCTCTACTGGAAGTGGAACCTTTGAAATCCTTGGCTGGGAAGGATCCATGTTCTTTTCTTCCTGGGTATGGCTTTCACATAGGCCAGTTTCCCCAAGACTTCCCGTGGTTCCTCTCTCTGCCAAGTCAACTTTTACAGTCAAGGGGCCTGTGCAGACACCAAAGGCCCAGGGAGAAAGTCCAGATTTGGCCCTTTGCTCACAAGCCATATTTCATTGGTATAGAAAAATCGCATTACATTGGTTATATCAGGAATGTTTATCACGCAGCTGATCATAGAATCATGGAATGGTTTGGGTTGGAAAGCACCTTAAAGGTCATTTGTTCCAACCCCCTGCCATGGGCAGGAACACCTTCCACTGGACAGGTTGCTCCAAGCCCCGTCCAACTTGATGCAGATGAGAGTGCAGGGTACCCATGTCGGAAGCAGAAGGCTGTTCAAATGAATGGGGCTGATCACTTGCATCAAATTAGGGAGCTTATTTCTCAAATGGAGCCCAAATCTGTTTGGATTAGAGCTTTCCAACCACTCTGCCGAAGAAACAGAAGTTCTGCCTGTTGATTTCTCTATTTTCGTTTTGCCTCTGATTCGCGAGTTCTTTTACTCGGAGTTTGCATTAAAAGGCAGAAGACGCTGAGTTGTTCTTCTAATTTGATGTTTATTAATTCTTATCTGTAGCACAGCTGTACAGAATGTGCCTCTTAAGTTAACAAGGTGGAAATGGCCTTGAGTTCTAACTTCCAAAGCCATTTAAAGTCCAAACTATCCAATCATGGAATGCCAACTAATTTATTTTTACTTATAATCCAATAACTAATTACTCATGTTCTGCACTGCGGGTTTTTTGAACCAATACCAGAACACCCAGATTTGTGAAGAAGAAGGAGGAAAGAAAAACTAATCCACATGCAAAATCCTCCATATTGTTACTATATCCCATAAACCTAATTTTTCTACATCTCTGCATATTCCACCCCATGACATAACTTTAATTGCACAGCAACAATCTCAGTGCTATTACATAATCTGGGAAGCCTTTCCCAAGGCCTCAGGTCAAATGCAGTGTGCTTTTGAAGATCATTGCCTGTCAGCACTGAAAGGCTGAAGTTCTCTGAACCCAGGATTCCAACACTGCCATTTCATTTTGTTGCTGTTTCTCTTATCTTGCCATCCTGGCTTTGAATTTTCGCTCTCTTATTCTAAGTACACGTCCTGCCCGATTTGCTTAATCTTCAAGAGTTTTCACGGTGTCCTCAGGCACTCAGGGAAGAGGCCAAGTGAGCTGGGCTTCCCTCAGAGCACATGGCTCCAAAGCTGAACTGTGTTCATTTCTTGGCTGTCTTCCTCTCACATCAGAGAATATTCCAAATAAAGCCTCACTGGTGTTGCTCAGAATCAAAATAGCTTCATCTTATTTAGGTTTGATAACCCCTTGAGAAAAGTCCCTTGGACCTTGGCTTCCCCTTAGAGCTGTTGACTGCCTTGGCATATGGTCCTGTTAGATCTTCTCAGTTAAACACTGTTACATCACAGCTCTGTCAGCTGTCAGTATTTTAATGTTTTTCTTGGAATGTTTGCTTCCTGTCCTAGACCTTCTGCCTCTAGAGCCAAGTGATTTAGAATCTGAGTTTTTATTTTCAAAGGAGATTTCTAATCCTCAAAGCAGCACAGAAAATCATAAAATGTCAGCTAAATAAAGGGTTCAGAAACTAAAAGCAAAGACCAAAAAAGAACCACAAATATCGGTTCCTAAATCTCATTATTAAAAAATATAATTCCAATGTTTTGGAACGAAACAAACCAGCTGGTTAATTTTTTTTTCCCAAAGTTTTTGACTGCCAGTTTCAGAGTGCAGAAGGCATTTCTATTTGTGCCAATGCTGGATCAATATCCCAGCTCAGTTCAGAGGGATGAGTAGATTTGCTCTCACCCAGAGCTCACTCAGGCTGAGTCCTTACATCTAAAACTAATCATGGGCTTCCTGAAATGCACCAGGAAAAATAAGGACTATTAGCATCTTGGTTCTGGGTGACATTTTGGGTAGATATGCTCTGTTTAGCTAATTTTCCTCATCTAGCAGAATACCTACATATTCCTTTTCTTTCCATACCCTTGGGCATTGCAGTTGGATTCATGGCTGCAGCAGCTCATTCCAGAGGTGACTGTGCCAGAGCTGTGCAGGCTACAATACTTTTTTGTATTTGTAGGTGTTGCCTGCAGATTTGCAGGGTTTTGGAGCTAGATGTGTATCAGATAATGCCACAAATCACAGAGGAGCAGGCTGGAAGGCACCTTAAGGATCCTGTGGCCCAGCTTTTCTTGCCCAAAGCACAGTCTAGACAAGATCTGCTCAGATCAGGGCCTTGTACCATTGAGTCTGAATCCTCCAAGGATGGAGATCCCATGGCTTCTCTGAGCTCAGTTCCAGGGTCTGACTGATGCTAGTTATTCTTTTCCTGATAGGCAATCTAAGCTTGCCCTGATCGTCTCCAAAACATGCACACTCTGCCTCTTTTCAAACCCAAATGAAGTTTAATTGAGTTGGCTTTCCTTGAGAGATAATGTGACTAGAGAGCATGAAGTCCCAAGTTTAGTGAGACTGTGTGAATTGAAAGAGATTATGGATTAGAAACACAAGCCATTAACCTAGAACACCAAGAACAGTTTTGGCTTCTTTTTCTGCCAGCCTAATACTGGAAGGACCATGACAAAAATAATTTAATTTATATTTCTCATCCAAGTTTATAGCTAGAGCTGATTAAAGCTTCTATTTATTTTCTGCTTCAATTTTCAAAGTTCTAAAATATTTAATTCTACAAAAGAGGTAATGAAAGTAATGAAAACTACATAATGAAAACTTGCCAGAAAAATAAAAATGGTATTTAAAACAAAAAAAATCACAGAAATTGGGGCTTTTGTAATTTATCCAGAAACCCTGAAATTTGTTCTCCAAAGCCCTGTGGGATCTCCTGAAGTCTCTGGTGTCCAAGACAGGGAGCGAGGCTGGTTTGGATGTGGACCCTGAAGTGATGGGGATGCCTCATTGTGACACGCGGCTTCTCCAGAGATGCCCTCCATCAGCTCCAGGTCATCTCCTGGTCATGCTGGCAGACTGGCAGCACTTTTAGTGTAGCTCAGAAACCTGCTGGAACTCCTGAGCTTGTGCAAACCAGCTTGGTTTCAACACACCAGCATTTACCACAACGTCTGCATTTTTGTAAGCTGTCCAGCCAGCAACATTTCCCATCTAAAAGGAAGAGTTTCACTTCTCATCCAGCATCCACCTCTCCAACAGCCACTTGCCTGCGAGCTGCTCTGAGGTGTCCTCTCTTCTAAAGGCGAGGAGAAAGCAGCACCTGCAGCTCACCACACTCGAACACATCTCGGAGCATTTCACTGCATCTGAACTAGGCTAAACAAGTTACCTCCCAGGCACACTGACCCCTCTGGAGAATACAAACACCCTAGTTCAGACTACACTCACATTACGAAGACCTAATTTAGTCCTGATGTTTTGAGATGCACATACAAGCTGCTTTTTACAAGGTCACCCCCGGCAGAGATGAGGAATTTTTTATTATTAGCGTGGAGACCTTGAGTTTTGAAAAATGCTCTTGGCTTTCATCATGATCTGCATGCTGTTTTTTTCCATCTTCCTTGCATTAAATGGTCACTAGAAAAGGCTGTAATTTATGCAGCACTCCTGACAGTTCCCTCAGGGGTTCTGTGCAATGAACCCCCTTCATTTTAAAGGCTCTTTTAAAATAAATGGTCTCAAAAACACTGTGCAGTTTTAAAACTGAAAAGACAAGGGAGTTTACGTGGTATGGAGGGAAACCTGTATTTGGTGGCAAATTAAAACATTCGGCCACAGAAATGATGGCTAAGAGAAGATGAAGAAAGAAATGGTAAAACAACGTTAAAGGAAGATGTTTTGCTATTTAGACACATTCTGTCTCTCTCCTTGAATAGAAAATATTTTAAAGGTGAGTCCTGACCCTGATTGTCCTCAAGTGCTAATACCAAGTGCTTAGACAGGAAAATGATGTCGATCTGCCAGTCACTAATTGCCCTTCTTTGTGGTTCCCATTTCCTTGGGTGCTCTGTTTTTCTCCATGGCTGTGACAACTCCTCCCACACCAGAGGAAATATTTAGCTCCCATCTTCCTGTGGAGTAGCAATTTCCCTATTTTCATAACTTAAGCCTTCCCCACCGAGCAGCTGCAGTGTCTGCTTGAACTGTGGAGTATTTATTTTGTGGAGGTTTTTCTAAGTCCTGATCAAATTATTTGAGGGGAAAGATACCTACAACGTCCTAAAGAACAGCTGTTCCTGACAAATCAACCCCAGGAAACATTTTGTCTGTTTATCCTATGAATTGGCAGAACATGGGCTGCTGTATCCTGAAATATTCTGTCATCTCCCATTAAATAAATAGGGAACTGAACAGTTCCTAGCTACAGATCACAAATGGAAGTGGGAGGAAAGCAAACATCCAGTTTAGCATTCACCTCAGTGCGTTGCTGGTTCCAGTTCACCTTAAGTTTCTCAAGAATATCTGTAGGAAAATAGGCAAGTACCTAGTGGGGCTTTTCTTTTACTGCACATCAATTTCTCTGAAGTGCTCACATCCTTCCTGTCTAAACTTATACATTCTAGATGGATAAAGACATCTGTAAAATAGGGAATTATTTTCCAAGCTCTGCCTGGCCAGGGGCCAAAGGAAGCTGTGTGATGTTCAATCTTACATTTATACAGTATGGCATGAAAAGGAAATGTACTGGGGAACTCTAAGAGGCTCAATCAGCCACTCCTCAGGCTGTTTTTCAGTGCTGTAACACAGAAATCTTTCCCTTCAGTTAAAAAAAATACAAATATATGTATATATGTTTTATTTTGGCACTGTGACCTTGGGGGTTGTGAGTTTGGGGTTCGGAGGCTTTTTTTCCTATAGGATTTCTAATGATTTCTAATGGGAGCAGGGATTCCTGACTCCTGCATCCATGACTTTAGCTTCAGGCAGGGCAGCAAGGACGGGCTCTGCTCTGTCAATCTGGTAATGAACAGTAATGACAGACTCTAAGCTGTCATAAGAGGATATGACCAAGCCTTGTTTGGGAATGGAGAACTCAGCCACGTCTGGTGACAGCCAGGATGACCTGAGGGAAGGGATCTGCCCACAACAAAGAGCTTTTTGCCCAGTCACAAATAAAACTGACCCCTCCACATGATGTTCCCAGCTTCTCCTCTCCCTTCAGCATCCCTTCTCTCTCCTGTTCCAGACCAGGTGGTCAAATCTGGATTAATTTTATTTTGTCCTAAACACGTTGTTAATTCTGTGTTCTCACTAGACCACAGCTTGTGGGGGGAGGGAGAATTTTAATCCTGGTAAGATTTCCCGCCCTTTACAGATTCCCACATGGAGATTGCAGCAGCCTTTGTGCAAGTGTTGGAGCTCCTGCAGGCTGTGGCATTTTGGGGAAGCAGTGGTGATGGATGAGCCCTGAAGGAGGAGCTTTTCTGCCCAGCCTGCCCTGGGACCAGGCTCAGTCTCTTCCCTGAGCAGCATCCCCATTTTTGTTTTGGAAGTCACACTAATTACAGAGCTATTGCCTTCCTCATTTAAGCAGGCAGTTAATCCCAGTGCTGTTAAAATCCCATTTCCAGCTTCCCTCAGGAACACTGAGTGGCTGTTCATGGAGCAGGCTCACACCACGCTGCTTCTTCTGTGGTGACATTGGGCAAGTGACAAACACTGCACGGTTGCTATAAATTCATATTTTGCTGCCCTCCTTCCCTAGGAGACAGGCCACGGCAGCCTGGGACAGGATCTGTGCTCCTGCTTCCTCCTGTGACAAAGGAGGTGCCACAGGAGGGCACAAGGAAAGTGAGTCATTCCTCTGATCATTAATTAATTAGTGTCCTGCTGCTCCTCCAGGCAAACCAAACAGATTACACAGGGCAAAATTGACATAAACAAGTAGAAAAATCTGCTTATAAAGGAACTTGGGAAGACATTCAGTCCCAAACCTGCCAGAGCTCCAAAGAGCAATCCAGTCTGCTCTCTTTCCAGGATGCTCTTGGGTGCTTGCATCCATTCTCCCTAAAGAAGGTGGGGTTCCCAGATTAAAGGATGCACAGAAATTACTCTGTCTGATGAGATAAGTGTTTCTGTCTCCAGCCTGAATGGGTGAAGCTTTTGGGTCTGACTAAACCAGCCAAGGTCACCACCTCCCAGCAGGTGCTCCATGGCAATCACCACATTGCCATCCCCAGGTTTCCAAGGCGCCTACCTCCCGCTGCAGAGGGAATCGGGACAGCATCATTCCCATGGTCAGGAGCCTCCAAGTTTGCAGAGACCACCAGGAACAGAACACTCTGCTCTGTCCCACTTCCCTGTGCTCGAGAACTGTGTCTTTTCAAACTAACTCCAGACGGACACAGGTGCACTTTGAAAGAAAGCCACTGATAAAAGCCAGTCTCATCTGGATTTGTGCACTTGCTTGTCTCTCAGCATTCCTTGCCTTGGACAGCAAAAGCAGCCTGTCAGAATACAGCCTTCCCTGGTGTTCCCTCTGTACCCCATCCCAGAGCCACCCCAGAGGAAAAAACTCACCAGAAAAAGGCAATATTACTAAAAAAAATAAATCTTCCAGTCTCTGGAAAGAGAAAAGAGAAATCTTCCAATCCCTCTGATCAGAGAAAATCTGTCTGGGGCTGGGCTCAGCCAGAGAGTCCCTGCTTCCTGCCCTCCCAGTCTCTCCCAGCTTCCCGTGCCTCTCCCCAAAGCTGCTGGTGGGGGAGGCAGAGCAGAGCCAGCAAATGATGCTCCCCAGAGCGTGGGCTGCCTGCCAGGGAGCACTGCCAGGTGCTTGCTGTTTAAATTGCTTAATATATTGTATTAAACAAAGATCGATATCAGAATCATGGGCTCCAGCCCTGTCTTGGAGCGTGAGCTTGTCCAGAGCACACAGCATCCCACCGCAGCTGTGCCAGGCACAGTCAGGGATTCATGGACCTGTCTCCTGAGGCAGATCCTGTTGGTCACTCTCCACCTTATCCCAGCCAAAGGGCTGGAGGTGTTGAGAGCACAGAGAGCTACTGCTCCTAAAGTGACCCTCTGCAAAGTCTGGGTGTGCTTTTTACTGACCTCAGCAGGGAAACAGGTAGGGCAACCCTGTGATCTCCAGCTGCCTGACGATGGAAAGATCTCAAACCTCAGAGAAGGGTGAGGAGCCCCAGACCCACCCCACCGAGGCTGTGGGAGGTTGGTTCATTTTGGGGCTGATGGATAAAGCCACAAACTGTGCTGTTAGTCCCCATAAAGGTGAGGTCTGTCACACTTCCAAGTGCTGCGGGCTGAGGTCCAGGCTCTAATGTCTTCATTGTTGTCGGGTTACAATGGGCTGTGATAAAATCTCCAGCTCTGCAGAGCATTTCCTGGCAGGGATTCAGAGCAGCCAGCACACCTCGATTCCCGAGCTGCAGCAGAGCACCCCGTGGCCATCCCCTGTCTCAGCATCCAGGGCACAGCCACCACATTCCTGTGCCATTTCCAGGTTGGCAGTAGCCACATAGCACCAAGGATGGCAAAATCTGTTCATTAATAACTTGTCCTGGGCCTCTGAGTGAAGGATGATGTGCTCTACTTGGTAAGTAAAGTGTATGAGGTCTCACAGCTACACTGGTTTATTAATTTGCCTCATTAATCTAATTTCCTACACTCTTTTGGGAAAGATTAAATGAATCATATGTGGGCATGAAAAATCAGTGCAGGGGGAAGAAACGAGGAAGTCTGGCACAAAAAAAAAAAAGAAATTCAAAATTCATTAAAAAACACTGGATAAGTGTTTGTGGTGACCAGAAGCTAAATAACAAATATTTGTTATGAGGAGGAAAATTCCCCCATCCTCTGCAGATAGGTGGGAAACCCTATGGAAACCCCATGCAGGGACTGAAAATAAGCAGAATCTAAAGAGCTGTGTGAAGCTGAGGGCTTCTGTGGTACACTCACATTTGTGCCTCTGTCCTTTTGTTTTCTCAAGTATAGATATGGCTTTGCAAGGAAAAAAAAACAAAATTACAACATGTGAAAATCAAAATGCTCAAACAAACCTTGTGGGTAGGTCGCCACAACCCCTGGTAAGTCAGATGTGAGATAAACTTCCCTTGTTTACCCCATCAGTTATGTGTGTGCTCAAGGCCAGACAATACTTTGATATTTTCTGGAAGTCAAACTGAGGGGAAATTGTGCTTTCAGATTTTCAGTAATAAAAATTTTCCAAAGTAGCATATTTTAGCAGAAACTCTCTGAAGTACGATGGAAGCTGTTCTCTGATGAAGAGCTTAAAGACAGGTTCCAAGTCCAATTTACCTGATTTAGAGGTGGTTGAGACACTTGAGAGACAGAGAGAGTTGAGTTTCAGGATTTAACCCTTGACCACTCGGAGGCATTGGGAAGACCCAGAGCAGGGCAGGGTTTTAGGGATTCTCCCAACCAGGGGTTAACCTTTGCTTTGTGTAAACGGGAATTTCTAAAAACCTCATGCAGGACATGAGGGAATAAATTTATAGGCTGAGCCTCCCTATTTCCTTGCACAAAACAGGCTCTCTTTTAGCAGTTGTTATGTTTAGCTGTTTTGCATGACTGAATTTCCATTCCCTAGCGGCGCATGATGTCCCAGCTTGGAACTGCCACCAGTTTGAGACTTTAAAAGGACTGCTCTCTCCTAGACTTCAGAGATTTCAAATTATAGCTTGTCAGATAACTCCCACCCCTGGTCCAAGTGGCAGATCAGTAGTTTTTCTCCCTTTTCTCCAATGTAAACCCTTGGAACAACCCTCTGAAAAGCACCAGGTCCTGGACTGTCCCCACAGAAGGCAATTAACCCAAGGCAAGAGTCAAGACCTGGTCCCACCTTCAGGATTTAATAATCCTTTCATCATTATGACACTTTAAAAGTTGTTAACTGTTTGGTTCATCTCATTTTCAGAAAGTTTCCAGCCAGGCTATCTGTCTCATCTAAATGGAGCATCACTGTCATTTCTCACTCTGATGTCTCAGAGGTCATGGACCATGTCAGCTCCTGCTGCAGAATATCTAATCCCTGAAAATAATTGAAGGGGACCTTTCTGAGACAGACCTTTATCATCTGGAAATGTGTGCATGGGATGAAGCACTCCTCAGACCCCGTATTCCAAAGCAAATGATAGAGGATTAAACAGCTCAGGTGACCAACGCAGTCCTGCCAGGAACAGAGTGGGGACACGGGGACGATAAACACTCCATAAACCAGTGAAGGCTGCAGCTCCACGTTCCTCTGGCTGGCAGCTGGAATGATTGCCAGCATCAGCACAGGCCGTGTGGCTTCCAGTCCTGCCCTGCCACTGCTCCATGTGGTGTCCATGTCCCCTGCCATCGTGTCCCCAAAGGCTTCCTGCCACCCTGGCACCCTTCTGCTTCGCTCTCCCTTAGCTGTCCCATTTTCTCCCCCTAGGAATAAACCACATTTTTTTCCTGGAACATTTTTAAGGCTTTTGATTTGCAGAGATCAACGTTTCCCCTGCATGAAGCCAGAAGCCTATTTAGGGGTTGGCTGTGCCAGGCAGGAATGTGTTTATTCCCAGGTGGAACCGATGGGATCCACCACCCCCTGCCTCATGCTCGGTGTTTCTCTGCAGCTGCACCAAGCTGCAGCTTGAAACATGGGATCTGCCTGACTCTCCCAGCCTTCTGTGAGGGATTTTAGTGTTTTCTTCTGGTTCCCTGCTGAAGCAGCAGTGGGCTGGGTTGCTGGTCTGCCCAGTGAGGGGCAGGCGTGGTGCAAAGACTTGTTCAGACTACCTGTGGAATTTGGGGACAGAGGGGATTGATGAAGGGTCTCAGGGAGATGCCTGGGAACTAACACTGCCTGGATCCCCAAAAAGGAGGTGAGCACCAGATGCCAAATTCTAATCCCTGTCCCATGGCAGTGACTCAGTGATGAGTTTTAGGGTAATTTGTTTTTCTCTCTGCTCTTACCCACATAAAGTGATAAATGGTTCACAAACAGAGATCCCAAACTGGAGAATTTTAACAGCTTCAGCAGAAGATCCAGCCCAAAGTTTGCCTCCCCTGAATACACAGCAGTGGTCAGAAGGGTCACTTCACTGCACATCCATCCTGCTTGGGCAGCCATGCATCCCTCTGCATCCATGCCTCCCTCTCCCTGTCCCTGCTCTCCCGCTGCAATAATCAGACCTTTTCCAAAGACATTTACTAGCTCTTTCCCTGTTCAAAATCCTAAAATAGTTGTCAGGAGCTATTTAAAGCCCTTCACAGCCCAGTGCAGCGTGGGTACAAACAAAACCCTTCTGGGTGAGCCCAGCCTGGCTGTTTATAAACAGGACACAAAGAGCTCAGTCACATTGCCCCAGGGGAATCTCAGGGGCTCCTGTTCATCAAGAACATGCCCGGAGATTTGCATGGCCAAGCCCATGGATCATGAACCTGCACTTTATTAATCTGCCCTGGTCAGAGCCAGAGCAGGTTTGAGTAATGCTGGGTCACCCTGGCGGCGTTTGCAGCTTAATTGGTGAAAATGCTTCACACACAGCCAGGCAGCAGCACCAGGGGAACGTGCATCCCACAGCACCCTGCAGGGAACAGCAGTGCTGCTCCAGGCAGCTGGTCAGGATCTGGAGAGGGAACCAGGCTTTGGAACTGGAGAGGGAACAGGAAAACAGGTGGGGAAAACAAGCAAGGGGTCTGAGTGAGCCATGGAGGAATCCAGCTGTGACATGCAGTTGTTTACTCCGGAGTTCAACAGTGAAACAGGCTGCAAAACTTTTTCAGATTGGAAGGGGAATTGGAAATACAGGGAGTTTCTTGCCACAAGTACTCTACAGTGCACAAATGTCAGCAGACACTCTTCCAAGTGGCTGTAAGGTCATCCCTATAAATAAATCATCCCAGCCTTGAGGAGCTTCCCGGGAAATATGCATGCTGGCAAATCGGATCTGAAAGAGGAGACAGGTAATGACTGCTCCTTTCAGTGCTGCAGGAACGGAGAGTTTAAGCAGGACCAACAAAAGCTCCTCCAGTTTTTCATCTCTCTGATGAATAATGCAGCACGTCCCATGAGGGGATGGGCAATGTGTTCCAACAAACTGACACCGAACACCAGCAGCGCCAGGGCTGCCTGTTCATCCACAGGATAAAAGCAGGGGTGGAACCACTCCACAGCAGTTGTGTTTGCACACTCAGGTGTGCTGGGGTGGATGATCGCTGACTCTTTAACCAGGTATCATCCAGTGCACACCTGCAGCTTGACCTGATCCTTACCTGGATCATTACACGATGGTGAGGAAGAAGAAAGGGGACTAAATTACTGCCACCCAGCCCTGGGGCACACCCTGCAGATGGGCCATGTGTCTGCGTGGCTGAAGGACCAGCAAAGAGGCAGCTGCTTCTTTTTTCCATGTCTGGGAATTTATCTGCAAACCAAACTCGGGTACCCACGCAGGAGGTGATGTCCAAGCCGCAGAAACACGAGACAAGTTCCACGAGACAAATCCCCCAGGGCTGCGTGGGCTGGGGTTGGCTGCATGGCACGCTGTGCCACTGCTGAGAGTAAAAACCATCCCTGCAAAGGAAAATATAACATGTAGGCAATCATCTGATTATATGTTTTAATATTTATGCCGCACAGAGCTTACTATAAACTCCTCTGCAAGCAGAACTTTGTGTGCTGAGGAGGGCAGGCACCAGGGCTGGTGCAGGCATTGTGAGCCATGCAGTGTTTGCATGTCTTGCAATCGACTTCCATGGCCATTCCACTAAAACTCCCTGCTGTTCTTCCAGGAAATAATTGGATTTCAAAAGAATAAACCATAATTATTTTTTAAAGTACTATCACGCCATCCTTATCCTAAAGCCTCTGCTGACCTCCCAACAGCACAGATCAGATCCATGTAACACCCTTTAACCTCAACCCACTTTAAAATATTAATCCTCATGCATGGCACAGCATTATTATCCCCTTGCTGGGGCTGGGGAACGCTTGGCAGGGAGATGGGATGAGCTGCTGGTGCTGCAGCAAGCAAGGGGAAAACAGGGTGGGAGAAAGGATGTGCTGGGCAGAGCAAGCTGAGGGCTGGGGCAAGCTGAGGGCTGGGGCAGTGCTGAGCTCCACCCCAGTGCTGAGCTCCACCCCAGTGCATGGGAAGCTCAGCAAAACCATTGCAAGAAGGAAATAATACCTACCCTGTTTGGGGAAAAACAGTATGTGTGTTAAAACATTCCCCTGGTAAAATTATCTGTGCCATTTTTGAGTTAAGATTAAAAAATAGCTACGTTGGAATGCAAAACAACCTCTGATTTTAATTATTTTGCTTTGGAAAATAGAAGGGATGGAGAAGGTTTCCAAGTGAGAGAGAACTGCACTAAGAGACAGAACACGTGCTTCATGATTTTTCATAAAGGGTGGAAACTGTTGATTAACCTGAAAATATGGCAGGAAAGGCTCACAGTGGACTGAAAGGGCTTTTCTCTCAAAATGCTTTGAACAGAGAATTTATGATCAATACCAGTTTAGAGTCTCTAATGAGCTCAGCTGAAAATGGGTGGCAGACACATTCCCATCCTACGGGAGCGGTAGATGGATGAACCAACCTCCCCCCTGCCTTCCCACGTCTCATCAAGCACTGCAACCCAGAGATGTTGCCAGTAGCAACAATGAGCCTTTCACCTGTTTGAGGCTCTCTCCCCTTTGCTTGAGCTGCTCCTGGGCCCTGCTCCTGCTGCTCGTGGTGTGTCACCAGAGACTCTGGGCCTCACTCTGTCCTTGCTTTTTCACCAGGTGTGTGGCTGGAGCTCTCTGGAACCCACGGGGCTGGCATGGACCTGGATAAGGTGTCAGGGCACTGCATTTCATGGAATCACAGAAGGTTTGAGTTGGAAGGGATCTTCAAAATATCCAGTTCCACCCCCTGCCATGGGCAGGGACACCTCCCACTGTCTCAGGCTGCTCCCAGCCCCAATGTCCAGCCTGGCCTTGGACACTGCCAGGGATCCAGGGGCAGCCCCAGCTGCTCTGGGCACCCTGTGCCAGGGCCTGCCCACCCTCCCAGGGAACAATTCCTTCCCAATCTCCCATCTAACCCTCAGTGGGAAGCCATTCCTCCTCGCCCTGTCACTCCAGGCCCTTGTCCCAAGTCCCTCTCCAGCTCTCCTGGAGCTCTTTCAGGTACTCATACTCCAAGGTCTCCCCAGAGCCTCTTGTTCTCCAGGCTGAACACCCCCATTGTGCTCAGCATGTCTCAGTAGGAGATGTGCTGTGCTATTGGGCATCCCAGTGAAGCCAAGTCCCTGATGTCAGCATACAGGGAGCCTGTATGATCAGCTACTGCACCTGCACTGGGATAGCATGGATCAGTCCATTAAAAATCAGGAGCTCCAAGAAGAGACCGAGTGAAGCTGCCCAAGGACTCGGTAGCTCATCCATCCATCTTGTCATGAAATCAGAAAGTGTCAGGTCACACTCTGGGAACAAATGTCCATTTATCTTTCATCAGGCACAAGCCAAGTTCTGTGGGGACCTTACCTTGTCCCAGCAGCCAACCTTCAGTCCTTGTGTCTTCAAACAGATCCCACTCCCTGGGCTTCAAGTACTTGCCACTGTCACTGAGCGTTCCCTGAAGATTTTATTAAAATGTAGAAAGCCACATAAAAACTGCAGCTGGCATTTTTTAACAAATAAAGGATGCTAATAGTTTAAAACATATTCTAAAAAAACCCTCATTCTTTTTTACACGTGGGTTTTCACGAGTGTGCTCCGCACTGCTGCAGCCTCCCCCCGTGGGCAGGCAGCCAAAGCCTTGCTGCCGACAGCAGTTGTCAGGGCAGTCTCTGACTGAAGTGGGGGGTAGGTCACGCAATGCTTTACAGATGGCAACCAGCACATCACATTTCCCTGGCAGATCAGCTGGCAGATGCTGCGCCGGGCTGGCAGCCATGGCCACGGTAGCCACGGTGTGTCACGGTGTCCCACAGTGTCCCATGGTGTCCCACGGTGTCCGTGGGCACCTCTGTGCACACTCCAGGGCCAGCAGCTAGCCAGCAGCCACTGCTTCTCCTCCAGGACCTCCCCTGACATCCCAGCTCTCCATCTCCCCTGTAATTTCATTATTGGTGGAACCGTTCTGTGCCTTTCCTCTGCCCCAAGTGCAGCTCTTCCAAACACTGCTTGGTTTTCTTCAAGGTGTTACTCTTGCCTAAAACATCCTGAAATATGGATTCTGAAGGAATGATAAAAGTGCAGATCTCCTCTTCCAGCACCTGTAAAAAGTTGTGCTTAACTTTAGGACTTTTCTGTTCTCTCACCTTCCCCTGAAAAGAAACCTTTTTTTTTTTTGTTATTCTGAATCCATTTTTGAAATGACAACGCTGAAAGACTTGAGTCAGTGCCTTTTGTAACTGCAACTGGAAGAAAAAAGGTAGATTAAATATCTGCAGAGAAGTTTGATGAAGCAAAAAGAGCCTCAGCACAATAGCAGGTGTCAGTCTGCGAGTATTTCTGGAAAAGGGAAAAGCACAGGGTGTTCGAATCAGAGACGTTGATTATCATTCCCCCCCACAATGACTGTGCAGTTACAGCTGAGAATTACCCAAAGGTGTTAAAATCATTGCCAAAAACAGTAGGAATAAAAAAAATGTAAGGCAGACCAGTGGGAGGGTCCAGCTCTGCTTGCTGCAGGTCCCCAGGAGGGAAAGTCCCAGGGGGGGAGGCCCTGGTTGCCCAGAGAAGCTGTGGCTGCCCCATCTGATTTTGTAGTGCCCTCAAATCAAGCCCAACCATGAAATGGAAAAATTAAATCACAACAGTTGTACTTAATGACAAAGATATGAACAATGAAACAGAGAAAATTATATTCCAGCCAAGTAGAGAAGCCACGTGCTGTGAACTCGTGGTTACCAGGGACTCAACACTGACCCATTTCCCTTGCTGAAAAGGGACTTCTCAGATGCGATTCCCAAGGGCCAGGATGAAATAAGCTGGTGGAGTTTCTAGGACACCTAGATAAAGGGAACCACTCAGCTTTCCATGTGATGCTGGGTATTACAAAGGTGGATTTTGGGGATACAGGCTGTAACCTTCAGCTTAAGCTGAAGATCAAATCAATCCTACTGCTCTGCCTCATCTGCCGTGGTCACTCCAGCTAGAGAGGGACTCACTGCAGGACTGGGTCTGGCACTGGGAGCTCCTGGGGTCTGGAAACCACTGTTTGAGGGATGCAAGCCTGTTGAAAGCCTGGGGGTTAATTCCACACCATCAACAAACATTTGGTTTTGAAATTACCCTTCCCACAACACTGAAGGCTGAGGCTGTTTTTAAAGCCTGGCAAAAATCAATCTCCTTCCTCGGGAACATCAGCACAGAAGAAATGCCCAGGATAAGTCCCATCCCCTGTCCCCATCGATTGTACACAGAGCATCCACACAAGCTGGAGAAAAGATCTCTCACTGCTTGGTATTTGTTTAGTGCTTCACTTGCTTTGAATTGCAAGTGCTTTGATAAATGCACTGAGAAGTTCCCCAGCTTCTCTGTTCCATGGGTGAACAGCTGGGTGGGAACTGCCAGAATTACAGGGTGATTTTTCACAGCAGTGCTCACTCCCTGCTAAAGACTCAATGCCTTTTCCTGCTCCTTTATCCTTGCAAACTCCCTGCTCTTCCAGTAGCAAGGCACAGATACATTATACATTTTTGGAGATGGGCTCAACAGGCAATGTTTGAATTTGGGTATAAAAGCTTGATTTAAGGATTTTTGTCCAAAATCAACAGCTCAGCAAGCAAACATTCCCTGGTAGCAACCTGTAGGAGAGCAGTTAAAAATGGGAATAGCAGCCATGGGCTTTATGCATCCATCATAGGGAAAGGCACTGTGGTAGGTCTTGCTGGGTTAAGATCCCTTAAATGTGCCAGAGCCAATAATTCACCTGGATTTGGACAATTCACAACCACATAAAACTGGCAGAGCAAGAGCAAAGCCCCCTCAGCCACCCACACCGAGCAGCCAAGGGACTGACCAGAAACCTGCTGCTAAAATAACAGCCTTAATACCACCAAAATGCCTGGATCAGGCATTTATAAGGAAAACTGGCACATCCCTCACCTCACCCTACCAGCACTTCAACAGGATGAGGAGTGTGAAGGCTCTGGAGCTCCAGGAGTGGGCACTCCTGGGAGCTTGGTCCCTTGGTCCCCCTGCTCAGACTATCTCCTCATTCTCTGTTCAGGGATTTATTGTATGGCACTTCAAAATCCAAGGCAGGATCTAGGAGTAAAAGAGCCAGAGGTCTCCCTTGCTGGAGTGAGTAGGAGTGTTCTCCATCCTCTGTCTAATCCTGTTTGCACAGAGGAGGCAGTTCCCGCTGTGCAGCTGTGACACTGTGTTGGTGCAGCTGTCTCCAATTCCATACCATGTTCCCTCTTAAAATAACTGCCCGTGGTGTCCCTGGGCTCCCTGCAGAACCCACAATTGCATTCCTCACGTTTTCTGGGACTGCACGAGGTCCATCAGGGATGCAGCCTGCAGTGAGCGCTTCCGATACCAAAGGGAAAGGAGGGACCTGCACAGCAGCACCTGCTGAAACAAAGGTTCCATTTCTGGGGGAATCAAAACTCCCACTTTGTGTGGCTGATGCACTCATGGGCAGTTCAGCTCTCTGTTTTTCCAAGTGTCCAGGCTGTATTAAATTTAACATCCCTGTGATAAGGGTTATTATTAGCAGGTGACAGCTACTTTAATGTGCCCAAAGTCAGCAAAGCATTCGCCTTCCTGCACACCAAAACCTTGGATTATTGCACTGACAATGAGCTTTAAGGTCCACTCCAAGCCAAAACATTCCATATTCTATGGTTCAAACCTCTCTACAGGTTTAAGATAAAAACTTTGCTGAACAGCAAGCAGTGCTTTCTGTGCTGCCTCTCAGCTGGGAACTCTGACTGCTCAGGCTAGAAAGTTACAGCCACAGCATTTGGGTGATACCATCCTGTTTAATGGACTTTTTCCTGTAAGTCCTGAGTATCAACATTTTATTTAAGATGACTCCCTTTATGGCTAAAATTGGCTATTCCTTATTAATATTACAGACCACCAATGATCCCTGCTCACAGCTACAGCAGCCTCTCGCTCTTGAAAATGTGTTAAAAATCACAAACTGGCACCAAAAAAAATTGTTGGAGCAATCCCCATGGTGGAGGCTTCTGAAGGGAAAACTTTTAGCAGTACTGTTTTTCCTCCTTTGGAAAAAAAAGCCACGTTTGCCCAAAGCAAAGTGTTGAGCAGGAAAATAAATTCAGTAAAAATTTAAAAAAATATATTGCTTATAATGGAAGAATTTCAAAACACCTGTGTGTTTATTCTGACTTGTCTCTTGTGGATTTTTAAGCTTCCCTTCCTAACACCTTTTCCAATAAAGCCAGAGGAAATAAATATATGGCACATAAATCCACCTGAGGGGATCAAACAACTCTTCTATTTAATACCAGGCGAGTACTGAGAGCCCTGGTGCTGGCAGAGCCCGGAGTAGAGCACAACAGGATCTCAGGAGAGCTGGAAATAATTAATGCAAAACCCTGCAGTGACCTGGAGTGCTGCAGAGCAGCAGCCTTCCCAGCCTTGGTGGCCTTGAGCTCCTTCTGCAGAGCTCAGCAGGCACTGCTCCCTAATAAGCCTGGAAAAGGCAATAAGGGGTTTTGTTTTCTCTGGACGATGCCCAGGGAAAAGACAAGGATGTGCAAGTTACCATCTTGTTTAAAGGTCACAAATAGGAAAAAACTACTTTCCTAGGTGGAAAAACCTGCTAGATTTCCACTGGCACACAGCCTACTGCTGGATTTACTCCTGACCCACCCACACCACGAGCTGATGCGATTGTGATGATCCCTTCTTTCCTGAAGGCCACTCTTACCAGATCTGGCTGACCTGCTTTGACATCCATCTTCATCTGCAGGACTTGTCCTGGGAAGCTGGACCTGAAATTTTCTCAGAATAAGGAGAACAATCTCCCAGGCTGGAACTTCTGTAAAGTGAGGTCTCCTGAAGCTCTGCTCTTCCTGCCTTTGAAACCTCTGTGCTTCCATCAGTGGGAATAACACCGGCCGTTCCCAGAGGGGAATCCACGTATTTTTGTTCACACCAAGGGAATCTGCTTTTTTCTTCTTTTAGAACTTCAGCCAAGATGCTGCTACACAATTTAAGGTTATTTATAGGTAAGAGTGAAGAAAACCCCGGAGTCAAAGTTTGAACATTCTTGCACTTGGTTCCATGAGGTGTGACAGGTGTAGCGGTGAGAGCTCTTCAGGAGCCCCCCCCAGGGGGACAAATGGGAATTTGAGCCACAGGAGATTCCTGTCACTGTCCTGACCACGGGCTGGGACAGCTCACAGCATCCCAGAATGGTTTGGGTTGGAAGGAACCTTAAAGACCATCTCATTCCACCCCTGCCACGGGCAGGGACACCTCCCACTGTCCCAGGCTGCTCCCAGCCCCAATGTCCAGCCTGGCCTTGGGCACTGCCAGGGATCCAGGGGCAGCCCCAGCTGCTCTGGGCACCCTGGGCCAGGGCCTGCCCACCCTCCCAGGGAACAATTCCTTCCCAATATCCCATCTAAATCTCCCCTCCTTCAGCTTAAAGCCATTCCCTGTGTCCTGTCCCTCCAGGCCCTTGTCCAAAGCCCCTCTCCAGCTCTTTTGGAGCCCCTTCAGGCACTGAAGGTGTTCAAGTACCTACCAATTTACTAATGAAACTCTAATTAAACTTCTGCTTTCTTCCCAAATCCATAAGCTACAGAAGAGAGCACTATAAAGGTACCTGCAAATACTCCCCACAAATCTAACATGACAGAGAAATGCATGTGAAACACAGCAGTTGGAGAGAAAAGAGAAAGCCAGGGGAAGATTCTCCTCAAAGGAAGCCAGAGACCAACATCTTTCAAGCTGATCCACAGACTGTTCAGAGACAGAACCATGGAAGAACCAAGAAAAGCAAGTCTGTTATCAACAAAACCTTAAAATAAACCTTGCAGCACTGAAAAAAGCAAAGTTTCAGACTGATTCTAGTTACATTCAGTGTACTCAGAAGCATCTTCCCACTTAACAGGAGTTTTATCTGTTTGCTTATCTTATCTTGATGCTACACCAACAGTAACAGCTTCTCTTTACATTTTAACTCAGGACATGTCAGAGGCAGTGAAATGTCCCCAGAGAAGTGAGACATGAACTCCAAACCTGCACAGTCATGAATATGCCAAAATTAACAATGCTCACATGTCCTTCTGCCAACACGTTCCATCCCATAAGCAAAGAGAGGACTTGGAGACTCCCAAACTGTCAATCCAAGCTAATTTCAGAAATATTTGATGATGCTTCCTTTTGTAAGCATATGTGATAGTTCTAATTCATTGAGGCTTCCCATATGGTGCACTCCTGTTCTTCTTGCTATCAACAGAGGGGGAATCAGAGTAAATTTGGAAATAGAGGAAACAGCGATTCCAGGTTTCTCACAATCACCCAGAAAATATTTCATTGTACCAGGAAAACTCCCTGATTTGGAACTGAAGGGCACAGAAGCCAATTTTCAGTAGCTTTTCCTCAATGCTGCCTTCCCTGTTAGTGAGAGGACACAGCCACAGGCCCTGCTCCTGGGAATCACCAACAGGGACTGTCCAGGAGTCAGACTGGAAACCTGGTGTTCCACAGGTGTGAAACGCCACAATTCAGGATTAAAGCTGCTCCCCGTTGCCTTCTGACAGATCACAACCCAACGTTGTTTTTAACAGGACCGTCATGAAAACTGTGAAGTCTAATCAGGTGTATTTTTGCCAGAATATTACCTGAATTAAATAAATATATATATATATATATATATGTATATATATATAAAGCCATACCCTTTGTACTTAGGAATCAGCAGTTATGGTGAATGAAAATACCTGCAGGTAGCACTGGCTGGAGGGCACGATGACACCTGTTCCACCTACGTGGTGCATGGAATACCAAGCAGAGCTTTTAATATTTTGTTAAACAACCCCAGAATTCAAGGATCTTGTATAAACATAAGCACAGGTGTCAGGCGTGGAACACTCCCTCTGCCACATCCCTCAGTCCCACAAACAGACCAGCCTGAACAAACCACCACTTCTGAGCTGCACTCCTGTTGGTGGAAGTGAGCTCTTCCACCAGCGTGGAACCTGACAAGTATTAAAACCTATGTTAGGATTAAATAAGATTTTATTGTCACATTGAACTGCTTTGTCAGAGATGTACATTTTGCAGGTTTCTGTGCAGAATAAAAATCAAGACGGTGGCTGCCAACCTGTCAATTCTGATTCCAGCACTGATTCAGAGTTCACACCTGAGCCACAGGTGCTCACAGCTGGGGACTCCACAGCAAGGTCTCTGTTTCAAGGAACTGCAACACTCCAAGACAAAAACCCATCCAGTTAAGGCTAATGAGAACAATGTGAAATAGTTAAAACCAGAGCACTAGATGTTTAAAGGTGGAAACACTCGGTAGAAGAGCGGCAATTTTAACATCTCATTTTTTCCCAAAGTTATTTTGCTTCATTTAGTACAGGTAAGGAGAGGGTAATGAACAGACTTTTGCCTATAGATATGATCCAAAAGATTAAAATTTCAGTCTGTAAATTTGAGATATTTAACATTTTTAAGCAACTGCTTTGCTATTCTGGGTGTAAACCGAAGAAGTGGCTATTGACACCTCCAAGTGATAAATGCTGCAGATAACCTCATCTTAAAATGTGTATTTTCTCATTTACACATCAGGGATAAAGTCCAATAATACAAACTTCTTAGTGGCACAATTTCACATATTTTGGGCAACGTCAGCATACAAGCAGTATTTAAATAAAAGTAAGTGCATCCAAACATGAAATTCTCTAAATATACCACACTTCATTTATCCCAAACGGCAGTTTTCTGACAAGAGCTGTAATTCAAATTAAAATAATCATTTACATGTTTCACCCAGAGGAAAAGAGGTAATAAACCCAGGGGACTCTCCAAACAATCTTCTCCTGCTCTATCCCCTATTTATTACATAAAATAACTCATCTAGAAGCCTAAATCCAATACTCAGATGCAAATAAAAGGCAAGAAGCAGTCTCTGATGTTTGTAATTTGCAGACTCCGAAGTCCAATCATGATGGAATTTACTACTTCTGTTGGTCATTTACTCCTGTATGTGCACTTCATATTTATGCTAAAAGAACACAAGACAATAAATGAGGCTAGTGTGGTGTAAAGTCATTGTAAACCCAGTGAAACCAGAATAATTCCATTTATGACATTCATCTGGATGATTTACCAGGCATCCCACCCCCCCCAACACCCTTTACAGGAAAAAAGGCAACCATCAGTTGAAGTGAGACACATTCTGCTAGTAAAAGGGCGAACCAAACCCCTCCTCTGATGAGGGCATGCCCACAGAAGGAGGTTGACCACATCTTTTCCAATCAGGCTTCTCAGAATTATCAAAATTTCTTTGCTTGCAAAGGCCAATTTGGCTTACCATAGAAAGCTATTCTGAAGGCGGCTGATATATTTATTCCCTTTCAAAAATTAAAATTCAAGGCATGATAGTGCAAGAGGTAAGTTTTGATTTGAGAACATTATCTGTAGACTAACTGTGCTTAGTTACTACATCCCAATTTATTGTCTTAAAGAAAATATGGCAACAAAAGCTACAAGATCTCTATAAATTTCATTTTGCCTAAATTTACCAGTACATCCATGAACCTCATCAGCATTAGTACAACTTGATTATCCTAATGATTCCATTATAAAACTTGCAAAATGTATCACAAGGTGAATAAACCATCTAGTGCAAGTCTTCTACATTTTGTGTGCACAGTAATCCTGTGTAGTTCAATTCCTCCGGGTTAAATCCCCAAAATCTCTCGGTAACAATTATGAAAAAACAGTGTCATGTGGATTTGTTTTGTTTTCCCCCCTATCAAATCTGAGAAGTTTGAGTGTTCCTGGAATCACCATCGGGATGTGCTGAAGGTCGTGACTCCCTTGTCTGTGAGTATTCACTGTCAGAGGACTCTGTAGGTTCAAGCAAATTCTCATAATCACTGTCTTCTGATTCGTCACCATTGTCAGCGAGTGCTCTTTGGGAAGATGGCATGGATCCATTGCCAGAATATTTCAATCCTGCAGTTGTGGAAACATAACTGGAAGAACCGACTGCCTGAGGCCGAGGCATGAAGACGCTGCTCTCCAGGAGCCCGGGGCTGACAGAACTGTCTTGAGTGGTTGTGTTGAAATCCGAGTAGGGCGGGGGAGGATCGGAGACGTCGGAATCTTCAAGTGTGCAGCCTTCCACAGCAAACCCAGTGTAGGACGTTCGTGGGACAAACATGGGTTCCAAGTTATCTGTTGGCATTTGCCTGCTTAAAATTGCCTGCTGCATTCCTACAAAGCAAAGAACAGAGGGGTACTTAATGATTTCTTGGCAACGTGCTCCACATACCCGAGCTGTGACCACCTTGCCTGTCCTCTCTTCTTTCTTTCTGCTTGTCATCAAATGTTCATCCCTGGCACTGCTTTCCAACTCCAGCACTGGCTCCTGTCCTCTCAGTCTGCTCTACTCATCTTTCATACTTCTGATTTTAGGCTTATAGAATCATCAATACACTACCCCTGACCGTCACATCAAATCTTGCTTAACACTGCATCCTGCTCTTTGAGCGTGACAAACTTCCCTAAATTTAGCAGAACAGCCATGAAGCTCATCAGGATCAGCAAAGCTCAATTATCCCAGTGATCCCATGTCAAACCCAAAATGAGTCAGAAAGCAAATAAACTATGCAAGTGCAAGCGTGCTACACTTTCATGTGCACAGTCATCCTGTACAGATCATTTCCTTCAGTTCAAGCTCCCAAAAAACACAGCTACAGGATGTTTCCACAGCCTGTTGCTGTTTCTACCTCATCTTTCCTCTGTATTTTTCAGTTCCTACTCACATCAAAAAGCACCTGCATTAGGGCTCAACCTGCCTGCTCCTCTCCACCTGAGTTCTTATTCAGTAAAACTCAACTCACTTTTCATCCATGATAATTGGTATTTGACATTATATCTTAAAAAAATCACTTTGTGCTTTCTCTTCCAATGCCCCTTGTGCCAGGGGACAATCTCATATCCCCTGCAAAGAAGTCACCACGTCTTCTTCCCTGAAGTTATTATTTTAAAAACTACACCCACATAAAAAACCTAAATGATGGAATTACAGCTGCGAGTGTTGCAGGGTATCAGAACAGGAATGTGAAAGTCATCTTGAATGAGCTGATTTGGAAAATAATTTGAGGAAGACGTGCACAGGAATAGTGAACTGCAAAAGCTGCAAAATGAGGAACACTTGCATCCTTCTGCAGAAAAGAAATGTGATTTATGCAAACTATAAATATCAATATGCATGAGGTGTGCCCAGCTGTGGAGATACAGGTATGTATCATTTCACTGTTGTTAAAAATGCAACTGGAATATATCTAATTTTGAACACCACAAAAAAATATTAATTTAAAAAATAGGGAAAACTGGAGAAACTCTACCAAAAAAAAAAAAAAGGGCTCATTAGAGATCTAAAACATAGGAAAGGCTGGAATAACTGGGATCAGCAGGGAAGACTGAGGAAACAATTTTATTCTTAAATGTGCCTAAGAGGCTGCTGCAGAAAGGTAAGTTAGAGTACTGTACACTAGACACAAGGAAAGACTTCCTGGCAGGAAGTTTTGTTAAGCACTGGGAGAGACTGAGGTTTTTGACTGGTTCCTAAGAGGTTATTAACCAACAAAACTGTCAGAACTGACACTGGGATGTGTAAGGAGAGGGACACAATGGGATCAGCTCTATTTACTGTAGCACCGTGTTTCTGGACAAATGCAGGGTGAAGAGCTCCTTTAACCGAGTCAGTGAGATGTCTCTTGGGAATAAAAAGAGCATATTCCCTCAAGTGGCTACATAACAGCACTCCATTTCTGGGCCACAACAGGAGACCTGCAATGGGAGATTTCCTGGCATCTGGGAGGTGCACAGCACTCACCAAAGGCTGGAACACCCTGCTGCATGTAGAGAACTATTTCAGTGATCTGGCAACTGAAGTCTCGACTGCCTTTTATGCTGGAGTGTGTAAGTCATAACCTGTTAACCCCAAGTTTGTAAGAACACCAAGCTCTCACACAACACTCCTGCAGGAATTGGAATCAAACACTCCCTTTTCCTCACTAAAACCGAGGAAATTCTCCCAGCATTGAGCAAGTGAGAGAACAGAAGGCCAGATTCAGTAATTAACTACTCACATCTAAAAATACTGCAGAGCTCCACGCTGCATGTTTTCTTGTTTCAGCCCTCTCACATGATTATCTGCTCTGGCATGAATTCTCAGTCCAGCATTTGCATCTTCCTGGTAGTACCTAGAGCTGAGCACTGACTGCTCTTCCTCCTCCTCCTCCTCCTCCCCCAGCTTTTCCCATCTGTGCTGGGATCAGCTGCAGTCACACTAAATACCCACCTCTGCTTCCCCATAGTAGCAGTTCCCTGCCTACTTCATCTACAGCCAAGCAGGAAACAGCAGTGACTCATTTACTTCCACCTTTTAAATGGTCCTGGGCTAATCCTGGCTCTGTTACCTTATATTTCAGGTTCAGAGAAAGAAGAACTTGGGCTGACAGATCAAACTGCTCTAAAATGCTCATGTGATAACAGTACCTTGCTGCCTGGAGAAAATTAAAATACCAGTCATAGCAGCAGCAGGCCCATTGCAGAGTTTAGGGTGTTCACTCACCTAAACCATCTTTTTGTCAGACACTGCTTTAGGTAACAGGATACAAAAATAATAAAAAACATCTTGTAGCTAAAATGACAACCTTTCCTTATTTGCTTATCATTTCAAAACATGGGTAAAGAGAGGCAGTGTTTGCTGAAATACAAAGGTTTTTTTGAGTGATTTGATTATGAATTATTTGAGTTTTAATCTTACTTCCCATTTGCCTATTCTCTGCCCCTTCTCTCTACCTTCAGTCTTCCTCTGCATTCACAAATTCAGTTAGATCAGCAATGCCTCTTTGAAAAGAACCAAGTGCTTCACAAAACTTCTCTACTGCTAACCAAAGTCTCCTGAGGCCACAGTCAGTTTTTAGGAAGGAGGGACAGTGTGGCAATCAGCCAAATCTGCTCAGACAGCAAGGCTCACTGACTCAGGAAATTATGGAGCAGCAAAATAAGATGAACAACACCTACAAAGATTTACTTCAACAATGAAAAGTGGTATTTCAGTGCTAAACATCTTTACCACTAAGTCAGCAAATGGGAGTGGGAATAAAGACTTTATAAAACCATGGATAGCTCCTGGCCTGTGAGCACAGTACCCTGTTTCTTTCCTTCAAAAGGAATCTCTCCAGTATTTAGCACTTTTTTCCACTTTTCTTTTCCTACAACTGATCTTTTCCTGTGTTATTTCCAGAACTGACTTGCTCATTCTTTCTTTACAGTGTTGTCTCTTCTGTATTTTAAGCTTGCTAACACTGGATGACTCCAGCAAAAATACCTGCAACACAAACTTTCACAGCTCAGGTGTCACCCAACATAAATCCACCATATTGCCCTTCCCAATGGGATGGTTTTTCCCCATGAGTTATCAGCAATACAACAATTATTTTAACTCCACAAAACCTTTTCTCCTCACAGCATCTGCTTGTGGGAAAAAAAAAAAAAAAGGTAATTAAAAGGCAACTTACTTATTTCTTGTTCTTTTTCATTCTTCTTTTGTGCGATTTGCCTTTTTAACTTGTTTACATCAGCTTGAAAAGATTCAACAACACGTTCACTTTTTTCTACATCTATACATACTGCCTGGGAGAAAAACATAAGATATGCTAAGATTGGGCAAAAATACAGAAAATAGTTTCAGGACAACATTAATAAAGCTACTACCAAACAAGAAGGCATTGAAGCACAAAACTAGAAGCAGGATTTAACTGTAGCAGAGATATTCAACCTCGAGACTTGTTTTCTTTACTGCTGTTGCTGCATTATAGGAGAAGAATTTCCAAATAATTCACCATGACAGAAGATTTGTAATAAGATCCAAAGTTGGTTAGTGTCCCATCCTAGAAGTGTTTAGGATGGATGAGACTTGCAGCAACCTGAGATAGTGGAAGGCGTCTCTGCCCATGGCAAGGGGTGGAATGAGATGAGCTTTAAGGTCCTTTCCCACCCAAACCATGCAGTGATGCTATGAAATTAAGTATTGGTCATGATCATTAACTATGATCAGTTTTGAAGAGAGCATTTCCAGGGATGGTGACTCCACCACTGTCCTGGGCAGCCTGTTCCAATGCCTGACAGTCCTCTCAGTGAAAAAATTGTTCCTAATCTCCAATCTCAACCTCCCCTGCTGCAACTTGAGGTGGTTTCCCTCTCCTCTTGCCCCTTGTTGCCTGGGTGAAGAGAGCAACAATGTCTCCCCTCAGCCTCCTTTTCTCCAGGCTAAAGAACCCCAATTCCATTTTTCCAGGCAGTAATTGAAACAACAGCAGGAGCACAAAGGATAGCCATGCTCTTGGCAAGACCAGCATTACACAATAATGCCATTAGCTAATGGATACATCTCTGAAGATAAATTTTCCTATTCCCTGAAGCTGCCATGGAAGTATCTGCCTTACCCACCTTCCAAAGGAGGTTGGAAGTGGCAACTTCCCAGTGAGAAAGAGCAGCCGCCCCCTGTGCAGGCAGATGCAGGGGATGGTTGGAGGGATTCCTGCCTTGTTCCCTGCTTCAGGAGCCAACCAGCAGAGCTGAGCTGGAGCAGAGACATGAATCCCCCCAGGGCAGATGAAAGGGAAAGCCTGGGAACAAGCTGTGACTCCAGCACAATTAGCAGATGTGTGAGCTCCCGGGGCAGCACAGCTCCACTGCTCTTCACACAGGACAAGCTGTGAACTGACAAGCTCACAATGAGCAGAGCTGACACTCGAGGCATTTTCAGATGCTTTGGCACATTTGGAGCAGGATTCACTCATGCTCCACACAAAACGTTCACAAGTTTTAACTAACAGATGGTGCTCTGCTCATGCTCCATACCCAGAGCCAGGAGTCATTTTTAAACCTCTGCAAATCCCTACAGCCTTCACCAGGGCTTCTCTTCACTGCAAACCCTTAAAAATGACTAACACCTCCCATAAATCACTAAGTATTAAATCATTTACTTGCAAAAATTGGTATTTGTGGTGATATTCGTACCAACCACTATCACAGCAGCCACTGCAAATGCTCACATTAAAAAAAAACCTGAAACATTTAAATTCAGACTTCTTTTCCTACAGCTCCTGATAATTGTTTATGAGCTTTAAAAATCTCCATCTCCTTCACTCCTGCTTTAACCAAAGGATGAATGCAAGATGCCACATATATACAGACCAATATGGAGTAAAGGATGTTACCTGTACTTTTTCCTGAAGTGCATTATAAACCTGATATATAGCCCTGATGTCCTTCATCACTCCATCTTTGTCAAAAAAATCAGTACTAAAAGTGAAAGCAAAGCAGAAATCATTAGTGAGAAAAGACAATACAGGGTTCTAGCTCATGCTGTCTTCGAATTCCTGTTAAGCAGTCTATCACTGTATTTTTAAAATGTATTTTATTACTAAATATCCTATTTTAGCAATAGTACATACAGTCATAAACCAAAATTTAGACAGCAGCATATTCAATACCAAAAATTCCTTCTGTAACAATAAAATCTCATTTGAATGAGATTAAACTTGTGTCAAAATCTTTAAGCTTGTATAATTCCATTGTTAACAGCCAGAAAAGCTACTTTGAATTTATGGCATTTGATTGAAAATACTTAAGAAAAACAACAAGACTTCAATGCTTCTGAGGCAGAGTTCAAGTTTTAAACCAAGCCTGCACACGGAATTCCTTGGGGAGGTGGGTGGTGGGTGGAAATCAAGTCAGAAGCTTCCAGCCAGAAGGGCCCCAGCATGGACTGGCCACACCAACTCTGCTTTTCTGAAGAGTGCACCGAGTTCCCTTGGTTCTTCTAAAAGATCCAGTTCTAAGCAGGAAAAAAGCACACTGGGAACTGATCACTGTCCTCCAGAACTGGTGTTTTGCTGCTCAACATGCACATTTGTAGTATTCTCTGGGAGGTACAGAGTGTAGAGCTTGACAATGACTTCATTTAAAAAGGAAAAGTCCTTACCCGTGTTCCTTAATAACTTTGGCATAATTCTGAGAAGTATTTGGCACTGAAGAAACTTTGTATTCCTGTTGACTAGTGTTGCCTAGATTAGGAATAGTAAGTGACACCCTTTGATTATACCTGCAGAGAAAGTTCAGAAAGCTTTCTTAATTAATTGGAAAAAGATTCTTTACAAAAGCCTGGATATTATCCCATCCCTCTGATGATCAGAACTCATCTAATTTAAAAGCTTCTGCATTAGGTCTGTTATAAAAGTTGATGAATATTTCAAGTTGTGTTCAAAATAAATGCAGGATCAAAAATTCCCTTAGTATAGAGCCATCTCCACACCTCCTAGAATCTTTGAAATGTGCACTCAAACATTCAGATCCACTATAAAAAAACATGGTAGTGACATCTGATGTCTCTTAAAATAGATTTTTTGTCTGATGATTTAGAGACTGAAAAGAATTTTTGCTCACCCTAATTTTAATTTATAAATTATTTGCACAAAAAAAACCCCCAAAACCTGTCATCACTAACAAACACCCCAAGAAATCACTGGACAAACACAAAGCCTTCTTTAAGTGCAATTGTACAAACTCCTAAATTGTTTAAAGGATAGCAGTAAGAAGTAGAACAAAGAATGAGGATTGGTTCGTTCACAGTTTGCTTACCTTCTGTTTGGTCTAAAAAGCACATATTCTAAAGCATGGGTTGAGTTATTTGCAGTGGAAATGAAGCTGAAGAGAAGGAAGACGAGATCAGGCACTCCAAGGATGTGTGTCAGCTGCTTATGAATGATGTGCTCTCTATATGACATCTGCTGCTGAGTGTTTCTCCTAAATCTGTACCATCCAATAACGTTCTGTAATCAAATTACATCAGAAAAAACCCCACAGTGTTACCTGAGAGACACAGATTTACCTTCTGAGAATAAAGGGGCTAAAACTGTGGTATCACCATTACCCAAAAGCTTTAGGACAATGAAACAAACTGAATTCCTAGAGACTTGAGTTTGAGAGAATCAATACAGCCTTACACTTTTGGAGACCTACACTTAAATCTTTTACATTTCTTCAGGGAAATTGGACATTGTCCCCAATTTATTCTAAGCACCACAAATCCAACAACTTCTGTACAGGATAAGCCCTGGATCAAAACAAACCACCAGATTTGTGAAGGAAAGTATTTCTTCTAGTTAACTACCTTTTTTTTTCATTTGTTTTCCAAACCCACTCTTTCTAATGCCTGCAACAGGAGGAAAAGATAGAAAACTTACTTTTCTTCTGTCTTTAAGAATCCTGTCCAAACTCTCCTCATTAACTTTGCCTGCATAGTCATAAAAGCTTGAACAAAAAGGAAGAGAGAAAGGTAGGTACACAGTTTATACACACATATTATACATAAAGTAAATAATTTATACTTTGAGTGTTCTACAAGTAGATGGCATTCTAGACAATACAAAGCAACTTCCAGAGCCTTACTTTTACCAACAGAAATGCACTGTGCAGTTTTATTTTGACCAGCATTCTGTAAAACCCTGCTTTGATAATCAGAAGCCTACCAGCCTAGAAGAAATGAAAGCAGGGCCACTTTACATGCAACTCCAAATCAATTTCTTGAGCTCCAATCTTGCAGTTACACTCACATGGTTGGACCCTTGAAGCCAAAAGAGTGAGCAATAATTCAAAGTATCATGGTCTTTCCATATGGTTCCGCTTCCACAGCTGAACCCAAACCCTGACATGTCGTTATTTCTCAGGACTTAGGAATTTATAAATCTACCTATGCAGACAGGTTTAGAAATTCAAGTAGATCATACTGCATGATAAAAGGAAAAACATTTGAAAATAGATTCCTCCCTGGTCTCTTTCAAGAGCTGATATCACTAATACCTAAAGCAGTGCAGGAAAACGCTCTGGTTTAGGGGTCTAGGATCTCAGTTTTTGTGGGGTGGGGTAAAAAACCACCAAATCCTGAGCTCAGTGCTTGGCTGGTAAATAAAGGTGGAAGTATCATTTGCTTCAAGGTGTAAGTTGTTGGGAAAACCCAGACTACAACTAATGACTAACTTGAGACAGCACATTATATTGTCACAATCTTTTCAATTCATGTTTGCAATATTTATTTATAATCCTGGTAAGCAGTGGATATCCAACTCTGTCTCTGTCTCTTGGGGTGACTTTATGATGTTGTATCCCATATCGCTATTCTATGCCCAGAAATTAATTTTGTGCCTTTCTATGCCTTTAAACTGAGCCTGAGAGGGGGGAGACAAAAAAAATAAGGAGGGCTGGTTGTAACCTGCCTTCCATCAGAGGATATTTTCCTCCAAATTTGTCCAAACCGGCACACTGTGCTTTGCAGGAATAACCAACAGCACGCTCTGGTCCTGATAAAAAGTGTATGAGCTGTGAGAGTTCCTGGTGCTGTGCAGTAAATGAATTCATCAGCTTTCCTGAGCAGCAGCACACAGTGAGATCCTGCCTGCTCCCCTTCCTCCATCAGCTCCAGCACTAACAACCAATTCCTTGCCTGGGGGAAGCAGGGAACGTGATCCGTTTGGATATGTACTGCACAAAACATCCCTGGGATCCAGGAGGAGCTGACCAGACACTGGGACATTATCTCCATGTGTGGAGTCTGCAGCATTTAAATCACTGGGTTAAGAGTACCCTCTCTGTAATTATCAGCCAGCAAGTGACTGACTGCAGCTTTTCTTTTCAATGCAACCAGTGTCAATCATAATGTCTAAGCTACTGTGTCTTCTTAATTGGCTGGAAATCTCTCAAGACAAGAGGAGATTAATTGGGAATTCCTTCTCAAAAGGAGTTCTAGACAGAGCTTTAGCAGCCATCACTGTGTAACAATTGGAGACTATACAGAAAATCTACATGTAAATAGATGGAAGCTGTTAAATAGAATATATTAGCCCCATATTTAATGTAAATTCTGGAGTTCAGGAGATCGGAAGGCAAAAATAACTAGAAAGCTGAAAACTTTACAATAATTAGTTGGTGCAGGTTGGTACCACTAAGTACAAACCAACTTGTTAACCCAGCAAGTTACCAGGGACACAGAGGATGCTGTGACCTACCAGGCCCAGGCAGAGCCAGCCTAAGACTACAATAATTTTAATTGATTTTGACATTCATTCTCATCATCAGAGTGATATGAGCTGACCTGACTGCTGCCCTACCTCTACCAGCTACACAAGATGGAAATCCAAAGAGATAGAGAAATAAACCCCTTCCAAACTACTACTAAAGCTGTAAACTCCTACTTTGATTGTCATGGCTGGTGCCATTTCTGTGTGTTTCTGTAAAACCATCAGATGAGCAAACATTGGTAGGGACATTTGAAATGCCAATATATTGCAAGGAGCTCCCTATTTTTGTATTCTGCAGCCACCACAGCAAGACAACAAAAAAAGCTTACCTAAAGAGTTTTGAACAAGGCTCATGGTTATGGATTTCTGCAACAACAAACAAAGAAAAAAGTGACATATGTCCAACTGCTCCAGGCAAAGAGAAATTACAGTGGCATATCTCGCATGAACTTTCCACATCAGAGCTACAGAGCAAGAAAACATTTGTGTCAGACCACACACTGCCCTTAATGTCTCAACACCACTTGATGACACAGCACCATACCCAGAAAACTGCCTTCACTTTATAATTTGCCCTTTTACATAGAAAAATATTTTAATAAGCAAGGCATACACTTGTTCAGATACACAGAGATTTATCTGAGCCTCAAATACACACTTTCGATACTATTTTATAGTTGCAAATTCCTCACAAAGCATTTCTGATTCTTGTTTTCTTTTTGCTACACCTTTTCACAACAGCTTACTTGCATTCATATACGTTGTTTATTACAGCAGCAATTAATAAAAAAAGGGATGAGGAAGGGAAGCACGGAAATATCATACACTGTAGTGTTTAAAGAGGCAATGCAAACAGAATCTCTAACGAGAAAAGGGGTGAAAAGCAACTTCAAAACATTTAGCTGTACTTTATAATTCTTTTATATGAAATATTAAAAAGTCAGGGCAGTGTTTTTTCATTGAAAAGGTTGTAATAAATGCTAAGATGCTTATTTAATCAGCAGAGGTTGTAACATGTCAGCAGTCTCGGAGAAGAGTGAGGAAAGAGTAAAAATCCAATCTACATTATTTTTCCAACACCAAGCGTGACTTATTTTTTCAGGGGCTTGGAGAAACCTGAGACAGTGGAAGGTGTCCCTGCCCATGGCAGGGGTGGAACAAGATGGGCTTTAAGGCCCCTTCCAACCCAAGCCATCCTGGGATTCTGTGATGACGTAGCACAAATATTTCCAGTTCCTCCACCAGAATCCCACTGGAGTGTTTAGCAATAACTTAGCTCAGGCTCTGCCTCCCTGCAGTGACTCACCACCTGCTGCTCTGGCAGCCACGGGCTGCTCAGGGTTGCCATCTCAGCAGAGGCACCAGCGGATGGATCACAATTCCCAAGAACAGCAGACAGCACACATTCACATCTCAGCACATTTGGTGTCTATCAAAACAAGGCCCTGAGCACCCACTCCAGGCACACTGCCTGAGAAACTGCACAATCTCACTGGCAAGAACTCCTCAGGATGCTGCTGTTAAGAGTTACTGACTCCCTTTATTTGATATAAAATTGTATCAACTAATATTTTCACACCATCATGCAGGAATCTGTGGAAACAATCTGCTAACAAAGCCTGTAAGTACAATTATTCCAGCTTAGACCAGTTCCTTCCAGCAAATACATTAACTGCAACAACATTCTTGATTCTTGGGTGATGATGTTGCTAAACAGACCTTGTGTTTTGAGAAACAGGAAGCAAGAAGCCTCCTGCTCAGACCACATGAAGCAGCCAACATTCTAAATTTAAGGTTTACACATTGATTTATTTTAATATATATATCTAGTACACATGCTATGTACACACAATACTGAGGAGACACAGAAGAAGATTAAAACTCATCTGTGACAACAGTGCCACAATTGTCAATCTCGTGAGATGAACTGGGAGTGCAAGAGTTAATTCTGTTGAATAAATATTGAAGTAAAAATGGCAAACAAAAAAAAAAATATCCAGAAGGTCTCCAGGAGTGGGTAATTTCCATTTTCATAAAGTCACTGCAACCAGTAATGTGACAAAGGGGTGATCTAAAAAGGGAGCAATTTTTAACACCACAAACACCTGGTTTAGGAAACCAGGCCAAGGCTGCACTGCCAACAATAACCAAGATCAGTGACCACTGAAGAGCAAGGTCTAATTTAAAAACCTAAAAATGACTGGCTCTGTCAGTTTTGTCTGAACACACAGAGCCATCAGCAACACTCTGACAGTGATTGTATGCACACACAAAAAACGCTATGCCTTTATTTTCTGTAATTTAGCTCATAACTGATACTTCAATTTACCACCCATGTTCTCTTAGGAATAACCAGAACAGGAAACTACTCAACCTTCTGGAGTCCAGACCACAAAACCATCACCACTGCAAGGTGGGAAATCTCTTGAGATGTAAGGTGGTACCACTGCACATGTTCCCAGATCACCTGTTCTGTGTCAGAACAACATCTGAGAGTCAATCCAGAGCTGTTGGTGTTTTCACTGAGCTTTATGCACACCCTGCTTTGTTATCTGGGATCACATTCACAAAGCCAGGTATGGGCATGCTTGGGTATTTAGGAAGGTTTAAGTATATTTTAACAGCTGGTTATATATCCAGAAACAAAAAGGCAGTTTCTTTCAGGGCTTTCCTATTTTCTGTAAACCAAACATGCAACAGCTTCTCACTCATGTCTAAAAAAATCTCCTTCAACCAAAACTTGACAGCAAGATCTTTGATCTTCGTTCCTTTTTCACAACAGATCAGCTGTACAGAACTCGTGCTTATCAACAAATGTCTGACAAATATTCCTTGTCCAGCCCTGCTGTGACAGTTTATGTCACGAGCTCCCAGCCATCCATCCAAACCTGCTACTGAAAATCTGCCCCTTTCAGTATCAGTAAATCAAGCAATGAATTAATTTTATTTTGAGCACATGCTGTATTTAGGCAACTGTATCAAGCAGGAGATTCCCCACAGTAATTTCTCCATCATGGAATGCAGACAAATGTCTTCAGTAAATGATCTTTCCTCCATAAAAGGAGGTGCATAAAGCCCCTGTAACTTGCAAAGATCTGTTTCCTTTCCTCACATCGTAACCACAAACAGACACTGTGGCAAATCTGAACCTGAAAGTCTGACACCCTGTGATAGTCTCACCAGTGAAGCAATTCTTAATGAAGCCTCCTGAAAACTTGAAACCTGAGCAGTGCCTATTTCAGAACATCTCAAAGTTACATCACTTACCTATCACTTGTAGAAATTCAGTGTTGCTGATCTGTGAATCACTAATGCTAAAAGTCTCTTCTTGTCTCACCTCTCCCAGCAGAAATCCTTCCTGCAATTTTAAAAGAAAAAAAAAAAAGATTAAAAATAGGAAAAAATCCACTAAATGCAGTCATTTACTGTAGCTTTCTTAGCCTTAAATTGAAACAAAGATGAAGTTTGAAAGACACATCTGAGCTGCAGTGGGTATAAACTGCCCTGAGGTTCTACCAAAGCCAATTTTCTGCTTTGCCAACATCCTTTTACAACACTACAGGGATGGGTTGTCCAAAAGGAACATTCTACACACAACTTACACAAGGCAAACACATCACAAAAGGAGGGCTCTGCCCCACCCCCAGCTACTGGGGGAAAAGAAGGAGGCCTGAACACAATGGTGCTCTGCTCCAGCAAAGCCAAGGGAAGAGGAGTTTAAACCTACAGGGACTTACACAAATTTTAGTGTGGAGACTGGGCTGGAGCCCAAACAACAGCAGGGACTGTAAAACGCAGAAAGCAATTTAAAAGTAAGGTAATTTTAAGGTAAATTAACTTATTCTCTATCCCTAATCAAAATGAGGAAGAAGACTGAGCTGGAATCAGGAGGTTTTGGCACAAGGTGCAGAGAGAAAGAGCAAGCTCAGGCTAAAAAGGTGCCAACAAAACCGAGGGATTCGGCAATAGCCCGGCTCTGCACTGCGCACGTGTCCTGCGGGAGCCCCACCCCGCGGGGAACACCCCGGACACCCCGTATGCCGCCTGGGCACCCCACATCCCGGGGAACAGCCCGGACACCCCACATCCCACATCCCGAGGGGAGCACCGCAGGCACCCCACATGCCGGGGGACCTCACATCCCGCTCCGACACCCCACACCCCGCCCAGACACCCCGCATGCCGGGGGGAGCATCCCGGACACGCCACACTCCGGGAGAAGCACCCCGGGCACGCCACCCCAAGGAGCAGCCGGGACACCCCCATTCCTACCCGGGAGGAAGCAACCCGGGCACCCCAGATCCCGGGCACCCCGCGGAGCATCCCGGCCACCCCACATGCCGGACACCCCACATCCCGCGGGGAGCCGCCCGGACGCCCCACATCCCGCCCGGACACCCCACATCCCGCCCTGCTGTGTCCGTCTGGGGCCGCCCTCGCCCGCTGTGACCCGCGGCCGGGCCCCACGGGCGGCGGCGCGGCCTGGCAGCCCCGCAGCGCAGCTGCCGGCCGGGGTGCACTGTGAGGGAGCCCCGCAAGCCCGGGGCGGCGGCGGGGGGCACGTACGTGGTCGGCGCTGCTGTTGGCGCTGCAGTAGCACACGGAGCTGAAGGTGTAGCCGGAGATGGACGCCGCCATGACGGACACACCGCCGCCGCCGCCGCCAGGGCGCACGCGCGCCGGACGCCCGCCCGCTTCCGGCGGCCCCGCAGGGCATCATGGGGAGTGTGGTCCCGGGGGGAAGTGGGGTACCCATATGGGAAGGATGGGAAACTGCGAGCGAGACTTTGGACCATTGAGTTTGGAACAGACCTCCGAGCCCATCGAGCCCAACCTGTGACCGATCCCCAGCTTGTCACCCAGCCCAAAGCACTGAGTGACACGTCCAGTGGTTCTTTGGACACCTCCAGGCGTGAGGACTCCACCACCTCCCTGGGCAGCCCCTTCCAACATTTAACAACCTTTTCTCTGAAGAAATTTCTTCTGATGTCCAACCTAAACCTCCCCTGGCCCAGCCTGAGGCCGTTCCCTCTCTCCTGTCCCTGTTCCCTGGGAGCAGAGCCCGACCCCCCCGGCTGCCCCCTCCTGTCAGGGACTTGTGCAGAGCCACAAGGTCCCCCCTGAGCCTCCTTTGCTCCAGGCTCAGCCCCTTTCCCAGCTCCCTCAGCCGCTCCTCAGACCCTTCCCAGTTCCATTCCCTGCCCTGGACACACTCCAGCCCCTCCATGTCTGTCTTGTCGTGAGGAACATTGATGTGCTGGAGCTTGTCCAGCGGAAACCACGAAGATGATGAGGGAGATGGAGCCCCTCTGCTCTGGGACAGGCTGGCAGAGCTGGGGGTGTTCACCTGGAGAAGGCTCCCAGGGAGACCTCAGAGCCCCTTCCAGTGCCTAAAAGGGCTCCAGGAGAGCTGGAGAGGGAATTTGGACAAGGGATGGAGTGACAGGACAAGGGGGAAAGGCTTCCCACTGCCAGAGGGCAGGGCTGGACGGGATATTGGGGAGAAATTCCGGGGTTCTATGACACACACACACACACACACCGAGCTGTACAGGAGGCAACTGTGCAGCAGTGCTGTTTACCACTCTTATTTTTTTTTATTAAAACACCTTGCAATAAAAATTTTAACAGCAATAACGTCTGCGACATTTGCAACGAATAAATACTGAAAAGAATAAACAGCTGTTTTAAATATCGCACTTTCATGGAATTACGGAACGGTTTGAGTAGGAAGGGACCTTTAAGACCATTTACTTACAACCCCTGCCATGGGCAGGAGCACCTGGCACAGACCGGGTCGCTCCACGCCTCATCCAACCCGGCCTTGGACACTCCCAGGACGGGATTTTAGCTGGCCGCAGCGATCAGAACCGCAGGGATTAGAAAACACCCCGAGTTTCGCTGAGGGCCGTGCCCCCCTCACAGCCGGATCACCGAGCCCGGGTCCTCCCGCTCGGGAGCGGCCGCGGCCGCTCCGCCCGCAGCGCTCGCTGGTTCCGGGGCGTGCCGGGCATGGCGGTGGCCGGGGGCGAGCCCTTCAGCCCCTCGGTGCTGGGCACCAGAGAGCAGTGAGTGCCGGGCACGGGCCGGGCACCGGCGGTGCCCCCGGGGCGGGGACGGGCGGGACGGGGCGCGGAGCCACCCGCTGTGGGGAAGGTGGCCCTGCCCACGGCATGGGGAGTGAAAATGAGTGGTCTTAAAGGTCCCTCCCAGCGCAAACCAGTCTCTGGTTTATGTATTGTTTATCTATTTAGAGAGTCTGTGATTCTGTAAAGTGGCGCTGCTACACAGGATGCAGCCTTCTCGCCCTTTCGTAGAATCATGGGATGGTTTGGGTTGGAAGGGATCTTAAATCCCATCCAGTCCCAGCCCCTGCCATGGGCAGGGGCACCTTCCACTGTCCCAGGCTGCTCCAAGTCCTGTGCAACCCGGCCTTGGGCACTGCCAGGGATCCAGGGGCAGCCCCAGCTGCTCTGGGCACCCTGTGCCAGGGCCTGCCCACCCTCCCAGGGAACAATTCCTTCCCAATATCCCGTCCAGCCCTGCCCTCTGGCAGCGGGAAGCCATTCCCCCTTGTCCTGTTATTCCATGCCCTTGTCCCCAGTCCCCCTCCAGCTCTCCTGGAGCCCTTTTAGGCCCTGGAAGGGGCTCTGAGGTCTCCCTGGAGCCTTCTCCAGGTGAACACCCCCACCTCTGCCAGCCCAGCTCCAGCCTTTGGAACATCTCCAGGCCTTCCCTGGACTCTATTCCACATGTTCATGTTCTCCCTATGCTGAGAACCAGTGCCTCACCACCCACACAGTCAATTTCTTCCAAATATATAGCCTTAAACTATCTTTCAATTTTTCTTCCCATCCCTTATTAATCTAAATATTTCCCAGTATTAATTAAGATATCCTCTCCTTTCTTCCCCTGCGACTCCAGCTGGGATGCTGCGTACGAAAGAGAACTGCAAACTTTTCAAGACATTGGAGATACCGGGGAAATCTGGTAAATAAAATAATTCCTGCAGGGTGTTTCTGCTGTTTCTTTACCGTGAAAGACATTGCAAAACCACAGCCAGCAATTCAGTGGGTTGCTGACAAAACGATGGGGAGTTTTACCATTGAAACCAGCAGTTCCTCTCTTGCCCAATTTCACAGTGCAGATTGCTCAGCTGCACCTGGACATGTGTCACTACACAGAAATTGAGCTGATAATTGAGGTGTATGTTACTGACAAATCTGCTTTTTATCCCTGAGCTCAGATTTAACAACACAGCAAGTTGCCCTTGCTGCTACCTTTTTTAATATATGGATGTTTTCACCTCCCAGAGTTGGTGTTTCAGTGAATTTTAAGGCTGTGTGATTAATTTTAATCTGAACAAAGCAAACATGGAATATGAGCTATGGCAGTTGTTACCTCAGTAACAGTAGGAGGGGCTTTGCAAAAGCTGGAGAGGGTGAGTGATGAAATAAACTTGCTGTGCCTTTTGTACATTTTTTCTGATTTAATTACCTGAGCCCTTGTTTTTTCCAGGTTTGGAGAAGAAAGCATGGTGCGCATAATCAGGTGGTTGGAAAAGCACAAGGTCCCCCTTGACAGCTCTGTGCTTGACATTGGGACTGGGAACGGTGTTTTACTGGTTGAATTGGTTGGTATTTTGCAAAGTTTGTGTATTTTTTCTACAGAATCAGAGCAGTTTAAATACAGTTCTCACAGGTGGCAGTGGTAATCATGAGAGCCTGTTATCTGTGTGAAGTACAAAAAGTGTCAATACTTCAGGCTTCAAAATTTGAAGTTATTTCTCTAAATCAATCAGCCTGAGAATCCCTTGTTTTAACTTTACCTTCCTGCTTCCCCACATTTAAAACTGCATTTCTTCCCATTGTCGTGTAAACTCTCCCAGATAAGGAAATTAACTTGACTAATTCACAAAGTACCCTCATGTGCAAAACCAGACCCTATCTCTGCACTCAGTTGTCATAATAACACTTAATTGATGTAAAAAGCAGGTAAAACCAAAGGTTTTGTGTATATGACTTCAAAAGTTAACACTTCTTTTAAAGAAGTGTCTGTTTCTGTCAGGGTGGGAAATCTGATCAGGTATGTTATGATATTGTTGTGCAGAAGATGTTTAGGAGTTCTAGTATTTTTTTCCTATTTTTGTTTGGGTTTTTTTGGTGTAATACTGCAGGGGAGCTGGTAAAGAAAGGGGCTGTCATACAGTCCCAGCATCTGTTCTGCATTCCCCATTGGCTCCATTAGTTCCCGTAGGAATTGGAAGGACTGGAAGTCAAAGTCAGGTTTGCACTGGAATTTTCTTTAACAAGGACTTTGATTTTAAAAGACTTTAAAGCCTTTGTGGGGACTGGCTGCTTCACCACAGCACAGGAGGATTTATGTCATCAAAAGCAGAAATGTCTCATCTCACTAAGAGAAATTAGCCTAATAATGGTGATTGTTGAGTGTAATGGTAGCTCTATCATGGTTGAAATACCCAACTGAAAATTCTCACTTGTAAGACTTCAATTTTATACTGACTCCACTTACAAATGGGAAACTGATTTTTCACACTGTAATGGGAAAATGACAGCCTGATAGCTTTTAAAAACCATTAAAAACTGCTGTGAGAGCACCCTCCTCCCTTACATTAAGCACCTCACAGTACTGTGGTTGCTTTCATAGGAAATTTTCAGTCCAGTTCCCTCTTGAAAAGTTGCTTCAAACATTACATTGGGTTTTTTTTGCTAAATAATTCAGGATCTCGCTTGCTTAGTTGATGTAAATGGAATTTTTTGTGTGTTAGTGCAAGGCTTGGAAATCAAGTTGGAATTCTTTTGGCAGCTACTGTAGGACTGTCCTGCCACTGAAGTTGGACTCCATCATGGGATAGAAATGGCAACACTGGCAAAAGCTCAGTCAGAGAGGGCTTTAGCAGCACCTCTCTGCAAGGGAACTACTTGAGTGGACGGTGTTCACCCAAGTGGGGGTGTCAGCCCCAAACACAGGGCAGAGCTGATAATGTTCCAAACTCCCTTCAGCTCTTCAATCTGCCTCTTCAAGAAGCAGCAGCAGGGTGCTGTAAATGCCAGCTCCAGGGCAGCAGTCCAGCTGCAGGGTGCAGTGTGGTCACGTTTGGCACAAGGGAAGGATCCCTTCCTGTCACAGTCAGGCACTACAGGTTCTGCAGCATTTGATGTTGTTTATCTCTAAACCTTCCTTCTCTGCCCCCAAGACTAGAGGAGTGAATGGGAACTCCCTGAAGTGACTCAGGCCTTTCCTTTGCAAACAGAGGAGCTGTTGTGGGAACTACTCCTCCACCCCCAAACCTTCAGCACAGGCATCTGAGGAAGCCTGCTTTGCTCCGGGGAGGAACGTGGGCAGGAGCCTGAGCAATGAATGTTCTCCATCCCATGCAAACAACAGTGTCTTTGTGTTCAGCTGCAATTAGCCCTCGGTTCAGAACAGCTGGTTAGCACCGAGCTCAGGCCTGAGGGGCTGCTGTAAGGAGGAAGGACAGTTGTGGAAACTCCTCATAGTTTTCCTGGCTGTTGAGGTGTCAGCCTTTGGAACAAGCAGGCATGCAGCTGGTTGCTTAACACCGCTTCAATCCTTGTGTTTTTCCAAACCCGAGCCTCCTCCCTGTCTCTGCTGTGACAGCCTGCAGCTGGCCAGAGAATCAGAGCTCTTCCATCAGGTTTGGATCTTTCCAGACCCACTGGTACATGGGATACCCTGAGCTGATCCTTTCAGCTCCTACCTCGAGGATGTGTGTCCCTGCTCCTCTCCCACAGGCCCAGCTCCAGCTGATGCCAGGAGCCCACCTGCTTTGCCAAAGGGTTGTTAGGATCTCACAGAGTTCCCTAAGCTGAGTTATCCTTATCTGCAACAAACTTAGATTAACAAAGTCTCTGTGTGCTATTATATGTGGTGCATAACCTGCTGGAAAATTGCTGATACAGACACCTGGCAGCATGCAAATAATTGTATTCAAATAGACATTAGCATGAATAATTAGGAAAATGTATGATTTTGCAGTGGATTTCTAGTGCAATGTATTACATCTTTTGGCTCTTAAAATTTGGGTAACAAACCAAATAATTGCTCAATCTTCAGTGTTATGTGTCAGGGAGGTTTTTTTCCTTATTTTGAAGCATCTGGCATTGTGTCACATGCCCTCATCACTGAAAATTCCTGGTTTCTAAGTTACTTTTGGTGCAGATAAGAGAGCCTGTTCCCCTCCAGGGTGTTACTTTTCACAGTTGTGCTCAGTTTTCCACTTGACATAAACCAGCTTTCAGTCACCAGTTCTTTTGCTGGGGTGTTTAGGCAGAATTATTTCAGCTCTTTCAGCTATTTAGCTCTTGTAATGGTAACAGATAGAAAAATGAGTAAAAGGTGGGTTGTGTTTTTTTCCTGTTACTAAGAGGAGGAGAGATGAGATGGATTATAGCTAGGGAATGTACTGGCTGGAGAAAAACAGTTGCTAGCACACTGATTAAGATTCTCTGCTTCTGTCTAGGCAAAGTCTGGTTACCTGAATCTCACAGGTATTGATTACTCACCTTCTGCAATACAGCTTTCAGAAAAAGTAAGAGAGAAAGAAGGGATGTCTAACATTAAATTAAAGGTAAGTCTTGAGAGAAAGGTAATTGAGGAAATAGAAAGCAATTGAGCTCAAGATTAAACGAGCTAGTTGATATTCAGATGTACTCAGTGTACTAAATGAATGATGTCTTTTGACATTCATTTGTGAGAGAACTCTAGCCAAATAAATCTATTTACAGGAAGATTTTTGGTCTTTGTTTTTTTGTTTGTAACAGTCATTAGGGCTAACATGATTTCCCTGCTTGGAGTAGGGAGCAGAGTAGTGGTTCACCAGTTGGCAAGTTGTGTATTTTAGCTGCTACATTCTGAATTTCAGACCTGAGGTAGAGGAAGAAATCCTTAAGTGATAGAATCCCTACCAGCAGCTGAACAGCAGGAAGTTTGAGAGGCCTTGCTGGAGCAGGGGTAGGAGCAGATGACCTCCAAAGGTCCCTTCCAGCCTCAGCCACGCTGTGATTCTGTGGCTGCCTGTCATTCTGAGCTCTGCTGTGGCTGTTCTACCCTCCTGCTCTGTAGCTGTGTGATGCCTCTGCTCCTGTGTATCAGCTGTAAAATCTCTGTGTGGCAGGCTCTGTCTGTTCATCTGCATTTGTGCAGTGCCTGGCACATGGCAGGCATCAAAGTACAAATAATGATTTAAAGAATGAGCTTCAAGTGTGTTAGTTTGAGCTTTAGGTTACAGCAAATAGATCATCACACAGAGAGAAGAAAGGAGCTGCCGTGGCACCGTGAGTTACCCTTCCCTGAGCACGCCCATTGTCAGGATTGAAGCTTTGTATCCTAAAGTCTTGCTATGCATTAAAGATTCAGAAGCTGCCGAGTAGAAGATTGTTCTCACAGCTGCAGACTTCTGGTTTAGGTAGAAGACTTCCTGGCACCCTCAGCTGAGCTGTCAGGCTTTGACATTTGCATTGACAAGGGGACTTTTGATGCCATAAGCCTCGACCCCAGTGACGCGGTGGGGAAGCGGAAGCTGTATGTGGGATCTCTGTGCAGGGTGTTGAAACCAGAGGGCTTTTTCCTCATCACCTCTTGCAACTGGACCAAGGAGGAGCTGCTGAACGAGTTCAGAGAAGGTAAGCAGCTGAACAGAGCCCTCTGCCAACTTGGGGTTGCTGAAGGAAGGGATGAGTGAATTTTAATGTGTGTGTTAGCATATTGACTTTCCCAGATCAGGATTAGAGGAGGTAAAGTGATTATAAATGCTCCAGCCTGTCTTCCCTCTGTTTTCCTTGGGAATTACAGCTCCTGTGTTTGCCAGTGCCAGGAGAGGACAGGCTTGCTGAGGCTTTGGAGGTCGGGAATTTTGGTCTAATTACCCTGGGAAAGTGTGGGTGGCCGGCTGATACTTTTTGGGTCTTTGATTACTAGACCCAGTTCACCCTTTGATTGCACCAAAATTGGGGTAACATTGTTACCCATGGTTAGGGGAACTGACAAATCTGTGCCCTTTTATATCACCTCCCCAGCTGCCCTTTTGATCCATCTAGGAGTTTTTTTTACACGCCAGTCAGCTCCTGAATCTCAAGCCTGAGGCTTGAAACTCAGTGTGGATCTGAAACAACCATCCCTTCTGGGGAACCAAAATTACTGGCAAGTCCTCATCTTCTTCTGCCATTAATTTGTGCAAGTCAGCCAGCTAAGATTTTTATTATCCATGGAAGAGTTTCAGCTGTATAAAGCCGTGGTGCAGTGTAACAATACAGTCCTATAAACTCACAGATTAACTGACTTGCAAGTTTTCCAGATGAATAAAGAATGGTTTGCAAAGGGTTATCCAAGAGGCGAATAAAACTACTTCCTTCTAATAAAAGCGTTTCAATTTCTGTCTGGCAGGATTTGAAATTCTGGAGGAGCTGCCAACACCCAAGTTTTGCTTTGGAGGAAGAATTGGAAACAGTGTAACAGCATTGGTTTTCCAAAGGAAGAAAGTGAGGCCATCCATTTTGGACAAATTAGATTAGATGAGAAAAGTCTGAACTTTAAACCTGACAGAAAACCTCAGACACGTGTGTAAATAAATGCTTTTTGAGTGCACAGTAAAATACTATGTATGGAGCTCAAAGGGACTATAAAACATTGCCCTAGAAACATTTCAGCTTTGCATGATTCGCCCATAAATTTTGTCCTTGCTACAACCTCACTTGTTTTAGGGAAGCTGCAAGTTTGTAAGAGAGAAGGAAATCAGATGTGCGAAATACAGAGACCAACATAACTGAATGATATTTGTGTTTGAAACATAAAGATTATCTGATATTTAATTTTTGTGCTGGTAAGCAGTGACCAATAGAGGTAAAGGTATTCTACAAAGCAAAAATCTCATTTCTCTGTTGTGCAGTGGAACAGGGAACAAGCTTTTGCAATGTAAGTGCTGGATCTTTAATTTTTTTTCTTAGGTGAACATGAAGGTAGCTGTTACGGAGGGAAATGAGTGTAAAACCCACTGCACTTTCAAAAAAAAGGACCAGTTGGTACTTTAAATTCAGGCTTTCAGAGGTTCTCAGACTTAGCATAATTGTGTCTCCTCTGAAGTAGCTCAGGTCTTTTCCCACAGAAGGAGTGTTTTTAAGTCCCTTGCCTGAGTGGGTTCATGCCTGGTCAGTTCCTTTCCCTGATCTCATGAATACATAAAGGTGTGATGTGACATATGCCTCCTTCATTATTAACCTGCTATATATTAATGTCTTTAGACTCACAATGACCAGAAGTTTTCCAGGGAATTTCTCAGGATGGATTTTAGCTGCATAAATCCAAAAGAATTCAAAGCATAACTATCCATTCCTTGTTCCTTTTTTTTAAAATATATATATATAAACTTTTGTGTGCAATCCTTTTGCTCAATTTTGTTGCCTTCATTTCTTCTGTTTTGTAACCTCAGAATATTGCTGTTGCTTGAAAGGCAGGAAAATGAGATTTCTTCATGCCTTGACAAACACATTTGCAGGTGACAATGAACTTGTTCTTTCAAACATCAAGGAGGCCCTCTTAGGCAATCAGGTTTTGTTTCACAGGCAAGGTCATGTTTGCTTATCGGGGAATCGCTTCTCGTACTTTCCACGCTTCTCCTCATTCCCAGGGCCCAGGAGATCTTTAAGGGTCAGTAAATACTTCCAGTCCTTTCCCAGGATAGGAATCAAGGCATTATTTGAGCAGTGGTGAGTCCTCCCTCTGTGATCCATCCATTGATGTCCTCAAGGTAGGAATCCTACTGCTACATCTTTTTGCAAAATGAAATACATTCAACTGGGAGAATGGTTTATCAGGAGAGCTGAAGAAATGTAGTCCCAGAATAATTCCTTGCATATTTGGTCAGACTTGGGTTCTAACCTGAGTGCCAAAACCAAGGGCTTGTTACCATTTGGGTCACCGTTGTAGTCCTGTATTCTGCCTCTGCCCAGCAGCCAGCTGGAATGCTAAGAAATGTAACTGGGAATCCAAACAGGGGATTTTTTTAGCATAGTAGTACAAAGGACTCAAAGTACACTGCTGATAACAGCCTCAGTAAAAAGCCTATGACATTTTTGGCATCAGGTAGAGTTAATACAAGGAAATTTTAATTGTCAAGGACTCTGGCAGGATGTGTTTCAGGCATCTGTTTTATTCCCATGTGTAATTTTTGCTAATGAAAGCATGATGTGTATTTAATCATGGAATGAAAATAAAATCAGGACTGGCATGGATTTTCTTTTAATCAATTAGTTGGAATTTAACCACAGATTCCCGCTCCACAAGATATGTAAGATTCAGGGCAAGGATTGTTTTCTCCTCTTCACAGAACTGACTATTATTAGTTTTTGTTCTCTGGGTAGTATTTTTATACAATTTGTAAAGCTAAAAAATAAGCTTCTTAAAATTGCTTGAAAATAAGTATTTCTGCATCTGATGTGTAGTTTGCATATTCTGTCAGTCCCAAGCACTTCCAGGTGTCACTGGAGAGCAGAAAAATGCTTGTAAAACATGTTTTAGGAGCTTTATTTTAAGGCAACAGTAACCAAAGGCTTACTATTTAAAATGTGCTCTGTTGGAGACCTGGTATTTTCTGGATAATGGAGTCTAGGTAGCTGCTCAAATACTGACTCAGGCAGTGGGGTTTTTAATAGCTACTAGGATTTGGAAATGACTTGTCAAAGATTGTCCTTGATTTGGAGCAGTTCATCTTGGCAGGAGGTTCTTGATGGTGTGATCTCTAAATGTTGATGCATTTCAGTGAAAAAACTGTTAGAAAAAGAGGCAGAGGAATAAGCAGTGATTTAGGAGAAGCAAATCTCTGCTGGAAGTTGGGGGAGTGCTTCATGGTAGTTCCTGAAGGCTGGAATCTTCATGACTACACAGTTGTGTGACTCTGGGTTCCAGCTGCAATGCCAGACTAAATGCAGGGGAATAAATGGAGCATTTGAAACATGTTTTACTCCTATTGTTTTCCTATCTGAAAACTCTCCATGTGATTTCACTGTCAAATATGAGGTTTGTGGGTAGTAAAACTAACATCTTCCATGGATCCCAGAGGTGGCTGAGCCCACAGGCTGTTCCTGCAGGACTGAGTTTAGGCTGGGTGATGCTGCCGAGCTGGCAAACCTTCCTGGAGTGCTTTTGCATAGAACGTGGGCAGAACAGAAAGGGTTTGTGTTCCCTGGTTCATTGACAGCATGCTGAAGGATGAAATTCTCTCAGGAGTGACCTTTTATTCCTGGAAGATTGAGGATGGCTTTTAGTGCCTAAGCCCAAACAAAGCACCTCCACCAACATCTGTGCTTGGCGCAGCTCAAACCTGGCTCCTGGTGTCTCCTATTGCCAAGAAAGCTGTGTTTAGGGATGCTCTTTTGAGGCATTTACTGGGAGAGGCCACTGAATTCACTGCAGGGTTTGTGCTACTGAAAGAGCTTGGAGGATTTTACACTGGAATTTTACACTGTTCACAGAAGTGAACTCTGAGGATGAAATATCTGAGAGACATGAACAAGCTATATTAATGAAATAATTATTGATTTGAGGTGTCTGTTCTAGGAGAGTTCCTACACATGGGACTCTGCTAGAGTGTGAGGTAAATGGGTTCTCAAGACAAAAAGCTTTTGCCCTTTCAACATCACAGTACTTTCTTGAAATAAGTACTCCTATAACCATTTTAAAATGAATTAAAAGGTAAGAAATACCAGACATTAAAATCATGGTACAACTGAATGAGCACAGGAAATTCAGAGGGCAAGTTAAAGTTTCATTACTCCTTGACTTCCCTTTTGGTGACCAGCTTGTTATCTACAAGAGAGGCATGTTCATCTGATGGTCCTTAAGGAGCAGGAATAGTCACAGAGTCCCAGAATGACTTGGGTTGGAATGGACTTTAAAGACCATCTCATTCCAACTCCCTGCCATGGGCAGGGACACCTTCCACTACACCAAGTTACTCCAAACCCTCCCCAGCCTGGCCTGCTGTGCTGTCCATAGGCTGTTTTTTAAAGGTTGATTTTTCTTTTTTGAAGGCTTAGAAGATACGGAATTAATATTCTGTTCTTGAAACTCAGTGTAATTTTGTGGTGTAACACGAAGAATTTCTGGGAGCTGCAATTTTTTTTTTAAGAGCTGTTGGGTTACATCAGCAACACCAACAGAATTATGGCAGCTGCTTTTCCAGACAGGGCCAGCAGTGATGCAGCATGTGATTCCAGGCTCTTTGTCCCATCAGGAGAATATTCCTGTGAATCGTTATTGAGAGCATCAGGCTGAAATAACTGTTTGCATTATGGGCTCACCTTCTTCAATTCAAACCCAGTGTTGCAACACCATTTCTGAAATCTGGGAATAGCCAGCTGCCTTGATTGTATCATAGGATTTAACACCTACAGCTAAAGGATAGTCGGGGTTTTTTTTTTACTTTATAGTTTTCCAACCAATTTTAGAAAGGAACTTTGGATATTTGGGTTTTTAAACCTGCAGTTGCTGTTTACAGCAGAGCTTGTTATACCTGGGTGAAGAAGTGCCACCACACAGATCTCAGGTGTGATTCTCTGGAGAGCAAACAACATTTTCTGGTATCATTTGTATTGAAATTATCTCAGTTCTGCACTGGCTGTGAAATCTGTGAGCCCAAAGAGTCAAATGAATGGGCAAATGAGGGGATGAACTGAAATCCCTCACTTGGAATGGCTGGGTTTGTACCCAGGAGTGCAGGGTGAAGCCCAGTGTGCAGGGCACAGCAAACAAATACCTGTGAAGCTACAAAGCTGAGCTGACACAGCCTCTTTGGAGTTATTTTTATGTAAGGATGAGTTCTTGAATAGCTTTTCTGGTACATTAGGCACAGCATGCTTCTCTTCATCACTGACGGTGGCTTCCATGTATTTCCACATTCCAGGAATGCACTGGCAGCACTGTAGCCATTGTGAGGAAAATCTGCCTGTACATATACTCTGCTGTGTCTGTTCTGCTGTGAGCCAGGGTGCCTGGTATAAAACTGCCAAATTTTATGTTGTTTCATACCAGACAAAATCTCTAAGTGTGGTATTTAGCAACATACAGCAAAATTTTCAGTGTTTTGGCCCTGGGATTTGCTTTCCTGATCTTGGCATGCTGAGAGGTGGAGAACATGGCTTGCTGCAACAATAACTGCTTTATTTTATAGGCCCTCCAAGCATTTTAACGTATCGAATCATCTCCTGTAAAATACGTGGAGAGCACAAAGAAAATAATTGGGCCAGGGCTTTGCAAAGCCGTAAGGAGATCTGCCTTTGAATTCCTGTTGCTTGCTGCCTTTTCTGGGATAAGAGGAGGGGGAGGCTGCCCTGCACAGCGTTACCTGCTCCGTGGCTGAATGGGTGGTGCACGGCTCCATCCCATGCCTTGGCTGCAACTAGGTTGAGCATGACCTAACCCTTGTGGTAGCAGCTAAATTGAGGAGCAATTAATGGCTACCAAGGGCTTTCAGTGAAAGGGGATGAGGTGTTATAGTCTCCAGACAAAGGAGGGAAAGGAACGCTGGCGTGTTTTGTTTAACACAAATAAGGGAAAAGCCAATCTGCGGCTTAATTTCCATTTGTTAGGTAACAGTATCGCTTGAAATGAGCCCATTTCTGTGTTACTGGAAATTAAACTGAGTGCTGTCAGGCAAAACAGCTGCTGCCAGGTAACATATAAATTCTGAGTAATCACAAGTGCAGGAGCCCGTGCTGGAGAACCGGAGCTAATAGAGCCCAGTGAGGGAACAGACACAAACCTCAGCACAGTCACTGCAGCAGCCAGGTATCCATGGGCAGTGTCATGTGTCAGGTAGAGGTGAGGAGAGTGTACTTATATTGAGAAATTTCAACTGTTGATAGGGTTGAGAAATGAAATTCTAGCAGAAGGACCTTCTACCCCAATTTTCAGTAGTAGTTAGCCTCTCTGGCTGCTGGCCTACCCCAGAGCTCTTCAGCTCCGTGGGTGCTGCACTGCTGCTTGTCCAATGTAGGGTGATGCTTTGGGGCATGTTTGCAGCTGCATCGGGCTTTGCGGATGAAGGACAAATAACTCCAGACTTATCTTAAGCCAGTTCAGACCCAAAGGTGGCTGACAAAGTGATAAACACATTCAGGTGAGAGAAAGGCTCACATTTGTATTTCATGGCCTATTTATTTTATCTGTCAATGTTTCCATTGCTCCCAGTCTGGGGCACCCAGATCAGGTGTCACGCCCTCTGCCAAGGCAGGGAGGGAGGCAGCAAACACAAAGCTGTTGCATGTGTGCAGCAAATGGCCTGTGACATAAAAAAGGATTTTTAAGTTTGGTGGAAATCCCAGTGTATTCTGAGTGTAGTCAGAACTACACTCCTCATTTCAACTCTCTGCAGAGCAATGCTTCACCTGTTTAGGGCATCTGTGATTCAGGTACTTTCTGACCCAGAGTACATTGATCATATTACAGAGATATGCTCATTCCCTGGGCATGAAATACTTGCTAAAAATATTTCTTCTTGCTGTTATTTAGATTTTGTGAATCTGAGGATCTTCTCTGAAACTGTAGGGTGACTTCTGAAGCTGGTCTCCATTTTGTGTTCCTGGAGACCTTTGGTGGAGCCAAGATGTCCCTGTGAGTACGTGCTACGAAGCAGAGCTGGGTGACTGGGATATCATCCAGTGGTTGGGACATCATCCAGTGGCTGGGACACTCTGACTCTGTGGCCCTGGGCAAGTCCTTTACCTGTGTTCCTTGCCTGGCAGGAGAAGTAGAAGGATAAAGCCATAAATAACTGGGACGGCTCAGGTGCTCAGAAGGACAGTGCAGAGTTGTAGGTCATTGTGAAAGGGACATACTTCTGAAATTATTTGTGACCTTGGAGCATATGACTCGAATAAAAACAAACTGGAGCAGACAAAGAAGCATTGGAAAGGCTACATGGAAAGAAGGCTGTAACTGCAGCCAAATCCTGTGCACTGGAAGTGAAGGAAATGCTGTCTATCCACAGGGCTTAGCACTGCTACATCAACATGTCTTAATGACTTGGAGCCCAGAATCACTTCAGAAGGACTGTAGGGATCATTAGATTTTTTCCTATCCATGGTTTCCATCGCCATCAGGAAGGCTCCTACTCAGTGGGTAGCAAAGGCACAGCCATCTGAGACAAAAACACAAATCTCACAAATGAACAGAGTGAATTTTCTGCCCACGAAGGCTAAACTGTCTTGGCCAGTTCTTTAAAGCTTGAAAGTTATTTCTGTTTTTCCCCCCTTCTGACAAAGGGAAAAGGCACTATCCAGAGCAGGGACCTATGGGCAGCCAGTTATTTAAACAACATTACTGAAAACACTGTCTGTGGAAAACAGGTTTGTGCTTCAGCACCAGGCTTTCACACGTGCTGGGAATTCTCCACAGCCAGCTCATCTGTTGGGAAAGCACAGAGGATGAGAGGCAGAAAATGCTGGGTTTGGAGCGAGCTGCAGAAGCAGACAGAAAACAACTTTCTGCTTGAGTCTTGGAGCCCAAGGCTGCCACGGGAATGGATTCAATTACACTCTGAGCTTTATTGCTGAAATATTCCACTGGGAAACCATAAAAAAACATTTTCAGACTTGATTCCCGAAGTTCTGGAAAAGGAGTTAGCAAGTGTTTTATTGCTACCAGTCTCAACACGTGATAAGAAAAGCAAATACTGAGTGGGATGAAGGAACATGATGCAAAAGCCCCTTCACATCATCAAACCCTTCTCCCTGTTCATCGCCCACTCAGACTGGCCACTCCTGCTTATTGTTATGTGTACTGAGCATGGAGCCACTTTTATTGAGATCAGCCCTCACTGTGTTGGTGGGAGATGTTCCCTCGTTAAATATCTGCCCACTACTTCTGCTTGCTTCCCTCTTACTTCTTCACTGCGTTAAATACTAACTGATACTACTGTCTTTCTCGACAGTAATTTGTTGTCCTGGGCTGTGCAGCAGCAGGGCAGGACACGCTGAGCACTGCTGATTTCACAGCTACAGCTTCCCTTACCATTCATGCCCTTACTTGTCCCTCACTTGTCCCTACACGCCATCCCCAGCACCGTGCCCGGCCATCCAGCCGGGTGGATGAAATTCAGCCCCAGATTCATTCCTGATGACATCTGTGTTGTCTGCTCGCATCTGTTTAAGATTAATGTTTAGGCTCTGTTTTGTAATGAGTCCTAAATCTTCCTTTTAGCTGTCATGTAGTTTCCTTGTTCGCTCGTTACGCTCGCTCTTGGAAGGAGCCCGCGTGCTGTGCGCGGTGCAGCCTGCGTGGATGGAAAATGTCACTGTGAGAGCACAGTGCTGCTAAAGGCCATTCCCACGTGAAGCCACGCAGATGTGCCTCTCAGTATTGCGGAGCACCCATGGCGCCCTCCTAAATGGGCTTCAAGGAAACTGGAGAGGGACTTGGGACAAAGGACTGGAGTCACAGGACAAGTGGGAACAGCTTCAAACTGAGAGGGCAGGGTTAGGTGGGAAATAGGGAAGAAATTGTTCCCTGTGAGGATGGTGAGGCCCTGGCACCGGTTGCCCAGAGAAGCTGTGGCTGCTCCATCTGTGGAAGTGTCCAAGGCGAAGTTGAAGAACCCGGTCTAATAGAAGGTGGCCCTAGCCAAGGCAGAGGACTGGAACTAGATGATCTTTAAAGGTCCCTTCCAACCCAAACCATTCAATGATTCTATAAAAAATGGAGAGAAAAATTTAAGTCTGGGATTTTTTTCTTTTGCCGTATCCCACCGGTGGGTGTAGGGGCGGATGGTGTCCATCTGTGATGTGCCAAAACTTGGGCGCTAGTTCTTCTTGCGGGTGGACCTTTCAATGAATTGCTGATGGAGTCCAGTTCCCCTGCTCCTCCCCGGGACGGCCGTGCCACCAGGAGTCACTCTCGGCCTCCGAACGGGCCGCGGAGCCCCACGCGAGCCGCACCCGCAGCATCCCGGGCTGCGGGGCCGTGTGCAGGCGCTGATGCCGCGGAAGCGCTGCCTGCGCCAGCCCGCGGCTCTCCGTCGGGCAGCGCCGCATCGCTGCCCGAAGCCCCTTTTTTTATTATTTTTGGACCTTTTCCCCCTACACACGCTCTTTCTGGCGATGTTTGACCCCGGGGATGCCCGCTCGGGGCGGCAGCCGGGGGTCTCCCCCGCCTCCCTTCGCAGCGAGCGCTCCGGTGCGCGAGTCCCCGGGGCGGGCGCTCCGCAGGTGCGGGCCGGGCTCTGCCCGCGCTGGCTCCGCTCAGGAAGTGACAAGCGCATTTCCTCCTCCTCCTCCTCCTCCTCCTCCTCCTCCTCCTTCTCCTCCTCCTCCTCCTCCTCCTCGCTCCCTCCCTCCCTCCCGCCCCGCCCGCAGCACGGCGGCGGCGGCGGCAGCGGAGCGCGGTCGGAGCGGCGCCCACAGCCGGCCCGGCCGGGCCGCGCCGCCGCCACCGCGGGAAGCGCTTGGTAAGCGATGCCCGGAGCGCAGCGGGGCCGTGCCGCCCCGGGGGCTGCCGGGGGGTGCGGACAAAGGGCGGCGGTGCGCCCTGCCCGGGGACGGGGCGGCACGGAGGGGATGGGGTAGGAGGGTGGTACTCCCCGCCGCCACCTCATCCCCGCGGAGCGGGCTGGGGATGTCCGCCTTTGTGCCGTCGGGTCTCACCCCGCCCCGGGGTGAGCGGGGGGCACCGCGGAGGAGCCTCCTGGGCGGCCGGAGGGAGCGTGGAGCGGTGGGATGTGTGTCCGGAGCGGCGGGGGGTGCGGGATGCTGAGCCCGACGTGCGGGGATGGGCGGCTCTCCGGAGTTTGGCGAGCGGGCAGCGAGCGGTCCTCACCCACTCGGAGTCCTCTGCCTTTGCCTCTGGAATTATTTCCTGCGAAAGGATCAACACGTGCTTTCCTTTCTCCGGGCCGAGAGTGGTGCTCAAGGGGGCTGAAACTCGGATGCCGTCGGGCTCGGTGCAAAACTCCCCGGGTTCGGGGTCTCACGGGGGGCTGCAGCCCAGGGCAGCTGTGGCTGAGCATCCCCGCAGAGATGCTCTCCAGCTCACCCAGGGCCAGCGCACACTTCCCACCGTGCCATGCCTCGGATTTCACTCCTGGCACGTGTGAGGTAGCTCAGGGCAGCAAGAGAGGGGGACAGGCCGGTCCCCGCGGGGGTCTCCAGCCCCCGACGCTGCTGCGATGGGACACGGCAGCTCCACGCTGTGTGAAGTGCCCTGGCAGTGGGGCTGTCCTAGAAAGCCTGCAAGTCTTGTTTCTCCATTCAGTGACGTCAGGTTGACCAGGTTCTAAGGTACGTGAAGGTGTCATGTACAGCTGTACGCAGAGATTTCACGAGTAAGGGGCTTTTCCTCAATAATTTTAATTTACTTGACACAGAGAGAGTTTGCAGCAGCGCGGTGCCTGTGACTGAGTTGTGCCACTGCCTCTCGGTGCCGTGCGGTCTCCACAGATGCTCGTGTACCTTGGCAGCTTGTCCCCTCCTTAGGAAATCCTCTGGAGTGAAAAGTAAGCGTAATTTGTTATGAAATAGGCTGATAGATGAAACTTCAGTTGGCGATTGAAACCAGATGTGCATATTTTCCTTTTGAATCCTCAAGCAATAATAAAAGTCTATTTTGACAGATTAAAAACTACTTGCAAATTGCAGAGGTAGCAGTGTCTTGTGACAATCCAGTAAAAACACAGAGGGCTGTGAGCATCTCTGCCCAGTGTCTGGTATCTCCGAGCACAGGAGATGCTGCTGCTATCACAAAGCCCAGGTTCCCTTGGCCTGCCTCTGTCATGGGCAGAAATATTTACCAGGGCTTGGCTGAGGGTTGGAAAAAGAAATAAAGAAACCCCAAAACAGTGTAGATAATGTTTCTAGAGAAAATATTTGGGGTGGGTCATGAAACAGATTAATTAGAGTGATAGTAAAAAACCTGAATTTCAGAGCAGTTTGCTCTGTCCTTACCTGTCGTGGCTCAGAGAGGGTTTGAAGTGAGCTTCTGATTTATTCCTTCATTTCTGAAAGTCCTCTGGAGCCTGAGGATGCTTGTGGTGGTGGGTGTGTCACACCCAGCTCTGGCACGGCCGGGCTCAGGGAGGCAGGAGGTGTGCCTGTGCCTGTGCTGGAGGCACTTTATCGGGAGAAGCACTCAGCCTTCTCGCTTTCAAAAGTGGGGGGGAAAAACCCAGCCAAAACAACCTGCCGCGGAATTGCTTCCTTCTCTCCACTTCAGAGGGAAGGACACCCTGCCAAGCACAGCCACGTGGAGCACGGCCACGCGTGCTGGAGGGTTTGCAGCTGAATCTCTGGCTCCAGGCTTTCTCACTTCCAGCTTCAACCCAGAGGAGGGAGGGAAACTTCTGCAACTTCCAGCTCTGCACAGGGCCAAGGTGTCCAGGAACCACACTGGTTATAGAAAGCAGATGGCCTTTTGCTGGAAATGCAAAACTTTGCATAGAAAATCTGTGCAAATCAGTTCAGTAGATAATTGATTTGTGTGAGTGAGATCCAGATTTTTGTATATGGAGATCAAGCAGACTGTGGGACAGAGCCAGCACCAATGTAGGTTAATTTTCAGCTATGGATACCTGCATAAATAAATACATGTGTATAAATATGCACACAAGCAAATAGGCAAACATATACCAGTACAAATCCCCAAATCTGCTTTGGTTAATTATATGCAATAACATTTTTTTCTAGTAGCAAAGGCTTGCTTCACTTTCAGCAGAAGTATAGGTAGAACAAGATACACAACTTTTTGCCAAAACACCTGTATTTGTGTGCAGAACTGACACCGTGGGCTATGTCCTCATGGGTGAGGAGGGGAATGAGCTTTATCCCATTTGCCTGTTTATTATTGCTGGTTGATTTCTGATTTCTCAAATGACAGCTGCGTGGTTTGAGACTCCTCTTCCTTTTTTCTTTCTTTCTTAAAATGTTGAATAGCGTTTTCCATTTCTTGGTCTGGATGGAGGTGGTTTGCCCTTGCTTTGCAAAATCTGAGATGGAAAAGGGGACACCCCAAGCTGAAAGGGTGATTTTGGTTTTGTTCCCTTCCCCCTCCCATGTCACGTGGCTTGTCAAATGGTGTTGCTGGGAAATAGTCCTAATGAACATTAATCTATGGCAGGACAGACTTTGGACCAACAGGCTGGGACGGGGCAAGGTGCCAGAGATGCTCATAGCTGTTTGGAGAGCTCAGCCCAGCGGGGTCGAGGCTTCTTCTCACATCCCAGGGGAGGGAGAGGGCAAGCAGAGCCTTTGTGTCAGATCTGCACTCGCCAAAACTCACTCCTAGAATGAAAATACCTTCAGAAAGACAAGTTCTATTCCCGTGGCCATGGGGGACTAGGGCAGCAGAGGAGCTGGGAGGTTGCTCCTCTGCAGCTCCTCAAGCAAACGCTCTTCTTGGCTGACGTTTTCTGCTCCTTTCTCTCCCAAAATGGGGAGGAGGAGGAAGAGGAAGCAAGCCTGCTGACTCGGGGAAACAGAACTAAAAGAAAAGCCGGTCTGCCGAGCAGCAGAGGGCCGTGACTGCCGTGGGTCTCACGTGCCCGGTGTGGTGGTGGAGCGAGCAGTGGGAGCCACGGTTCCCATTGCAGGGGTCCCTGCGGGGCTGGGCAAAAATATCACCAAAACAACAGCTCCTCCAGCATGTCTGCTCCTCAGAGAGCTAAATATAAACTAATCGGGCGTAGAGGAGGGAATTTTCCACCATGCTACTCCTCTGTGCCTGCCAGCCTGCCGGGTCATGAAGTCTATGGGCTGCTCCCCCCGGGGGAGGCCCCTGTCCCTGATCCCCAGCATGGCACGGGATGAGTGCCACCACTTCCTTTAGGGATGAGACCTTCCATACATTCCTTGAAAGCAGTCAGGACACTGGCAGACCCGAGCCCTGGAGCTCTGGTTCTGCCCACAAGTCTCCCTACAAGCAGTGGCCGTGTTGTAATAGTGGAAAAGGGCTTCTCCAAGGTCACGCTCCGCGCCCGCAGTTGCAGCCTGGCTGCCCGTGACCCAGCTATTTCTGTAGAGCAGCAATGCAGAACGTGGCTCTGCTGCAGGGAACTGGAGAGAGCAGATCCACAGGCAGTTTTGTTTCTCCAAACTTTTCTGAGTTGGCTGCCTTTAGAGAGACAAACATTCCCAAGCAAGAGCCTGTTTCTGAAACCTCGCTGGGATGGTGCATCTCAGTACAGGCTGTGGATGTGTGAGTCTTTGGTCATCAATGGGAATTGAAAACTAAGAAGTGTGGCGGTGCAGTTAATTTCCAGCCAGAATTTCTCCTGGCTTCAGGTGGTTTATCCATGAGTTTTGTAGCCTATGGCATTGGATATGTGTGATACTGCATCTCATGCATGTGGCATATGCTATGTGAGATAAGTAAGATTTGATATGTTAGAAGTTTCTCTGAAATGCAGGGAGGAGTAAACTGCATTAGACTGACCTGGAGGAGCAGCACCAAACCCTGTGTGAAGCGTGGCTGCTCCCAGCACTGCAGGCTGTGGGTCCCTGCATGGATGGGTGGGAAGTACCAGGCAAGTTTGGCTCAGTAATCACTTCATTTGAGTAATATTTTAAGAACTGGTTGAAGGAGTGCAAAAAATCTGTTCTGGTGCATTGAGTTGCTGTACCTCCCCCCTAAAAGTGTACCCAAGGGAGACTTGGTCATGGTTTTTGCTTTTAGAGGATTAAATATAGCAGCATCATTGGTGTCACTCCTCTGTAGTCCATTTGAAGCATCCCTTGGGCTACATCATTCCCTGTATTTGTGGCTCCTGGCCATAGCTTTTGCTTTCAGCAGCCAGGGCTCAGGGCTGGCTGTGCGGTAGGTACGGGACCGTGGTGAAAGAGGAGTTTGACTTCGCGGCCGTTTTGTGCTTACATATCCTTACGTCTCCTAGGGTTTGTAAAAAATGGGATCTGGCAAGCTTTGATCCAGCAGCTGGAAAACCTGCTCTCCTTCTCTCTGCTCAAAACCAGCTCCTGAAAGGAAGGACCAGGAGTCCTTTGGATGGCTGAGGAGAAGCAGGGCTTGGGGAGGTGGTGCTGCAGCAGGACGTGGCTGCCGAGGTGCATCGGTGACTGGCTTTGGTCTCAGCAACTGGTCTGGACCAGGGGGTCAAGAGACTCACCCCTCATCCTGCTCCTAAAGCCAAGGGGATGAGTTAGAGTGTGTTACTTACTTGCATTTAAGATATTTTTGTCCTTTACCCCATGACGACTCTTGCAGTGACCCCAGACAAGCCTTCGTGCTTCTCTGCCCCAGTTGTACAAGTGCCATCGTTACTATTCTGCACCACTGGGAAATGTTAATTATAAGTAAAAGGAATTAATGCAGACAACTGGTCTTCTCTGGTTAGGACAGCCTGGCAGCACAGTTAGGCCAGGAGGAGCTGGCCATTTCTCGTTTCAAATGATGTGGAAAAGTCACAATAACTGTCATTTTTGTTTTTCTGTGCTTTCCTTAACCTTACTGAGAACAGCCTTCTGGTGTGCTGGGAAATAGTTGTCAATGCTATGCAATTACTTCAAGTGTATATATTATTATCCCTGTTGCCACGTGCTTTGGGTTTTTTTTGTCCCAGCTGGTACAAATGAATATTGTATAATATTTTTGAAAGGACAAGTTTTAATACCATGAACTAGGTGCCAAAAGCTACAACTGTGTGCCAAAGCTGAAGAGCCATTATATTTATAAAGATACAGAACGCATTAAAAATATCCACTTTTGGTTTTGTAGCCTCTCTGTTAACTCAGAAAAACAGTTTGCCCAGAGCAGCTGTGGCTGCCCCATCTCTGGAAGTGTCCAAGGCCAGGTTGGACGCGGCTTGGAGCAACCTGGGATAGTGGAAGGTGTCCCTGCCCATGGCAGGGAGTGGGACAAGATGCTCTTTAAGTTCCCTTCCAATCCAGGCCATTTAGTGATTATTGGACCATCAGTTGTGTTATAAATGAAATAAATGCAGTGCAATGGATGGTACTTCTCAGAGTGAAAGCACTGTGGTTAATGAAGATGTACCTTGCCAAAATGTAAATGTTTCATTTAGAAACTCTCACCCGCATTTTCGGTTGTGCGTGGTTTGTGCTGTTGGTAGATTTTCCCAAGGAAGTTTCAGATGTACGTATTTGAAACTTAATTTAAAGAAAAAGTTCCAGCTCTGCAGTGTGATGGATTGTGCTGCCGATGCCCTCCCTGTGCCTGTCCTGTGAACCCCACGAAATACCATAAAGGTGGCAGCTTCAGGAGGAGCTGGACAAGAGCCAGGCCAGCCTGTGAGGAGCTGCTCTGTCAGTCCACCCTCCTGATCCCTGCACATCCCACCCTGGGACATGGGGGCTGCTGGGCACAGGGTGCAGCAGCTCACTCAGGGTGTAGGGCAGCAAGCCAGGAGAGCCCTGTATCACCATTTTTAGTGATTTTCTGAATTCTTGCTGGAGGACAGACTCGATGATCTTAAAGGTCTTTTCCAACCTAACAATTCTATGATTTAGTGTCTTTTAGAAAGGCCCCCAGTGCAGAGGTAAAGCTGGAGCACTGGCTGAGAGCCCCCTGCAGTCATTTATGGTGCTGTAGTTTATTGCAATGATTATTGTCTGTGTTGTTCAGGAAAAAGTTGCACTTTGCCCTTGCTCTGGATCTGCATGGCTCCAGCCTCCCGCCACGCTGGGAGGTGTTCCACTGCCAGTCTGCTCCCTCTGAGGGACCTGCTCCAATTCTCCTGCCCCCTCTAAGGCAGTCAGGTCATCCTCAGCAATCACCACTCCACATTCCCCCGATCTTGCACTGTACCTGTGTCTTCAAGCCTCCCAGTTACTCCTGGAGTCCCCTCCAGACCTTGGTCAGAGGTGGGAGGAGGCTCCAGGTGCCTGCTGAGGTCGTGGAGTGCAGAGCACAGAGGCTGTACCATCCCTTCTTTTCCTGGAGACCCCAAATTTATGCAGCCTGTGGACATACCCCTGCATGCCTGGCTAATCTACTGCACCATGCAGGAGCCAGGGAACATGCCCCTGCCTTTGAGGTGAGTGGCTTTTGAGCAATTTAGCTTTTCAAGGTGTATTTTAACATCTCTGTAACCAGCTGTGCTGGTCGCTTCTCTCGGCTCTGTATTACCGAGTTGTTCTGTGTATTCAGCGCTTTGCTGGTCTCGAGTCACTTACACAGCACTGGTTTTCCTGTTTCCTTCCCGATTACTGCCAGAAATACTGCATGGCATAGGGTGACAGTGTAGTTTCTGTTGCAGCCAGTGCCACCAGTCACTTGCAGGTCTGTTTGAGATGTGCCAGTCAAGTGTTATCAGTAGCTGTCATCCACTTCTGTGCACTTCAATGACGTGTGTTACACCAGCCCTCCCTTTCACCTGCACAAAGACTTCAGGTGAGGGGAGAGCTCTTTCTTTGGTGCTGTAATTGTGATTCCTGACTCCCTGACCTTGCACTGAAACCAGAGCCTTGTTGGGCTTGAGGTCTCACCCACCCATTTACCAGGCTGGCTTGTGCCCGTCCTCGGGGACCACTGGTGGTGATGGCTCAGAAGACTTTTTGGCATGATCTTATAAAATTGAAGGTGTAAATTTATTTGGAGCTGTTGTTTAAGAAGGATCTATATTTAGTGCCTACTGTTTAATATCATCACCCCAGGTTACTCCTGACAAATGTGACTGTTGTTTTACTTTCTGCTTAGGACAGAAATGTTTATATTGTCTATTTCTTCATTTTCTGCATCCCGACTAATGTTTCCACCATTCTTTCTGTTGCTGTCAGTGGGACTTCTTGCTGTCCTTAACATCTACAAAAGCCCCTGTATCTTGTTTTCCAACAGAACCTGATGTTTAACTCGCAGTCTCATTCATTTAAGGTGTTGGCATTATTTTAGGGACTCCATAATGGTTTACAAACTCCAGGATTCATTAATTCCTTTGCTCATTAGGGTTGCAAGTTGATACATGTTTTTTCCATGTGATGAAGGTGGACGTTTTTGCTGCCCTATTTGTCCTGGGCAATCATTCATGTTTGTGCACTGACAAAATACCTGGCATGATTCCCTTCCTGGCAGCTTTGGAGCTGGTATGGGCTGCAGCATTTAGGTCAGTTCTCCTTGGGATGCCATTTCAGGAGTGGGCTTTGTGGTTCACACCACGCTGGTGCCGGGGCCAACCCCTCTGTCCTTTGGGCTTCCCCTTTCTGTGGCACAGGGAAAGCTGTTTCTCTCCTGATTTTCACCTGTGGCATGAGAGAAGGAGGGATGTATGGAGACCTGTGGGGTGGAAAATGCAGATTTTTATTTTCATTTTCCTCTTTATTACTGCATGTTCACACTGTCATAAATGAGCTCGAGGAATGCAGGGCAGGACTGTGTTCCTGCCAGCCCAAATAAAACCAGGGCCTGTTTGCATTTCCACTTACTTTTTTAAAGTTTTCCTCACCTCTGAGACAGGCTGCAAAATCTGGGCTTTTATGGCTGCTAAGCTACCGTGGAGCTCATCCTGCCTTACTCCATGGGAATCAGGGCCATCTCCAGGGACAAAACATCCCAAATCTGGGAAAATTGTCCTCTGTGGGCATTACTTCTCAGGCTGGGCAATCCCCTGGTGGGGTACCTTGCTCTGGGGCAGTGGTACCTCGGACTTGCTGGAGCTGTTCCCCATGGGAAGTATCTCACTGCTGGCCCTCAGAGTTCCCCTGATGGAGCCAAACCTGCAGAAGGTTTGGGCTCTACGTGCTGCTGACACCTCGCAGGAGCCGGGAGTGTGTTACAGCAACAGATTCTGTATTATACCAGCCTCACAAGCGTCTCCCTGCGATATTAAAAACACCAGCTAAAAGCCAAGTGCAAACTCTCAATGAATGGCTCCGTGGAAATGCTGTCAGGCACGTTTCAGTGCTGCTTTGGCTTTGATTTAGATGGGTAAACACGGTGAGTGGGTGTTTGCTTTGACTCTTCCCTCATAGCGAAAGACTTCCTTTGAGGGAAGGCGAAGCCTCCAATGCTGTTCCCCATCACAGCATCAGCCCGGGCTGCCTGGGCTGGCTGTTGGCAGTGCCTTCACTGCATGCCTGGGCCTCGTGCTGCCCAGCAGCAGTGGGAACTCCCCCATTTTCCCCAGGATCAGGGATGCCCCCTGCCCAGGGCTCTGCTCACGCGTGCGAATAACCCTGGATTTCTCCATCCGGATTAGGCACAGTTATCCCAGCTGGGATGATGCTGCGGGAAGGACATCCTTGGCTTTTGTAGGCATCTCCCCCTGCTTGTCCCACACTCTGCTCTGTTCCCCTTGAAGCTTCCCAAAATCACCTCCAGCTTTAGCTGCACCAGGATGGCTCTGACATCAGAGACAGCCTTTGCCATGTGGTGGGTGGCCACTGGGAGAGGCAGGGTAGGTGCAGCCTGTCCTCTCCTTGCCCTGCTGCACCAGGAAGAGCCCCCCTCTGCTCCCCACACATTCCCCCATCTCCACCAGAGCTATCAAACCCAGCTCCTTGGCAGCCCCTGCACGTAGGAACAGTCTTCTGGTAACAGATTGTTGTGTATTTAATGAACCCGAGGAAAACAAGAAATGTGAAGGCTGCGGGGCGACGCGAGTTTGCTGTTCAGTCTGCCAAATTCACGCTAATTCAGACAACTCACAGATGTTTGGCTGCTCGTTCGTTAAAGAGATTTATGGAAGATGCAGGGCTCGGAAATTTACGGAGAGATGGAGGTGGCAGTGTGGGCAAAGGTTTCCTGGCCCTGGAGGGCTCCTTCCCTCCCTCCACTGTGCCTTCCTCTTGCCGGTGTTGATGGCAACGGATGGACAAACAGCAGGGAGAAGTGCCTTTTGGTCGCTAGGAGGATTAATAAAGGCTCCAGGTTCGTCTTTCAGGAGCCCAGGAGCTCTTTGAAAGCCATTTCTCAGCTGAGGAATGAACCCCCAGAGCCTGCCCAAGAGCCAAAGTACTTTGGTCTAATGCAAACAGTGTAGGGTGTGCAGGTGACAGCAGGCACACGTGTCACCCTGTGTGGGCACAGAGACCGTCCACTGAAAGCATCTGAAATTCTTTTAATACTGCCTGCTCAGTTCAGGGAGATAATTTCAATTTTTGGAAGGTTCTAAGTGATCATTTTGCTGGGCTTCACATGAGGATTCTGTAACCTTACGGTATTTATCCATAAAGGGGAGGTGGTAGCAGATAATGTGGAGTCTGGCAATTGATCCATACATCCAGTATTTTTCTGTTTTAAATCCAGGCATGTCCATAAGGGCTGTCAGCCTCTACCTGTTCTCCAGCTCAGCCTTGGAGAAAGGAGAAATCTGACTTAGAAGCAGCATCCAAATCTGCTCTGACAGCGATGATGGTGTTGTGGCTCTTGGCAAGTGTTCCCCAGTTACACAGGGAGATGTCCCAGATCTTGCTCCTTCTTCCTCTGGGTGGATTTTTGGTGGGCACTGATGAGCAGCAGCTTTACAGTCGATGCTGCAGCGCTGAGTTCACTTTGCATCTTCAGGATTTGCTTCTCACAGAGACCTTGAGAGCTCTGGAGCCAGCAAGGAAGCCTGGGCTGGATGAGAACCCCCACTAACTGAAGGTGGTGAGGCCCTGGCACAGGTTGCCCAGAGAAGCTGTGGCTGACCCATCCCTGGAAGTGTCCAAGACCAGGTTGGATGGGGCTTGGAGCAACCTGGACACATGGAATGAGACAAGATGAGATGAGATGAGATATGAGTTTTAAGATCCCTTCCATCCCAAACCATTCAGTGGTTCTAAACCTGAGAGCATTATTTTGTGTCTGTAAGCAGATGGGTGTTGTTTCATGGAGACAGGTATTCCGAGGGGTTCATGTGCTATTTGAAGCTGTTTATGCTTGAGAAGTGAGTCAGTAAAAGCAGAGTGGTGGGGCCATTTACCATCTCCAGCTCAGACATCTCAGGCTGTATATGGGAAAAGAACATAAGGAAGAAACAAGAATTGTTTTTTTGTGTCTGTTTACTAGAGCAGCATGCTCTGAGCAATAATTAAAAGTAAACCCAGATCCTGCTGCCTTGTTCAGCATCCCTGGTTGTTGAGATTAAGCAGCCAAGGCAATTCTCAGTTCAGCAATTCCTCAGCTTTTGGGAGCGTGGCCAACACTCACAGTGTCTCACAGACCACTGCAAATTCTTGTAATAAATCTCACAACTGGGGTGGCGGGGGAAACCCACAGAAAGGTGAGATGGTTTGTTGGGCCAGCAGGCTGGACTGCTGCTGCTGCTGCTTCAGCTGCTCTTCTCCACAGACACCTCTTGGTCCAGTATTTCTACTCTTCCCTGGAAATACTACTCAAAGGTAGAAGCAGTCCCCTAATGAGTGGAAAAGGCAATGATTACAGGTTTGCTCAAAGAAAACGTGTCATTTCTGTGGTCATTGGGACTGGGATCAGGCTGCAGGCTCTGTCTGCATGACCCACACTTCCAGGGATGGGGCAGCCAGTTTTCTGGGTAACCTGTGCTGGGGCCTCACCACCCTCACAGGAAAGACTTTTTTTCCTAATATCTAATCCAAACCTACTCTCTTTCAGTTTGAAGCCATTCCCCCTTGTCCTGTCACTTCCCACGGCTCCTCGCTTGCACCTCTCTCTTGCTGGTCGCTGTTTTGCAATGACTAATTTTGCTTTCTTCTTTTCCTTTTCAGTTGCCAGGGAGGAAAAGGCAAAGTCACTGCCAGCACCATTTCCTTCGAGCTAAAGATGTTGAGACAAAGCACCTCTGCCCCTGCCCTGTCCTTTCAGTCCTTCCGCTGCTGGTGTGTACGGGACTCATTCCCCTGCCACTCCTACTCCCTAAGAGCACGGGGGCAATAAACCTTTTACTCAAGTAGATGGTGTGTAATTTTCCTTAATTCCTCTTATTCCTTTTTTTGTGAGGGCTTGCCTGCAGTTGAAGTTCAAGCCAAGCATGTAGATCTGGGTATGAGCTTGGACTTCAGGCTGTCCCCAGAGACTAGGGGTGTTTGGAGGTGTGGTTTGGGGCTTGGAGTGCTGGGGACCCTCTGCCTTGTGTGACTTTGGTGTCAGGCTGAGGCAGTACCCAGGCATGTGGAGCAAGGGATCAGATTGAAATAACAGAGTTTTATTTGCTCAGTAATTAATTTATGGTTGTGGGCAGGACCCTGGTATGTCTGTTGTTCCTGGCAGGAGGGTTAATCTCAGGCTCCATAAGCCAGGTTGCACCTGGCCATCTGTGGCATTTTTGGTTCCTAACGTGCCCCCATGGGATGGGTGCTGTCATGGGAGACCTCAAGCTCCTTCTGGCTGCGGATTTATTAGCGTGGCTGTAGATGTCAGCTCCATCCAGGCTGTCCTGCACTGGCAGGACAGGTGAGTTCTGGGTGTGTTGGGGAGAACCTGTGTTCCTGTGTGAAGCTGTTGGTCAGAAGCATTGCAGTGATGTGGTTCTTGAAGCTGTGCAGCCCTAGGGAGCCATGCTCACCTCAGACACTGCTTCCCCTTTGCTGTGTTACATGCAGGCAAGTCCTTACTTATTAATTAGTGGTAAAAGCGTGTCTTTGTCTTGCTAGCCCTGGAAATGTCAGGTCTGGATGCAGGCAGGAGGCAGAGAAAGACATTTCCATATTCCTTTTCTTTGCCTGGTAGTCTCTGAGTACCTGGAGCATGGGGTGGCACAAGTCTTTGCCAGGCAGGAGGGGAACACCATGTGGGAGCCATGGTGTCCTGGATGGTGTTTGCCTTTCCAGCAGCTGGGGAAGACCCTGTGGAGCAGGATGCACTGACTGCAAGCTCAGGGTGAGACGGGCAGGGCTGCAGCCTTTCTTCTGCCATGGCTGGGCAGCCTGGGTCAGCTCTTTCCTCTTGACAGAGTCCCAGGGGACAATCCTGAAGTGGCTGCCTCCGTGGAAATTTCGTCCTTTGAAAGTCACGTGTGCTGACTCATGATCCTGTTTACCCAGGACTAGTCCATGGGGCATTTTCAGAGAGTAAAAACTTCTTCTTGGGCTCTGAATGGCATCTTTCATGTTTATTGGAGGTTTTTACCCCATAAATAAATTCAGTATTCACTAGTGACATAGAATAGTGCTCAGGCAAGGGGAACAAACTGCCCGGAGCTGAGCCCACTCAGCCCTGCTGCAGAAGGCAAATTATTGCCTGAGTGAGGAAATAAACCCAGACTTAGCTACATCCAAATGATAGACTTCATGGATTTTTTCCAAATTCATAACACAATAAATCAAGAAATTGGAGATGTACTCCTTGGCATTGTCCAAAGCCCTGAGGGTGAGACAGGATGTGCAGTGAGGAGATTCAGTGTGGCCCCAAATCATTTCTAAGAAGTGGAAGGATGGGGAGAGAGGCATGATTTTTAGTTTGGGTGAATATTGCCTTGTTATGCTCGCAGAAAGCCTTAAACCCCACAAGTTTTAATTACAGTCACCAATTTTGGCTATTTCCCCAAATTCTTTGTAGGCCCCTGTGGGGTTTGGGAAGGGATGACCAGCTGTGCTGTGCCTGGTCCCCACAGTGGTCTGACTGCATGGAGAAATCAAGATGTGCACAGTGGAGAGAATTTCTGTTCCTCTGATGAGAATGGGTGGGTGGTGAAGCCCTAGAATCGTGCTCAGAGTTTGGCCCAGAGGGATTAGGTTTGGTCCTTCAGACATGTGGGTCTAACCTGCATTGGATGAACTCCAGAAACACAGTGGGCTCCTTGCTCAGCCACTTTCTTCAAGCACAGCACAGGGAATGCTGCCGGGGCAGGGGTAGGGAGTGGGGTCCTGCTTGGGTCATGGCTCCTTCACTGGAGACTTCGATCAGCATTAAAAATTCAGCAGGGGCAGGTGATTTATATTCTGAGAGAATTCACACTGTTCTGCTTGCAAGGTGTATCAGTATGCAAAATGCAGCTCCAGCTCCTCGTTCCCGTGTGCCCTTTCCACTGTAAATAGGTTTTATGTCAGTGTGTGTGTCTGGAGATGGATTATTGAGCTGGACAGGGGTTGAATGTTTTCTGTGCAAGAGGGTGGTGATGCCACAGCAAGTGGAAATCTGTGTGATGCTGGGCCTCAGTCGTCTTCACAAGGAGTATTTCTAGGGGTCAGACCATGGAATCAGGGAGTAGGTAAGGTTGGAAAACACCTCTAAGATTGTGGAGTCCAACTGTTTCCCCAGCATGGGCAAGGCCATCACTAACCCATGTCCCCAAGTGCCACACCCACAGGGCTTTTAAATCCCTCCAGGGATGGGGACTCCAGGCTTGGTAACCCTTTCTGTGAGGAAGTTTTCCATAATGTGCATGGGGGTGTGATACTGGTCACTGTTCAGGCTCCCTGCAGCCATGGCAGAGCATCTGACAGGCAGTTTGCTGAATCCTGAGGTCTTTTCCATGCAGTTCAGCATAGCAGGTGAACAGGGCATGGCTGGGAGTGGTGCTTGTGGTAAGACCAGTTGTGGGATGGGGAATGGGACCTCCCTGCAGAGCAGGGCTGTTTGTCCCCCATGAGCATCTCTAGGGCTGTGCTTGTGCCTTGTAAGGAGCATATTTGTTCCCCAGCATTATCTTTTAAGCCCATGGACGAGAGTTGGATCATTTGACTTAATTTTTTTCCAAGCCCAACACTCCATGGCTGTGATACTGTCCAGAAAGCAGCTCTGAGAGAAACCTCTTCCTACCTCTGCCACTGCAAAGATCACACGAGGCTTCTGCTTGGTCTGTGTTTTGAACCATGTAAAAAGCAGGGTTTGCTAAAATTTGGGGGTCTCTGTGCACTAGAGCTTCTCGTGGGCATTTCATACAGCTCAGGAGATTGTGTCAATCCCAGTGGCCCTGGCTCGAGTCTAAACTTAACCTTGACATCATGATGAAGATAGTTCCTTTATCTGACTGTAAATGAGGAAATACATTTCTTAAAGTAATTAATGGTCCCTGAAGAGTATCTTTTTATTAGCCTGTGTGTGTGAAAGCATCCAGTCTATAAATACACAGCGGTTTCCTCCTCAGCATCAATAGGGTCCATCCCAGCTCTGCAGTTTGTGTCCCATGGCACTTGTTTGCATGGAAAGGATGTGACAGGGCAGGACCATGCGTCAGGAGCACTGTGAGGCAGGATGGGGAGCCAGGGATCACATTTCACTGGAAAGTTTCCTTTTTTACTGCAGTTTCTCCATGGGGATGGCTCCAAAACCCAACCAAGCAGTGGTTAAAATAGCTGATACCTGCACGTGCACCTCGGCCCCGACGTTGGGGGATGGTGGTGGTAGTGGCTGCCAGCTTGCCAGCAGTTTGCTGTGTTGCCTGTCATTAGGGCTGTGTTAATTGCAGGGGATGCAGAGGAGCAGGGAGAGGGGAGGTGTGATGCTGTGTGCTGCATCCCGGCCGGCTGGGGCAGGGGAGCTTCTGCCTGGACTTGCTGCTGCTCCTGCCCGGGTGTGTACCTGAGTCTGCTGCTGCAGCATTAACCATCACCTTAGGGAAGGGTAATTATTCCTGAAGAGATCATACCTGGCCAACAAAGAACTGTACTTAGCTGCTTTCAGGCTGCTCTGAACCCTTGTGTGATCTTCGTGCCGAGAGTGGCCCCAGTGTCCTCCCAGCACACAGAGTCTGTCACTGCAGCAAGCACTCCGCTCTCTGTGTAGTGGTCAGGGACAGCTTAGACTGTGACAGACAGAAATCACAGAATCACAGAATGGTGTGGTTTGGAATGCACCTTAAAGACCATCTCATTCCACCCTCTGCCGTGGACACCTTCCACTATCCCAGGTTGCTCCCAGCCCTGTCCAGCCTGGCCTTGGACACTGCCAGGGATCCAGGGGCAGCCACAGCTGCTCTGGGCACCCTGTGCCAGGGCCTCAGCACCCTCACAGGGAACAATTCCTTCCCAATATCCCATCTAACCCTGCTCACAAATTATGTGTCATTTTGACACTCTGAAATGTTTACTTTTCTGTTTGACAGTTTTCATTTGGTCACTGGCTTGCCCAGAGGTTTATGATGAAGGTACCAGTAAACTGTAAATTATGAGTCCACCGATATCCCACAGAAAGCTGGAGACTGTGTCAGGCACCCATGGGAACAGTAAATCTTTGGAAAATGTATTGATTCCCAATCTTGGCTTTGCACTCTGGATGAACTTTGTCCTCATAAAATAATAGAAGGTGATTTTTCTTTACCAGCCAGCTGGCCTTTAAATGAGCTACTCTTAACACCACTGCAAGCTCTAATCCGAGTAAACACGGACAGGATGATTTAGGAGCTGGGAAGAGCAGCCATATCAGTTTGGAGTAAGGGTTAATACTTTGTGGAATATTCCTGTCTATTGTCCTTAAATATCACAATTGGCTTTGA